>NC_056483.1:11194170-12402033 GCF_008729295.1 Plectropomus leopardus
GTGTAAAGCAAGATATATCCCTACAGACTTACTATAAAAAAACAATCTCATGTAGGTATAAATTTCAAAAGTCATGTGAATATATTTCTGGACCACATTGCAGACTTTAAAAAGTAGTTTTTCTTGAGCAATTGAATAAAACCTGCAAAGACTATGCATAACAAAATATATAGTTTCAATCAATTACACCTAAATAAAGTGATGAAATATAAATGAAAATACTGTAACAGAACAGTGTAGATGAAGTGTTTGGGTCCTCCTCTCAATCATGAAAGCTGTGAGATGTCTTTTAATAAGTCAGTATCTGACCTGTTTGGCATTTTCAATGTAGGCAGCCATGTATTCATACGCTGCAGCCTGGGCGTTGACGCGAGTTTCTGTGCCCTCCACAGGGAGAGCAAAGCTGTCCATAATGATCATGGTCTCTCCGTCCACCTTCCCCAGCATGAGGCCCATCACCTCCAGGTTTCCTCCAGACCGGGCATGCATCACCATCTTCAGCAGGGCCAAGGCTGAGATCTTGCAGTACTTGAAATAGTGATGACTACGGGTCAAAGAGGGATAAATATTCAATATTAGGCACGTTAAGTGCATTAGAGATAAGTAACACATTTACATAAACACCGCACAGTTTGCTATTGACAAATAATTCAATGCTAGTTTGTAGCCAAGCTATTAGAAGTATGTTCTGACATTAAACCACCCAGACACAACATACAACACCGAAAATGTAGCTCGATAATCACGCAAACACTTAAACTACACCCTATAGCACTAATATGTACTCACTCCTTTGTCCATGGTTTTGCTGCGAGGATTTCTTGTTGTTGCTTTTTGTCGTATTTGTAAATTTCGTCTATGCTCTGAACTTCCTGCATGCTGTTGGATAGCTCCCATGTTTTCTGAGCTGTGCTGCTCCCCGCCATGATGAATTATCTAAGGAAGAAACAGAATCTTTAAAACTCTTATTTCTGCTCCAGTAAGTGAAAAAAATGTTGTATTTCTTCAAAGATTTCGATATCGTTACCGTTGTTGGGCTAACGTTAAATGTCTACTTGCTCAGGGAGCCATGACAGTGGGTGATACCAAACTACCAAACTGCAACCATCACAGGGGACTTTTGTCACAATTTTGGCGAATATGAAGTGGATACTCTTATATGGCAAATACTAATTTCAATGTAAAACTTGAAAGTTATAATACAACAATGATGTTCCCCCTGAAGAGATTTTAACCGTATCTATCAGTGGTATTAAAGTACAATCACCCCTCTGCCAGAATACATGGTTTAGTCCGGGGAAGACAGCAACTGGCTAACGGTCGGGGACCCACTGACATCTAGCGGCGCTTTTCGGAAAAACATGTTTCCTCATAAAGGTCTTTTGTATTTCTTTAGCACTGTACATTTAGTGAGGGATAAGATATTTAAAGAATCGAAAAAAACAGCTAATGTTAATTGAAACGAAATTTTTCACGAAAAAAAGCCCCTAAACTAAGCTCAAAGGAATACTAAGGCTAGTTGGTTCTTGTTTTCTGGTGTTTGTTGTAGGTTAACAAGCTAGTAAACTTGATTTGTGCTGGTCTTTATGATGTTAAAACAACTTCAACAGCCAATTACATCAAAAGGCCAGTTCTTCAAAGTGATGTAACTAATATCAAACAATGAGTTTAGATATGGTTTATATCTTTTGTCGCGTCATGTTAGCTAACTTGGTTAGCCTCTCCCAGGAGAACATTTCGTGTGGTTGCCTGTAGCAACAACATGATGCTTTGCGCCTCGCGGACAGTCCTCTCAAGAGCCTGTGTCACTTTTTAGTCTCTTAAGGAAAATATTATAAATCTGGATCATATTTTAATGTAATGTATGACGTCTTTGGCGAAAGCAGAGTTTCAGCTGAATGTTTGTGTACTCAGTAATTAATGGACGATAGATGAGATGTTTTTCGAGGGACATGAAGAGGAAACCCTATACATATATCATCACTGATGTGTCACACACTATTCATACATGCAAATCCAGGTATGTGATATATTAATGCTAAGATGATTACCACGTCATGGTCTTAAAAAGCAAATATATCGAATGTTTTAACATGATGTGCGAATGTTCTCCACAGTCAGGTGCCGGTAATTTAACAACACAGCGTGAACATGCCTCCAGCATCAGCAGTACAAAGAATATCCTCTTATCCAGACAGTGGTATTGTGCAAATCTCTGATACTGAACAGATTATAATCACTGAATACATGTTTATGTTATACAGTGCATGTGTTATCCACTATTGAATGCATTTTTTAATATAGAACACATATTGTATATATTTGTTTTCTTATTCCTGCCAATGGACATATTTATTCAAAATATACTTATGTAAATTGTAGCATTCTGCATATTTTATATTTCTAACTTTACATACTAGTTTTACACATTGTATTGTATTGCACAAGGCACATAGTTTTATATTTTGCACACATTTTACATACTCAGGACATTATACATATTAGTATTTTTAAATGTTTCACATACAATTGCTAACATTGTAGCATATTGTACATATTTCATATTTCTATTTTATATTTTTACATACTTGTACTTAAGTTCTGCTTCTATAGTTCTCTATGCTTTACATGAGAGCAACTGTAACAATTCTGTTTCTGATGCTGATATATATTTTTATACAGGTTTGGGCTTAAGTTTCCTGCTGGGAAATGACTATGAAAGTAAGAAGAAGAAACTTCAGCAGGAGCTTCAACAGGACTATAAACAATATGCTGCCCAGGTCTGATAATGTATTTGAAATTGGTCATTAAGACATGTTTTACTACGTGTCTGTGTCTCTCATTTACAGCAACAATCTTATCCTGTGTTGCCATGTTCTTCCCACAGAAAAAGGATCTCAAAACTAGCGAGCCTCGTCCACAACCCCAGAGTCTCTCCTTGCCTATCGATGAGAAGACTTCAGTTCGGGTGTGTGTCTGTGTGTTTCTGGGTGCCTGGTTGTGTACAGTGTTTACAAATTTGTGTAAGTGTCCTTGAATGTGACATAACAGGAAGCATATAACTCTCCATGGTCATCAAAGTGGGAATTCCCCTTGGCATCATATAACTTGCTTACAACACCAGTGAAGTTGATGTACACAGTACACTGAATTGTTGACTCTACAGTGATGTGTCTCATGGCAACTGCTCATGTTAAGAAGTGTTGACGTGTAAAAGCTTACCAACAAGATTAACAGGTTGTGAAATGACAAGTCAGTGGCCCAGTGGCCTAATGGATAAGGTATCAGCCTCCGGAGCTGGGGATTGTGGGTTCAAGTCCCACCTGGGTCAATAAGTTTGTAAAGACATTCCAGTTTCTCCATCATTGGAATACATAAATAACAAGTCAGACTTCCATAACTAACTTAGAAAGGCTAAAGTGGACACCTTTATAGCAAGGGAATTATTAACATATGATAAACATAAAACAATAAAATCTCAGGCAGAGAGGTGGCAAGACTAGTAGTCCAACACCAGAGGGCTCTATCCTCAGCTGCTGTCAAAGAGGTGTTTCAGCAGCTCCTTCCATAGCCAGGTGCAATGCACCTCATTAGGCAATGTGGAACACCTGAGCAAATCTTTGCAAGAGGGAAAGGGGACCAAAACAAAGATCATATGCAGCCATCACAGTATTGGCCTAATCAATGTGTGAAGGCCTAAGAAATCTGCTTGTGTTTAATAGGTTATAGTAAACTAAGATGAGATTGTAATATATATTAAAAAATGCAGTGAATTGTCTTAGATTCAAAAGATGACCCACTGTGTATTGATGGTTTTCTATTGCTTAATTGTTGTATGTACTATCACTGAGCACAGTTTTAAGACATTTCCTATTTAGTTATTAGACATCCACACAGAAATTAATGAATTGAATTTGGGAAAAAGGAGGGAATAACACATAATGTTGCTGTTAATTAGTCAGATTCAAATGCAGCATTGAAAATTTGTTGCTACCCTATCTGACTAAGATGTCTACTTAAGTGACATGACTGTAAATTTGTTTCATTCTCAGGAAAAACTAAGAGAGGAGAGAAATAAAGAATACAACCTCTTCCTACAGGAAAAAGCTCGATTTGGAAGGTTAAAGGGGGAAACATCTCCTGTCACTACAAAGGTAATGTGAATAATAAGGAAACACATTTTTACAAAACAATAGCAAATAAATTGAGCTCTTCAAACAAAATACATGGTTGGTAGAAGAAGATTTTGGTTATGTGCTGTAACACCTAGGTATAAAGCAAAGGTTTTCTTTTGTTTTCTTCAAATTTTCACTTTCAGCCTGGACAGGTTCAAGCTTCAGATGTATACATTTCCTCTTCAGCTTCTCCTCTGCCCATCCTTAACACCCATACAACAAACACACGCCATCCTCCAAGGGATCGCCCTGCATCCAAGAGAGATGCTGCTACTCTGACTGAGGCATTGGAAGATGGAAAATGCACACAGACTCGGGGTACACGCCATCGGGTACGAAGGCGCTGGCAGCTCCATGGACTGAGGGAGCCATACAGCTCTGAGGAGGAGCCAATCACAGACAACGAGGATGAGTTTGACTTCAGACATAGGAGGCAACGAGACAGACACACTCCAGAGCCTGAGTACAGAGAGGAGAGGAGAGTCAGAGTACGCAGAGTTAACAGGTGTAGCTTTTTTCTGTATTATGATTTTGAGCTATTTTCATACCTGTTTCATATATACCTCAGACAGCAGAGCAGGTATAATAAAGTGATTTTTCTTAATCTTGTCTGTCTCTGTTATAGAGCTCCTGAGGAAAAAAAGGAGGTGGAGGCCCCTGGTGTTCATGATCTGAACAACAATGAATGGGTTCAGGAGTCAGAGTGAGCAAGATTTATTTCTATGTACAGTTCTGGTCGACTGCAGCAATGAGATTTCTTATATCGGAACAGAGTTTTCTTAGATAGCAACAGTAGAGACAGTCAATAAAATCCTCCTGTAAAGTCACATACATTTTCCCAATCGATAAAATAATCTGATTGAATGAGCCAATACAGGGCAACTGTAACAAAAGACAGGTATAGATCACTGCTTCCATACTCAGTTATTGCTCTCCAGCACTTCTACTACTACTGTCGGCTTTCATTGTTTCCGTTCATGCCATTAAGTTGAGCCAATCTCAATAAGCTGTTAATGTCTGGGACGGTGATGAAGGGTGAGCCTTGGCCCTGCTCCAGGCAAACAATTACTCACCCAACTCCATCGGAGTAACTGGATTGATTGGAGAATGAGGATTCCACCCCTGAAAGCTCTGCAGGCAAACTATGAAGCAATGCAGGATGTAAAATGGCAGCTGGGTGTGGCTCAGGCGGGAACTGATTGCTGTGCTGTTGCCCTTATATACTGTCATAGTAATTGGATGGCTCTTGTGGAGTGTTTGGTTCTGTCTGTGTTTAGCAGTCTGCAAATGCCAGACACCATGAGGACTGCTACAAGATCTAGACCTGCTACCAGCAAGGATAAGGCAGAGTTTGCAACTGGACTAATGATTGGTACATACCATTTTTATTGCATGAAGCTTTTGGATTTTGGGATTATTGATGGAACTTGTCACTTGAAATTCTTTTTCAGCATCATAATTAACAGCACTTGCATGTCTCTGGCTGTCTGTTGTCACGCAGGAGCAACAGAGGAGCAGACGGCCTCTCAGATGAGGAAAGAACAGTATAAGCAAGAGCTGTTGAAACAAATTGCTGAGCAGCGGGGAAACAAGATCAGGTGAGTGTTTATTCACTAAATCAATTTTTTTCCCAGAGTTGTTTCACCATATGCATAAAACAAAACACAAAGCATGGGGTTATTATTTTCAGGGAGAAGAAACTTGAACTGGGGGTTGCTGCCAGTGGAGTCAGTGACCCAGAGAAACAGGTAAAGCCAAATGGCAAGAACGGGCTAAAAGTGATTGAAATATATTCCATGATGTGATTGTCTAAAGGTCTTATTTTAGCTGAATCATCACTCAGCAGTTTTATCAGTCCTGCATTTATTGCTGCATCTGGATAAAGTATTGTAGAAATGCCTCAACAGAAAAATTAACACATCTCACATGTCACGAATGGTTTATTACCATCATAGATAATGATTTTATTATTGTGATGTGACACCTTGAGTAACACATTGTCTTTAAGTTTTTTTTTTTACAGTATTCGTTGCCTGATTTCCTTTGATGGATCTCTTTTACTCTTTTCATCTCTTCCAGCCCGACCGAATCAAGCAGTTTGGGGCTATAAATCGGCATTATGACAGTTGGAGACGAGATGTCCCTTACAAGCCTGGAATAGATCTGGAGGCCGGAGAGAAAGAGCTGAATCCAAGGCCAACTGATGACAAACCCACTAAGGACACACAGCAGAGAGGCCGCTCAGGAAAGTCCCATGTGGACTACAGCGCAGCTCTCAGTCAGCTGACAGAAAAGACAGTGCAGGGAAGGGCAGCTCAAGGTCTCTCCTCCCTGGACTATTTTAATGACAACTACCACAGGGACTTCTCAAACATGCTAGGAGAGGTGGCCAACCCGAGGTAGCTCAGTGTTGCTTTGCATTCCTCTACATGAAGGACTTTAACAACTCTACAGTGAATTCAGTGTGGTTTCTGGAATGTTTTATCTTTTCAGGGTTGCTGGTCTTACTGTTCCTGTCCCTCCCACTGTAACTAATAATTACAACACTCCACACGATGCAGCATATTACTACTATGGAACCAGGAATCCATTAGATCCTAACCTACCTTACAATACAAGTAAGTATTTCAACCATCCTCATGTTGTTTTTGCCCCTTTGCCTTTTAATAATGTGTTTGTGACTTGTTTAATGTGTACTTTTCATTGCTGCGAACCATTTTTGATGGCAGGTCAGTGTTTTCGCACTTATGAATTGTAATTTTCCCACATACCACATACTGCATCTTAAAGGGACAGTTCACTCAAAATCAGAAAGATTAGTGCAGCCTCTAGCTCATCTGACAGTGTGTGCATCCCATATGGCTAAGGCCTCTGCAGCGGCCTGGGTTTGAGTCCGGCCTGTGGGCCTCTGCTGCGTGTCATTCCACCTTCTCTCATCCATCTTTCCTGTCTATCTCAAACTGTCCTATCAATGAAGAGGAAATATCTGAAAAGATAATCTTTAAAAAATCAGAAAGGTTCAACCCTGAAATTGTTTTGAAAATGAATAAACAACTGGCTGTTTGGAGGAAGGATAAACATGAAAAAAATAAAGCAGTACATGAGGCTTTGTAAACTGGTCAGTACTGATGTTAAATATGCATATTTGTCATCAACATTGGTCCACAGTCATTTCTGTCTTTAGTGTCTTTAGTGTCTTCAGTCATAAACTGACTCACGCTATCTGACAGTTTCACCTTAGATGGCCATAATTCACACTGACTCAAATAAACTCCAAGACCTCTCTGAACAGAACTATTGCCATTTATTACTGAACCACTTTATCGCCATATCGATGGCCAAGAGGGCTTGGCATTGCAATCCATAAATCTCATTTTGCAGCAGAACCGATTTTATTTCTAAGGGGATATACAGTTTATTGGATATGAGTTCAGCAGATCCAGATGGATCTCACTTCATCCAGCTGGTCTATTTGGTTACATTTATTTTCTTTCCGAGTTTAATTTTGCAGCCAAATTCTGGCCCTGGTCTGAGCTCACAAACATTTTAATGTTGGAAAATAAGCTGGCAGTCTGTGGCAGCAGATAGCTAATGAAATTGTTACATCTGTTTGTGTTTATTATCTTGATTTTCTTTTTCTTTATTAGATGATCTACCTGGAGGGGCGCAGCAGTCCTGGAATTTCTACAGTCAAGGACCACCTCCTCTCAGACCCAGTGGCCACACTGAGTCAGTGTCCGCCTTTGCATTAATAGCTTATTTATACAGATAATTAATTTGTAACAACTGAATGTTGTTTTAATTCTTTACACTGAGAGAGAATGTGTGGAGTATGAAAGGTTTTACATGAGTCATGGGACTTTTTGTTTTTCTTCCAGAAGAGGGCCCTCACTGCAAAATAACTGTCTGTCAGTACCTCCTGTACACACGGCTCCTCATCATGTGTCCCTGTGTGTGTCTGCTTCCAGAGTAACTGATCAGCACCGAGCGTATCCCCTGGATGTTCGAGAGCCTCCTGCAGATGAGTCCAAGCGGAGGAGAGAGAACGCTCTGAGCTACCAAGAAGCACTAAGACAGCAGGTACATCAGATATATAAGATATCATCTCATCGCCATAAGCAGACCCCAAGCTGCTTTTATATATAACTAATATCGTATATAATATAAAACATCAGAAACTAGGGATGACAGTTTGTGATCAAGAAGTGTTTTGGGCAGTGTGTTTTTGTACCACGTTCCAGTTCTATTAGCTGGAAGTTGGATGTTTTTAGAGGCTGAGGGAGCAGCACGCTGACACACATACACACACACACACTGACATGCTAATGATTGCTGTAACAGACTGCTTCCTCTATGCTGATAGCAGAGGAAACCCAGACCCTGACTCATTTTAGCATCAAACCCAGATATTCTGTCAGAGACCAGATCAAGGTGAAGTCAGCATTTCCCCATGGGCACAAAAATGCCTTTGAGCCAGACTAGCAGTGACTTCTATTCCACTGTCACACAAAGTGCATCAACTTTTGCAACATCCTGCCTTTCTTGTGACCAGATCAGAGAAAGAGAGGAGCGTAAGAGAAGAGAGAAAGACGAGAAGGAGCGATATGATGCCAAGATAGAGGCCGAGATGATGGCGTACAACCCCTGGGGGAGAAGCGGTGGAGGTGCTCCAATTAAAGACCAAAAAGGCAACCTTGTTAGTAAGTGGACTTTCTCTTTTAACAAGGTCTGCTAAACCTTAGATAATTTTATGATGCGTCATAATAAATGCTTAATGTTTCAATGCCCTCAGGTGACCTGAGTCAAATGCACAGGACCAACGAGGAGTCATATAGGAATCCTGGATCCAGGAATAGTGGACAGACACAAAACTTTTTAATGAGGAATGGTCACACTCCCAAAGTTGAGGCCATGACTTCTCTTTCCCATCAACCGACAGGTATTGCTCAGTCTCTCTGGGTGATTGTTGTGGCAAACTTGGTCTTGTCGTCCAGTGTATTTGAGTGCATTTATGTGTGCACATGTACACATTGTTCTTTTTATAGATGGATTACAGTCTGTCCTGCTTGTCCTTGCAGGTTTCAATGATCAGCCAACTCCACAGCAGCTCCACATGCAGGACAGATACAAAGAAGACCTGAGACAACAGGTAGGTCCTGGGCCACATTATTCTGTAAAATCAGAATAATTTTTATTGTTTACAAATACTTTAGTATTTCAGGGCACTTTGAAGAAGTTG
This sequence comes from Plectropomus leopardus, assembly GCF_008729295.1. NCBI lineage: Eukaryota > Metazoa > Chordata > Actinopteri > Perciformes > Serranidae > Plectropomus > Plectropomus leopardus. The sequence continues at coordinate 11,203,585 of NC_056483.1, forward strand.
GAAATGAATTATACACGTAACTTGTCATTACTAACAGATAGAGCAAAACAAGCTAAAGCAGGCAGAGGAAACAGAAAGAAAGAGGATTGAGGAGGAGAAAGAAGAGAAGAGGCTGGCAGACCAAAGGGCTCACATACAGCGGGAATATGAGGAGGAGCAAAGCAAGCAGAAGAAGAAGATTGAGGTGAAGAGTTCAGCTCTTTGATGAAGAGCACTTCATCATATCTCCCTCCTGACAGTTAAGGGGGTCTCCTCACACTGGGCTTGCCACTGAGAAACAGTTTCCTTTACTCTTTGCAGCATAGCCTGGCAAACCAAGATTGGATCCATGAACCTAGAAAAAAACACCAGGAGGACAAAAAGATGGTGAGACAGGAAGAAGAGATTAAAAAGAAGGTACCTGAGAGCGTCAGGGACAAAGGGGAGAAAAAGATGGTGCGACAGGAGGAAGAGATTGAGAAGTTACCTGAGAGCACCCAGGACAGAGAGGAGAAAAAGGCTCAAATGAGTTATGAGGTACAGTAAACCTGAAAAGACACTGGTACTGTAGTTTTCAGTTTTATTGAACGTCTTTGTCAAGTGATGTGACACTGTGACTCGTAAATATGCAGAGAGCGCCATCTCCTCCTATCCCAACCTTGCAGAGGAGGCAGACAAATCCTGTGGCATCCAGACCTTCATCTGTTGTGAGCCATCTCTCTGCAAGGACTGTAAGTCACTCAGTAAACGGATGCAAATATTTTCACATCAAGACTGTTTTGATGTAAATCTAAAATATAAAAAACACCCACAATTTCCACAACAGGAGCGCTCTGCGTCAGCACCACAATCCCGAGCAGCCCTTGCGAATATACCCCAGCTACAAGGTAAGACTGTCTTGACTTATCTCTCCCTCAAATTAAATTCCTACCTGCTTATAAATCATAAATTGCCACATAAATAATCTATCTCCCCTCACTCCCTCTGCCCTCTTCAGATGGTCAGCAGGAAGTGATGAGAGAGCTGTCAGCCCTCCGTAGATACCTGAGGAAAGAGCAGAGACAACTGGAGGTTCAGCTGGGCCAGACAGATCTACAGGAGAGTCACTACACTCCCCCCAACAGGTATTACTGTCAGACAGCCTTGAACAACAGGGGTAATTTGAGTCTGTATATCGTCGCCAGAATGGATAGGATTTTATTGCTTTCTTCATGGTGAAAAAAATGGGCCATTTAGAAAACCTATTAAACATGCTCAACCCCTTCAGGTCCAATTTCACCCAATACACCCCCAGACACATTAAGGTGAAGACATAATACTAATTCTGTCTTGTTAAATGGCAATTTTGATTTGCTGGTTGTATTTAAGGAGGCTTTCTTGTGCTCTGAGCTAATGAAAGTGACCCAGGTCAAATTGGCTATCTTCTAATCTCCATTTAGAATTGTTTTAGGGACTCATTACTGCAGTATTTTAACTGTGTGATCCCTAAGAGATATTTTTCTTTTCACCTTGCAAGATCAGCAGGGTCACCTGCAGTGCAGCATCCAATAGGGATTCAGAGTGTTGCTGAGAAGCACTTTAATACAACACGTGGCCGCTTATGACATCTAACTGCCCTGAAAAACACATGTGACATAGTGTGTGAGTAAATTCCACCAACAACAGAACAGGAATGTGCTACAAGCTACTTGTAAAGTCTCTGCTTATACTCAAATAAGTTTACTTCAAATCATCAGAGAAATGTCTTTGAACTGGTGCCAGTTTGACAGCTTTTCTTGGTTCCAGTATAAGCTGCTTACACAGAAAGCCTCATTCTTTAGGCCTCGTATAAGCATTTGGCAGTCTTAAACACACACAAACCAGGTGTTGTGCTCTTACTATTTTAAAACAATGCTCACTTACTGTAACTCTTTTTGAACCTAGCCCCTAACTTACAGGGGCCAACGTATCGACTGCACGGTTTGTACGTCATTGTTTACAAGTGAGGTAGTGAACTATTGGGACATTTTCAGAAAGCCATCTGTGTGTTATTTTAGGTAATTGCCCTGTTTAAGGTGGGATTTTCTTCCTTTGCTCAGACCCAGAGTACGACCCAGAGTGGACACCTTTGAATCAGCGCACAAACAAACTGTCCAGCCATTAACCAGGAGCCCCTCCTCTGGTGCTGCACACTTTAATATGCAAAATATCAGGGAGTTCAACCGGCTTAAATACAGAGGTAATGACACTTTGATGATTTCATTTTATAAAGCAGCATTTGAACTTACTGATCAGATCAGCCTTGGGTCGCTCTGAGAAAAAAAAAACACCCCAAGTCAGTTTCCTGTGCAATCTGTATTCCCTTGCCTGCAGCATCATAACACTCTGCCTGCCAGTGCCAGTTCATTCCCTTCTCAGTGATCAAATATGAACATTCCCGATTCATTGAAAAATATTTCAAAATGATCATGGTGTGATTTTTTAAAGGATCTGTACAATAAAATATTTTTTTAAGTCTGAAGAAAACATTTTGTCGGCTGGGACATCTTTGCAGTGCCACAATACTTAATTTAGATTGGTACTTTGACACAATTATATTTAAGAAACATTGTGCCCCCTGAACTTTGGATATTGCACTACTCCATATTGCAATTTAAAAAAAAAATCTGATTAATTGTTCAGACTTTCAGACAGAGGTTATGTCCTCGTTGCAGAGGCCGTGGGTTCAGTTCCAGCCTCGGCCCTTTGCTGCATGTCATCCCCTCTCTCTCCCCCTTTCACACTTAAAGCTGTCTTATCTAATAAAACGCAAAAAGCCTAAAAAAAGGTAAAACCAGCTGGGCACTGCTTACTTTCCCTCTGTACTCTGAAACAAACTTCTTTCTCAACTTTAAGAAAGCGACTGAAAACCTCTCCTCTAATTGCCTTGGTCATGGTGTTGATGTCAGGACAAGAGCTGAGGATCACTGCAGTCCTAAACCAGCTGGGCATTGCCAGGCGGTTTAGACTTTCTAGAGCCTCATCAGTCCTCTGTCTCCCTCTAGCCGCGCTGAAACTCTAATCTCATGAGGTCATGGGAGGCGTTCGTCACTGACAGGCAGTTTGGCAGCGTAAACAGAGAATGTAATGCAAGCGACCAAGGAAATGGCTTTGGATGGGTTCCCAGACCGAGTTAATGCAGGAGCTCCAGCTTGTAAAACCCCAAAATATAGGAAGAAATGCTAGCCTGTGACGAATTGATGAAATTGCATATCAAACTTCCACATGTAAATAATGGATTTATGCCAGCCTTGCATCTGAGAGCTGCATCAGATCCATTCTGTACACAGTTAAAACTTGATGGGATGTGGGGATGTAGCCAGGCTATGGAGCTGCTGAGTCACAGCCAAGTAACTGTTTCAAAGAGTGGAAGAAGCAGGAGACAGTAAAGAGGGGAGCAATTATATATCTTTCTAACAAATATGAAAGTACTATATACCTCCTCCCCTTATCTTTCTTGTTCTTTATTACTGCACTGATGCAATTGCTGCATCAATCAAAGAAAGCCAATTTGTTGCTACCTTAATACAGATATGGGAAATACCTTTCCTCTGTTCATCAGACACAGCATCTCGTGAGGAGGTCCGTCACATGTACCCTGACCCTCCCACTGATGCGCAAACTCTGGACATCCAACAGCAGGCACTTCTTCGTGAACAGCAACGTAAAACCAGACTCATGAAGAGAGAGAAAGAGCAAGGTCAGTGAGCAGACACAACTAAATTCCTCCTCAAACATTTTCTGTGCTTTTTCTAATTTTTCTGTGTTTTGTTGCAGACTTTTTGGACCAAAAACCGAGCCACTACCATTCTGTGAGTGGTGATCACATTTTAAATATGTATTTTCATGTCAGGCTTTTACAAATACATCCTGCATAGTTTTGCTCTTCTTAATAGTGAGCTAATTGGTGCCTGACTGTGTTTATTTCTTCTCTCAGCAGAATAAACCTGGACACCTCATCCATAGAGACTCCATATTGCCATCTGAGACTGCTTTTATTGGTAAGCCTGTCCAAACATTGTCTGTTTATAAAGACTGTCCTTGTTCCTCTTCTTCTTTCAAGTACGAAGAAAGTGTTTTACATCAGTGGAGACACAATATGCTTTGGGATTTCTTCTTTTTCTAAGGCCCCAGACATCTTCCATAAAGATGACATAGCGTGGGAGGTCAGCTACATACACCCTCACAATACCACACTACAACAGCCTCTGCACCAGGATAATTTGGCCCTGTGTCTCTGTGCCAGGCTAATTGTGGCACATGCCAGCTTGTGTCTCTGTGCTGCAGCTGGTGCCAGTGCTGGGTGCAGGGTGCACATGCCAGCTGCAGGGTGGAGATAGTACAGTGCCAGCCATTGGGGATGGGGGCAGTAGAAAAACTGTTTAAAAAGGCGGGTGCAGGATGGGAAGCTTTGAATACTTTTTTATGCTTTTCCAACTGAACCCTTCCAGTAAAAAGTTTTGCTGAATGGACTGATATCATTACTTTCACATCTGAACTGAATGAACTTTTAGGTCCCTGTCTAACTGTAAAGAGGTTTGAGTATAATGATGAATGGCTTTGTCAGATGTTTACAGCGGTGATGCATGTGAAGAGTGGGTTCATCGGCAGAGACCCCGTCAGCCCTCAGCAGAGCGCCAAGAGAGGACAGCCCCGCTGAGGAGACGTGACTATGATGTATGGCGCAGAGCAGTAAATGGATTCTTTTGTTTGCTGCGGGCCAAAACGATCTGAGTCACTACAGTACCAGAGCTGATGCTTTTAATACTGTATTACTCAAGTCCCATTAGTTTTCTAATTTTACAATATTAAACAGATGAGTGGTCAATCTCTTCCTTCTGGTTTGTTTTGAGCAGGAGGTGGCTGAGTGCATGGATCGGAGGGACCGTAACATCCAGCGAGATGCTCAGTCTGTGCAGTCCGCAACTAGTTTGAACCTTGAATCCAAAGTCAGGGGCCACAACCACCACCGCATCACTAGACAAGACACTGCTGATCCCAGTGACAGATCAGGTGAGAGGAAACACATGAGAAGTTTAGAAATAAGCCGGACAAATAAAACAATAGTTTAACATAGTTAGAGGCAAGAAGAACTACAGGCTATTTCACCTTGGATCTCTACTCTCCGCCATGGGGGGCATTCTCTAGATACCACTGGACAAGTTCACGAGTCACTTGCAGTCCATTCAGAATGGACCCGCAACTCACTTTTTGACCCACCAGTTGGGAACCACTGCTCTAGATGCCGTCCAAAACCAAAACTTTATAGTTCTCTTCTCTTGTACTGCAAACTAACTATGTTTCTAACTGCAAAAATCTCCTCCCAAAATATGAGTGCACAAAATGTAATGGATGAGGATACATTTTACAGTGATTTGGCTGGCACAGATATTCAGTTGTATTTATTCTAACACAGTACACGGCCGAAGAAGTGGGGAGAGTCTGCTGCTGACTGCATTAGCCAGGCAAGAGGATACAGCCGGCTTGGCTCAAATAGGCCTCCAATGCCAACAGAAACTCAATCATTCTGCTGCAATGAATTTCAGTGTGGGCAGTTTTTGGTGGATGCTGTCACCAAAACCAACCCGGAGAGAGCCAGTGTGTTCATTATTATGCATAAAAGTTTTACTCCTCACTTGGACAGACGTGCTGGAGATGATCTTCAGGACCCGTAGATAAACTGAAGAAGGCAACCAAGACCAGCAGGACAGAGAGGGCAGATGACCACTGAGTATTTTTGCCTAACGCTATATTTTCGCCAACAAACACATTGCTGTAGGCTAGGGGGGTGCGCAATGCATCCTGATTCATGTCGGCACTACCAGCATGGTTCTGTGATCAAGACAGCTCTCTGTCAGTATAGCGCATACTGAGAAATGCATTGTTTCAGTTTAAAGGTGGTAAATTTTCTCTCAAACAGAGAAGGTAAAGTGCGTGTAACTTTGTATTTAAAATGGCTTTTTAACCAACTCTTAACATGCTTTTTGCCAGATCTCTGACATGTGCTTCAGTCTCTTACCTACACTTTGCCTTTTCATGTTTTCAACAAAGACAGATATTACTTGTTTTAAGTAGAATTAAAAAATATTTTGACTCAAAATTGTAGAAATGATGATATCTAAACCTAAAAAAAGTGCCAAACTTTAAGCGTTCTTTATTTTCTGGTTGCCTAAAGAAATGTGTGATGATTACGCCTATGTTCCTCTCCAGAGGGGCCGTCTGGTGATGAAGTGGATGTCTTGTCTCTGCATTCTGCCCTGGAGAGGCGTGTCTCCATGGAGACTGTTGCCACAGAGGCCTGGCTGCGGCCTGGCACGTCAGATACTGTAAAGCGCTCCAGCTGGAGGGAGAAGCCAAATGGTAGGATTGATGCTCCACCCTGGCTGACACACCGTGTCACATAGCTCCCATTAGCTGTGTGAGGCTTGAATCACTGTATACTGACCAACATGTTAATTGTGGGAGTTAGATGACGCAACATCAAAAGCTTTTTAGAGACCAGAGTCTGCCTGTAAAAATATTAATGTCTGTTAGTTTAGACAAGAACCATCTTAGTTTGACCACTCAGCATAACAAGTGCACTTTTTACCCTGAAATGCAGAATTAACTTTAACTTATAGTTCATAAAAGTTTTAAGTTTCATATCTGTGAATGTACCACAGACTTATGTATGAGCTAATGTTGTTATTTTTGTTATAATTATTCACCGGAGAGTTATTTTATCATAATAAAATGTTACTTTAATGTCATGGCTGACGGCTGTTAATAGATCAAAATGAACAGCTAGGGGCTCTATCATTTAGAAGTCAGTGATTCAGCGTTTCAAATCAACCAAGTTCAAAAACTTTATTGACCTAGAACCTGATTAGAATGCCAGATGATGTATTGTACAGAAAGTTGTACATAATCTTTTTTGCAACATAGAAAACTTTACATTGCTTTATCATATACATTTTGTTTTCTACATCCATGAGCAGGAATGCATCCCATTCATACTTAAAGCACAGCTAACATTTGTCATTTTCTCTATACATATACCTTTCCCCCAAACCAAAGGAAAAAAAAACATTAAATATATTATTAACTTTTGATTTTGTACACAAGAGTGAAAACTAAACTCAAACATGAAAACAGACTAGTGAGTCAAAAGCAGCTAGCATCAGGTTGCTCTCTTATCTTCCAGTTTCAGAAGCCCAGTTATCATCTATCTCCAATAAAAACCTAAGAACATATAAAATGGAATAATTTAACCCTTCACTTTCCACGGTCATGTTCAATTACAAATCGTACTGTATAGGACAATCTGCAGGAGATGGTACAGTCAAATAAATTATCACAAAAGTAAAATCTCCAGTGCATTCAAAAAAGAGATCAAGTGCAGCAAATCCAGAGGAGGAAAACAAAAATAAACAAAAATAAATGAAATCTAGTGTTATAAGATTATATTACATAGCGGCAGATCTGTACAACTAGTTTCATCCAAGAGGCTATCAATACTAATGTTAGCCGTCTGCGGTGCAGACAGAAAGATCATTACTATCAAGGTGTGACAAATGTCACATTTCATAGTTACTAAATATGTCTTTTTGCATGTTGTTGAAACCATTCATTCTTTACTTTTTAAATATACAGTAAGAAGCACACATTTTTTGAAATAAATTCCTTCTGAGCAGATCAGAGATATGGATAACTGTCAGTTGTTAATTAGTCGTTTAATCCAGTGGAGGCATCGCTACACCTTGTACAAGACATTACTGATTTCATCGTGATATCAAGTACTCTGTCTGGGCTGTTTGTGTGTGTATAGGCGTGTCTGTGTGTATGTGTGTGTGGTGACAGGGTTAAGGGTGCGGGTGGGTGGTAGCAGATAGCTGATTGATAATCAGCTGTTTTAAGTCAAGCAGAGACCACATGGGGGGGCCCTGAGGTGACACAGAGCATCAGCGCAGTTTCACAGATCTGAGGTGGAGGCCTCAGCGGAGCTCCGTGTTCCAGGCTGTTTGTGGTGCAGCATCACTGGGCCTCCTCCCCAGCCTCCTCCGCCATCTCTGCATCTGCCTCCTCCTGCTCAACGTGTGCCGGCTGAGGTTCTGGTTCAGGCTCAGGCAGCTGTGCAATGTGAAACACGACGCCGATGCGCAGGTAGAACTTTCTTAGAACGGCTCGGAGCTCAGGGATCAGGTCAAACTGCATGATCTCACACAGCAGAGGGTAGTATCTGGATGCATGCGCCTTGAACTGTGGGATAAAACATAGACAGAAATGAGATGAAGACAGACATGTTTTGGTGGAATAAAGAAACACCCAGGAGCACTTAAAACGTATGTATATGCTAGTTATTTGGTACAAAATGGCTTTAAATGACAAACAGCAATTTTTTCTGCTATCTTTTGCTGAGCTCTATAGAGTAGACATACTATTAAGTGTACTAAGGGTGTAACTGCACTACTTAATTTTAATTTTCAAGACTACTTTTAAGAGGATTTTTCCCTTTAATGACAGGACAGCTATAGATCAACAAGAAATGTCAAAGAGAGAGGAAATGACACATGACAAAGGGCCCTGGGTTGGCATCAAACCCAAGCTACTGCAAAAGCCTCGGCCTATATGAGGGTGCATCTAAATCTAAATACTTAAGTAGTCCCAGTGTGATATTCAAACCCAAAAATGCAGTGAGTTTGGCTCATATCTAAAGGGATAGTTTGGATCTTTTGAAGTGGACGTCGGTGTATTATCTACAGTAAATGGGGGTCAGTGTGCCCTTAGTTTGGAGAAGCAGAATGGAGTAGTCCCACAGAAGCCAAGGAAAGTACTGCTGTGGAGGGGGGCAGCAACAAGACATATTTTAACCACAAAGCCCACTTAAAAATAATAATCAATATCAGTTCAAGTGTATGCTATATTGAGAGCATTTTCACTGCTTTACCTTGCTGGTAGACAGCCTTTTGCAACGGGGAACTCCAGACGTTGCATCACTCTCTTCAAAGGTACCAGACTCCATTGACAAAAACAGTCATTTTTCTTGCTCGACATGAGAACTGCTGGTCTACTGCTGAATGATCAATTAGTTTTTTGTGTTACTGTGTGACTGTGGTGAACCCAAACTAGTCCTTTTAAATGCCAAAGTTGCAAAATAACACAAGTAAACTAATTGCTTGAGGCAGCAGTAGACCAGCAGCTCCTGTGTCCAGCAATGTTAAATAAGTGTTTTTCTCTATGGAGTCTGGCCTTGAAGAGTTGCAAATCACTGTGAGATAAAAAGGTAAAGCACTAAAAATATTTTCAATATAGTGTATGCTTAAACTAAACTGATGGTGTTTTTTTTTTTGGTGGCTAAAATGTGTTTTGTTGCTAACAAATCCACAGCTGTACATTTCTTAGATCCCGTGCCAGTACCCCTGCCTGGTTCTCCAAACTGGAAGCATGCCGACTGACTTCTAATCTATGTAATATATTGATTATAGTACCTCACACAGCCCCATTTCTAAAGAGCCAAACTATCCTCTACTGCAAAAAAGGTTTTAAAAATAGATGACGATTTGGACATGCCTTCTATTTTTTGCCTGTTACACTAATGTTAGACATGTGAGAACACACTCTAAAGTGTTGGAAAAAATAACTGCTTCATCTGTTATTTTTAGAGATCGGGCCTAGTTGTAGATGATCTTGTGTTTTTTCAGGAAGGTGTCATGGCGTCTTCGGGCTCCTTACCCTTTCATCGCTGATCTTTAGCACCTTGGTGAGGAAGAGCAGCAGCAGGTTGGTCCAGGCCTCTCTGTGGCTCTCTGAGGTCAGAGCCAAGAAGTATGCTACAGCCTCACTGCACACACTACATAACACAGGCGAAGAGAGACACATTTCAGGATGCACGTGAACACTGTGTAAAACATTAAACAGCAAAAAATACTGGATATTCTGACAGAGAAAAGGACGAATATATTGCAGCAAAATAGCATCTGTTTCTCCGCCTCGCTTATCACATGACAAATTGCCGGGATGGGGATGATGAAGATTGTTTTCGCTCACTAACAGCTAATTAAAGCATCTGACTGAGGCTATTATGAAAACAATTAGACACTTTTCCTCACAGTTTAAGCTTGAGGGAAACTGACGCAACCCCTGACCTTTTCCCTTCGACCCTGCGGCCCTCTTCTGACATCAGCGGCATCCATTAGCCATTAAACCCCTTCTCTCTCCCTCCCTCAAAACTCACAGCTCCCTTGCACTTAAATCTCTGACCTTATCACCTCCCAGATCTGCTTTTTACCCTCCTTTGCACTAATCAAACTTGCATGTGTGCTGTGCATGGCGTCTAGTGTTTGAAGAAAAAAACTGCCCGTGTGTTGCTTCTAGATGACAGGATGAGGTGTTTGAGAGAGAGAAAAAAACATTAAAATACAGGCATGATGACACATAACCATGTCCTTATGAATTAGGATTTCTGAGCTACTCGCACACAGAGGCACCATCCTTCCTCCTCCTCCTCCTCCTTTTTCTCATCTTCTCTCTAATAATGAATGCAAGTAGGAGAGACAGGCGATGATTCTGCTTTATCTTGATATCATCATCAATTCGAGGGCGAGGCAGGAAGAGAAAGGGGGCGACGTTTGTTTGCGAGGCGCTGAATAAAGATGCAGCGATGACAGCAGTGCTGACGGAACAATGAAACATCAGTGTGCTGATTTCTTATGATCTATACGGCGCACAAGCATCCGTTACAGAAAACTACCGAGCTGTGCAAACGCTGTGCCTTTGCCACGAGTAACTGACTGTAGATACTGACATCAAAACAACCTCCCCTTCTCTCAGGGGTCAGTGTCTTTGGATTTCTCCTTCCTCTGAGGAGGCCATTGACGTCTGTGCCCGAAAAAGTGTGATCTTTTTATTCCCACATTTGAGAGAGCGATGGTGAATGTGTGAGACGCAAATTAGGCTTTGACCGATGAAATAGTTGTCAGCTCAGGGACATTTGCATATGCTCACACGCACACAGACCAGGGGTGGAGCGAACTGATAACTATCAGTTGATATTAATATTTCACAGATGTATTGGCAACAACATCCCTAATAGAGTGCCAATTAATTCTGCAGGACAGTAAAAGGACTTCTAAAGATCTGCAGCAATTTTAATAACTCAAACTGCCCCCAAGACCTTAAGTATTAATAAAATTTATTCTCATTTATTCTCGGATTGAACTTTTAAAATAAATAAACGTGATCCGACCAAAACTTCTCAAATCCATCCATCTGACGCACACACCTAAGAGAATAACTAAACTAGTTTATTCCAGCAGAGTTTTAGCAAGATGTCTTATTCTAAAAGCATCCATCATGTATCCATCGCAAACTACCAACAACAAAACCTCCAATTAGTCACTAAATTCTGTCAAATTGAGAGCATATTCTCAGGCTTATGCATAGATATATGTGCTGCTCCAGCTGTCTGTTAACACGTGTTTGGCAGGAGAAGTGTTATCTGTGCAGACAGGATCATCACTGGGATGAAAATAAGCAACACAACAACAGAAACTATCACAAAGATCAGTAATGTAACCTGTTAAAGGAGTCAACACAGCTACGCCTGCTGACGTGGAGGTCAAAAACGATGACGCTGAGTGTCAGATCAATGTGAGGAGTGTTGCATGAACTGAGAAGTCGTGTTAATTATCAGTGGAAGTAGCTGAATAGGGTTAATTCTCAGATGCTCTGAAATCACCATTGCCATTGTATGTTTGTGCAAGCCATAGCTATGTAACATATTTGTATGTTGTTGTAAGGCAGATATATTGAAAAGTTTCAAAATGCTGTGGTTAACATATTGTTATGTTGAGGCACAAAAAAACACTTAATTATGGTTAGGAAAAGATCTTGTTTTGGCTTAAAATACCCAGGGATCAGCAGTTGCAGCACAGATGCAGTGAATGCAGTGAATGCGTCACATGTTTGTTCCTTACTTGAGTAATCGTCTCTGGACCTCTTCCCAGGCGTCCTGGCGACTCTCGTCCGTGTACATACGGAACAGGATGCGCAGGCCACACGCCAGGCTGCTGGTCTCCTGCTTCAACAGGTTGGGCTTCGACTTTCCTTTGAAACCTTGAACACGAACACACAGATGCACATTGTTACAATCACAGCCGTTTTAAATATACTATAATGATCATTATTATTACCTCAACCAAGGAGTTTATGACTCTGTTTCGGTTTGTTTGTAAGCAGAACTATGGAAAAACCCCTGGCTCAGTTTTGATGAAACTTGGTGGAAGGGTGTAGCATGGGCCAAGGAACAATCCATTATATTTAACAGCGGATCCGAATCTCAGTGCAGACACGCACGTATTTTGTTAACTTTTGTTAACTTTGCAAGATGAAGTATTTGGCCTTGGCGGAGGTCTGTGCTCTCTGAGTGCCCCTCTAGATATTATCCCCAAGAAACTACACAGCCTGATCCACTACTCACATATTCTTCATGTAGACTTCTTGCCATACCTGCTTTCCACAGTAAGGTCCTCTGCTCGTTGTTGGAGTTGAAAGCCTTGGCGAAGCCATGCGACTCCAGCAGGCAGTCCAGCAGCTTGAAGAGCTGTTCTGAGGTTAGGTAACGATACATGCCCTGGTCCTGGGTCTCCACTGGGACGTCTGCTGCATACGAGGCATCCCGCTTCAAAAAGACATGACGGATCATTATTGGCTTTAATCACAGCACAAAAATATATGGTCTAAAACTTCTAAACAAACCCACTGAGGGGTCATTCTGTAATTATCTCACAGAAAAGTATTTGTACCTGAGCAGCAGCAAAGTTCTCAGCATCTTCCTTCTTACTGGTGGCAGGGAAGAACACGATGTTATCGATGGTCTGGATCAGCTCCAGCTGCACGACGCACTTTATCAGCAGAGCAGTGAATAAGCGCTGCTCCTGGACCTCTGTGGAGCATTAAGGGAAACTTCCATCAGAGCACAAACAGGGATGAATACAGGAGCAGTCCGTCTCTGAATCAAGTGACAGGCTTACTTATTGGGGTCCTGCTCCGGGAGCCCTCCTCACACATGCCTGAGGCTGAGCTGTACTGGCTGTGCCGACGGTTCTCCATGGCAACCCGATCAGCGCTGCTAATGGAATGCTGGTCTTCAGAGCGAGACTGAATGTCCACTGACTTCTGGGAAATGGAGTCCTAAGAGCAAAGTGCATGGCGTTACTATAAGACCTATACATGTGTATACACAGTACGTGAAGGTATATACAGTAAAAGTATAGAAATTATGTTTAAGAAAATTGCCCTTAATAACCTCTAATAGCACAAAAAAACAACTGGCTTGCATATCTGAAACAGCAAAAATACTATAACACCTGGTGACCTCTGGCTTTTTTGTTGTTTGTTTTGTTCCATTTTGTCTCATTTTGTCCTGTTTCGTCTATATTTATTCCTGTCTCCATTTACCCCAGTGTATGAGTTGTCTGTCATTACTTTGATTTTTTTTTATTTTTTAAAAATGTATTTACTTTATTTTTTGAGGGGGGCGGTACTGCACTCAATAATAAAAAAAAACATAACAATAATCCTGATAGAAAAAATCTCAGAGGAATAAGCAAAAGATTTTGAAATAAACTTGAACAAATAATGATTCATTCACACACAAAAGAGAAAACTTGTGTCATTCCTCACCAGCTGTTTGTCTGACAGGCTCTGTGTTGTCAAGTATTCTCCCTCTGCTCCTGCTGGTCTCCATGTTAACAGCCTGAAAAACAGTTTGCTCAGTTAATCACATCCATTATTGGACAGAATGATAAACTAACAACTTCCAGAATAGAAAATTACCCGAGCAAGAAAATCCATCAAGCTAAACAGAATAATTTATTCAAAGTCTTTGCTGAATGATATGTCTGGTTTGTATTTTAATTTTCCTCTTTCATGCAGCAGCTAATATCCTTGTTTATAATTATAATCACTGCTAAAATTAATACAGTAGATTTATTTACAACTAAATTTAAAATCATGGCTTGTTTTCTGGCTTTGAAGAGATGCTTTGTTTATATCTGTGCAGAGGCTTACGCGTGTGGGATGGTGGTCTTGAAGATGTCCAGCATGCAGTTGCATGTCTTGTCCCAGGTCTCCGGGGAGAATTTTTCTCCATTCAGGATGACCACATTCTCCAGACAGTTGGTGCCTGAACGGGCGAGCTGCTCATTATCTAGAGACGTGGGGAGGCAGAGACAAGGAGAGTGTAAATTAAAAAGACAGAGTAGGAAACAAAGGTAAGCTGTTTTATGAATAAACTCTGTATATATTTTCCATATATTTTTTAATATGTTCCATTATACAAGTTAGTTCCGACCAAGCAATTTGATTGGTCGACAGTTATTCCAAACAAATCAATCAAAGGTACTTTTAACTCTCCAGATATCACTCCGCACAGCAGTTCTAAACCCTTAATTAAGCCTACATTAATAGTCGGTAGTTTACTGTTAATTGTAGTGTAGTTCTGGAGGCCTAACTTATCCTACTGGGGAGAACTTACACTCTTTTCGGGGCTCTTGAATGTGTGGGAGTTTTGGTAAAAGAAAATGAAAGGGTAGCAGTTGCTGTTGAAGCTGTCACTCCGTCTTCCGTCCCGTTTATTGTTTTATTACTGGCGGCAGCGGTGTTTTTCAACAAGCCGCTGTGGGCCGTTATCCGCGCTATTGTTTTAGCCTAGCTGCCTCAGTATAGCTAGCTGGCTAACCCTTGCGCGGTGCGTTAAGATTGTGCACAACTGTGTTACCGATATGCGGCTCGGAGACGAGGACCCCGACAGGGACTCTAACTTGCCCCTCTCCCTTTACTGACTATGGGAGCCAGAGTGTCCTCAGCTGGATGAGACAGCTGGAGGTGGCTGTCAGCGAGTGTCGCAGGCCGCGGAAACCGCAGTTATGAGTCGGTGAGTATTTTTCCTGCTTACCTCGGCAACTCAACAGAGAAACACAGCTTATTTGACTGAAAACACACCAAAAATTTTACATGATACTAGTAACTGCCCTATGCTGTGCATAACGTGTAAACCCAACTAATACAAAGCAACTAGTTAGTTTTTTTCCAAGCTAGTTTGTGGGGGGAAAAAAAGTTGTGTTGCTAGGCAACAGCCATCACGTCCAGCGGCTGCGGAACTATTTGTGTCGGCGGAGCAAAAAAACTAATAAATGGCGCTTGTTGAACTGTAATAAACAATGTCACAGTCGAGGTCGTGCAGTTGTACTGTCCCTGCTGAAAAAAAGCCTGACTAGTTTAAAATGGTTAAGTTGCTTGACCAGTTTAAGGTATGTTATTCCATAAATTTTGATGGTTTAGGTGGTCATACCAGCTTGTATACAGTACATCAGCACTCCCTCTCCTGTGATACTACTGAAAATAAACAACCCAATTATACTAAAAACGTTTACTGACTATTTTCTATTGACTATTAACTGTCTTAATGGCTCTTATTATTTTGACTTTCATAACCTGCATCAAAAGCAACATGCCTTTGCCTTTTTTTATGTAGCCACTTAAAGAAAAGAAGGAAATATTGATCTTAACACTGCACACAAATTCCTCTAAAAGACACCTGTGTATAGATAAATATGACATGAGGTTTCTGCGTGCTCACCTTGCTGCACACACCAGTAGAGCTGAGCCAAAATGTCATCCAGCAGCACGTCATTGAGGGATTCAAAGTATTGGGTGAAGACATCACAGATGGCGTAAAGTGCATGGTTGCAAGTGGTGGTCATCCACTCTGCTTTCTGAGGGTGCAACACAACCGCAGTGAGAATTTTCTTGCATCAACATGAGAGCACAAACTACAGCACAATACTCTGGCTTAGCGATTGCATTTTAAAGGTGCAATGTGTAAGATTTAGATGGGTATATGAGGAGATATGGAATACAGTATGTTTTCATGCTCCATCATTTTATCAGATTCACTCTCTGTTTAAGCACCATCAGCTGTTCCATTTAAATCATCACATGGCCATTAGCAGAGGATGAGACAGGTGTGCTTCAATATTAAAAGTCATATCAACTGTAATGCTACTACGTAGAGTTATTTTCTATATAAATATACATTTTATCGGATGAAAAGATAAAATACATTTAAAGATGCGGAAAACAACAAATCATACGGATTATTTGTAAGCAATAATACAATTAATGTAACGATAGAGTTAACATATCATTGAGATACCATAAATACAAATGAAAAAATTCTAGTAAAAAAATTTAGATGTAGAAAATGTATATTTATGTGTATATGTATGTTTATGTGTATATGTATGTTTATATCTACACTACGTGTAGGTCTGTTGGGAGGATGCCATGTTGCACCGACAGTTGCCCAGAATGGACAAACCAAAAACTTTATTTAGTGTTTTTTACTGGTTTTAATCACCTGGTCAGAGGAAAAAAAAAATTCTAGATAATTTGGCTCCTGCAAAAAACCTCCTTAACGTCTGCATCTTAAGTTAACAGAAAAAGGTGAGCACACATGAGCAGGTGCTGGGCTAGCTTATTGTCTCCGACATGCCAAACAGTATTGGAAAAACACTAATTTGTAACATGAATCTGCTTTGTTTAGTGTTTTTACAGCTTTAAATCACCTGGTCCCTTTGTTTTGGAAAGGAAGAGACCTCTGTAGATAATCGTCACCGCTAGATGCCACTAAATCCCCATAAATCTTTCACACTGCTCCTTTAATATTTGAGCTATCCGGCTGTAAAACAGGATCTGAAACAGCTGTTGATGATCAAAGCCTTGTCGTGTACCTCAGTCTGCTGCTCAGGTAGCTTCATGTTGTCAAAGATCCTGAAGACAATTCTGAACAGGTCTTGCCACCAGTGTTTCTCAAAGGTGTGTCCGTAGGTCTTCATCACTTCAAACATCACCGTCAGCCCCCTGAGAAATGCACACAGTCAGATTTGTTCTTTCCCTGACATTATAGCTGACATTTGCCTTAAAACAAACATGCATTAGTCTTTTTTTAATCTATTGGATGTGCAGCTGCATGCCTTTATTGCTGCCTTCACACTCTTTTGAAATCTAAATTGATAGATGTTAAAGTATACAGTTTAATGCCTTTAATAACGCCCACTATCTGAAATAGCAGGCTAAATGTGAAACCCGCCTACCTGGTCCTGACATCCAGCTTACACCTGTTGATAATGCAGGAGAGCTCGAAGAGAATGGGGAACCACCCCCGCACCCACACGCGGTCCTCAGGCGCTACATTCATGTCATCACTGGTGTAGTCTTTGAACGCCTACCAAAGAGAAATACAAGCCGTGTTCACCATCTCTGCCTCGGGAGAGGATTAACCCTCCTAAACAAATGCACATTTCCGTAGACACTGTACATGCCCCTGTTCTGCACTATTAGCACTCTCTTTCATGCTTTCCGGATGCACACGTTCTGTCTGTCTGTGATGTTAAGGGTGAGAAAATGAGTATGCAAAGCTGTGGCAGCAAACATGTATGATACACACTGGATGATGTCAATAGATGATGGAACATGCTCCAGAGTCCGTGCAAGGCATTTTATTTTGAAAATTGACCGGATGCACTGCTGCTTGACTTCCTGCCTGGTATGATCTGCTCTGTCTGGCTTGATGTGGCTGCTGTCGGTCTCCGGCAAAAATAGACGCGGATTGTATTTTACGCAGAGCAGAGCTGTGAGCCACGTCTGAGACACTACTGAGACGATTAGAGGCGCACCTGGTAGAATCATTGATTGTCATTGATTGTCTTGAACGTCCAGGATCCGCTCTGGAGGCCGTGCCGTGGCCATAATGTGCCATTGACGGACCCGGTGGAATTTAGGGGTTAAAGTCGTTCCCTGGCTGCACTGAGATGTGACAGATTAAGAAACACTGACCAATCAGAACTGACTGGGTCTTTTTTGGGAGGGGGGCTTAAAAAAACATGCGCTAAACGGAGCATCAGGTAGAGGGTAAGTGCAGGTGTTTCAGCACAGACAGTATGAGGAATATAGTGTCTTTTGAACATTAAACATGTAAACATGTTCCAGAAACCCAAAGTACAAGTATGAACCTGAAATTTAGTATAATAGGTCTCCTTTAAGTCAATGCATTTGGTCTCATGGTCAGTGAGAACATTGCATAGAGCACCTCTGCAGTAAGCAGTAAATTGTTCAGACTCTGACACCAACCTGTGGCCTCTCTGAGACGTATTTGGCGCAGTGTCGGATGAGGCGGATGGCTTCCATGCTGGTGTCTGGGAAGGAGGCATTACAGGCAAACTCTGACAGACACTTAACAGCGTCCTGGAAGGAGTCGATGGTGGCCGCAAAGTGCTTTTCAAATACATTCGCTGGGAGACGGAAAGAAGGAGATTAAGAGGGTGGAGGGAGGTACAGATAGATGAAGGGGAAAGAAACAGAAAGATCACATCAAAAAAATCTGATGATAACAAGATGAATATTTAAAAAAATAATTTGTCATTTAGGTTGT
The DNA here is from genome assembly GCF_008729295.1 of Plectropomus leopardus. Taxonomy (NCBI): domain Eukaryota; kingdom Metazoa; phylum Chordata; class Actinopteri; order Perciformes; family Serranidae; genus Plectropomus; species Plectropomus leopardus. The sequence goes on from NC_056483.1 coordinate 11,222,054, forward strand.
CATTTAAGTTTTTACATCTTAGGTGTCACTGTGTGTGCTGGACTTACTGACGATATGGCCGGTAGTCTGGAAGGCCAGTTCTACAATGCTCTCGTCCTGGTCCGAAGCAGCCAGGTGGAAGACAGAAAAAATGTTCTTCCAGCCTGAGCGGATGTTCGCTGCCTGGGAGTTAACCATCTGAGCTATACAACGAACCACCATGTCTCTGATGGTTGGAGACCTGGACAGGAAATACAGGGAGACAGGAGTGAATTTGGGATGGAGGATAAACAAAGAGAAAAAGAGTTGAGGAAGAGGAGTACATGGAAGGAGTCAAATGGCAGAGCATCACATGAAGAAGCATGTGAAAGAGAGACGCGGGGAAAAGAAATTAGGAAGCATTAAGAGTCAATCCATTAAAAAGAAGGAAATTTATCTCTTCATTGATGTTAATTATCGTTAAAAGCTCTTGATAAGCCATTTTCAGGCAGCATCATTAATCCAGCACTGGCTAGTCTTAGCACGACAGGTTTTTACTGTTGCCATAGTGAAGAGCATTGCTAATTGCTCAGTAGTTATGAATGAGGGAAGAGCTCTGCCTCCGCTTAGCATTGCACACGCACACACCAACACAGTGGAGGGCAGCGAGTCTAATGGACACACTGCGCTGCAGGGTTTACGTGGCTGCCTGCCATCTCCTCTCTGTTGAAGCTCTCAGCCTGTTCAATCTGTGGGTGGATTTATACTTACACTGCTACTCCCTCTTTCACATGAATGAAAAGTGTGCTGCAGTAAAAGTGCTTGCACGCAGACAGCAAAATTAAGCTAATTTATAACTGATAGCCGTCTGAAAATCCATTCAAGACTTAGTCGGACCAGAAAAAAAAGGGCCTTTTACATGAATTCACTGAAAGGGTAATGCAAACAGACTGAAATGGGTCAAGCAAAATGTTTGCTGCTTTTCTGAGTGAACAGTATGCTTACTCACTGCTATAAGAGAGACACAGAGAGTAGAGACAGAGGAAGGAAGAGAGTGAATAACAGACGAGCTGCTACAGAGGCTGAAGGGAGGAGGGGAGGAGGGGAGTGCGAGTCTGCAGCCATGTGAGAAACAGCCCAGAAATAGTAACTACTCAAAGACACAGTAGAGGTCTTGTGTTCGCACCACCCGCAACCACAGATTTACATGGGAGGAGTAACATCAGCTCCGAGTGTATTACTTCACCTGTTCTTTTTCATGATGTGCTCAAAAGGCCTCAAAAAGTCCTTCTGGAATCTGAAGTTAGCCAGCTCCCCCTTCTCCAAAAATTTCATAGACAGTTGTCTCAGGGAGTCCACTGCGAAGATTGCTACATCTTCATTGGAGTTACAGCCAACCTGCATGAAGAGAAAACACATTTCAGTAACATTACACAGTTTATAGTGTTGGGTTTTTTTTTACATTTGAGACTTGCAACTCTGGCTATTTTCATTACTGATTAAACTGCCAATTATTTTCACAATAAAATAATATGATTAAGTTTTTGGTCTATAAAATGTCAAAAAAATGAAAAAAAAGGCTCATTGCAATTTTCCAGAGCTTAAAATGTGTTTTCTCCAAATTCCTTATATGTCAATCCTATGGTCCAAAACCAGAAGACTATCATACATTTACTACATCATCCACTATTTGCAATCATAAATGATGAAGAAAAGCAGCAAATTTTCATATTTAAGAAGCTAGAATCAGCAAATTTTTGACATTTTTGCTTGAAAAATGCCTGAAATGGTTTAGCAATTATCAAAATAGTCAGCTGTTTTTCTTTCCATTGACTAATCATTGCTGTTGTAGTTGAAACTGAACAAGCATCTACTGTAGATGCATTAGATGCCCTGCAAAAAAAAAAATGAAATCCACTTTTCAAAATGATAAATGGCTATTTTGAAGATTTGATTTTACACACACTAAACCCAGTTTGCAGCCACTCAGTGAGAAGCAGAACCTCAGTGAGAGATGTGTCCTTGAATAACAAACTAACAGAAAGCTTTTCTGGCAACAATTTGTGTTTATCAGTGACTGAAATCAGCCTTCTGTAAAACAGAAGGTGGGAGAGAAAGTAAACAGTCCTCTGCAGCTCACTTGGTTGCTCCCCAACTAAGGAAGTTTTTTCTCACTCATTATTATTAATGACGCCATTTTCAGTAGTTTTTCCATACAAAAGAACTATAACATATCCATGTCTTGAAAATCTGCTTCTGTTTCACGATCTCCACCCCTGGAGAAATCATCCCTCACCCACCTTGTTGAAGTGATCTCCGATAACCTCCCAGATCCTGGACCACTGCAGTCTGATGCGGCCCATGTTGTAGTAGGAGATCTCGACTATTTTTTGCAGGCTGAACATGCGTGGGTGTGTGGGCGAGGCCAGCTCATCCATGGACACAGCACACAGCCAGCGCACAAAATCAACTGACGAAAAGAAAAAAGATGTTGGCAATGAGCAAACAAAGGGTCCTTTGCGCGGGCAAAGTGACGCACAACGATAAAAAAATAGCTATAAATTACCTGTCCTTGAAACAATAAGAATTAAAAACTGTATCTCAGACTCACCTATTGCATTACCATCCAGTCTGGTAGAACCGGTGAATATCCTAAAGCAGACAAAATGTGACAATTAATATCACAAATTGAATGGTAAGATTTGTTTTTCTGCTATAAACATAAAGGGATATAAACTACCTCTGAGAAGAAGATGTTTGCTCCAGACTTACAGCATAACCAGTTAACAGTTAATGTTTAAAGTGTCTCTCAGTGTGTTTTTTGTAATAATTCAACATTTTCTCCTTCTAAATGTCCATAGTTTGTACTATAAATTATGACCAACATAATAATTTATTCAGTATGTCACAGTGTGGTGCACTGAGATGGAGTTATATGAAAAAAATAGTTGTCCTGATTTTTTTTGGTTGTCTTTTTGCAGATCAGTATGTCTACAGTACCTGTCCACAGCCACCACCACACTCTGAGAGCTGGTCTCTCCGATGGACTCCTGAATGCTGGCGATCTGCTTACGGTCCACTGTCCCTCCAACTGCAGAGCAAAGGACAGCTTGTTTTATGGTAAGGAATTGAGTGTATACCGATTGATTTATCAAAAGTTTAGCTTCACTGGACAAACACTTCACAGTATGTATTCATGAGACGGTGCTGACCTAGACCCAGGTACTCATCATTGCTCTGCTCCTTTGTACTCGTAATGAAGCCCTCTTTGCCCCGCACTGTCCCTGAGATGTAGCGTGCCTTCACCCCCGTACCGATCAGCTGAGCCAGCTCCAGCTGACTGATGCACTTCATGATCTGGAAGAGACATGACCAGGGCTATTTAGGGAATGAATGCATATAGAAAGTAATAGCAAAGGACACAAGGAAAAATGAATTGAAGAGAGGTGGATGAGAAGATATGTGTTCAGATGGAAAAGGTGGAAAAATCCAATAACAACGTCCAACTGGCGGCTGTAAAATACCCCAAAACCCAACTAACGAGCAGCTTTGACTGCATAGCGGTTAGGGAGGTATCATCAGTGAAAAGCAAAAACATCAACACGTATAGTCATCTTTAACCCGTTGAAACCTGAAGATACATCACTTTCTTGACTGCTTTCAGACACCTTGTATTTAAAAAATCTAGGGAAAAAAAGCAGGGGGAAAAATATATTTATAATGATCAAAATTTCAGATCTAAAATTACATTACAGAGTTGTTTAGTTTGAAGCACTTTTTCCATTTTGTTCCTTGTTGTGTCAAAGGGTTAAGATACACCTTTATTTTGAAATGCCCATGGCACTTCTGCGTCACCCTTTCTAATCAAATGCACTGCAGGTAATAGAATGCAGCCAAGAAAAAGACAATGTGGACGTTTACTGATGTTGTTTGCAAACCTGTGAATTATATCAAATCAAAATTGTATTATGGCGGACTTTGTGATATCAGCATATATTAATCAATGCCCTACCATTAAATCATTTAAAGTCATACCAGTCATTTTGCTTCAGTCAGCATCTATTCTACATAGGTGTAGTTTAAAACCTGTACTGCTAGTTTGGAGAGAAACAAATATGAAATAGATTAAACTAAAAATGTGCCTTATCTTGTCATCATCTACTCAATGTTTAGACATCTTTGTAAAGTAATAACCCACTACAGACTGTTAGTTTGATTCATGCTGTGCCTGGCAACAACTCTAAGCTTTTCTAAAACAAATTACATACAATCCTGTTGAGAAGTGAGACTCCTCCTTTCCCGATCCAAGCTCATTGCTTGGATCGGGAAAGGAGGACGGAAGATAAGACAGTAGACAGCAAACCTCGTGCCAGGAGTTGCCCAGGTAGTTGCCATCAGTGTGGGCCACAGTGATGAGGGTCTTGATGGTGTCAATGTTCTTCTGCTTCATTTCGGAGATGCCAGAGCTGGCTGTGAGCAAGGTAAACCTGGCCAGGGCCTGCACATACGCATCCCGTTCCAACTGAGACAAAAAGAGAAGGCAGTGTGTCAAAATGCTGCAAGGGACAAGATACAGCAAGACGTTAATCCTTCAGTTAGGACGGCAGTACCTGTATGCAGAAGATGCACGCTATCCTGATGGCACAGCGGATGCCCTCTAGACACAGTGAGGCTACCTCAGTGTCATCGCAGTCCTGGAGACCCACACTGAAAGCTGCCAAGAAGGGTGTCCATGCCAGCTGAGGAGAGACAGAGGGATGAGTACAGTTTGTGCGTGACTCTGTGTATTTGCCTCAGAGATTTGTGTGTATCTATGTGTGCTACCTTGAACATGGGCCTGACGTGCTCCAGATGTGTGGCGCTGGTGAAGGGAGCCTGGACGTGGCTGACCGCCTCCATCAGAGCTTTGGCTGTCTTGGCCATCTGCTCCATCTCCACATTATACAGCAGACGCCTCTGCTTCTCGCTGGCCACACCTTAACAACAACGCAAACACTCAGAGGTTTTAACAGGAAACAAATAATCTCAAAACACTGCAGCCTTTTATCTAAAAAGCTCTGCAAAGTGTCAAAAGGAGACTGAATTATCGAGAGACAAACAATGACAATAGCTCTCTTCATGCCTATTCAAATTTGAAGCCACTCATTTAAGTGTTTTTCACAGAACAATTGATGGCAAACGAACAAGTCAATGTTCTGTCTATTGTATATTTTCATTACGCTTCCAAAAGAGTACCAGCATTGAACATAACCCTTTGATTCAATGTGTTTTTTGTAATTTTCTTCTCTTCCTGTGCTGTGTGCTCAAAGTATTCAAAATCATTACTGCAACACAGACTAAGGCTGCAACCAAAGATTATTCTCACCGTAAATTAATATCTAGATCAATCAACTCAGGCTGTTCTACATGTTACTGTAGGCCCAGTTTAATATGCAATTCAAACTTAGTGGAGGGTCCCTGCTCCGTCTCTCTTTCCTTGGCCTGAACAACATTGAAAACCCCTGACTTAAACTCACTTATCAAATTAGATGGCGATAAATGTAATAGTTGGCAACCAATCGATAAATTGTTGCAGCTCTAACAAAGACATCAAGTACAGGGCTCTGGATAATACCTGGAGTCTTAGAATTTATTACATCTCTGAGACGTCCCACAGCAGCAAGACTCACTCTGCTTGTTGGATTTCATGGTGAGCTCCTTCGTCTCCTTCATTGCAATCTTTTTCCCGGCAATCTCGTCGTAGATGGCCGAGAGATATTCCTCAGGCAGATCTTTGCTGTCGTTGATGCCGCGGTTCATCTTGATGTATTGCTCTTTTGTCATTTTATTCTTCACCTGTGCAGGCGACAACAAGGATACGGGTCAAAAGCTGCTTGTGCAATCCCGGTGATTTATGTTGCACTGATTTCTGAGGAAATGACTGCTGTCAGAACATTCCCAAAGGCTGCCAAACGCTTACCTGTGGACTGTGAAGGTCTGTTGTCAACATAATGATCGAGTAGGCAAGGACGTATGCGGTGTCAGCACTGGCAAAGAGGGTTTGCCTGAGATTGAGGGGGAGAGGAGGGTAGGGAACAGAATGCATATTAATAGCAGCATGTTGTATGTGGGTCATGTTAAATCAAATTCAGCTATTTCCATAGTAAGGATTTTCCAGCCACAGTTGAAAACTCACCCCTGATTGCATTCAAGATATCTCGCTGCAAATTTCTCCATGAGCCGGTCAATCTTCTGGGCCTCTCCGGGGAGCCGAAAGCCCTCTAGGAACATCCTCAGTGCAGAAACAAAGTCTTTGCCCTGGAAGTCCATTTGATCCACATAGGCGTACATCACCTCTTTATTGAAACGGTCATTATCCCCTAGGAATTCTCCCACTTGAGTCTAAGAGAGCAAAAGTTAGAGGTCAGTCTTATTTTAACATACTTCAATGAAGCATACAAATTAGAACATGACAGAAAATCCTGCCCAAAGAACCAAAAGGCTGTACCATTACACCCCATGTGTCCAATTTGGTTTGAACTGACTGAGAACTCCAACCTCTTACTGGAATTGCAATAAGTTGCTCTTCAGTCATTATTTCTCTCATCATAAGAGAGAAAAGAGGACGAAAACTGACTTCAACACTGTAAAAGAGCAAATTATTTGTCTGCCTTTTCAGTCAGTGTGGATTACATAAATACATGTTAGACTTTCATGTTTATCCACTCTGCTTTGGAGCAACTGCATCTAAGGGCCCCTGTTTCTGACCAGATGTTATGAACGCGCTTTAATGCTGATTACCGCTGTGCGCAGACACCCTCGAGGCTGTCCAATCAAAGCGAGTGTGCTCCTCATTAACATTTACGCTGCTGGTGGACAGACATTAGATAATAGTGCAGCTTCTGTGGGGTTTGGCTGGCAGAGGCACAAGGCAGAAAGTGCAGTCTGTTGAGCTGGTCGGCCATTTGTTAATTTGCCAAGCACTTTACCTCAGCTGGTGGACGCTCATTTTCTTTAAGACTTCACAAACAAGTTCAATAAAAGGTGCTGGAGCTGAATGAGCTTTCTATTGTCCATTAGAGCATTAGAGACTTTTGCGACAAACTTCCTACCCCAGACTAATTTCTTTGATCTGAGACATAAGCCTTCCAGCCGACACAAAGGTGGAGACTGGAGATGATGCTGATGCAGTGGCGATCCTAAACTCTGGTCATACTGTAGCTAGAATGGACCCACTCAGGGTTTTTTGGGGAAGCATCGCTGCAGTGTACATTTCGTTTATAGGGGGTTTGATGGGGTTTATCGTTATAGTCATTGCAAAATATGACAATTTGAGTGGCCATCAGGGGCCCCTTTTTCAAAAATGTTTTGGGCGTCAAGCTCAAATTGAGGTTTATCATAGCATAAAACACATTCATTTATGTTTCTCTTCTTCACCACAACCTTCATTGTGGTTTATAGAAATTGTCCCATCAGCACTATATTTATGCCACTCTTCTGTTTGCTACACAGTGCATGTGTTTGGGGATAAATGCATCACATCTGCACCTGAAAAACTGGACCAATTTTCTGGACAGTGGCTCCTCGCATGTTTTTGTTGAATAGTGCAATCATTTAATCTACTCTTGGATTTCAAAAGATGGACCAATTGAGGGCACATCCAGGCACAAATACTCAGCTGCAAGACAAAAAATACTTCACTGCAGGGCACAAAGCAGGTCTACATGGTGTTAGGCACCAAATAAAAAGTCTATTACTTTTTTCCTCTTTTCAAGGCAATGTTTCGATCTTTGTCAGACTCTTCCCACTCTAGGATTTCCTCAAGTGGAATAATCTATCAGTGCACCTCGTCTGAGATTAGTTGTGTAGTTTGTGCACCCTAATGTTAATGTGTCGGAGCAGCACTCACTTTAGCTGTGAAATTAAATGAAAACACGTTGAATTGTTACCGAATCAAGCCTCTCTTCCTGGTGCAAGAACTGAGCAAGATCCTCTGGGGTTGTACCCAGCATGCCTTGCTCTTGAAGGTACTGGATTCCTCTCTTTGGTTTCTTGTTGAACCTGTGCAGAGTCCAGAGACACAGAACACCCTGTAGCTGGTGCAGCATCACATTAACAGCAGGATAAATTAAGAATGTAGGTGTTCTTAGTGAAACTTACAGGTCAATGCCTTGCTCGATGATCTCCTTTTGCTGTTTGAGGACCTCAAACTGCTCGGGGTTGTCAGTACCTGACATCTGGGTGCTGTAGCTGCCGATGCCAGATGAAGCTGTGGAGTCCAGAGAGTTAATGCTCCCATAGCGGTTTATAGTCTCCGGGGCCTTGGTCTCTGTGCTCTCCTGTTCTGATGGTTTCTCCTGGCCTGAAGAGAGAAAAAAAAACACCAGATAAGACAAGCCAGAGGGGATGAGAGACAAGTGGAAATACACCAGCTATTTCTATTGTTACTGTAAAAAGCAATTCCTGAAACCACTGAAAAAAGGTGAGAGCTTTTAATTGAAACTCTGTCGCCGGCACAAACTCAGCCTGGAGGCTTAAAACATGAGCTAACTTAAAGCTACTGCAGAGAGACTTCAGTTAATTGAAAGGGGAAACTTCAACACAGAGAACAAAATGACCCTGAGGCCTTATTAACGATTGTTGCTGGCAGGGAGGGTATGCACACTGCTGTTACTCACATGCAAACGGCCTCACTAACTCTGGGAAAACACTTATTCACACAGAGCAGGTGCAGGGCAGGGGATGAGGTGAGGATATTATAAAAGGTGGGTTATCTAAAAAAGCTTCAGGCAGTCAAAGAGGAAGCAGCCGGAATTAAGAGGCCAAGAAAGGTGTTTTTTTTTAAAGCCTGTCTGAAACGAGCTCAGGGATCTGCTGCTGCTGGAGTGGCTCCACCCTGTAACACTGCGCTCGGGCCAGGCGTCTGATTACTCATCGGAAACTCTTTAAAACATTCAGGACAGTCGCAGTAATGTGAGCTGGCAGTGTGTTCCCCATTCTTAAGCTTACAGCGTAGAGAGAAAAGGGTGGAGTACTAGAGGGGGAGGAGGGGAAAATCAATCAAAAGTTAAAGGCCCAGTGTTGCTTTGTCATTTTTTGATAACTTATTTTTCTTTTATATCTCTCTCTTGTTAAGTCATTTCTTTTTTTGTTGGTCATTTCCTTCTTCCTATGTTTTTGAAAGAAATCAAGCCAATTTGCTCAGGTTTCAAAGGGTTAAATCACAGAGTCAGTTTGTTTCGGAAATGCAGGGACCCTGCAGATCATTCAGCTCCTGGTAAAAACCTCCTAAACATCTGGATCTTAAGTTAGAAAAAAGTGAGAACTCATTAGCAGGTGTAGGCTAGTGGCCTGTTTGTGACAAACCAAACAGCTTTGGAAAAACAGTAATTTGTGAAGTGAAACTGTTTTGTTCACTGTTTTGACCAGTTTGAATCACCAGACCAATTTATTTTCTTTTTGAAGTGGAGGGGACCTCTGCAGATAATTACAAAACCTTCTGAACAATGAACACTGAAGGAATTTTAACCAGGAGTTCACGCTTGGCACACTGGTAAAGTTTCAGCTGGTTGCAATTTGCAATCGTTGCCACTAGATGCCATTTAATCCTGCATGCTGCTCCTTTAAGATGTGTAATGAGGAAATATTTTATAGTTTAACAAGTTTATAAGAGTTCATAAAGTGCTTCTCCCATTAGTTAAATAATCAATACATGGTTCTGGTTACAATCTATGGGACATAAGTATGAACCCTACAAACAACACAGGTTATGTAATGCAAGACTAGTACAAAATGATCTAAAGCTACAGACACAACAGGTTTCAAATGAACAATTCCCACCACAGCAACACGTTCTAGCAAAAACTCTGTACTGTTCTACTTGTGTTACCTGCTCTTGCTTTGAAGACATGAAAAAAGGGTGAAAAAATGACACAATAATGTGACAATTAAAAGAGTGAAGGTGACATTTTGTACTGTAACACTGGAATGTATCAAATAATTCAATGAATTGTAATCACAAATCATATCATTGCAAGGAAGAAAATAGTCTGAAATCCCCGACAGCTGGCAGTTTAACATTCAAAATTCAAATCTTGACTCATGAGCTAGATTACTATTGACTGGTCATACATTTTTGGAGTATAACGTCCCTGCAAGTTAACACAACTGCCTCTGCTGGTTAGCCTTGACAGTTTAGCCTGAGGCGAGCCTGTGGTTAGTTCCAGGGGCTTGTGGGATATCTTTTCCAGCCCTTTCACAAAGTTGCACCTGCTCCTTATGTTCAGCTCCTCCTTTGGAAAACAACAGAAATCCTGGGGTGTGCAGAAGACCTAGAGGCCGGTCTCACACACAAGATGTGCTGTGTACATTGTAGATGAGCGTTTCATCCCAGCTCAGCTTCAGGTATCGCTCTGTTTTAGACTAAACCTTCTGGATTAGCCTGTCTGCGCTAGCCTGTGGGCATTACCTCACCGCCTCCTCCGGCTGGAGCTGACTGATGCTCTATTTCCTCCACAGAACGGTAGCTTCCCTGATGAATACCAACTGTCAATCCAACAACTGATTGCAGCCAAGCTGATGGATGTGAGCTTTATCGCTAACCCCAGTTAACCTCAGTGATGAAGTGCTGCCAAAACCCACGCTGATCAGGGGAAAGTCTGGTTATAACCTTGGCAGTCTCATCTCTGACACACTTTCCGCAACACAAGTTCAATTCTCCAAAGACTATTGAGGAAAAACAACAATCTTGGGTTTTACGGGCAAAGCCAGCAAAGCGTTAAATTACAGGCACACAAACAATTCCAGCATGTAGAATCTGTATTTAAACTGTGAGCTTAATTCAAACCACTTCTGATCACGTCTTGATATAGTTATATGGAATACAGCGACATGCATCACTGTACGCAATATAACTACCCCCTCTGCATACATTAATTCTGTCACTTAAGAGTCTATATACTAAATATTTACTCAGTGTGCAGAATCAGAATTAACAGGAAGGTAATTTTCATATTTAGTTCGGGTTTGATAGCTGCCAGAAAGTCTTGATAAATGACATTAGTATTCAGCGAGTCTTACCAAGGCTGGTCTGGGAGTTGGGGTTGACGTATTGGTCTTTACTCCATTCTACCATACATTTCAGGATGGACACAAGACATTCAAGGCCTTTCTTTCTCAGGGTCAGCTCCTAGAAAGGGATACAAAAAACATTAAGCTATTATAAATAACTTAATAATAAATGTTTATTATGTAACCTCTATGGAACAAAAAAGCTTTTTTTTTTTTTTTTAAAAAAAAAAAAAAGGACAGAAAACTATCACCTGTAGGGGTGTTGTGCCAAGCTCGTGGCCCCCGCGACCCTGTGCAATTTTCGAGAGGTCATTGACCAACCGCTCAAATATGTTAGCAGCATTCAAGTCACAATCATAGTTCACGTAGATGTCCACCACACTCTGGGCATCTGAAAAAAAAGATAGTTTGTCAGTGAGAATCTGCAAAAAAAAATTATAATAATAGGTTTATCATAATCATTGAAGATAACCTTTTATTGTTTTCCTTATTGTCTATACATGAAACAAATACAGGCTGTGTACACAGACTTTATAGGGTCTGAAACAAGCTTAAATAATTCAAGGTACTTTATAAACATGAAAGAGGACCTATTGTGCTTTCTTATTTTTTTTTGTCTGTCGCCCAGCAGGGACTCTGAGGTTGACCTGCCCTCTCTCTTCACTGGCGACAGGTGCCAGTGTTTTCTAAGCTGGGTGAGGCAGCTGGAGGTGGTGGAGACAGCAGTTATGAGCCGGTAAGGATTCTTCCTACTCACCTCGGCACACAATATATAACAGTCTGCTGCAGTTAACAGACTCTTATTTCACTGGAAACACACAGATAATTGTACATGATAATACACAGCTGCTCTGCGTATAACATGTAGCCCTAACTAACACAAAGTAGTTAGTTAGTTTGCAGGAAACTTTTGTATTGCCAGGCGACAGCTGTAACTTCCAGCGGTTGTTGAACTGTTGTGAAGTAACAATATCACACTGGAGGTTGTGCTGTTGGACTGTATATCATCAGGGCTCTGATTATCTTCTTATCTTCTTCAACCGACATTATATATATTTATTTATACTGTTATATATTATATATATATATATTTATTTATACTGTATATATAATGTCACAATGTGGTATGCTCACATTAACCATATCCAGAGTTTAAAATAAGGTAAAATTAAGTAAATGCATGAATAAGTAATTCCTGTGACAATAAACTTTAGGCTTTGAGTGTCAAACAGGGTGATACACAACACAGGTGTTCCAGCACAGACAGTATGAGAAAAATCTAATGTTTTTTCAGCCTTAAAGCATATTAATATGGTCTAGTAAAATACCAAAATGAAACTGATAATGAGCACAACAGGTCCTCTTAAAATTACTGAAACCTTTAAAAAAAACACACATATATATATATATATATATATATATATATATATATATATATATATACACGAAAACATTTAACTTACACATATTTTTCAAAACAAACCTGCGCATATTCTAGTGAGGGTTTGTATGACCATCCACTTGTGGTCGTAGGAACTTGTGGACGTCTCAAGAATGTACAGGAAAATCTCCTTGAAGAACACCTGCAGACAGTCATGAGAGGAGGAAACACCATCAGCTGCCTGTATGACCGACACCAAGTACACAAATTATTCTCTGGGTGCCCGCATGAGTTTTCCCGCAGTGGACACAGAAAATACAGCAGGTGGTCATGTCATGCGTTAAAAACTTTGAACCAACTCAGACAGAACAATAAACTGTGGGCAGCAGAATGAAGGTCATAGTTCAGCTCTCAACTGCCCCAAAGTGGAAGAATGTCACACTGCTCTGAGAGAAATCACATCTCCCATACATTATTTACGTCAGCTGCCGCCTGCACTGAGAAATGGAGTCAGACTGTCAGTATCAGGGTATGTGGTGTTCTTCTGACTCCACCACACACAGGCACAAACTCAATTTAAAAAGTGCTGCATGTTTAACATGTCGCAATTAATATATTTTCAATCCTTCAATGTTATTAATTTCCCTGAAAGACTGTCAGCTGTCAGAGAAGGAGCAAAACTGTTGCTTCTCATCAAGAAGTGGTGGGTGGATATATAAATATAGTGACTGCAATCAGCCAACTGGTTCATCCAGTTTTTCCTGCATATATATGAATTGAAATAGAGCTGGGAAAAAAATGAAAAGAAAAGACTGAACACACAGAGACTTCTGCACTGTGGGAGAATGACAGCAGGTAATGGTCGTCAGAAAGGAAGAGAGTGTTTTGGTAGTGGGGACGACCTTCAGTGCATCACTTTAAAAGCTTTCCAGTGAAGATATCTGATTACTGTGAAGCAGCTGCGGAAAGTGTCGACTTATAGTCTGTAGTAGTAGGTTACAAGCACTACATCAAGTGTTAAGTGTAAAAAAACATGAAAAATGTATCTTTTATGATTTCATCACTTTATGGCTTTTTCTTGCTGCCAGCAGAGAAATTGTTGTTTTCTTTACCCTCATGCTTCCAGTCTGAGAAATCTGAAACAAAGCCAGATCTCTGTCCATTCGATAGGACATAACTTCTCTCGGAAGTCTACATCTACAATTACTTTCATCTGACTCAACCTAAATGGCACATTTCAATCTATAAATCATATTGTTTAAGTACATAATTGTGTTACAGTATATAGTAGTAGTAGTAAATAGTTTTAAACAGGAAATGTTATATCAGTTATACATGTAAAAAAAAAATTTTAAATCACATAAAGACTTCAGCTTTTATGCAAGATTTTTTTAAAAAAGTAGTTCTGATTAGTTTTTTTGACAACACAGGCAGCTTATAATGCATCCTATTATTTACACAGAAAATTAAGGTTTTAACATTTAGGTTTTAAACATTCTTTTTTTTGGAGATACTTCAGAAAGCCAGGATTTTTTGAGTTGTGATGACAAATACAATGCAAAATATAATACGCAAATTTTTAAGCATCATAAAAATAAAATAACTCATGTTTTAATATTGAAAAAAAATGTCTGTCAAGACCATTTATTGTCATTTTTACTATGAGGAGATTCTTAATCCATTGGAATAGATGGAAAAAATAGTTTCCTACTCAAAAGATTTTTTTATGATTTATGAGTGCATTTAGAATAGAAAGACACCACTGTGATATTTTTGGCTTGTGTTCAGAAAATATTGGTTCTGAACGGGTTAATAAGACGCTGTAGCAAATATGTTACCTCAATTTGCATCTTGAGATGCGTCTTGAAGTGGGACAGCAGAGTGAGGAAGATGGAGAGCGAGAGTTCGAAGACCTCAGGCACGGAGGAGACGCCGTTCTTAGACAGGGCTACACACAGGTACTGCTTGATGGCGTTAATGAACATCTCGTTCGTCTTGAAAATGGGCCCGGCGTTCTGCAGGATGGAGAGGAGCAGCTGAAGGGACAAGACCTTCGATCGCAGCTCATGGGACCTGAGGCGGGGGGAGAGAAGAGGTAGAGGCTAAAGTAGTGCTTCCATGGATGTGAAGACAGCATATAGCATGGCTTTGTCGGTCAAATTATTAAAACTATTCGTGTAAAGACAGGAGAAAGTACGAGACACATTACTGGTATTATCATGAGGCCAGTCTGAATATTTCAGTAGGGAAGGACGTGATGATATATTGATGAAATTAGAATGCGGTAAGGGAGGAAAGACTGACTGTGTGTATTTCTCTGCATGTAGTGCAGGTCCATGTCTGTATCTTTAGCTCTTACACTGTATTGTGTACCCTAACCCTTTGGGAATGAAGCTGGCGCCTGCATAAAACAACTTGAGGGACTTATTTCAGCCATCTGCTCAAGACTCTGAGAACACATTGTCCAATCGGATGAGCATTAACATTTCAGATGCACAATACGCTCAGCGGGAAAAAACAAAGAAGTCTCACTAAACTGAGCACTTATAGGCAAATTATCTGTCCTTCAAGAAAAGTTACACCTCAAAGAAACGGCAGCGTAATGCACCACGAGACCACATCACACTGCGTTTCTCCATCTGAGAGTTAAAATCTTCAGCAGCCATCAAAGAAATGCTAGGGCAACTAAATCAAAGCCCCACTGTGTGTGGAGCCTCAGCTTGTCTGAACTGTTTTTTCTGCAGCAGCAGGACAGAAAAACTGGAGCTCAAAAAACATACTTTCAGCTACTTTATATGCTGAGATTGGCTGCTCGACTGCAATGTCTTCCATCTCTGGCGAGCAGACAAAGTAGGATTTATGTGGCACAACAGAAATGTGTCTCGACTGCTTCTGCAAGTGCCCAAAAATATGGACATTTTTTTTCTCCCAAAACGGACTCCTTCTGTCAAAATGATACAAAAGCATCCTCACTGTAAACTGTCAACAGAGCAAGAAAAACAAAAGAGAAAAAAAGTAATATATAAATCATGAGTTAAAGAGAATCTGTTCAAAGAAAAATACTATATGTAGATTATTGTTTCTTATACATTAAGTAATGGTAAAAAAATGCACAGATGAATGTAAATCCTAAGGTTTGTATAAAAGACTACATTACCCAAAGTTCTACAGAACAGAAGGGATGACATTCGGGGCCTCTAATAGCACCACAAAATGCACATCACTTACAACCGCTACCTGCCCCATCTCCATGTCCAATTCATGAAATATGTCATGCTTCTAATATTACAACGTTAACAAACCCATAAAGTTTTGCAGTTGAGCGCTAATTGCCATTTTTTGCATGTGATTGCTATTATCCACGTGGCAAAGTAAAAATGTTGCTTTTGTGTCAAGAAGACAGAAGGCAAAATAATGTCAGAGAGTAAGCACGAGCTCTCGGTCCTGACCGTCACGCAGAGGCATTCCTCAAAACTTCAAGCAGGAATTATCCCGTCTGTCGGCGCGCTTCAGTCACCACCAACTCTTTGAAGACGCTAATAATTTCAGAGTAACCATGTGTGGCTTCTAGCGATGCTCTTAATGATTTGGACTTTTTGCTATTGAAGCTCGTTAGTATCTAAAGTATTGCTGCAACTAACCATTGTTATCATTATCGATTAACCTGCCAAGCGCTTAATTGATCGATTATTGTTTCGTCTATAATTTGTCAAAAAATTGTGAAAAATGCTCATCGCAAATTCTTAGAACTCGAAGTGACATTTTCAAATTGCCTCTTTTGTCCAACCAAAAGTCCAAAACACAAAGATTATCACACCTTTACTCTGTTGTACGTCACTTTCTGTGATATATGTCAGAAGATTAGCAGTGAATTGTCACATTTAAGAAGCTAAAAGCAACAAATAGTGGACATTTTTGATTGAAAAATGACTGAACCTTTGAACTGAAAATAATTAATAATTTGTTTTCTTTCGATCAACTTATTGTTGCAGTCCTAATAGAAAGGGGTCGATTTTGCACCAAAATATGTGCAAATAGTACAGGAGAACTGGGCGCCTGGTGGCTCAGTGAATAGATCAGAGGTTATGTCCTCGCCGCAGCGGCTGCAGGTTCGATTCTAACCTCACCCCTCCCCCCCTTCACGCTTGACCCAGAAAAATAATCTAAAAAAACATTTCGTTGTACATTTTGTCCCATAAATCATCATAGCTGTCCCATAACAGGCACAAGATGATACCTCTTGAGACCACGCGTGTACTCTCTGAAGACACAAAGTACTTGATAGTTAATATAGCAATATCGCAGCTTCTCAGCTTTTGTGCTCTGTGCTCTGTGTGTGTGTGTGTGTGTGTTTGTGTGTGTGTGTGTGTGTGTGTCAGAGAGTGAAATGGGCAGAGCAGCCTTGTTAGAAGGTAAAAAGGTTTCTGTCTGGCAGTGACACGGCACATCAGTGCTGAGGTAATTGACGTGGCCTTCATCAGACACACGCATTGCTTTCCTTCATCTCCACCACATTCATTTTGCAACATTATTCAAGAATGGACCAAGGTTACATTTTTCCAACTGACCTAGATTTGGTTTTAAAAGATTCAATAAATAAAAAAAAGCAAACAAACACATATCAAAGTCATCCCACAGACACTATGTTAATTGAGTTATGCAGAGAAACCAGATGCAGGAAATCCTGTTGCACAAAAGCTACTGCTCTAAGGACGAGCCAATCAGATGCTTTCATTTTGGCAAATCAGAGCATGGTCAGAAGTAATATTGCATGATGGCAGAATCTGATTATTTTCCCCTTTCTGGTGCTCTGAAAAGGAGAACAGTTAAAATGGTATTCATGAAACCAGGAAGTGATTCAGAAAAATGCTGGGCGATGCCTCATTGTCTCCCTCATCACCATTCATCAAAACACTACCATAATCTCTGGAGCAATCCTCATTTTAATCCATGACTCATTTCTATTCTTACTCCCAACACACTCGCATTGAATAATAACTGAGCCAACAGAGGGAGTTTTTACAGGGACCTGACTAAGTGTTGAACTACAAATCTAAAATTTCATCAGCCATTTAAAAGTCACACAGCTTTGTAATCAAAGTCTATGATTTAACATATTCCTTTTGGTCAAGCAGTAAACTTTAACATACACATACTGGAAAAGCATCTTTGATTGTTTTCGGAGGCTTTTGGAAAGCTGATCCGCTCATGGCCATCCCTGGAGCAAAAGGCTCATTATTTTTTGCCAATAAGTATGAAAAAATAAATGGCTGTTTTGTTTGGAATTATGCAAAAAAAATAATCCTTTGAGTTTGGAAAATGGACTCTGTATCCACATATGAGTTGTGGCTGACAGAAAAGGCACACACATTATATCTGTAATTTCATAGTGAAGATAGAGGAGGTATGTAAGATATGGGACCATGTGCTGATTTTTTTTCATGGTTCTATAAACATCTGGACGTTTTAGAGAAAAAAAACACCTCGTAAACTACTTTTTATTTAATTTAAATATGCATGTTGTTTTCATCTACGATGTGCTGTGTCCATTTGATCCTTTTTCTCTTTTGTTTGTTAATAGTCCTGCTATGCTAAGGTGTCTACAGGTATCAGACACTTAAATTTAATGCCTTTTGAGACATTTTCAATATAATCTAAAACCAGATTAAGACTATGTATTGACTTTTGAGGCCCAATATTTATTAAATTGAATTTAAGACATTGTAATACTTTTAAGGGACCTGCAGACATCCCATATGCTCTTAAAATGTCAGTGAGTAAATCAGTCATTGAACAAAAAGTTATCTTTTCAGAGTATTTTGTGTCTTAAGGTTATTTCTAAGTCAGACTACTGACGGTTTCTACCCTTCTTTCCAAAATTATTTCATTGACTTAAAGTATACATCTTTCTTTCTCAGAAGGGAATATTAAACAAAAATGACCAAGCACATAATACTGCAATCCCACAGTTTCACACTACATGGACTGAATTCTCACTTGGGATCAGGTGGTCCATCTGACAGCGGTTTCATTGACAGCTTGCAGAGTGAGCGAAAGACAAGAAAGGCATCTTTCTGGAGGATGTGGGAGAATTTTGCACCTGGCGGCTGGCCCGGCGCTGCTCCTGACTCCTACGGAGAAACAAAGACAGTGAAATTAGTGTGCAGATAGCAACATCTTTCCCTGAATGTCAGCCTACAGAACATAAAAAGTGTATTATTAAAATCCTCCCTGTCTATTAGATATGTTTAACCTTGATCACTGAGGAGTGTAATCAGCCATAATTGCAGGCTTCGTATATGGCTTAAAAAGAGGGTGATTACATAAGACATTCCAGGAAATATATTCACCCTTATTGAAGAAACTGGATATAGAAGTCCTCACTGTACAAGTGTTGACAGTCTCTTTCATTATGTTCATTAGATTGTTAATTTTCATCTGACTCTCAGCCAGTGCAGCTTTTCAGCGGGGGCATGATGTTACACCATAAACAAAAATTAAATAATTTCAAAACATTTTATGCTGCTCACTTTAACCAAAAGATGTTATTTACTTAAAGGTATAACAACAATGTCGCAGCTCTGGTCCGTCCTTCACCTGAGTGTCATTGGACGAGAGAGACAGCCTGTCATCAGGCAGCGAGGGGGTGAAGCTGGCAGAAATAGGCGTGCCGGGGATGCCGTTGGCATGGACGTGCTCGCTGTCGCTACCCAGGGTGCCCTCATCCTCCAGGGAGCTCTGGGTGCCCTCTGTCACCGCTTCAGCCGGCTCCGACTCTGTTTGCTCACCCTCGACGCCAGATTCCTTGGTGTCAGAGCAGAGGTTTGTGGGGTCCAAGCAGTGCCCTGTAAAGATGATGGAGCAGGATGGAGTTAGATTGACACACTGATCTCAAGTCTAAATATGATGATACATAAAGGGGACGTATTATGCTGATTTTCAGGTTCATACTCGCATTTTTGGGTGTCTGTTTTCATGGTTACATGCTTTAATGTCCCAAAACACTGTATTTTCCTCATACTGTCTGTGCTCCTATATTCACCCTCTGTCTGAAATGCTCTGTTTTAGTGCCAGTTTCTTTAAGCCCCCCTCCTGAAAAAGCAGTCTGCTCTGATTGGTCAACATATCCAGGTTTTCTTGGCGTCTCTGCACTGTTATTGCAGCCGTTGGAATGACTGTAACAGAGTAAAGTGGCAATTTCTACCCTTAAAAATCACCTTTAAAAGCTTCTACACTAAAATCTGAACAACCCATCATGTTCCAGCAGAAATCCAAAATCCAAAATCAGGGCAAATTAAACAACATCGGCATCCTAGATTACATCTGCAACCTAGATTAGCAATTTAGGCTATGCAATGTAAAATCTGGCAGTACGTCGTCTATTGCAGAAAGCTACATAAAGAAATTCGTCATGAGCTGATGTCAGCTTGTCTTAAAGTAGAAAAAAATATTGTAAACAGAGCATTCAGAACAGTCTGAAGGCTGAGGTTTTGTGCTCACAGGGAATACTTTTAAATATGTTTACCTCATTATTTGAAACTGACCACATTTATTATAAAAATCCAGCTTTTAAACATTGACAGAAAATACAGAAAAGCACATTAGGTCCTTTATAAAACACCTTAAAACATCCTCTACCAGGACTACATGCTTTTTGTCCAGCAACATTAAACAGATCTTAATGTGGAGTCGACATGGCGTTCTAGTCAAGTACAAAGAGCGAAAAACGACGGGGGCACATTAACAAACAGCAGGTTCAACAGCATCCAAGAAAACTTTCAGGTTAAAAGAGGATACTAGAGTGCATTTCTGTTCAGTGTTCCTCCCGACCATTAAAGCCTGTTTGTCAAATTGCTGCTCAAGGGTAAAAGTGTATTTGAAAAAGGAAGCCAAAGCACTATTCTTTTGTGTGTACAAGTTAATGAAGATTTTTTGGCAGTCATGGAAAAAATAAAAGCTTCTTTCAACTTTCACACACAAAGACAGGGTGCTTTGGCTTCCTTTTGTCAGCATCTAAGGGATCTTCAGGGAGCTTGACATGCCCTAAAATTATGGTGGAGCATACCAGGATATATTTTTTTAGCAGAGGACCAGGTTTAGAGACTTTTGCCTCTCCTTTTAGACACATTTTGTACCCAGAGAGCTGCTTGTTATCTATCAAATGGGCACCGGCCTTGAAGCACAGTCAACTTGTCACCTGAGGTACAGCTTATATAGAGAGTGCACCTTTTTCCTTTTTCTATATGGATTTAGAGGTCTAGACACACTGAAGAAATAGCGCTGATGAAGCCCGACGTTGCCTCATGATGACTGTGTCTTGGCCAAAGAGTTGCGCTTGAATACACCACAAAGACTACAGTCAATGACAAACCAGCACATACATTCTGCGCCAGCGTGAGAGGAAATAACTCTTCATACCACCTGGCAGAGGTAGTCTGTACTCATCATTAAAAAGGTGAAACTGGAAGACTGACAGGACAGATCTGAGGTGCTAGTCAGCCAGTTAGTACATAAATAACACAACAAATAGAGAGAGAAAGAACAAAGGATATTTACAGAGCACTGGCAACTAATAACACAAACAGTTACGAAAAGGTTTCTGTTGAAGAGCTCAATGGTTAAAAAAAATTACCTAATATAACAAGTTTGTTTCAATCTCACACCCTTTTGACTTAAGCCGTGTGTTTTCTTTTCTCACTTCCATTTCTCTTCTCTTGCACTGAGCTGAACTGCTAATCAGAGTGATCTCACTTACCGATGGGCTCCAACGCCTTCGACAGTGATTCAACAACTTAATCGGCCCAAAACAGCTGACAATGGCTAAATAGTTTTAATAGAGTGGGACACAGTGCAAAAACTAGGGTTGCAGACTTACACAAACAGCCCGATTTGGTGTGTCAGGGCTCTTAAAAAACAGAGAGTGAATATAATGGGAGAATAAATCAAATGTGTGGCTGATTGCACAGTTGAGCTGCATTCTGCTGGATCTCTTAATCTGCAAGAGATCGTTTTTGCATTTTAAAAAAATCAACTCACAGAAGCAGGTGGTGAATTCAAATAATCTTTTGTTTCATCACAAACAAAGAGTAAGCAAACTAAAAAAAGGGTTTATAGGAGATGCCTTGAACACAGAGCAGAGAGGGTCGTTGAGTACTTGAACTTGCTGTTGAATGAGCTGCTAATGCACCATGACAAATACACTCCTTGACTCTAAGAGGGGTTGTACAAGTAATCCCTTATTTTATGCTCATGCTTTTATTTCCCATTGAAAGTAGCTCAATGACTCTTACATTAGGGATAAAAATGTACTTATAAATAAAGATAAGTATGATTTTATAACACTATCTGTGACTAATTAGCCACTGCCTTAAAATAATTTTATTTTATATTTTTTCAGCAGACAGAAGACAGCTCACCTCCTGCAACAGTATTGACCACCTCCTGTAGAATACTCTGGACGATTTCCTGGGCTTTCTCCTCATAGTTTGGGGTCTCCTCGTCCTCCTCTTCGCCGGCCTCTGGATGCTGCTGGGCTGCTGCATCTAAATAACACAAACGCACATTTTTAAGAAAACACACTCACCCTCTTTGTTGACTAAAAAATGTGCTGAGGGCAATCAACACATCCGATATGCTATAAGCATAGTGCTTTCTGGGCCAGCATCCATAAAGCTACAACGTGATTGACAAACTATTTTTAATCTAGCTCTTTATATTCAACACCAGCTTTCACAGTGAATGAGCCATTGTGGTGCTGGATGTGGTATCAAATGTTTGCAACAGTAAACACTGGTTCAAGCTGTTTTTCTTTTCTTTGAATTTAGTTGCACAAAATGTCAATAGTAAGGCTTTTATCAGGCATATTTAACATGTGACTTTTTATCAGCAAAAACACCTGCTCAGCATGTAAATATACAGGGTTCTCACACATTTTGGTGGACAAAAGG
This sequence comes from Plectropomus leopardus, assembly GCF_008729295.1. Lineage (NCBI taxonomy): Eukaryota > Metazoa > Chordata > Actinopteri > Perciformes > Serranidae > Plectropomus > Plectropomus leopardus. The sequence continues at coordinate 11,244,389 of NC_056483.1, forward strand.
ACTTGTCCCACTTGCCTGGCTTTTTTCAAAATTATAAGATTCAAACTCTATTTAAATATAACTTCAGCATCACACACGATGTGATCAAGGACCATTGGAAACTAGAAAATCCCTCAATAATTTCTGCTTTTACAGTTTCTGGCAGTGATAAATTGTTTCATTTTGGCATTTTTTTAAAAACAAAAACATGCATTTAAAAAAAAAAGAAAAGAAAAATGTCAGAAAATGCAAAGGAAAAAAGTTTTAAAAAAGATTAAAAAAATCACTTAAACTGTTTAAAGAAAACATGCCTTCCAAACATGCTTTCTTAAAAAATGAGAACAACTTTTCTGTAAAAATCGCTAAAAAATCGCTAAAAAATAAAAAGAAAGCACTAATTTTTTTTTTTTTTTTTTTTAAATCTACATTCAACATTGCCAAAAATTAAAAGGAAAAAAATCGCCTACATTTTCTGAGGCATGTTTTCTTAACATAACCAGGACATCATCAGCCATTGTATTATATTACATTATTGTAAACACACACTTTTACGCACACTTTTTATTTTCATTTATATTCGTTCCATGACTTTTCCAGGCCTGGAAAATGTGATTGTGAAATCCAGTATTTACAGTGTTAGTAACAGTGTTAGTGGTTAATTTAAGCTCCACCTTAGAACACTGTCAAATCTTTCGTTAGCAACCGTTACTAAGCACGAGGAGACCTGTCAAGCTAATGAACCAGGTGTGCTAATGGGCCCTGCAGGTCTGCTAGCAGATGACCTCAAAGGTTGGAGGAGAGTGTTGTATTTTTTGCTTTTTCTGAGCCAAAAACACAAGACTGGGGATGCCGGATAACAGATAAACAGTGTGGAAGCTTTGACTCGCGGCTGACTACGTCGAAGATTAACCCAAACTCCTGTTTCCTCCACCGACGGTAAGACTTACTACTGTTAGCTAGCTTAGCACATTAGCAAACAAAGACGGCTGGATATTAGTTATAATTTACTTATGTTTTAGCTTTAACTTGTTGCATAGCATTTGAGGATGTTTGCGCTTTAAACAAATAGAAAGCGAAATCATTTAGTCATGTATGAAATAAGATAAAACGTATATTAGATAATTAAAACAATAGGGAGTCATAAATTCACGTTAGCTTAAAATGAAGGAGGTTTCTGCGCACATTTTCATGGACAAAATTTCTTTTTCACGACTTATTAAGGACCCTATTTTTTAATTTCTGGTCTCACTTTTTCAGTGTTTTAAAAAAATCGCACTCAAACTCTTTTTTAACATAATTTAAGCCAGCAACATGAAGAGAGAGACATAACGCAGGGATAAATTGGAGAAACATACATGATGGCAAACAAAACGTTTTCACACATCAGCACATATTAAAGTTGTTTCTTGAACAGCTACACAAAATAAATTTGAAGTTATGATACATTTTGAAGGAGGTTATCAACAGATGATTACTGTAATATATTAATTACACAAAACATAATTCCATGACAAACCAGATATTGGGGATACAGTGATATGTAGAGGCTCAATTTAAAATCGCAAACCAACAGGGTCATTCTGGTATTTTTGTTCTGTTGGTAGACAAAGGGTAAGTAATTAAAGAAAGGATGCAGAATATAAAAATGATTAGTATAATAAAATGCCAGTGTGCAGTCTTACTCTGTGCTGCTGCAGTGGCCTGATCTGCCTCAGTCTGTTCGTTTTCAGCCACACAGAAATCAGAGCCATTTTCTGGATCTGGGCTCTCATAGACGGGCCCCTGCTCTCCTTGCTCCTCCTGCTCCCTTTGCTCCTCCTGCTCCCCAGACACAGACCTGTTGCTGCCCTCTGGGGCGGGTGTCGAGGGTGTGGACGGGGTGGATGGGATGGTGATGCTGGGAGTTGGAGGGGTGACGGGCCCATTGGCCTCCTGGGGCAGACCCTTGGCTGGTGGGTGGATGTGGGCTTGTAGCTGGGGGGAGTCTGGCTCAGTGTGCTGAGTGACCGGGGAGTGCTGCCTGTGCCGCTCTCTCTCCAGCTGCTTCGCTTCCTGTAGCTGCAAGGCGGATTGTGGGACACACACACACGCACATACAAAATAATAAAAACGAAACACACAAACAAAGACGGTACGCACAAAGAAGAACAAAGGCATTCACAGAGCAGGCACATGCAACACACAGAGACGCACACACAGAAAAAGACAGGTTAAGACAATGTAAACAAACTCATAACAGCAATTACAAGTTTCAGCAACCTGTCAAGATTCCCTGAGGGCTCACTGAACCCAAAGCAGAGCCACAACACTTCCAGATGTCAAAGCAGAGAAAATAAGATTCTTATAAAAGATTTTTAACATCTAGAGTGTGTCAGCATACATTAGACGAGTGTTCTTATGGAAATGTATATGAGACTGACTCACTGAGAAGTAGGACATGCTACTAAGACAGCGATGAGACAAACTTTGTGGAATCGATTCATGCTGGCTCGTGTGAACTAGGTCTATTTCAGTCTGTTGGTGGCAGAAGGTAATTCTGATGGAAAATGGCTCATACAGCCATGTCCCACCTGATGCGTCATGGCTGACATGTGTTACCACTGCTTCTGATATGGAGTACTGGAAAGTGTTGCTGGGCTTTAGCTTGGTAGGTCATGAGCTAAAAGTGGGTCACAAGACGTTTGAACACGGTTGTGGCTAAAAGTGATGTTAATAAATATTGTGTTATTTTTGATTAGGGCTGGGTGATATGGAGAAAACCAAATATTGCAATACTTTTTACCAAATACCTCAATATTGAAATTGAAATGATGGGTTTATTATCTGTGCTTTCACAAAATCTTAATGATATTTTTTCATAAATAATTATAATTAATGTTGATATAATGACTAAATGAGAAAAGGCAAATATTTACTGTTATAAATTGAACAGCCTGGTGAGTTCAGAAAATTACATCACTTTACTGCATAATTGCCAAACCTTCCATTTTAACCATTTTTCAGCCCTCTCCTGGTTTCCATCCCTTATTAAAGACAAATTTTCTGATTTTTTTCCTTTTCATTATGGCAGCCTTGTTGTACTACACAGCAGGTAGGGCTTGCAACGGTATAAGATTTCCACAGGACTATAAGAATCTCAGAAATAGTATCATGGTATTACAGAATTATATAATTGCAAAGACCCTTAAAAGAATTAAAAAACAGAAGGGTTTTCTTCAGCTAAACAAATGTTTTATTACTATAATTGAAACATCCCTATAAAATGCTAATGCAGAGTATGTAATGTTTTGTTATTTTTATTCAGGAAAAATCAGCAGGATGCAGAAAATTAAGGTTTTGACATGTCCACAAGGTGAAGTAATGTAACTTTCTGTGTCCAGTGACCATTGTTGAGTGTAGAGGTCATCTAATTTGATAAATTGTGGTTTCATTGCTGTCTATTGTGTTTCGACTTGGTAACTGCTTCCTCAGGAGGGATTTCAGTTTTGAGCACCCTGACTCGGTAGCCACCAGGCAGATTTTAAGCACCTGCCACTTTGTCATTTTGCCTTTTTTTGGTGGTAATCCTGACTGGGAACATGCTTCAGTGTATTTCAGTTGGCTAAATCTTTGGTCTTCCATGATGCACTGAGTTCAGTTTTTAAAGCTGTCTCAAGCTCTGCAAACCACTGGAGACCAGCAAGGTAAGTTAGCCATATTGGTCTGTAGGTCGGGGTTCGGGTGCCTTAACAGCTTGTTTTCCTAGTTTTTGTACTTTGCACAGCAACTCAAATTGTGATTTCTTTTGTTTAAGATGACTAGTTTTTGTGTCGTGACTTTGTTTTGAGTACCTGTGATAAATACTGATGTGCAGTAACTTTTAGTTTGTGGCCTTTTGGGTTGTGATCACTGGTTGCTGCTTAAGTGTAAGTTGGCATCGTTTGTGTAGTGGTTAACTAAATTGTAAACTATTCGTGTTGTGGTTGTTGCAGTCCACTTTCTGGCGTGGTCTCTTGTGTGTTACTGCTGTTGGGTATTCATTGTAGCAAATTAGTTGCAACCTTTTTAAGTTTGGGATGTAGTCACCCCACAGATCATTGGATCTTAGAGTGGTGGGTGTGGCCTCCCAGTTCTTCAGGTCAGTTTGTGCTGCTTATGCTATTGCGGTATCCAAAATCTTAGACAATAATCTTCTCATATCACTATATCAATATAATATCGATATATTGCCCAGCCCTATTTCAGATAATAGACTGCTTCACGGCAGAGGTAAAGTTTGTTTTTGAGTAGAGTGAAACTATCTGTACTGATGACCTCAGAGGGGGAAAAGGTATTCATATTCACAGTTACACACTTATTGTGTCATAGCAAACACTGATCCAAAAAAGAGAGCAAACAATTACAAGCAGTGGAAGTTCTTTCAGCCAAGCTTAATTAACAACAGCCCATGGTGCATTTTCCATCCAAGTGCATTTGTAGATTTTTCGGGCATAATTGTTAAATAAAAACAAATTATAGACTTGAGTGACTCGAAGAAAAAAAGCACAGTGACTTCAGAGATGTATGGGTTACAGATGGAAATATAAACAGTGTGACACATTTACAAAACAGTGATGATAGATGGTGTTTCTTCTATCTACAGCAGACTAGCTTTTCAATTAATAACTATAATTAACAGTATAAATCTGCCAAGTGCAGGAACACTACTGGTGTCAGTAGTCTGTCTCATCTCCCTTTTTTAGCCACAAGTCACAATTATACAATCTGTTTTTCACTGTTGCTTCATAGAAAATTTTTTCTCTCCCACAAGGCAAACTGCATTTCACACCTACTTCGTACACAAATTCCTTTTATTAAACCCATTATGTCTTGTTTTTAAAACCAAACTTCCAGATGCAGCTCAACAATAATTAAATGAGCCTGCTGCTATTGTCACATCTAAATGTAAGCAACACAATTTGATGAAACGATGTTCCGAATGAAACAATTAGTATTGAATATGAGCAACGGTAACAAGGCCAGACAACGCACCTCGGCTGGAGGGGACGGGCGAGGCAGCGCAAACAAACTAAGCTCATTATTTAAATGCCACCTCAGTCGGATAGTGAAGGCTGTGTGAGAGTGAGCCAGACAAACACACTGTGTGTGTGTGTGTGTGTGTGTGTGTGTGTGTGTGTGTGATCATACCATGCTGAGCTGCAGTCAGGAGGATACATCTACACACAAACGCAGAGAGTGGATCTCCCTGTGCAGCAGCACAACACTACACGGGGAGTGACAACACAACAATAGGCCTCTGCCTCAAAGTCTGCCTTGTCTCTCTATCTCTACCCCTGACTGCTTCTTTATATTTCTCCGTCTGTGTCTGACTCAATACCAGTCGTTCATTGTTCTAAGAGAACTGTATTAGACCCTTTGGAGAAACAAAACATAACAAACAGCTGTCAGGAACGACACGGGCACAGCTGACCTGCGATAAAACATTAACCACGGTCAAGGTGTGAATGTGAATCAAAATGTAAATTGGTGCAGGAAAAGCGAGATGATTTGTAGGCAAGTCAACAAAAAGCCACGGCAAGCATATGGTGGAAGAAATACACAGCATACCTGCTCCTGTGCAGTGTAGGAGCAAAAGGAAGAGAACAGATGAGTGCATGAATGGAAGAGGGGGAAAAAAGCGCAAACACAGATACACAGAAGAAGAGTTTAAGAGTTCTGATCAGGCAAGTCACGGCAGTCCTGCACGCTTTACCTGGCGGTCACGCTTTCTGGAGGCCAGAGACCAAGATAGCTTGTGATTTGTAAGCTATGTGTCCAAAAGGAAGGGAGGGAGGCAGGTGAGGAGGGGAAAAGTGTCATTCAAAAAGAAAAAGATGACATTAGAGCAAGCTTTTGTTTTGAAGGCAACACCTAAACTGTCCCTCTGGACACAAAGCAAACAGTAGACTTTAATGAAATCAGAAGTAGGTGGTTTGAGCAAACCATCAAGCAGAGAGCTTTCCTAAAGAATATAATGTGTTTCATTATAATACAATTCAATCTGACCCCATGCCTAACATAATTTACATAATTTGTTGCAGCATTTTAAAATGCAACCTCGTAGACTTTTTGTTTGCTCCTGTAAATAGCTACATTGGCTTTTGTTAGTTTATCACACAATGGCTCAAGGGAGGAGTTGTCCTCTCTCTCACTTTTGTGCATCTCTCTACATAAACAAGATTATGGGTTATAATGTTTCCAGAGGGTGGGACATACTGCTTGGTTCTCCATGCGTGCGAAGATGACGTTGAGCATCTGTGTGAGCGTGGCCTTGGCTGTGGTCTGGTTGATGAGGTTCTTGCTGGCCAGGTAGATGTTGTAACACGTGCGGACGGCCTGCAGCACAGTGCCCTCATGGATTTCTATGTGCTGGGAGGTCACTGCTGTCAACAAAGCCTGGAGGAAAGAGAGGGAAGATAGGAGGTGTCAGAGTGGCAGAGGTGGATTGAGATGAACATCAGAATGATACATGTTGAATCTTTTACAAGGAAATACTTTGTGTGACAGTAATTCAGTAATTGTGTATTTTATATTGCTGATCAGTGACCTTGGGACCCTCATTGAGTGCTTATCCTTTCCTGGAGCACAAGTTTATTAGTATATCTTATGTTTTTATGCAGCCCTTTCAACTGTCTTTCTTTGTGTTCCTGTGTTCCTGCACCTTTTTGAGACCTAAATGTGATCGTCAGAAGTAAAAAACTAATGTTAGTCCATAACGAATTACTCGTCACCACGACTACGAGGCTGTAAAGCTGCGTTCAGTGCGGCTCAATGTGATGACGTTCAGTAGTTTGCAAGTGCAATATTAATTGATGTATTTTATGTCATAGAACAAAACAGATGTGAGTCCCGCATTGAAGCGAGTTTAACTTTTACTTCAGTTCCCTGTCTGCTTGGAAAGCACTGATCATGTGAATAGATAAATAAGACTTGGATTATATTGCACACATTTGTAAATGGCTTATTTGCTATGCATTGATGTTTTTCTGTTGATAAACCTGATCCCCTATGACTTTAATTTATCAGGACTTCTCTCTGTTCTAGATTTTTCCTTCACCGGAGGCTTGCAAGAAAAAAAAACATTTTCTTGAAGAATTCAACATAACATGGGGTAAGTAATTGATATACAAATGATAATTTGGTGGGTGAAGTATTTCTTTTTAAAAAAAGCTCCTTACAATTTCCTGAATTAATTTAATTAGATATCAGGAATACTATGATTGTGATGCGCAATTAGAACAATCTAAAGTATCTGTGTAATGAACTGCCACAATGTAAGACAAGGACAGCAGCACACCTTAATTATCTGTAGTTGTACGCCCTCATCGGTCTGCGGCCCTTGGAAACAAGCGCAGATGGTCTCGATGATCCTGTCGATGAGCTTCTTGCCCGGGGCCGTGCTGTCCGGGGCACTGCCCGTCAGGTGGCCGTACGCTATCAGCTTCTGCAGGCAAGAAACATATGAAGACACTGCATGTCATGACACTTCCTGCACAATTAACTTTTAGAAAAATCTATTGCTTTTTTTTATTGTCTCTCAACATGACTTAGTTGAGCTAGGCATAAGATCTCAGAGCAAACATTTTGGGTTCTGCAGTCCAACTTGTCCCGTCACTGACCTGTAAACAGTCGAGCGAGGTGATGACGATGCGGGGACATTTGGACTGACATGCCAGCTCAAACGGCAAGAAGTACTTGTCAGCTTCAATGAAGTTGGTCTTTGATTTGATTGGCGGTAAAGTGCTGGAACCCGATTTGCCATCTCCACTGGGCGGACTAGGAAGGAACAATACACAAAAAAATGGAGACTGTGAGATAAACGCAGCGATCACACAGTCCAGTCTGTCAGCTGGAGTCACTAAAAAAGAAGCAGGGTTCAAAAATCAGCCTGACACACTCACACTCCCCTTGACTAACAGTGCATTAAAAAAGTGAACATGAAGAAAGGCATGTTTCACTGCAGAGAACAACCTTTGACGTCCTGCCCTGCATCCTGCTTCTCTGGGAAAATGCAGAGTAACAAAATCTTTATTACACCGAATTTAATGTAGTGCCTGACTGCTTCAAATTTTGCACTTGATCTCTCTTAGGGAGGGGTACTAATCCCAGAGGTTTGTTGTTCAGGCTTAGCCGTGTGCTCGTGCTGACAAAGCATCTCCTGGACTTAAATCAAACGTTACAGCGGTTTCTTTCTGAATTTTTAAAGACCAGAGACACAGACATAAAATATGGACCATTGCTTTCAGCAGCCATGTGTCTACAGCATCCCCGAGCACAAACACCACACCCAGACTGCACTGGCTGAAATAAGAGAGGAGCAGAGAAAGGGAGGGAAGCAGGGAGGGAGGGAGACGGATAGAGCAGGAGGGGTTGCATTGTTTATGTCTTGGCAATGAAAAAGGATGACTTCAGCTCTTTTTAGAGGGACGACCTCACAGCAGGACACAATCATGGAGAGAAACAGAAGAAGAGAGGAAGGATGAAGTGCCTTGTATCGAAGGGGGAGAGGGAGACATTACAAAGCAAAAGAGGAAACAGGCATCGAATAGCATGTATTAAAGAGGAATTTGAGTGAGATCAAGAGATCATAGAGAGAAACAAGAAGGGAAAAGGAGTGAAGAGCTTAGTAACAGAGGGGAACAAAAAAAATTACAAGAGCTTTCTGTAAACAAAGGAGGAAACAGGCGTTGAGTAACACAAATTAAATAGGAACAAGTGCAGGAAAAAAGCTACTGTACAAATATATAGACAGAAATTTATTATAATGTCAATCCGTTTAACAGCCTTTTCATCATTTCCAAAACCTTTTGGACACGAGATCAAAGTGGAGAGCTGTGATTCAGCAAAGAGCATCCACTCGGCTGGCTCATCTGCACGGTCTGACCCAGCCTACATCTCTCTCGGCTATTGTGTTGTCTACACAGACAACACAATAGCAGGGAGCTCGTCTCCTCTGGCTTATTCCTGGACTCCCTGCTTAATGTCAGCTGGCTGGCTCTGTCCCTCATAATCAGCCCAATGTCAGACTGAGCCTGCTTATAAAATATAATATGGCCATTAACTGGGAAGGAAGGCAGATTTGTACTGCAGTAAATAGATAGATATGATATGATAAATTCATGTCACAGTTAAAATGCTTGCAATTTCTGCAACTTGCTAATATCTGTCGTTTTTACGGGACTGTAAATGCAACGCAGCACGCAGAGTTCTTTATCTCCTTAGCAGCTGAATTTCACTCGTGGGGTGGATAACTGATCTGTTGATATGTTCACAGCAGATCAGGTTGATGGATGAGAGGAGATATATGCAGGTTTTTGTAAGTGAAAGAGAGTCTTAAGCCCAGCAGAATGAATGGTTTAGTTTCACTTTTAATGCGCCTGATGTTCTGCCGCTCGTCTCTGCCTCTACTGCGCTATAAATAACCAAACGGTGTATATATTTTAATACCACTCGACTATGGCAGGACAAATTAGACTATGCTGGCCCGCCATAGCCTTGGTTATTAATTGAAAACACTAACTTGTTTACTATATTACATGAAAGCCGCTGTCACACTGTAGGTCCCGCTGAGCCCCGTTCAAACTTTATCTAAAAGAATCGTCGAATATTCGTATTGAAGAGAATTGAACAAAATCTGATTCAACTAGCATAATTTTAAGTTGTGTGCAGCCATAGTTTATAGTACTGGGACGACAAACTGAAACCAGAAAACTGCCGATACCAAAATCGTGTCCCATCGCACACAGATTCTACATACATATGCAGAATGTTGAGCTGGACAGTTTATCTTTCACTTTGGCAACAGCATTTGACAGAAGTCTAACCCTGCCTCCACTCAAGGTCCCCTTACTCTCTCTACTCTGGAGCTATCAACACAACAGCATTACAATGTCTTCTTCAGCAGTTAAAGTTTGCTCAGTGGTCATGAAACTATTGAAGAAATCTTTCAACATTTTGGGAAAAATTTGCTGATTTGTTTTCCTCTCGAGAGGAAGATGAGAAGATCAGTACCACCTGGAGACCCCACTGGTTGCCTGGCAACCTCACGGTGATGGGACTCTGAGTGTGGATCATTTAGGAAATTTTAAATGCTTTTGTTTCCATGTCATTAAGGGTGGCGTTACAGTTGTGTGACTGCATTTTCTAATTTTTTAGCATTTTGGCTCATTAAAGTTAACAGAAAATCATTCATTTTGTTTAGGTCATTATATATACTTTAAAGTTTATTTTGAAAGCCTTTCCTAAAGCTCTGATAGTGATTCATCATTGTCTCTCTATGCATCAATACCTGCATGTTAAATATCACAGTATTTAAATTGCCAATATTGCTCATTGCCTATGTGGCACTTTTATCTACTATATAAAATATGATATCAAGATGTTTGGTTCTAGAGATATAAAATTACATACATGATGACGGATTTTGCCCATCCCTACTGTTAAGATGTCCTTGTTACATCTGGCCTCGTGTCAGCTGTGCAACAGAATGAATGCACGAAGAGAAACAATCTTAATTCGATGGCAGGCTCATAATAAAAGAGTATATCTGTATTCCTAAGTGGCACTGAGAGACTGTTGCATCTACAGTTTATAACATGAAAAATAGGTGAGAATTGTAAAGTTTCTGAGATTAATCCAAAAGCAGCAGAGTTTGTACAAGTTGGGTGTGGCTTCACATACATCTATCTATGCTTGATCTAGCAGTCCTAACCTTAAGAAAAAATCTGGATGAAGTTAGTTACTGGTGATGCTGATTTGGGGAGGATGGAAAAGCTGGAGAGAGGGATAAAAATGTAAGAGGGAAATAAAAACGGCAGGGAGGAGAGAGGATGGGGAAGAGGAGAGGTGCTACGTTTCATTCCATGCCCACGTTACTTGGCAGCCCGTATACGAGGACAACACACACACACACACACTCACACACACACACACACACACAGACTCTCAAAAACAAGTTGAGCATTAGGCAGGGGTTCGTGAAGAAAGCCATTAATGAGAAGGCAAGGGGCTGTTGGGAACGGGCCAGGCAGAGAGGCACAAACAAAAACACACTGGAGGCTGCGCGCATGTGCGCACGCGCACACACACACACTGTTCTAATCCCCTTTACTAGTCTGAACACAACACAGAGGCTTGCATTGAGCCATGCATTTTACAGTGACTGAACATGCAGAAAGAGTGACAAAACCAATTAAATGACCCTTGATGCCTTATTAATTATTTAATTAATTAACTGCTTACCTTAATTTTTCTGATTCCTCTTTGATTTCCTCTGAAATTGAAAAAAAGACAGGGAAAAGATGTTAAATCAGTATGAGCTTTTGGGAATGTAGATTCGGCAGTATGTTACCCAGCTAATGACCCCATGGGGAGTGGAGTAGAGGATTGGACTTATTTATGAAGGATGGTGTTAAGAGAATTGTCTCTTAAAAAAGTCCTGAATGCGCAACTTAAGTGTTTGCACAGATCAGATGATGTTTCTCAGAGCCAGAGCCTTTTAGCTGCAGCTGTGTGTGTGCAACCACCAGTTTCACTCCCACAGGATTAGGCTTCATACTGTACGTACTGTGCAGACACTTGCAGCACATACAACTGCACATATCTGACATGATTTATACCCTAGATGCAAGAATAGTGTAACTTGTCAGACAATTTTGTGTTTTGTGTTAAAAGTATTCAAGCGGGAAAATGTGTGCACTGTTTTTCTTTTTTGTCATTATGCTGTCATGGCGATGGTCTTGTTGACGCCCCACCACGGCACAGAAAGGAGCCTGGTTAATGTATTGCCTCAGCTGCAGCTCAGCCCTAAAAATGTAATCATTATTCACTCAGCGCCATGTCCGTGAGCCAGGCCAACATTTGTGTTTATTTCACAGATCTCGAGGCATGAAAGCAGTTGTATGAACTTGCAGAGCACTGGCACAGAAGAGCAGAAAAAAGAGCGACAGACACACAGAGGGAGGGATGAGAGAGATAGAAAGACAGAAATAGAGTGAGAGAGAGGCCAATTGGTACTAGACATTAAAGGGGGTCTTCAATGAGGAAGTTTTTTAAAACACAATGGCAATCGGCAAAGTCCTTACAGAATTGCACCAGCCTGTGATGGTTGGGAAAAACCCCAGTAATGCAATGACAGCCCAATTATTTCACTGCTGGAAGGCTAACAGTTCTTTCAAAGAAATCCACTTGGCGAGAATATTTAGCACTTAGCCCTCTATGGAATTAAATTAAGGCAGGTTTTATACATGTTTTACTGTACTACCCATTAGGGATATGCAGGGAAACAGTCATCACTAGAGGAAGCAAAGCCAGGTGACATTTTTGATTAATCTATACATCAGTTACATACATGCTGTCAACTGGCCCACAGAAGTGAAACTGCTCCGGTCCCTGTGGATCCCAATCTGACACGAGATCCAAGCACGTGCGACCTTGTCATCTTTTCATGTCATTATTCAGAGACAGACTGAATGGGATCATCAAGCCTTGACCCAAGTCTCGTCTGTCTATCAGTTCTGTGCTGGTGTGTGTGTGTGTGTGTGTGCGCGCGCGCGCATCAAACTGAGTGTGTTTGCTGCCTGCCTTCAATGCCTTTTCACACAGACTACTGCAATGATGCGCCTAACTAACTAGTATGATGATTAAGGAGTCCAGGGTGACATCCTGAAAATGCTTGTTTTGCCCCACTAGTAGTCCAAAATCCAAATATATTAATTGCAATGAAATTAAGAGAAAATGTCCTCATGTTTTAAAAGCTGCAAACATTTGGTATTGTTTTATGCATGTTTTTTTTCATTCTGATTTGAATTTAGATATACTGTACATATAGTATAATATAGTATGGTACAGTAGTTTCTACTGTTTTACATTTATGTTACATGATTCTTGTAATCCTTGCTTTTGTTTGTATTTTTTCTTACTATGTGTATGTAAGGCACCAACACATCAAAGCAAATTTCTTGTATGTGGAAACCTATTAGCAATTAATCTGATTCTGAAAATCCAATTAATAATATGGCTGCAATGAACAATTACTTTCATTATTTATTAATATTTGAAGAGTGTTCTCTTGAGTAATTGGAGGGGGCAGCGTTCAGTCTGAAATGAATGGAAGTTCTGGCTCAAGCTGACAGACTGATGCAGTCAGTTTGTGTGAGGCATCAGACGAAACAGGAACAAACAAAAACAGAGAGATGAGAGACAGAAACAAACAGATGGACAGATATAGAAGAGCTGAGAGATACCAGGCATTGCCAATTAACTTGTTATAATGATGATAACTTTTTCATATTAGCTCTGACCTCCTGATTTCTATTGTAGGGACATTTTTTGAAAACCTCTCATTATATTGAGTGTTTTCCTCATACCGTTGCAACTGTTTCACTGGAGTTTTTTCTCCTTCCTTCCAGGTAAAGTCTGATTCTGCGAACCATAATTGTAAAATTATGTTTTGGTTCCTAAGCGAGAGGTGTTAACTTAAATGGTAAGTGCCTATTAACTACATTTAATGCTGTGTTTAGTCCTGACTATACATGTATTACACCCTATAAAGGGCGCGAAATGGGTACATTGTTTGAAGCAGTTATAAGCAGGGCCCTGCCTCCAATGCTGTATCCAGTTCTCTTTATGCATCCATGCCTGCAACAGACAGTAAGGCTTGCTGTTATTAGCAGAGTTCATTTTCAGGGAATGCCCTTTGCTCTATGACTTTCCTATGTGATTTTGTTGATCACTTGATCACTTAAGAGGAGTGAGGATTCAGCAGTCAGTTAACAGTCAATAAAACAAGTTTTTCGACGATTGTAAATCACAGCAACCACAAGACATCCTTGAGTACATATCATAAATGTGCACAAAAAATATCAGACTGATGGGTCCAGTAATATGCAACACTGGCTGCATACAGAAGGATGGCCAGGCCCACACATGCAGGCACACAACCAAATACACGATCCTTCCAGGCTCACAAATAATTATAACACAAAACAGAAAAGAGATGCGAAATTTCATGTATGAGAAGCTAATGTTTTACGTTTTTGCTTGATAAATTACCACAACAAAATAATCATCAGTCATCAGAACTATTGTTGCTAACTTTTTTTTAGATATCAACTAATCCATTAATTAACTACTTGTTTCAGGACGAATAACACTATAATAAATACTGCATAATGTTAACCATGAATATTCGTAAATATAATCGTCTTGCTCTTTATTTTCCCACAAACTCTGAAATTCTTGACAACCAATCAGCAGTTCATTTTTTCCCAAACAAAGTGAATAATCAGCAGAGTCCGATATTTTATCTTTCCCAGCTACCCTTTCACTTTAGCAAGAGCGCCTGACAAAGCCCGACATCATAGAGCTGGACCCGAGAGAAAACTAGAGCAATATCACACTATACTGCACACTACTGTGAAAGAAAACGCTGCATGTCTGTCTCTCTCCTGCTCTGCTTAGAGTCTAATGCTGCATAGTCCATAATATAAAAGTTACAGCAGGACTCCAGAGGTCTCTTTTCCAGGATGTGTGAAATTACAAACATACACTGACCCCAGGCTATTTCGCTTTTAATATCAGCTTCACGTCAAATGATTTCTGTAGCACAGGGTTATCAGATTTATGCAAATACACACACACAAGTCAAAACAAGAAGACAGGCAGGTGGGTACACAAACTGCCCGTTTGATGGGAGGGGTGGGGATTGTCCATGTACGTAGCCGTCAGATAATTAGTTTGGTGTGTCAGGAGTGTTGATGAGGAATTGTCACCCAAGGATTTGAACAGTGAAACCATGGCAATGCTGGGTGGTGGTGTTGATGATGAGAAAGAAGAGATATATAAGTGCTGGATACTCCTGGGACTGGGCAGACGCGAGCCGCAAATTAAAGCTGTGGAATCACGTCTGATCTGCCAACTACCGGTTTCAAAACAAACACACACAGTTATAGTTAGCAGACATATGCTGGAAGGCAGGCACAGGCAATTGAGCAGGACTGAAACACACACACAAATACATACATGCAAAACTAAACAATTATGTAATTGATATTTCATTTTTGATCAGCTTTGCCATGACACATACAGAAGAACGACTGTGAATGAACCCAATATATGAAATGATTTCAGTCTGCATTTGCCTCACAGCAGACAGGGAGAGACATCACAAAATGGCTAATCATAGTCTGATCCGGTGTCCAAAAATAAACCAAAAATCGTAAGTACAGGAGCCCCAGAACTGGTTAGAGAAAAGTTTCATTTAGTGAACGATTTAAATAAGTCAAAAAGCGCCAAGTTCTAAAGTAGCTTGTAAACATAAAATATTTCTAAACTCTTAAAAAAATGTCTGGTGTTCTGTGTTATTCTAGTTAGATGTTTTAAAGGAAGTTTAGAATTTATTCTGTGCAGGCGATCGTGAGCCCAGAAATGGGAGCCTTTTGTCACTTATTAACACGATCCCAATCTCCCTCTCTCCGCTCTGCAGCAATCCTAAACTAAATACTGCTGATCTTGAAAGCGACGTGTTCTGTGCCCTTGTTTGTCCCAGGACCCTTGTATAATCAAAGATCAACAACAGCAGCAGCAACAGCTCAGTGTTGTGGTTAAAGCCTCCCTCACACTGCTAAAACATAAAACTACATATGAAACTGGTAAGCCTTTTGATATTATGAGTCCACATGAGAAAGACCAGGGGCTTCAACTAGTGAAACTAAGAAAATGTGTGAATGAAACTTGAGAAACTGGCTCACGCAAAGCCCAAAATTGGTGTATTCATTACAAGGAAGTCTGTCTGACTCTCCACACTTTTATTATATTCCTATAACATCTTAAAAACATTTTCTAAGAGGGAAAAACAATTTTGTGAAAATAAAAGCACAAGGGCAAAATCTTGTCTAAACTGACTCAAACTATTAAAAACAAATTGATCTGTACTGGCTACAACTTTTTAATCATAATAGGGCTGTACCAAATTGCTTCCAAGCTTTGTTCGTCACGTCATTCACATTCTCAATCAGCATTTTTTCACTCAAGTAATCATGATGTTTGAACCAAGTATTCCTTTTTGTATTGCAGTTACAGATGAAGATCAGGCTACACAAGTATTATTAGTATTCTACTTTTTGCAGAATTAAATTCCAGTGGAAGTTGTGTAGAGTTGTTTCTAATATGTGTGAGCCAAACAAAGCCAATAACTCTAGAGTGCTGTCGAGTCCAAAAAGATAGATGTAATCATTTTAATAATCCACAACATGTTTTTATCTGATAAAATGTTTTACTTCAATCCATACTTGTTGGCATTTTGCATTTAAAAAAACATTTTGAATATCCTGCACCGTCAGTGGTCAATATCTGGAGATGCGCAGCCACCACGATCATCATGTTTTAAAGAGGTGAAAGCAATCGGGCACTGGATTGAATTTTAGCTAGAATTTTAACTCAACCTGCATGTCTTTGGAGTGTGGAAGGAAGCCGGAGATCCCGGACAAAACCCATGCTGACACAGGGTGCACGTGCAAACTGGGGACCCTCTTGCTGTGAGGTGCCAATGCTCACCACTGCACCATCATGCTGCTCATTCTGTAGTACTTACAACTAAATTATAGGCTTGATTTCATGTACCATCAGCATCATTACTGTGCTGATGCTTCAGCAGGTGATAGCAGGATTACTGCGCCTAATGATGCTCTGCTTAAAACAAACACAGAGACTGAAACACTGCTTTTACCAAATCCCAGTGGGGGAGTGGCATACATAATACACCTAGTTCACTGACCAGATACATTAGATGGAGCCATACTGCTCTCCCGCGAGCTATAGCCCAGACCAGACCTCAACACAAAGCCTTTGAGAGCTCCATAATGTATGAGATCAACCTGCTAAGCCTTCAGTCACCTACACTGTGTTGTTCATCTGAAAGGTACTTTTTCCCTCTCACCCTGACTTTGACCCAGATCCTTTCAGTAGATTACAGTAAGACATTAAATGGTCAAATCCCCCTTGGAGAGAGTCATTTTAGTCCCACATTTAACTTTTCTTTCATCATCATGAGACAAGTGGGTCAGATACAAGCAGGGATTTCCTATTTCTCTGGTGTATCATTGCATTGGGCTGCTGCTGCAAATACTTGAGCGGGAATGTAGACAAAAGGTCAGTTAACCAATCCAGTCCTGACCAGATACTATGCAAGTGTGCGCCTTTTACTCCTGCTTTGTACTGAATCCCATATACCCTGAGGTTGTCATCTATTCAAGCCCCCCCCCCAAAAAAAAAGCTGCCTCTAAGCTGGGGAGAAGGTCAGTCAAAAGCTGGCTAATCATTTCTCCACTCTGGAGTGACTGCAGTCTCCAAGCCCGGATAAAGGCGAGAGTGGGCAGAGGGAGATTTCTGAGAGCCAGCAAGTGTACAAAATGGACATGCATGAATGCAGCTGGGTATTGGCACACACTCCAGTCAGGTACTTCCCCACTCTCAGATGATATTGTAGCACCTCCTGTACAGTATCAACAGCCTTTGTGCTCCTGATGGGGAAATAACATACTTCCTGAATTTAAGAAAACATTCAACCTCGGCTACTGTTTTGATACATGACACACAGAGTTGCTGAGTCAATGCTGCCAACCATTACGACATGATTAATTCATTAAACATATTCTCCTTCGAACTTATTATTAGATGTCCCCATGTCATGTGGAGACGACACTGCAAAAACATCCCTATACATCAGCCTTAGTGGCAGACATATTAAAGCACACATAATAGCCAAGGTCCCTCATCTGATATGCGACACCTACACGACAAGGCCCTCTGTGAAAAATACATGAGATGATGACGACATCAGGACAAAAGCTTCAGCACCTTAGCCCGAAGTCGGCTCACGCAAAACAACCAAATGCCACCTCAGTCAGCGACAATGTTGCACGTGCATGGAAAAAAAATAGAACGCACTGCACATGTGTTGTTAGCACTGTACTGTACAAAGATTGTATGACAGCTACTGAAATCCTATGGGAAATATTGCTATTATTTCGAGAAAGAAAGGCACAACAGCCTCACAGCTTCAGGTGATAGTGTCAGCTCGAGACGCCAGGATAAACACAGCCTGATGTAGCCTGACTGAAAGACGGCAACATGGCACTCAGACGCTGAACTTGACGTCGAGCAGAGACAATTTCAGCAGTGCTTTATATAAGACATGTTACAATGGGGCTTATCAGTGATCCCTTCAATCACACTTATACTCAAGCTGATCCTGTCTTAGATATCAAGTGCATAATGTTGTAGTTAGCCTCTTAGGATGCAGATGTGCCGTTATACAAAAGTCTGATTAAACAGAGTATTGGGAACCCTTAGCCAAAGGTTAGAAGCTGGATTGTAACCCGGTTACTACTTTAAATAGCAAAAATATCTAGGGGAAAAACTGAGCAGAGTGAATGAGGAATGGGCTCCCTTCATGCAGCAACTACAACCAAAATCCCTGGAGTATTGCGGTTTACACCCTTTTGCTCCAAATTTGAGTTTATCTATCTGGATGAAAGTAAACAGTGTTGCAAAAAGATGAGCATGCATATTCATTAAACCTGCGCTGAATAAATAAACACTATAGAAAGGCTAAAACTACATAGTGTTTGCTAGGAGGCAAAGCTACATCACATGATGATGCATTTTACATTATACAACATCTATTAACACATGCAGAATAACAGCTCTGCTTTCATGATGTATCACATCAAAGACCGACCATGTCTTGAGGCAGCATGACAAAAGAACCTGCTCGCCGTCTCTCACTGCTGACAAGGCTTTGCAGGCTAACTTGAGTCTTTCTGGGCACCACCCTGCCTTAGTGGCGTGACAAAGCATTCTTAAACCAGCAGCAGCAGCAGCGGCATCAGCAGCAGCAGAGGAGCACCCTGCTGGGAGTGTTTGCCACGAGCATGACTGCTCGCCAGGTCCATTAACATTGCAATCACAGGTCCTATCCCCTCCCCGGGTGTGTTTGTGGTCATGTAATGTGTGCTTGTGCAACAGTGCATAAAGAAAATGTAATGCCATCAGTTGCTTAGTCCTGTAAGACAGGAATATCAAAAAAGCTGCTTTGCAACTCAATCAGGGCTGAAATTGCACAGTTTCTGTTTTTATCAAGTTACTTTTTTTCTAGCTGACTGCAAGTAACAACTGCAGTTACTACTGCATGACTGAAACATGATTTCTCTCCATTTAAGGGTTCCCTGTGGAGATTTATAGAGGAACTCTTATAACTTTGGGCTCCTGGAACATTTTAAATGCTTAATTGTCTAAAAAAAATCTTTATTTTCCTTTAACTGTCTGCACTGTAACATGTGTATTTACCCTCCGTCCAAAATGCTCTGTTTCAGCACCTGTCCCTTTAAGCCCACCTCCCGAAAAAGCCCAGTTGGTTTAGATAGGTTTGTGTTTCCAGGTCTTCCGTATCACTGCGTCTCTGCCCCACCATTGCAGCTGAGGAATGACTGTATTAGCAGGCTGTTCTTTAACTTGAAATATCACCATGAAAGCTTTTTTGCTATTGATCCATCCAACCATCCATTATATGTAACACAGGCCCATAATACAGCAGCACGTTGCTCCAATTGCCTAAAGTTCGGCTACATTTGTAAAACAATTAAATTTTGTTATACTTAATAGCTTGACTGCCATAACAAAATGTAGTCTGCATCACACCTTCCCTATAGTGTTTTTGTAATATAATACCCATGGAGAGTGAAGTATTAGTCTGAATCTGAAAGACGTTTGTTTCTTTCTGTTCTGTTTGGACAGGATTTACATTTTCGGCCCAAGCATAAACAAACACAGAAGCCCAAGTACAGTTTTCAACCAGCAGCAGCAGCTCATCCAAGGTGCAGCACATCTGCAAAATGATGTGTAAATAGAGGCAAAGCGACCATTATTTCAACCCAAGGGGGCTCTGCTTGCTGACGCATGGTGTCAATGTGGACACTTTATTCAAAATAACTGGCTGCTTGTTCATACAGCCCTGCAGTTCTCCTGCAAAGCTGTGTGTCAGGAATGCATTATTGTTTCAAAAAGTGTACAGAAAGAGATAGTACATCTTATGTGCAATTGTTTACAATTACAACATAATATTGCAGATATGTGCCTACTTTAAAATTCCTCAGTCACTCCTTAAACCTTATGAATAAAACGTAACAAAGAGCTGGTTGGCACAATACCCCTGCACACTTACTGGACTCCTGTGGACTCATATGAATGGTATCAGAGTAGACTACGACACACAGAGCCATGCAGTGACAGGCCTAGGTGACTGCACACACCTGGGTAAATATTCTTACTGACTTACACTGTTGGATCAACACTAATTCAATAAGTAGACATTCTGCCAGCAAGATGTTCACACACAGAAACACAATCAAACATGCACAGATACAGTACACACACATGCGGACACATCAAAAATCCCACGAGAGCTCTAACATTTCATCAAGTAAGACACAGTGGAGCCTGCACACGGCTGCTCCCCTGGTGGGAGGGACAGAGATAAACAGACGGCTCTCCGGAGATGCTCTGCAGTACGTCACAAGACCAGCAGCAAGAAAACAGCTCACTGGGAGGGGACGGCGGGTTCAGACACAGAGTGAGAGGAGAAAAGTGAGAGAAGGCAGAGACAAGGACGAGGCTGACTTTCAAAACAAATCCGCTATATAAACCTGTCTCTCGCCAGCTCCATGCTTTGTGTCTATGTGCTGCATGAGTGTGTATGCTCATATTACAAGGCTACTAGATGGGAACAGTATGCAATGTTTCATTTTATTACTGTAGAGAGAAATGTTTTTGTTCTTTACGTGTGTGGCCCTTTGCATTAAAATCCTGTACCATAGAAAGGATAGATTAAAGAGGAGTGCACAAAGAAGGAAAAATGAAAATTATTTCATTGCCCTTTGGGTAAGCAAAAAATCTGCACTACAATAAAATGGCCTTTCTTAATGGGCTTCATACAACCTTTACACACACACAGACACTGAGGAGAGGTTAGAGGTCACTCCCTGACTCAGTTTCCATCACCTGAGCAAGGAACTGGAGACTGAGAAAGGGCATCCCTGCCTCCTGCAGTACCATTTCCATTTCAAAGAGCATAGAGCCCATCTGCATCTGGCATGGATCCCATGGCTGGCTCAAACCACTGCATATGCAGCTATCAGCTAAAATTCAATCCAGTGCCCGATTGCTTTCACCTCAGTAAAACATGGTGGTCACGGTGACAGTGTGTCTCCAGATATGGACCACTGACTGTGCAGGATGTTCAAGCAAGTAAAGAGAAGTAAGTGTGGCTGGACATGATGAGAAAAATAAGCTGAAGAGACAAGAAAATCCCCCTCAAGACTCACATGGGCATAAACTGTGGCTTTATGATGGTGCAAGATGTAAAAAGTAAAGTTTTATCTCCATTAAGTGCCCAACATTGACCCCATTATCCAGGCTGTGAACATTATTACATCTCTGGTGTATTTATTAATCAAGCAACAGCATTTTGAGAGCAGTTTGTAATAAGATGATGTCCACTGGCATAATAATAAAGACTACACTGTAGCTTAGTGCTGCTAAGCTTGGCTAATCAGCCGGTGCATCTATGTGTAGGTGTATCTCCACCTCTTACCAAACACAGATAAACACTGGGCAGCTGCGACCCCCACGGAGAGCCTGAGAAAAATCAGACCCCTGACATTTCTATTGTCCAGGCTGAAAGCAAAGGTTGCACAGCAGTAATTACATTTGGAGGGAAAGAAGGAAACACTGTCAGAGGTTGTCTGGGCTACCTAATCGTGTGTGCGCTCATGTGTGTGTGCATGCCTGTATGTGTGCGTCCAACCAACCCCCTCACTCGCACTTGCATAAGCCTGTGTCTAATCACTAGTCTCACTCCCATGGCTGAATCAGGGCTCTCATTTTTCCAGCCAAAAAGCCACAAAAAGCTCGGCCTCCACACGGCCTTGATTACTCAGCTGTTGGCCTTGTTATTGAAATGAATTAATCTTTAATAACTCCACTGCTGATACATGATTTGGCACTTTTCTTCTCCAATGCAATGAATTGCACTTTCTGTCCTCTGAAATGGGGTTATTATTATTGTGCAGGACTGTGCAGCACAAGCTGGAGATAATAGCTGGTCAATGGAAGATGAAAATGTGTACTGTGAACTGCATCCTCCTCAGCTCATTCAGCCACAATACCCTTTTTCATCCAACCTGCCCCCTTTTAAGTCCCAGCATACTCAGGTGCTTTTTGTGTGAGACAACCACTGCAGTTATTGAGCATACTGTTACATGTCAAAATTGTTTCTGGGCACATTTGGGACAACATCTTGTAAGTTTAAAGAGGTTCACTGACAGTACTCCCTATAAACTTGGTGTTTCCCTGGTGGAGTGTTGCGTGCCTGATGCATGGTCTTGTCTGCTTGCATTAAATCATGTCATTACTTTTTAGGTTAAATGTGGTTTATTATCCTAATCTTTGCTTTAACCCAAAGATTAGCAGACAGGAGACCTCACGACAAATTGTGTTTTCAAACAGATGATTTAATTTTTTTTTTTTTTTTTGTGATCGACTCACAAACATACACTTAGATTTTTGCTTCTTGTACTCCCGCATGGCTCCAACCACAACTAGACTTCTCTGCAGATTTTCAAATTACTGTTTAACTGACTGCTGATTTTTTATACATGGACCATTATAACATTATACTAGAAAATATGCACAGCAAAATAGTGCTACAGTGCTAAATTATGTCCAACATCAAAAATCTACTCAGATGAGCAGCCTGTAT
Organism: Plectropomus leopardus; assembly: GCF_008729295.1. Lineage (NCBI taxonomy): Eukaryota > Metazoa > Chordata > Actinopteri > Perciformes > Serranidae > Plectropomus > Plectropomus leopardus. Next base: position 11,267,202 of record NC_056483.1, read on the forward strand.
TCTGATATATATATATTCTGTAAGCCTCCATCCTTCACATGCATCGAGTAAACTGATCTTGCGTGTATATGCATGTATTATTCAGTTTGCCTAGTCAACATCTGTGGTGTGCTACTACCTAAAGGATGTTAAAACCATGTATGTGGGCTTGTGGGAAAATGGAAAAAGAACTTGACATTAATGTTAAATTTGTAATTTAATTTCTCTGAATAGCACGAGCCTGATGCCCAAGCCCACATTAGTATTGGTTACAGAATGTTTACCAATTTAAACCTGCCACTTTATAGTATTCAACAGTTCAGTGAACCCATCATGCTGTTATATTTGTATTCCACCTGGAAAGTGGACGCTAGTTAGCTGCATTTGCTAATGTATCTACTGGACGTTCATTTTTGTCATGTTATTTTAAGACCAGTTGAGTCACTGGCAGCACATTTGTGTGCTCAATGTAATAGCAAATGACCAGACAGCCCATTGTAAATGGAAGTTCTGTAACCTCAGCACACTGTATATCACCAAGTTTCTTTAATCACACGTTCAATGGTCCACTGGAGAGGACCACTGAACGTGTTCGACCAATAAGTTCACAATTCACACACCATGGATATACCAGCATACACTTCTTTAGTTCAATTATAAGCTCCTAATTTATTCTGTACAGCATTGCCTCCTTATTCACACCTTCTTTCTAAGTGCCTCTTCCTCTCTCCATCTCCCTCAGTAATGGTGATGTATTATTTGCTTGGTACCAACTTGCCTTGGATGAATACAGATGATAGATCAATACAAGATAGATAATACACTTAAATACAAGCAAAACAAGATGAAACTGAGGAAGAGAGAAAGGGGAGGGTTTGCTCTTCATTCGTCTCATCTGTTTGCGGTATAATTAATTTATCACCTGTCCCAGGACATCAGTGGAGAGAAATAATGTATTATGTATGGAGGTATCAGTGTTAGAAAATAAATAAAAAAGAGGACAGGGAGAAAAAAACCCAGACTCTTCCTTCTAAATTCTAAACCGTCTCATCCGTATAGATAAAAGGATTATTTATGCTTTCAGAGCGAGCACTGGCCCTGCCATGTTGACTACTCCACTGCTCATTAACTGAATACCAGTCAACCTTTGGGGTTACAAGCAGCTTAAGTGTCTGCACTTAGTCTGGAGGGGAGAAATGAGACAGAAACCAGGCACGGGGCCTCACCCTTTCTAATGCCTCCTGTTCCAGTGGGGCAACATAGCAGTGGACATGATTATGATTATGACAAACTTTTTAACACACAAGCAGCACATTCAAAATCCAGGCAAGACCTTGGATCTTGCCCTATGGACTGAGAACTTGTAACACTACTTCCTCAAATTTTAATAATCAACAGAATAATAAATGAGGCAGATCATCGTTAGCTGCAGCAGGCTAGACAACAGGGCAGAAGGGAAGGCACGACCACAAAGCCTGTTTGCTTCTTTAACAGAGTTTTGTTTGCCTCTGGTCTCCATTTGTTTGTAGCTCCACTCTGGATTAAGATATGCATGTCTTTTGTACTCGTAATAATAGGGTTGAACCAGTGGAAATATTTTCAAACCGGTTTGATATTAAGAGCCAGACAGGACCTAAATACTGAATTTTACCACTAGATGTCCCACTCAGCAGCAGCTCCTGAGTCAAAACATTTCTATGACTTTTCAAGGACCAGTTTCTATTTCTTGCCGTTCTTGTCTGTAATTGTAATTTCAGCTAGCTGGCAGATATGAAGGAAGAGACTTAACGTAGGTGAAAAATGAAGAAACGCATGGGATGATAAACAAATGTATCACAGTGACGCATATGGGAGATACATTACGTCCACAGCTTCAGAAAAAAGATTTGCTGTTATTTTATATTTGAATACCCCCCCCTCCAATGTGTCATAATCTGAAATGCAGTTCAGCTGGTTTGCTTTAAATCAAACCACATTAGGCTCGTACACCAGACCAAAACAGCACAACGGGAAATTGATCCAACTCTATTTAAGAATGAAACTTTTAAAAAGAAAGTGCAACTGCACACATATATACAAACACATATATCTGATTCCAGTTGACGTCAAACATTTGGTGCTAATTTACAGCACCCTGACAAAGAATATGTGAAATAAAAATGTTGACGTCTGTCATCTCTTCCCTCATTTACACTCTCATACCCAGCAATGCCTGCCAGTTTCATCAGCAGGCTACCTGGTGTGCCTCCGCTGCATGGAAAGCAGAATGAAACTGCCTGATTTCACCTTCTGAGTTGATGAATTTCTGTCAGGAATATGAAGCATGCTAATAAAAAGGTTGTCAGGTACACAAATCAGGGAAGCTTTTGTTATTCCGTAAGAGCACAAACATCCGAGGCTCGGCCTGACAGCAGCCCTCAGCTCCTGCACTTCATGTTTTGGGAAGGCTGTGTGGCTCTTCAGGGAGTCGTGGTGAAAACCTTAATTAACAAACGGGATCATTTATTGCCTGGTGCTTATCATGGCTGAGCATGTGGTGACTCTGGTGCAGCTTATCATGGAGGAGCATGTGTTCACCATCTTTAATGATCAGAGGTACGTTTGTCACATCGACAACCCTGCCAGCTTTTGCCAGCTCTAAAGACAAGGTGGCTCGTGCGGGCTGTGGCCTTGAGTTTGGTGGAAAAGAACAGCTTGCAAACTCATGCTGATTTCATTTGTTTACAGCTTTAATCCAAGGTTCCTTTGACCTTGGATGGGAAAATGTTTTGCCACATTTAAGCCATAAATACAGTGGCGGTAGTTGAACTTGTGGAAAAACACTGTGGTAGTCTTAATTAAATCTTACAGTGGAGCAAACATCCCATGAATGAGCTTCATAAAAGTTGAAATGTATGTATATTGAAAGTAGGGGCATAAATCTGAAGTTTCATCACAATACTATATCCATTTTTTGGCAGAAGATGCAACGTTTTCTGATATCATAAAGTCTGCCACAATGCATTTTGTTTCGACTCAATTCAATGTCAATGTCAATGACATTGAAGAAGGAGGCATGGGGACTAATGAATAAATTAAAGGAAACAAACACTATAGCCTACCAAGAGTCAGTGGACTTTGTCAATAGAGCTACTAACTTCAGGTTTACTGTAACTTATTTTCTCATATCCACCCCATGTTGCAAAACATTCAGATTTAATGAATGTCAGACCCCTCAGACCACCAGGAACAAAAAACAGGCTCTCATACTGTCAATATCGCAGAGGGCAGGCAAGCTGACGAGCCAATTGACAATGTTTTCTCACAACACAACTTTCTGGCATAAAATTCAGACGGCGCTCTCACATACATCCACAGCAAATCAAAGACAGGGTTTTTTTCAGCATATAACCCTAGACAAACCTCACTTGCCCAGTGTGAAACAGCTCAAGTGAATGACAGAGGAAAATCAAGCATTTAGCCATGAGAGGCGGTGTTTTTGCTCAAGAGTTGAACAAAACCGCTGAATAACGGATTTCTTTAGGTGGCTAAATATGAATGAAATAGGATGTCAATATTGCTCTGTGCCTGCTCGATGCATTTTTAGGTTTACTGACATGATAGTTGGGCTGGGCGATCAATCAGACTTTACTTTCAATTATGATTTTGGCTTGCAATCATCATGAAAACAAATAATCAACATAAAACAATTATTGTGTCGCATTGGCTCTTGTCAACTTTGCGACTTTCTCGCTAGATTTCTAAACTTTTCAGCCACTCTTAGTGACTTAAAAAAAAAAAAATCAAATTTAGCAACTTATTTAGACGATCAGAAAATAAGCCAGAAATAGATATACATTCAACTATATTATATTGTAATTCAATTACATATATGCAACTCAGAGTAATCACAGTGTGAATCGAAATCGAATCACACTGTGGCAGACTTTGGTATATCAGCAGGTATCGTATAATATCTTGTGATCAAACTGGTGATTTACACCACAAGTAAATAATTAATCTTCACTGATAAATAACGAGAAAAAAAAAACAAAGCTTCAAATATAGTGGAGTTTTCTTGCCTCCACAGTCTGAACAGAAAATGCATCTGCAGGTTGCAAAAACTGAAGGGAGGAATCAAGAATGCATCTGCAGCAGGTTTCCAGGTTCCTGTGACCTATGCAGCTGACCCTCAGATCATACACCCTCAGGGGAGAGATAATGAGCAATGTGCTCAGCAGGACTCAACTCCTTTTAAATGACTAGTCTGGATACAAGTTCTCATTCCTCTTAGCGTGGCAGCTTGCACACAGTCCCCTGATTTAGCTTGTTACATTCACAGTTTGACTGTTGAGCAGCAGCAGTGAAGACGTGAGCTTCTCAAGTCAGAGAGGGACAGGTTGGGTTTAAAAACAATAAGACCATCCACAAAGGCAGCATCATGTGAAGCTTGCAGTGCGTAGCAACAATGAACCAAAGCCTCTATGTTCGCTTCTGAAAGGTGATAGGCAGATACAGCCAGAGGGGCTTTGATATTTTTGAGTTAACTGTCGGTTTCACCCTCTGTCTGTTCTTTGCTATCAGACAGCTCCTCTCAAAGAAGCCGACGGTGCGATCCAAAGATAATAGGACCCTACACCGCTATGGTCGGGAGCGTGTGAGTTTTTGGGAAACTGCTGAGCGACAGTTTGATAATCCAAGAGAAAGGTCAGTTTTGGAAGCGAGGAGGGTGGCAGAGGTAGACAGAGCCTTTTTCTCCAGTTCCTATACATGAAACCCCTGAAGAGATGAATAATATGAGTCTGAATCTATGTGCCAAATATGCAGTGGTGGAAGAAGTATTCAGATCCTTTAAGTAAAACTATAAATACCACCCTGTGAAAATTCTCCATTACAAGTAAAAGTCCTGCATTGAAAATGTTACTGAAATAAAACTAAGTAAGTATAATCCGGAAAAAATTGTTAAAGTACTGAAAGTAAAAGTACACAAAAATCTCGAAAAAAAACCCAACTCTTAAACCTCAAAATTATATTTAACCCCCCCAAAACTCAAAATTATAACAAAAAAAAACAGAAAACAAATCAGTTAACAATTAATTTCCTGTCAATCGTCTGACTGAATAATCAACTTATTGTTGCAGCTGTCCTCGTATTAATTGTTTTTTATGCAAAAATCTTCATTTGTAAAGTAGCTAAAGCTGTCAGATGAGTGTAGTGCAGTAAAAAGTACAATATTTCCCTCTGAAAGTAGCCTGAAAAGAAAATACTCAAGTAAAGCAAAAGGGCCTCAAAACTATACTTTAGTGCTGTACTTGAGTAAATGTACTTTGTTACATTCTACCACTGCAAATACGATCAAACAGGAATGAAAAGCTAAATAAAACTACCATCTTGTGTTATACAAGACAAAAATGAAACAATACTTAGTTTTGCACAGTGAATAACTGGAGAACTTTCAGTGGCAAAGAGGAGACTCTGGCACAGGCACTCTCTCTGAGATGTCTCAGAGCCCCAAGAGCTGGAGGGGATTATGTAAGTCACTCAGCAGACTGGGTCACACAGTCGTTTTTGATATGCACTACAACTGTACGACTGCTACGCTCATTACAGAGATTCTCATTTCGTAGATTTGTAGTGTACGGCTGAGCCTCAGTGTGAAGTTCAAATCAGCATAGATAGTTAATTGTGATGAGCTTTTATACTATTTTGTTTTAGTACTGTACCGTCGCACAGCGGTTACCTGAATATTGCTCTTTCATTTTCTGACCTGTGCCTGCGTGACTAACACTGCTTTTTAAGGGTAAAGTACGCCCTTAAATAGAATTCAGTGTCAACTGATGAATATTAATCAGTAGCATTAGAGGCAGACTGTTGTGGTGATGTCATGTGGAGGAATAATATGGAGCCGCTCCACAAACAGTGAATAACAGCTTGGATGCTATATGGCAGTCAGCAGCCATGATGTTTTTTACTGGTTTTTGTTTCGTGACTCACAGTTGGGCAGCCTACATTTTGTTAAAAAAAAACAAAAACATAGGATGACTAATCCACTTACAGTGGACAAAGATTGTCACCTGATCAATTCAAGTCTTTATGCTGTGATACCCACGTAAAGAGACAACACTGTCTTTCCACTGATCACAGGCGCAATTACGGGTGTATTTCCCTTTAATCCCATGCAAGAGAGAGCCTCACTCTTTCAATAAAGGCTTACCTCTTGCACTTACAGTTTTTCTCTTGCTCTACACACACTTAAGTAGGGGAAGGAATATATAATTTGTGTGTAGGTGGGACGGTTTTACAAAACATCAGAGCAAGCCTAGACAAACATGAACAGTGTATTTAGCCTTCAAGGCCATTTCAAAACCCTACAGCAGCTGAATGAGTTGATAAAGGCAGCGACTGTTGGGGCAGGTAGGATGTTTGGCTGCTGCACAATGTGGACTCATTGTTTCTCGGGGTAGGGTCATATTACCCCCTTTGCAGGACAAAACCAAGCTTGTTTCAGAACAGATTAAAAAATCTGGCTTTTGAAAATTTGCAATGGTATTATAAAAAGATATTTTAGTAGCTGCTCTGGTGTTATGTATATTTCTATTTAGTGAAAATAGTTTTTAACCCTTAGATGGGCAAATAACTATTTTGGAAAATCAGTTAATTGCTGCTTTCTAATGTATCTAGGTTAAAATAATAACATTTCATGTTTTCTTATTTATAAGTGGCCTTTAGTTTTCAAATTGCAAATTGTATCTCCAAAGATTCATTGCTTATTTAGGGTATAAATTGAACAACATTTTATAAACAACTAATTAACTTTCTTTCATGTTTTACACACAAATTTTTAAAAAAGTGAACAACTGAACAATGGTTATTTACAGTTTGTTTTGAACACTCAAAACAAGTCTAAACTTTGAATAAACAATGAGCTATTAACATGTATATACAAAACATTTAATTCCTTGTTTTTATGTGATCATCTTCACTGTGGTGCCCCTACAACATCAGTATCCTAACATAAAGAGTCATGGTTAGTGGAGTGGAGAATTTGTCTGGTGCAGTGAAGCAATTTGGTGTAGCAGCCTTTAAGTCTGATTAATTATCAGAGAGTAAAACAATAACAATAAAAAATAAGTAGAAATCAATATTTCACAATTTTACATTACTGATTATCTGTAGAGAATAGTCCTCAAATCGTAGGTTTATCTGCGAGTGATTATTGCTCATTTTATACCCTTATCTGGGCAATGTATTCTTCAGGATACAGATATTGAATATCTAATTATCAAAGCTCTAATGATACAAATCACATTTTCTATACAATAACATATAAAATCCATTAAAAACAAAAAAACAAAATTTCCCCTAAAATATAGTAATCATGAAAAAACAACAACACATACCGTTTGGCCATCAACTTTGTTCGTGTGAGAATACATTTTGTATTTTGATACAAATTATATCTATTTTTCAGAGTGTTGGCATGGAGTCTCATGACCTAAATAGTTGACCAGATCCCCCTTCAGTGTTTCTCATCCCGATTAATGCCCGACCCCCACAGCCTGTCAAATGAAACCATTTAAGGGTTAAAAAAAAAGTATATTTATTATTAATAGTCACCCCAAGGACGTGTTCCGGAAAATACACCTGCTAACAAATAGTTTCATAAAGTTACCTTAGGTAGTCATATTAAAACCGGACGTTGGATGATATTGACTTCAAAATAAAAGCGTAGTCAACGTGACAACAATTAAAAAAGTCGCGATACACATGCTGCATAAAAATAAATGTTGTTATTATGTTTTTATTTCTTTAATGTATTGCATGACTCACTTTTGCATTTTGATTTATTAGCATTTTGATCATTGTCGCGTGCACTTCTAACGTAATCTTATTTTATGTTTTTAACTGACCGGAAATCTTGTCTTATAATTTGTGCCAGCTTGACGTTGTTCTAGCATAGCGGTGCTACTGACAGCTGACACCTAACTGTCCTGACTTCACATGTAGTTTTCCAACATAATAATAAAAGTGAGAGACAAGAATATGAAATGATCAAACTGGACAATAAACAAAAGATGTTATAATGGATAAATATGTATTCATCGCTCCTTGTTCTCATCGGGCAAGGCTACGTTTCTTGTGTACCAGGAAGAGACAAAAACACCTCATCTTTATGGGGACAAACGCGTAAAAATAAGCAGTTTAGATAAACATAGTTTTCATTTAAAGAAATCATAAGGTGTAATGGTTGGTCAGCTTGATATTGAAGGAGGATCCAGCCGTTAACAACTTTGTTTTCTGCCCAGTGCTCGGCCTGTTCTCACGTCGCTACTAGTTTCGCAGCATCGCTTCAGTGTTGCAAACACCCACCCCTCCTGCACCATTTCCGTGTTTTATACGGAATCATTTCCACTGAGCCCGTGCCACGTCAATTAAATACGCAGGTTTTGCTGAAATATAACGCTAGACAATAAGACAGTATCATCGGGCAGCTTTTGATGAATGGAAAATAAACTGTGTGGCCAAACACTGCGACATTGTTGCAGGATAACCGGTTAATAAGTGAAAGGGTGCATGACGTGTCTAAATCAATGAGTCTAAGACAGGCAAAATGTGGAGCGAAAACAACAGAACTTACCAAGTGCCACCTCGCAGGCTTTGCGCAATTGTGAATGGTGAGCCTTTTTCACCTCCTTGTCGGCCAGGATCTTTTCCAAAGCTCGTGTAAGGAACATGTTTTTCGTCTTTTTGCCCTCAAACATGTCGCACCGGAATTTGGGGCGAGGTGTGCCTGGTCCCAAGGGGGGCTGCAGCCGCCTCGAATGGAGATGTATTCCTTTACAAATGTCAGCCGCAGAGCCCCTAACAGACAAACATAAATAAACACAGAAGGTGGGGTAAATCCCTCAGATTTCCATTAACGATCTGCCTCCTGCGCCATGTTGGAGAGAGGAAACGACGTCACGTACGTTTGAGAACGGCCGCAGTGAGGCAGCAGGGAGAGAGAGAGAGAGAGCAGGGATGTCAGGAGTGTAGTCTTACAGCTAAGCTTTCGTGTGTAAGCCCATATGGCCTTATAACAGTCACATGTATAAAAGAAAACTGGCACCCCCTGTATGCATATTATGAATTCAAACAAAGCATGCCAACTTCAAATTTTTGCACGATTTTATTGCTGAATAAATCATTGCACTTTCCACGTACATACTGAAAATATATGCACAATATTTAATTATACAGCAGTGATACTCAACATGCTTTTGCTTGGGGGCAACTTTTGAAAGGAGGTCAGAGACCAGTTGCAGCAGCCTCATACATGTTTCTAGGATTTTATGGTGTTCTATGATTAATTACATTTCTAGGATTTCAGGACATTTCCTGGATTTTGGGATGTTTCTTGGATTTCAGGACATTTCCAGGATTTTAAGACATTTGTAGGATTTCAGGGAATATGCAGGACTTTAGGATGTTTCGAGGATTTTAGGACATTAGGGGGAAACTGGGATGTCTGTTTGTGCATGGGATCCTTCACTGGCACTTATTTTTACAAACAAGCTCTATTTTGATGCTGTTTTATGCACTGTGGCACCTTATGTATAGTGAAAGAACAAAAGCAATTGTATGAACCATTTTCATTTTTATTATGAATTAGAAAATGGTTGGGGTCGGGCACCTGACACCCTATTTGGGGGATAGATTTGGCCCATGGACAGTCAGTTTAGTATCACTGTCATGCAGTATACCTATGATGGAAGTGTATGTTTATAAGCCCATAGGTGTAGATTTTGGACGCAGGGGGACATGTCCCCCTCAATATTTCAAACATGTTTAATGAAAACATGACAGTAGCAGAGGACTCTTATTTTGGAAACCATTAATGATGCAGAAGAGTGTTTGATGCTCAAAATTTTCTGGCAGAGGACTCGTATACCCCATAATGAAAACATAATAGCAGAGGACTTTTATTTTTGACAAAAGCAAAAACATTTACATCCAAAGAAGGCACAAATTGGTGGAAAGAAAAATCACCAGAATGCAGGAAATTAAGAGTTTTGATGCTCAAATTTTTCTGCTGGAGGACTCGCAAACCTCCTGTTTTATATGTGCCCCCCACAAATCCAATGCTGCTGCCCATGGATGAAGGCATATTTTTCCCTCTTTAATATAATCAACCTTGAAATATAATCTTAAATCATTAATCACTAAGATTTAGCTGTCCGCTATGGTCATTATGTTGCAAATATCACTTTACCTTCTTATTTAATCCTACCACCTTATCTGTAACTGGGTATGAGCATGTTTAGTATTGCTGCACTGCCTTTTACAGCCTTGAGCAACATTTTGCAAAGTCCGACAGCAAGTACATTCCGAAAATCTGGCAATTTGACAACACAGATTTGGCAGTTGTGGGTGGCAGCATTCACTTTCAGTTTGGGATGTCTTGCGTGTCAGTTCCACCATTTCTGAATCCATAAATAAGAGCAGAGCTACAGAATCAGAGACTGGATATGAAGAGTGGAAAAGAGAAAGAGGAGGATGTTTGAAAGAGAGAGTTTGATTTGAAGTGTTTTGCTTAAAGCTATAAATTCTCTGATCTGTGAAAGCTAAGGGAGTTTATCATAATGACACATACATGCATAAAATAATGTTTATTATCAACATGTTTACAAAACATGTACAAAACACAAATATGGGCTACAGCTGTGACATTTTGCCATTGACATTTTTAAATAAATACAGATGTAAAGATGAGATGAATGTAAAAACGTGAACATTTTTTGTTATATAACAATATTTATTCAAGTCAGATTTATTAGAATCTCATATTAAGCACATATGTTGTCAAAAGTAAACATTTCTGACTCTGTCATTGATCCGTACCTGAGTAATGACACTATAAGCTGCTGAAGTGGCAGGTCATTCAATTTAAATTTTAGTCTGAACCAAGTAAAAATTGAACAAAAAACATTTAAATCTAAACCAAACCCAAGATTGTCAGGTGATAGAATATTATGTATACCAACAATGTTGCAGTAATAAAGGCATTAATACATTATCATTAAAGTACTGGCACTTGGTAGGAGTAGTTTCAAAATAAAAGGAATAAAAATAGAGATAGGGTCGTTAATAACAGTTCTTACGAAGACACATTTTTTGGAAGACGTTAAAATCTGAGCTTTTTCTTTCAAAAAAAGTGCTATTATATCTTAATAAGTGCTCATGTGACCACCATTCAGATTATATCATGGAGAAGTTTGATCATTTTTTAAGTTAAGAGCAATAAAGGATTCAAGCTTGGGACATTGTTTTTTTGCATGGGGCACACAATGATGCCCTCTTACGCCGTATGTGGGATCTTATTGTGTGTAAACAGGCAGGTCACTCATAGGACACATGGTTATTGGCACACCATCAATTCAGAAAAGATAAATAAGGTGAACAACCCTAAATACAAGGCAGATTAAATTCATCCTTTGCTGGTCCTTCTCAGTTCTTCACCTGATAATATCTGGGAGGAATATGAAATCGCAGAGGAATATGAGGTGTTGAGATGAGTAACTGGAGCTCCGGGGACCTATAGTGCGCTCATATATATGGAAATCGGTCCCTGTCTGTTTCACACTTCTTAAGCAGACCTGATGCAATGGCCTTCACCGCCCTCATAGTCTCAGTGCAGGTCGGGTTGATCAGGGACTCTGGCAGGAGGAAGCCAAAGTATCCTGTATCCCGCAACTCAAAGGCGAACGCATATGGGATACCGTTTCTGTAGGCCCAGTCTATAGAGCTGCCTGAACTAACATCTGTGGAAAAGTTAAGCATAAGAAGAAGAGCTTTCGTTACATAACATGAAAAAATGCAACTATTTTGAATGTAAGACTTTTACTTGTGGGCTAGATGTGCTACTATTACTTAACTAAATGATTTGAATATTTAATCCAACACCCTTGACAACAAATTGATTCAATTTTAGGTGAAAGCATTTTAGTCTCATTGGTGTTACATCTCTGCATTTAGCCCCTCTCAAGGGGTACGTTCAGTACACTGAGTGCAAGACTAAATTGATTGTGTATTTATAGAAAACTGGCACCTCTCCCCACTTCATAACATGAATGAGGATCCATTTTCCTTGTCAGTAAATGAAAGAAACACAGATGAGGTTGGAAGGAGAGCACAGAGCAGCAAGTACGACGTGACAAATAATCCATTCTGTTTTGTTTCTAAACTTGGAAGATACAGTGAAGGCAAAGAGCAGTACTCACACAGGGTTGTGGAGGCAGGTCCGTATCTGTATCTCACTCCATAGGCAGAGTACAGGGCTGTAACTGCATTATGAGCTGCTGACTCCTGGACAGTGAAAACAGAAGGCCAGCTCATTAGTTATCCTATATAGCACTGCAAGGTATCCCGTGTTACATTGTATTCTGGAAGAAAACTTTGTTTTTTCTTCCATTAATCTGGTGAATAAAGAATGCAAAAATGCAGAAAATTCTTGATGAGTTGAAGTCATAGGGGCTCCACGTGTAACAACAGGAAAACTATATGAAAACATGTGTTTATAAACTCTCACACAACTGGTGTAATTTAATCCGAGTCTTATTCATGCAGCTCTATGCTCAATACAGACAGCCCTTTCTGACAAGGAACTGAATTAAAAATGAAACGTAGCTATGCTCTCTTCAAAGCCAAACGCCATTGGCAAAAATGGTAATTTTTGCCAATGGTAAAATTGAGGTAAAATTAGTTTTTGTCAGTGGAATCTGGCTTTGAAGAGAGTATAGATACGTTTCACCTTCTCCTCAGTTCTCCGTAGGAAAGGACTGTCTGTTTAGGAAGTGCAGGGCATATCTCTAGATAAAGGAGACTTGGATTAAAAAAGACAAATAGATGTTTGGATAGTTTTCCTGTTGTTAAACGTGGACCCCTATGACTTCAATGCATCAAGAATTTCACAATCTTTTCTCGCCAAAGGCATGCAAGAAAAACAAGGTTTTCTTCATTAATTCAACAGAACACAGGGTGAGTAACTGATACACAAATGGTCATTTGGGGGTGAAGTATCCCTTTAAGTAACTATAACATATTATCATTAAATACACCACTAGAGGGTGGTGGATATAAATAGTATCGTCAGTAAAGACTTGTTGATTATTGGCTCATTATCAAGCAATGGATGTCTTACCACACAGTTGAAGTTGGGGATAGTGGCATACTTATAGGAATAGGGGTAAAGCAGCATTTGGGCATAGGCATGGATGGATATATAAGCCTTGATGCGTTTCTTGTGTTTGCGCAAAAACTTGGCAACGGCCTTGACTTCAGGCTCAGATTCTGGGAAGGGACCACAGTACGTGTCATCACAGGGATGAGATGAAGCACCCTCCTCTGGGAAAAAAAGAGGAGAAAAAGAATGCATTAAAGAACAGATTTAGACGCACAAATCAAAAAATTGGTGCATTCAGGCTTTCAAACTAAAGATAAAAGTCAGGCGCTGTGATCTAGGTTCCTTATACTCAGTGACCAACATTTTAGCACCTCCGGTTCTCTAGTCTCAAAGTCAATGGGGATTTTTGAATGGGTTTTTAGTTAGAAGCCTGAAATCATGTCTGTGATTAACATAAGTTTAAGACTTGCATGTTTTGATCTACAACAAAAACTATATAAGTAAATACCCCACTCGCAAACTTTGAAGCTTTTATCTGTCTTATAAAAGACGGTTGCCAACAAGTGGCCAACATCATCACATTGAGCAGCGGTGACGACGCATACTTTTTAGCCTAGCAACAGCTTTTTACTTCTGGGGATTGCGTTTAGACTTCAAAAATCCTAAAAGTGGTGTTCATTTGTGGAAATAATCTTGTGTAAGTATCATAAATATTTGTTTACCAGAGAGCTTATTTTCTGCAATAATCCAAAATCCAGTGGAAATATCCCATAGGCTTTTTGATGAGGGAACCAAGGCGACATTAGTTTCCAGGTTGGCTTACAGAATAATGTCATCCGTGGGGCACCCTATTGATGTTTGCATATGAAATCCTCTGAAAATTACTCATATCTATAAATGGCAGAGACAGTGTGGTGGTCAATATTGTAAAATATTAGCATGGATGTCAGTCAGGCTAAAAGTAATCACAGAGCTGGCAATGTGCTGTTAATGCAGTTTTCCACTAGACCATTACTTCAGTATAAAATGAGGTCTTGTCCATGAAATCATGTTAAATTTTCGTCTTTCATACATACAATTCTCCAGCACAGCATATGTGTGGCTTCATAAGCATTTCACTGACAGCGAGCTCCCTTTAGAAAAGCTTTTAAATTAAGTACCCAGATAGCCTATTTGTCAGCTAATATTCATTTGAGAAGAAAAAACTTGGTTCCTCAATTTCTCTTCGTTTTTCATGTCACATGTCATCATCACGTCTGTCTGTGTGTCTGTCTGTTCTGCAAACATCTCTGCAATACTCTCAGAGCCCTCCTACAGTGATGATGATTCAGCAGAACCCCTCCACCCGCTTCCCACCAGACACTAAATGACATCAAACACAGATTGTAGTCACCACACAAATATTTTATCCACAGCTTACTCTGATTAATAGTCAGAAAAGACGACATCAGCAGCAGACTACAGAGTCCGCCTGCCAAGTTGCAGTTAGCATGTCTCCATGTGCTTTATATGTGAGAGAGATTCGGGTAGATTTTTCTCACGTTTCAGCTGAAGCTCAGTGTTATTGAACTTACCACACCATTTCACCTTCCAGTTTCTGTTAGCATCCACTCCTCTGCAGTGGAACTTGTGATTTTTAGATCGTGTTTTCCTCCAGAACCGATCCTACAGGAAAAACAAAGACGCTGTTATAGTGTATGTCCACCAACTGTCAGACTGATCAAACAAATGGAGTATTCTGCTATTCTCCAAAATAATCCGTCTGTCACTCATTCAGCTCTGGTTGGTCTATTTCTAACAGATGTGTGCAGAAGTTGAGGGGTATTTTTCACTTAAGTGTAGACTACTTATACAGAGATAAGGGCTGCATAATAACAAAAAACATTGTTATCTCTCTGCTGTTTCATATTTTCAGCCTGACTCAAAATATTCAGTTTGCAGCCTTGAAAATATTCCAAATCTGTAAAAAGATGTGTTACTGGTGTTTATTCTGAATACATGCATCTAAATAAAATAAAGGTGTTTATCCTCGGGGCCCTGCAGGCTACAAAGTATCAGATTTATTAGAAAAATGTCCAAAGACAAGGAAAAAAAAAATAGCTTGTTTGAAATTATGTCTGTATTGTGTTTGTAGAAAGACCTACAGTACCGTGGTCCAGCTGAAATGATATCCATCTACATTGAAGACTGGCATGATGTAGAAGTTGAGCTGGTTCAGCAGTCGTCTCATCACAGAGTCATACTGGTATGAGTTGATGGCCTTGAATTACAATACAAAAACAGTGTAATTACAAAGCAAAGATGCAGATTGTGGTCTAATCATACATTGCATGTAATTACTGTGCTATGCTTGTCAATATTTTGTTACTTTATGCGTGATTGCTGGCACAGTTTTTTCAAAATGCACAGCTACAGTAGGTTAACACTGAGACTGTAGATGAGGAGAGGAGATCTGGGCACTGGGCTAATGCCGCTTACACCTGCTTTTAAATAAGGCCGAGGTTAATATGCTTTAAGCCTTAAACAAAGATGGCACCCTGACCTCCTGTGGCCAACCTTAGTTACTGCATGACAGTTGGTTTACATTTTAGGGCACCTTTTTGAGCCAAGTGGAGCATCTTTGACTGTTTTTCCTGAGTCTGTTTCTGATTTCCTGCTTTTATGTGGCTCTTCCCTCCCTTATTTAGTCACTTCCTACTCCTACTTTGTCCTTCTTTTAAGAATTCCCTGAACTTGTAAGTCTGTGTAATGGCCTAAGGTGAATTTGTCACGCATTTTTCTTTAAACCCTCATATCAGAGGCCAGTGTATGCAAACAAAATGATTGCAAAGCATATTAATAAAAACATTGTTTTATAAATTATACAGTCCAAGAACCTCGGACAAGTTGAGGAAAGTGCATGTGGTACTTTGTAGTGGCACATGTTTTGAAGTTATTTTCTCCTGAACATGGTTCATGTGGTTACTAGAGTTGAATTATTTCTTAGGATTTGTTTGAAGGTTCTGTTTGTGACAATCAGAGCATTAATACACCAGAAAGCCACTAATTTTCTCTATAAAGATTTAGTGTAACGGCATCCTGAGCAGAGAATGAAGTTACACTTCCTCTGTGTGTTGTAATCTGAGCGTCTCTGTTCTTTGTTGTGGTAAACCAGTCCGGCTGCACACGCATGTTAGTATGTATGTGCACCCCAGTGGCTAGCTCATTGCTGCTGCTTTGCACTGCAACTATACAGTGATTACTGGTGATATCTGGACAGTGGTGTTGCAGAAACATAGCATCCAGCCTTTTGTTTTCTTATTCCTTCACTACGAAGGAATAAAATGCCCTACTGTCCCTCTGATTGGCTAGTTGTCATTGCGTTCGTTGGTTGGATTATATTTTGGCAAGAGGAGTCAGACTGGTTAGCATTAGGGTAAGAAGGACAGTGTAAGCCAGGGATGTCCAAACTTTTTTGAGTGGGGGGCAGATGAGTAAGTTATTGTTTGTTTGCATGTTTGAAGTCTCATTCTAAAAGGCACAAGTTCTGCCTGCATAATTCCTTCTTGGTGAATGTCTACAAACTGTATGACAGTCCTGATATTGTGAGGTGAATGAAAAAAAATGCAGTGATCCTGCTTGATTAACCAGTATTGTGTCAACCATATAGTCCATTTTTGAAGATTGCCTTTGTTTTGAGCTGTTTATGGAGTCAGCAAGGTTTGCTATTGGCCCCCAACTTAACCACCCTCATTTTGACAACCATGTCCAGACACATTGTGAACTCGCATAGAGCCCCTCTAAGTCTAAAAAAGTCAAAAACCTGTCAATTGAAGTCTATCATACAAGAATTCCTTATAGAAGCTTGTGACTCAGTGCTTGACATTGATTTTCATTGACTTTTTTCCTTAATTATCCTAACGCTCTGGCGCTGTGTTGCTAATCCCACTCATCTGGCATCTAAGTAGTATAAAACAAGCCAGGTTCTTGCAGTTAATGTCTGACTCTGGTCTGGTACCGTCCTCACTTCAGAGGGTAGAACTAAGACTTTAAGGGTGTGACGGAACTTGTGTGAACGTCTGGGTTATGTTGAACATATGAACAATAAAGGCTATTCTTCAGTATTTGCATAAGCAGGCATGACGAGTGAACAGATGTTCACGTTTTGTTGAGAACCTCAGAGACCAAACATCCCAGGCTGGTTGCTAAAGGCTATCATTTAGATATGAGACACTGCTGAGACATGCATCGGTGCAAACAACGCACAAAGTTCAAACAGTGTTTTAATGTTTGAATTTGAAGATTGTAAAAACATGACTACCTCTTTGACAAACCACTGGCAGAAAGCAGGTCCTATCCACTCTCTGGCATGGACGCCACAGTCGATCCAAACAGCTTTCTTCTGATGACGACTTCTCTTTCCTATCTGGCAGGAGAAAAGCACAAGAGTAGCACAAGCGTGCATGTGCATGAACCTGTCTCTTTGTATGTCATTTTTTGTATGTGTCTCATGCTTTCTGTCCTACCTGGAGCACATAAAGCAGTCTTCCCTCGTATGACTTCCCAATGGAGAACATATCAACCAAGTCAGAATGGGTTTTGTTCATCTCAAACATCCAGCTCTGGATCTAAAGGATAGAAAAAAAACGTAGAAGAGTGATGTCATTCAAGGGTTTGTTTACAAAGTTTTCTAGAGTAAATGGGGCAAAAAGACGTACTCCATGTGCCTATGGAGTGTGTGCATTTGTGTGGGGGGATGTCTCTCTGCAATGTGTCTGCACACACACAGAGATGCATGTATAAGTGTGTGTTTTATGAGAGGATCAAAGCTCAGAGCACTAAAGATTTGTGGAGGCTCTCAGGATCTGTATGTGGAATTCATGCTGCTTCATAGGGCCTGACAGATACGTGAACCGGGAGCCTGATCGACATGGGAAAATAAACACTCTACAGCTGTGAAGTGTCTGAAGTAGAGTGTGTGTCTCTGTGTGTGAGAGCACGAGGCTGTGGGAGAGAGACCTGTGGAATGGGGTAATTGGGAGTTGTGAGAGCACCTTAGAGAGGATGTTTGTTTACTCTGTGTGCATTAGATTAGAGAGTAGGGGAGTGTGAGAGATAGGCAGGCAGGCAGGCAGGCAGGCAGACGGAGGGCTTCACATCTACCTCTTCCAAAGAGTGGTAAACCTCGTAGTCATACTGAGACTCTGACCTCCGCTTGCGAGAGGAGCGATATCCAGTCTGCTTTTCAATTTCCTTCTGCAGATTGGAGATAAACACCCTGTGGATGGAAGAGAGGGAATGAGACAGACACCTGATAGACATGATAGCCAACCACCATAACACCTTAACAATAACACTGAAACATGTGAGAACAGTCACAGTGTTCCCCAGTGAATATGGTTTTAATACTAGTGTTTTCAGTATTACTGCTTTTGACCATAATCGGCATCACTTTCTAAAAAAGGTTATTTATATAAAGACTGCAAGTTGTCACTACATTGTTTATTACTGGTACATTTAAAAGTTCTTTGTATATCAATAATAATCCTTAAATAAAACTTTTGGAGAGTGAACCAATAATAAGTCAATAAGAGAGAGCCTGATCTCATACTTGGGCCAGAAGTGACTGCTAATGTAAGTGTAAATTCATAATTAAAAAGGGACTATTAATTTTTATGATTGCTCAATTAATAGCTGTATTGAATTGTAAATAATAGTCTTACAAAAGCTAATGTGCATATCATAAGATGCATATTTAGTTAAAGAGATAGATAAAAAGACAAAAAAAGACACCTTGGTATGGAGGAGGAAAATAGTAATTTGGGTGGAAAATAACCATTATTTTATTATTAACTGATTTACAACTTATTCTATAAAGTAAAAAAAATAAAAGAATGTCTTTTTTGGTTGCCCCAGAAGTCCAAAAATTGACGATAATCTATTTATAATGATATATTTACCAAGGAAAAGCAGCAAATCTTCACATCTGAAAAGGTGGAAGCAGGAATATATCTCATTTTCTTTACTACTCAAAAAATGACTTGAACGATTACTTGATTATCAAAATAGTGGGTGCTTATTTTCTGATTCAGCATCTAATCAATTAATCAGCTAATCTGTTAGCTCTATATACTGTATATAACTACAACATCTAAGCCTGAAGATTAAGCTTGTTTCTGCTTACAACATAATCTCTAGGTTAATGTGAGAAAATAAAATGAGCTGAACTTCCATTTTGATCATTAATCACAGTGGGTCCCTGTTTGACTGTCGGGTCATGCATTGTAAGTGAATATAATATGTGTGCTTGGTGTTGAGAGCTGGTATGAAGTGGTGTATCAGGGGTCCTGACTGTATTGTTGACTCACTCCTAACACCCATTATGCAACTGCTTTCGCTCGTCCCTCTTCTTTGCTGAACATCCAAATCAGTTTTCTACATCAGCACTCTCCCTGTTTGATAGCACAAACAATACTGGTTATAACTCTGCTGTCTATCAGTAAATTAGATGTTTTAAATGAGCCAAAACCATAATTTGAACCATCATTATCGGTTTATGGACTGCTCTCACATTTGCTCAGCCCCTATGCCTCTTCGCTTCCCACTGCAACCTGAAACAGACAATGTGATCTGTTTTTGCAGCAACTATGTGGGCAGCCGGACTCTCCGAAAATACACTTCCTCATGAGGTCCTTATATATACATTTCTTTCCATAACTGCTTCACTTTAAACTAGATATACCACCACATGGTTGTATGCCTCTGTGCACCAGTTAAGGTGTATTTACAGTTTACATACATGTCTGTGAAATCATACCTCACACACATCCTTTCCCCTGGCAGCACAGAAGATCTATACAGTTGGCACAGTTTCAAGGCGGGCACCTGAGGTTTTTGACGAGGTCACAGGGACCTTGACCACCAAATCTAATCAGCTCATCGGTGAGTCCAAATTAATTTTTGTTACAAATTTGAAGAAAATCTCTCAAGGCTGTCGATATTGCGTTCAGAAGAATGTTCCTAACAGATGGACGGACAGACAACCTGAAAACATATTGCCTCCAACCTGAGCTATTCCCAACACTGAGGCATAAAAAGTGCCATCGTTTCGCTTAGAGTAGAATGAGATCTTTGACACCTCCCTCCCTTAAAACCCAATGACCTACCAAAGACCCCTGCAGTGTAAACCACTTTCTCAGTCAATCAACACTGAGTAGAAAAAAACCCTCATCCTCAGATCTGCACTTCTCCCCCTAGGACAGAGATGACAATGAAATTCTTTCTAGCTGCGGCTGCTTTGATAAAACTCCATCATTTCAACGTTAATTTTGATGAGCGATGGTGTGGGGAGATGAAAGGGCTGCTTTTTGGAGCAGATTCGGAGAGGGACTCTGATGTGTGTTTCTATGTGTCCCAGCTTTGAGGAAGCTCTTTTGCATGCACAGTATGACTGACTCTGCATGTGCAAATCATATATTCAGGCCAGTGAAAGCTGGGTAATTGCAGAGCCCTTTGGATAACAGATGTGACTCGGGGTGTAGACACTCTGCTAACAAGATGCCAAACGTGCGAGAGCATGTACCGTGTACTATGTCTTTGTATTTATTGCCGGTGGTCTCATCTGTCTTACCGATAATCAATATGTTCCTGCTTCAAGCGTACGCGTAAGCCTCGTGTGTCATTGCGTTTCACATGGACATCCACAGTGGCATTTTGACAGATTAGAGAAGCACTGTTGGGCTGCCAGAAGTCCACCTAAACGAACAGGACAAATACATTAGATCAGGGGTTATAAAGACACATACACACAGCACAATTTTATGATGAGGGGTAGGAGTCCTCTACCATGGTAATTTTAAAGGCCCAGTGTGTGGATATAAGGTTGGATTTATTTTAAAACATGGGGCGAAGGCGATGAGCAACAAAACAAGAAATTACCAAAAACCATTGCAAGAAATTAGTAAAAGGTACAAGAAAATTACCTGAAGATTTATGAAAAAAAGCAAATAAAAAAACAACCAAGGCTACATAATTTTAAATTTGTATTTATGATAATTATAAATATAGTTTATCCCCAGCTTTTCTTTCTTTTTTCCATAGATATTTTTCCTTAGCTTTTAAAAAAATATATCAAAATTTACTGACATTTACAGTGCCCAGTAGCTCACCTGGTAGAGGTGGTGCCCTGTGTACAAGAGGCTATGTCCTTGCCACAGCGGTCGTGGGTTCAACCCCACCCTTGGCTCTTTGCTGCATGTCATCCCCTCTCTCTCCCCCTTTCACACACAAATCCCCATAAAAATAATGTTTAAATTTACTAATTTCTGCAATTTGTGGAACATTTCATATCAAGCTGCTCATTGCCTTTTTTCCCATATTTTTTTCAAAGAAATCACACTAATTTGCTCAGGGTTTAAAGGTTTAATTACTTCTGAAAGGCATCTGAAAGCGCCACAATAAAAGTAATGTTGCTCAAGGTTTTAAAGGGTTAAAGAGCACATGTTTAAGAAAAAGAAATGACCCCAAGAGAGACCTCATTATCTTATCTACTGGGTGTTTAAAATAGCACCAAACATTTGGTGTTAATGACCAAATTGTTTTGTTAAGGCCTGGACAGTTTAACATTCCTCCAGTCTCTACCTGTAAGCGGTGGACTAAATCAGGGGAATGGTGATGACTCTACGGTGTTAATGAGGCAAAACACACTCTGACGTTAACAACCTGCGGTGAATGACTCTCCCTCTGCTCTCCTCTCCACCGTTTGACCTCGTATTAGCAACAAAAATCCTGTCTTTCAGCGTCTGTTATCAGGCCACCGTAGCTCGGTCTGTTAGCTTTAGCTAAAACAGCTAGCCAACCATATAAACACAGACATCATGTGGTAACTGATAAAATAACAGAGAGAGCTGACCTACAAATGAAACACACAGTAGTCACTGCGAGGAGAGTGCTGTACATTCAGTGTTTCTGCAGACATGTGTGAACGTCCTCAGCTGGCTTTCATTTCTACATGGGGGCACAGACATGCAGGCTGGCACACATGCTTGTTAATGTGTCAATTGGTTTAATGGTTTACAGAATGCATACCAGATTAATTTAACTTTGTTTAGAGCCAGAGGGATAGAAAATCCTCAACTGGAATGCTTGGTGCCCTGCAGTATAAACCGCTCTCTACTGCGGCACTTTTATGGCATTTCCAAATGGTTAAGTACCCCAAATGTTTCAGCTCTGCTGTTAGCCAAACAAATCCAAAACACAGACAACTAAAAAGCACTTCAATATCCCCGATCAGATAACACAACTCCTCACAAACCATTCTCTCAATTTAAAATTTTATAGCCTTTATTTATGAGCCCTAAAGATGCATTCTTTGTCTGCTTTATAAATTGCTCAGCATTTTTTGTGTGATTTTTCTTTGTGTGTGTGTGTGTGTGTGTGTCTGTGTACACAGAGTAGCAATTAATTGCATTTGTGTTGTTTTGGTTGATGTAACAATGGCATGGGCAGGACAAGAAAGGAAAAGTTATAGTTCAATAAAAAAGAGCTGACTTTCCTCAAGGCAGACGCGGTGAAGCTGCAGTCAAGTAAAAGAAAACAAGTCGCCAAAGTAAAACACAGTTTGTCAGTGGACATAACCAACATGGGTGGATTATGTGACAGTGGGTCCCGGGGCACAGACATGCAAAAGCCCCCAACATCCCTCCTACGGCAGAGCAGGACACTGACTTTGCACTGGCATTGCCTTTTGTTGTTGTGGTTGTTTTTCATCTATTTTAGTCATTTTGTGTCTCTTCATAGTTTCTTTGCATATTTTTGTTGTTTCTTTGGTTTCACTAAAAGATCATTTTGCGTATTTTTGACATATTTGTGTATTTTTTGGTCTATCTGTGTCTTTTAATAGTCATTTTGAGGCCCCTATAGGCCCTTCAGTTTATACAAATGTAATTATCAAAATACCAGCTGTTTGACGCTCTTCACAGCCTGATATTGGATGCTTCAATATAAAAAGAAATAGAAAACTTTTTGGGAAATATATTCTTTTGCACTTTCTTGCAAAGAAGTGGATGAGAAAATCAATATCACTCTCATATGTGTAGAGTGAATATAAAGCTACAGCCAGCAGCTGTTTGCTTGGCTTAGTATAAAGACTGGAAGCAGGGGGGGAACAGTTGGCCCAGCTCTGTCCAAAGGTAACAAAATCCACCCACCAGCACCTCTAAAGCTCACTATTAACACTTTATATCTTGTTTGTTTCATCTGTTAAAAGGAAAACAATTTATAGGAGGTTTCTGTGCCGGATTATTGCTCAGTGCTGTGACTTCCTTTAGTTTGGTTGTAAACACAAGGTTGCCAGGCGGAGACCCCAGGAAGTTAGTTCCCCTTGTTGTCAGTCCTCAAGCAAACCGGCTGCTGGCTTCAGCTTCATATTTACTGTATTCATCTAACTCCTGGCCCAAGAGCAAATACTTGTATTTCCCAAAAAGTCAAACAACAGTCTGCTTCCCCCCCAACAGAAGGACACGCTGACTGTAATGATGATGTCATGTTATAGACAAATGCTGAAACGGCTCCACGGAGTAAATAATGAAATAATTCTTAGGAAGCAATGACAGAAGCCACAGTGATTGATGATACATCTGTTTAACAGATTTAATCCCTGGAAAGCCTCAAACAAAACTTCTATGATCCATGCAGGAAACAGACAGTCATTCATTCTATGTTAATGCTCCCCTCAAACAGGATGGGACCACTGGAGATTTTTACTTATTTCAGTTAGGGGATACCAAACATGAAACCTAATTCCAGCTTTTCTATGTTTAGATTTCATTGTAGGGTTATAATCCGCCACTTAACCTCCATGGGAGATTTCCTAAAAGGAGAAAGTTTTAGAAATTTAACAGCTAAATTGACCATTTTAAAGCATTTTGAAACAAAAATCCTAGATCCATGGTCCCCAAAGTTTTAATGACTGAGTGCCATTTTCAGGATCCAGTATATGACTGAAGGCTGTGTTCAAAAAATGCACTCTATGACATTTTTGTGATCTTTTTAATGACATATTTATGATATACTAGTGTTAAACAAAAACTCTAACAGTTGATGGTGATGTAGTCTGCATAACACCACATTTTAGTTTTCCACTTTTTATTTACATGTAATGACAAAGAGACAGGACAGTGTTTTTGACATTGATTGTACTTATGGACAGCAGTCGAGTGACTTCTGCTGGGGTATAGCAATGCCTCTTGCATAAACAACATGCAAAACTACAGTACAGTGATATTCAAACTAGTAGAAATAATAATGGCAAATTGTTAGGTTTATTTATGATTATGACTACATCCCCATAATGTTTTTGGACGGTGCTTGTGCTTGTGCTTGTTGCTTGTCATAGCATAGCTTTTTTTTTTTTTTTAAATAGTCTCTATCAATATTTTTAATGGAGGGCATTTTGAACATATTTTAATATTTGGGAGATGTGTGCAGTAAATATAATAATTACTGCCTAATTTCTTTGTCTTTGGGTTTTGAGGTGTTTATCAGAAAAAAAACAAGCTATCTGTTACGTCATTTCCCACTATTTTATAGACAAAATGATCCACTGATAAAATACAACTGACTTTTATTAATGGGCAATATCTTATGACCCATTTTTGGGTGCAGTCATAGACATGTTCTCCGGGAGCTGAAGTGGTAATTATTAACTTTTTGTGAAAATCCAGCATGTAGAAATACCTTATCTTGACAATGCATAGCTTTGGTGAAGGTATTATTTGCTCTACTGGGTGCATTCAGGAGCTGTTGTGTTTCTTCTTTTATCTGCCCAGAGGTCATCAGTCATTCAAGAGTGCCTCCTGGATGGTGAGGTTTACTTTAAATTTGTATTACCTATTATTGCAGACAGATTCTGTAGATCAGACTCTGTTCAATCATGGGAGCTTTCACAGCTTGTTCTATATAGGTTGTATGAATTTAGCTGAAACTGGTGTTGTTGCTGCTTCTGGAAATGCAGAGACACTGATTCCTGTGTACCAGAGGGTTTTTCTTGGGAATGTCCACCACCAGGTGTTTGGAAAAAGCA
This sequence comes from Plectropomus leopardus, assembly GCF_008729295.1. Lineage (NCBI taxonomy): Eukaryota > Metazoa > Chordata > Actinopteri > Perciformes > Serranidae > Plectropomus > Plectropomus leopardus. The sequence continues at coordinate 11,292,383 of NC_056483.1, forward strand.
AAATCTTGTCAATCAGCCTTTAGCCAAACAAACAGTTTGAGTAATTACTCAAAAAAATGTGTTATTTTGTTGATGATGGATCTGATTCTTGATTCTCTTGCATTTTGTAGTGTTTATTATTTGACCTTAATGCCCAGCCTGAGGCTGAAAAGTTTCAACCTGGCACTGGAGGCATGGCAGTGTGGCTAAGCTACTGAAAACACAAGTCCACAGCTGTCCAAACAGTAGCTGCCACTGCCTCGGCTGGCCTTGGAGCCCAGTGTCCGCTGCCCTTACATATATAAAACCCCGGCCAGGTCCTGACCAGCGGCCTGGCTCTCTTTGAGTATCCCTCGCCGCAAATCATAAGCGTTTACTGAAACCTCTTTTTGTCCTCTTCTGTTCGTTCCCTGCTCAGAGCTGTATTGGTTCTGGACCAAACAAAAGCTTGATCTGAACCAACAGATGCCTTTCATAATTGTTGGTGCGGCATTCGGCTGCACAAGTACAAACCAAGAGGACCAAACCAAACTGGAGAAACGGACCACACTGCCACAGGGCTGTAGACACATCGAAATCTCTGCAACTAGACCAAATAAAGTCCCTGAAGTGTTTTAATTGTAATCTACATTTTTGATTTACTAAATTAGCTGTTTAATTATGTTGTCTGTATGTTTCATTAGCATGGAACAGTAATTTCAAAGAAATAGTTCGACATACAAACTCACAAAACAAAAATACAAAAACTCAGAGCTTTTCCTCTATTTTCCCTATAATTAATACCAGATCACATAGTTATTCCCAGGAAACTCTCTAGGAAATTATTAGGAAACAGGTCCATAAAATGAAGTGTGTCCTGGTAATAAAAGATAAAACGGACTGTGAGATGCAGTTGCAAGCTCTGAAAAGCTTGTAAGAGGGCAACGTATTGAGAGTATTGTACGCACATCACAGAGGTGCAAGGCCATCAAAACAGAGCGTACATGAAGGAAAAAGGTAACAACGGCACACAAAAGTGAAATCAAGATGTATTGATCATAATTTGGTCTTTCTCTGGATATTTTCAACCCTTCAAATAGGACTGAAACATCTCAACTAAATGGAGGCTGCTTGTTTTGAGACAAAGAGAAAAGAGACGGGAACAGAGGGTGTAAATTGGATTATTGAAAATAATAACAATTTACTCAGAACGCTGCTTTGTCACCGCTTTGAACCGCTGGAAACCTGCAATATTTTCTAACAAGCTTACCCGAACCAGCCATCAATGAAACGAGTGATTTATCGATTCAAACTAAGTAGCCTATGACATAAGGCTGCCCAGTCTTAAAACTTTCATCCAGTCAGGGGTTTTTTTTTGTTGTTTTTTTTAATCATTTAGTTACTGGTTAATAATGAAAAGATCACTGGCATCATACTAATATTCACAGGCATGCTTTGGTCTTTTTCACCATTTGTCTGTAGAGGGATAATAATTCCAGAAACATTGATCTTTAGTAAAATCAACTGTGCACTCAGTTATTCAAAAGAATTCTTTGACTATTTGCTGAACTTGAATGCCTATAATTGCATCATGCTTTTTATGCTTTACAAACAATCTTTGCTGTGTATTTGCAAACTAAAACAACGTGCAAAGGAAGGTCAACCATGCTCCTGAGGCTGATGGGTAATTACTCCCAAATGAGTTTGGGGGAAAGAGGCGAGGCTTTCGTGTCCTCCAGGGTTTCCCCCCTAATTTCAGTATCTTTGAAACACATGTTCATATAGTTTGTAACTGAAAGGGATCCAAACATTCAGGCGTCATTATGACGAAATCTTTTGTAGTTTCTCCACATTCTGCTCTCAGGGTTTCTCACTGAAACGAATACAGAGCATCCTATCACCAGTATCTCGGTCTCTCAGACAGGGAATATGTCCTGACGGTGATGGATGACCACACTCGGCTGCTTGTTGTCTCTCAGTTTTGCCTATCGATGTCCCCAGCTCTCTGTCACATCATCCCCCTTTACCACCAGCGTCACGCCTCACTCCGTCTGTGACTGCTGCTCAAGTGTCATAAAAAAGACCACTGGGGGATTATAGTCTGGTGTGAGCAGAATAATAACAGATATGACATTTTATTGTAACATTTCAAAAAGACACACACACACACACACACACACACACACACTACAATAAAAAGTCAAAACAAATTAGATTTACAAGTGAAGTTATTTAAAATTGGTGTCTTATGCAGATCAAACAGTCGTAAATGTAAGTCGGAATAGTGAGCGTGCGTGTGTGTGTGTGTGTGTGTGCATGTATGTGTGTGAGGGGAATAAAAGAAGAAATATGTGCCAACCTTTACATGTCCCAGAATTGTCTTGAGCACTTGGACCTCCTCATCATTACTTGGGGTTATCCTGAAGACTTGATCACTGCAAAAACAACAAAGGTCTTCTTAGTGTCGGGTTCAAAGAACCTCAAAGAGGTTTTGACGGCATATAAAATTCACTGTACCAGGGCTTGGATCCATTTTCACTAAGTGCCCATCATTTCAAAAACATCTGGGCAATGGAGTCACAGGTAATGCTACCTGCCTTTGTGCTGACTGAAGGTGACACTTCTAATAACAGATGTGTGATGGTGAAATGTGTGGTTCCCCCTTTAGAGTGCTATAGATGACAGGGTCAAACCCCAGTCAAACAATTTGTGTGAGACATCATTAAAGGATCGTATTTCATTGTTTTCAGCTCTGCAGGTAGCACCTGGAACTTTTCTTTGGTGGATACAGTAGCAGCAGCTGTTTCGCATTTTAATACTGTAAATACATCAATCATACACTGATATGTGCTGTAGATTGATGTGAAAAACACCTGAACATATGAACAAGTATCATTAATTACTCTGTTTAACATTACAAAAGGCACAAACATTGGAATGACTGCTAAAATCTGATAGCTTTTTTGTAAGGAGAGGGAAACTTTAGCTCCAAATGACAATTTGTATGTCAATGACTTACCCTTTAATATGTTGAATTTGAAGACTTTGGTTTTCTCACATGCCTTCGGTGAGCAAAAAATTAAAAAATATAGGAAATTCTTGATGATTTGAAGTAAATAGGTAATGCATTTATCTACAGCAAAGTTATATCAAAACAGCCATTCACAAACTCTCACACAAATCGTGCAGTATAATCCAAGTGTCATTTTATCCAGAAGTATGCTCGGTACTTCCCAAACAGACAGCCCTTTCCAAGGGAGAACTGAACTGAAAGTATAACTTATCTATGTTCTTTGCAAAGCCAGGTACCATTGACAAAAACAGCAATTTTACCTCCCTGGACACAGGAGCTGCTGGTCTACTGCTGCCTCGATCAATATGCTTGTTTGTGTTACTGTGTGAGTTTCCTGAATTCAAACTAACTCTTTTAAACAGTAAAGTTACACAATAACACAAAGGCTTACAATAAAGCTATTGTGTGGTTAAAAATCTGTTTATCAGATCAAAAAGCAATAGCGCTCTTGGTAATTTTAATTGAGAATCAATGAGAATTTCATTTTAATCAACTGCAAAAAAGTTAAATAATTTGTAGATTACATTAGTGAAATGAGTTAAAACTCATCACAGAATAATATAATTCGTCACATCTTGGCAGATAGCTGACATAAACACGTAAGACAAAAGAGAAGTGTGAGAGCTTTTCTAAAAAAATCTTTAATCCACATCTTTTATAATAAAACAAAGATACACTTTATCCTCATCGCGAATCACGTTGCTTTCACTCAGAGCTCCTGGAGCTGACTTCAAAGCTAACACACGACCACTAATTCATTAATTACACACTCTCTGTGTCTGCCCAGTTACCGGTCTGTCTGTCAGATAGCATGTTTGTCCACTTTCATGTCTCGTGTTTTTTTAAACCTCTCTCTGTCTTCCTCTCTCATGTTTCACTTCTTTCACAGAGCTTTTTTACAACGTGTCACGCAGGAAGTTGGGCCCCCTAAACAAAGGTGGCAGTTGGCCACTCTGAGGTTTTGATGAACAAAAGGGGTCCGAGTGTCCCACATGAGTGGTCACCCCATTTCAGTGACCACAACACATTTCCCCAAAAACAGCATGTTTCCATGGCAACAGACGTGATGGAAGATGAACTTCAAAGCGAACGGGACAGCAGCTTTCGGAGGTAAGGAAGTTGTTTGGATGTGACAGAAATGGGAGAAACTGAATCTAGACAGATTTCAAACTTCAGAAACAAGCTTATAGTGAAACATTTTCTGTGTCTGAAACATCAGAGAAATTTGTGTTTCCACATCTTCAATCAGCTCTCGCTGGTGTAGGTTAGTAGGACTTGTGATTTTTGTTTTCACAATTGCATACAGCACCATGCACACACACAGAGTCTCTGAGAAACTGAAGTGGCACCCCGAGCTCTACTGTAGTCCAAATTGAACCATTCGTTCATCTTGTTGTGATTCTCAGAGACGACATGCTTTTTTCGTTACAGTGGCGGCCTGGCAAAGGCCTTTTGCTTTGAATCTACCAGCTGTAGGGCTCTCTGAACTAAAGCTGTCCTTAAGTTGACAGTGTGTTGATTCCCGCAGCAGTACTCTCTCTGGGATGGAAGCAATTTGTTTTAAACTGAGGAGTTGACTCTCAGCAGGGTTTTGATAGTGTAATATACTACTATCGTAATCTCTCCATGTTAAAAAAGTACATTAAAGAAGCTCAATTAACCCTTTGGAACCTTAGCAAATTAGCTTAATTTCCTTTAAAAAGATGGGAGGAAGACAATGATAAACTTAACAATAAATTAATCATAAATTAATAATAAATTCCTAAAACGTTAAAAGGAAATTACCTGGGAAAAAAATTCTGTAACATATTTTGAATATATAATTCTAATAATCATAAATATAGTTTCTTGGCATTTTCCCCTCTTTTTAATTTATTTTTAAAATTATTTTCTGTTTTCTCTTCCTCTCCCTCCACGTCTCTTTCTCTTTTTAAAAAAAAAACAAACAAAAAAAAACATTAATTTTCCGTTTGTTTTCTAGTCACCTTTTATCAGTTTCTTGCAATTTGCTAATTGCATTTCCCCATGTTTGAAGGGGAATAAACCTTTATGCTCAGGTTTAAAAGGTTTAAATACTTATGAAGGTATGTGATGCATATGGGGACTTTTGTGTCTAACCAGAGGAGGTAACAATTTTTGGAGTGTATCCAAAATATATGCAGTTTAAGACAGACGAGGAGGGAGTTTCCAGCAGAGGTGGTCTCCCTCTGCTTCTCTTACACTGCATCAAAAGCTCATTTGAAAAATAGACCATAAATCCTTACATGCACCACTCACACTGTCCACATGTTTACCCAAATTACTATGTGTGTCCAGCTCCAAGTGGTCCCACCGGAGAGCATCTACTAGGCTACTTTTAGGATCTAGGTGAAGAATAGTGTGACCCACATTCATGCTCATATTCATGCAGACAGATTAGTGTGCCAGGACTTTTGACAAAAATGACTGTTATGACAAATTTGCTCTCTTGTGATTATAGAATGGCTACAAGAAAAGGGCTGGGAGTTTCTGCCATCTTACAGCTATAATTTCTGAAATGAATACTTTGAACAGTTTGACAGGCCACTGTTACTGCAAGCATCCCCAGTATCCGCTGTGCCTATCATGAGCAATCTCTGCAGCACAGCAGATACTCTTATCCAAATGCCATTAGACAAGATCAGCCCAGAGTAAACATTATATTATGTCTCAAACAAGGAAGATGTCCCAAAATGATGAAGATTGTTTGTCTCTCTACTATCAGCATCAGATAAAGCCCGTCTCTTGGTGTGTAGTCTCTGCAGAAAACTTCAGATAGCGGCAGAGTGCTTTTCCTGCAGGATGAGAGGCTCTGATGAGCCCCGCAAATGAATGGGGGTCTTTACTCACCCTGCGTAGCGGTTGTTGTACAGATAGGCACCGACGGGACATAGCACGTTGCTGCAGATTATCACACACGCCAGTAAAACGGAGGCGCGAAATGCGCTCCTATGGTCCAGTGCCATCCTTGGCCAGCAGATCAAAGACGGAAGATACCGACTGGGCTACTTTGCGGGATGCACGCCAACTTATCAGAAAAGAAATATGATTGAAACTCGGAGGACTCGGTCCAGCCGCACCATCAGGAAAAGTCACTGTTTTGACGCGATGCACGCTCCGGCAGTGATCCCTCTGACACAGAAGGTGCAAAAGGTGCGAAAGTCGGTCATCTGGCACAGGGGGAAGCATTTACCACCTCTTTGAAGCTGTGGAAGGAATTGCAGGGTAGCAGCTCTTTTTAAAATGAGGAGGACCTGAGTCACGTGGCCCGGTGTCGGCGAAGTTGGTAACTGGATCCCTGATCACTGGTGCGCACTGTGTGCTCGAGGGATCATCTATAGTGAACACATGCCGTTTACCAAATGTGATTTTTAAAACGGAAGATTATGTGTCTCTTAACTTTTATGTGATGCAGACGGCTTTGTGTTGATACACGAACTGTATCAAGTAACTCATCTTTATAATTTCAGAACAACAGGCTCATTCTTGTGGTGCGCTAAGCTCAGGTTCTTTGAAGAAGACACTCAGTTCTCACTGTCCTGATAAAACTTTAAAAAAGACCATTTCCATACAGATGATCAGAGGTGGACCCCCTCAATATGTAGAACCTGTGCATTTTCCCTTCCTCAATAAAAAAACATGAAATTAGTATTAGTCTTTTATTTTGAAAAACAAACAAACAAATAACAAACTTAAAATATGCCATAAACTGGTGGATGCAGAAAAGGCACAAGGGGGTGCATAAAAAGTCTCCAAAAAACAGGAATTTAAGTGTTTCATGCTCCTGGCAGAGAACCTGCAAATCCATTATTTCATAGTCCCACTGAAAATTATACTTTAAGTAAAGGCACAAAAGTCTCATTAAAATATACTGAAAGCACCAAAGGTAAAAGTACTCATCATACAGAATCTGGCCCATATCAGCATTACGAACATCATATTATTGGATTTGCCTATTGGGCATTAAAGGTCTAGTGTATAAAGCTAAGTGGCATCAAGGTTTGCAGTCTGAAACTTGCCAGTGTGCCACGTGTGTGTGTAGATCCACAGTTAATGTGAAAACATGAATGGCCGTCTCTTGAACCAGTATTTGGTTTGTCCTTTCTGTAGAAACATGGGAGACTCCATGGAAGAGGACTCCCTCTGTACATCGATATAGACAGCTCATCCTAAGGTAAGAGAACAATTCTTATTTTCATGTATAGACCAAGTAAACATAGTTATGACTGTTATATAGCCTATATCTCTGCCACTGGATGCACTTAAATCCTACACACTGGACACTGGATGTGCAGCTGGTAGTGGTGGAGCTATTTTAATGTTTTAATATACGGCTGTGTAGCTTGGGAATTCCTCCTTGTTGATAAATAAAGTCTTATCTTAATCAATAAGAATATATCATAATGCATTAGTTGATTTATATCTTGTATTAATGATCTGAATACACAATATGCATCCCTCTAAGATATGAAGTAGAATTAAGCATAAAATGGAAACACTTCTGTAAAGTAAAAGTACCTCAAATAATACTCGAGCACAGTACTCGAGTAAATGCACTGATTTGCTTTATTTCAGACTCTCATTAACCCTTGAAACCCGGATAGACACCACTTTTCCTGTGCTACATTTAGATGCCTTTAAAAAGTATTTAAACCTTTGAACTTTGAGCAAATTGGTTTGGTTTCTTTTAAAAACATGGGGAAAAAAGAAATCAAACCAATTTGCTCTGGTTTCAAAGGATAATGTAACCAGCTGTCACCTGCACTCCAGTATTGTACAGTCCATCTAATGTATTTTTGTCATATTTACACTGAATAGAGTCACATCCCAATGAGCATCCTGTTACGTTGCCATCGTGTTGTTCACCTTTAAGCTGAAAGCAAACTTGAACAGTATAAAATAAATTTGTGTCCCATGTGAAGTTGAAGAAAATGATGAATCCAGAGAAAACAAGAGAGTATCGTTCATTCAGACATTAAGAACCCATTGAGCTCCTGAATCGTCAGCTTCCTGTTCACTTATACTTCTATACCTCAAAGAGCGAGTGATAACCAGCCACCAGCTCTGTCAGTGCCTTGGCATTACTCCACCAGGAGTCTCTCTGTTGAGCTGTAGGTGGCTCTCCCTGTTATTCCAGGCTTTTCGTGCCTCCGTTTGATCCTCTATTTATCACCCAACACAGTGATTAAATGTCTAAGTCAACTGCCAGCCCTTTCCTTTTGTGATTGCATGGCAGCAGCACATTTTTCACATGCTTCGCTCCAGTGTCAACAGCACGCCACCTGTTTTACACCCAATTACTGTACAACAGATCCCAAACACTCCCTGCTCCCTGCAAAAGCCCTCCCTCCCAAAAACACAGACATCAGGACAGGAGTGTTGTATCTGACAACACACTTAGCAACGCACAAGAGTTGTTGAAAAGTGGCATTAATTACACAGTTGAGATAGTGGTATTTGCAGAACACAGGTGCTCAAATCACCATAGCTGTAAATAACTTAATGACTTGAAGATGGAGTTTAAGCAGCAGTGGGCTGCTCGTCTCTTGCATTTAGTTTTAAACTCAGGACAGACTGAAGTATTTATTGATGAGACAAACTTGAGACTAATAGCCACAATGGCTTGAAGATAAAATGCTTTCAATGCGCTTGTTGTGATTAAAGACATCACAGATGTTAGTATGCTATATAAATCCACAGTGGGTCTTCTTTTACTGTTTGACATAAGAGAGTCAAGGTTTAAAGCATTTAAAACAATTTGGCATTCACTAGCAGTTCAAAAGTCAGACTTTGAAACCTAGGCAAATCAATAAGTCATGGCCAAAAAATAAGTAAAAACTGAATATAGTAAAATAGTAACTGCTTACTGTAAAAAATAACAATAATTCTGTTAACTAATTTAAAAAATGTAAACATGAAAATAATAAATATAGTTTTTCCCTTTTTAAATTATTTTTATTTATTTATTTTTTTTAATCTACTAATTTCTTGTAATTTGTGGAACATTTCTTTTTTTTCCTTCTTTTTTTCACCATATTTTGGGAAAAAATACATATGCTCAGGGTTTCATAGGTTTAAATACTTATATGAAAAGTGTGTGAAAGCAGCACTAGAAAAGTAATGTTGCTTCAGGTTTCAAAGGGTTAAAGCATAAAAGTTTCTCCTTTACTCAAAGTCTGTGAAGAGTACTTCAGAAGAACATCAAAGATGATTCAGCACCATAATAATCCACCGCCTTATTGGAAAATGTCGTCAAAACTTAAATTGAATGAACCAAGCTTTAAGGAAGGGCTGTCTGACAGAGCTGTTTCTCAAAAATAACATAAACCCAGAAAGTGTTTTTGAGCGCCACGACAGCTGCACACAGAAGCATATTCATAAAATGCTTGCTTTGCGTTCCATGTATATCATGTTCGGGGATTTGCGGGGAGAGTTAAAACGCTTGCATGTAAAGGCAGTTACGTTGGCAGGTCATTTAAGCATGGCACGCTGGGCACAGACACGTAGGTTGAGGGCAACGCTGGGAGTTTGTGTTGTTTTTAACACACAGGAACGTAGACCTGGACATGTGGCACTGGGCTGCGGTCTGCGGGAAGGTGAAGAACCAAACATCTTTCTCAGAGCGAACGCTGTACAATCTTAGAATGGCACCGAGGTCCAATAAATCACCATGTTCCTCTGTGAACCTCAAACTGTGCCGAGGGGTGTGAATGAGTTCTTTGATAAGAGAGCAGTCTGAGAGCGAGGCCTGCACTGGTTGTGGTGGTGATGAGGGGGGCTCCGCGCAAACTGTGGGGCTAACTGCAGCTCTTTGTGATGCCTTCAGGGCATCTGCAGGATCTGAGAGGTCCCAGCTGACCCTGAGCGGGGCTGTGAGTGCACATCTTTGACCTTTTGACCCTGAAGGGAGAAGTGAAGAAAAGGAGTAGAGGGGGGTTAAAGATGGTGCGCAGTCTAGGAGAGAGTACAAAGTGGACCATTTGGCAGCCAGAAAAAATGTGCAACTCTCACAATGAATGGAGAGTTGGGGGAAGATAATAACAATAACAAGAAGTTACGTTTGCAATCATCCATCATTGTGAGACAAAAGATGAAACATGAGTTACACTAAGCTTTGCTCAGACATCTGCAGCCCACAGACAGATTACAAAGCACAAAGACTTGCTTACAGTAATAAAAATAAGGGAAGTTGGACCTGAGAGGCAAAATGGAGAAGGGGGAATGGGGGAGGCAGAGCATAGTGGTTAGAGAAAGAAAAATAATCAAGGAATTACCATGCTATTATCATACATCATCTTTCTGCTTTTTGGCCCCCTTTAATTTAGTGTTTTCTCCTTTTTATTTAAACAATTTTAGAGAAATGGAAAGGTAAAACTAGTCAGTAATTCACAAGAAAATGTGTTTGTCCAAGAAGTACAAAATGTTGTTGTATTACAGTTATAATGGTTAATTTATAGAACAACTTTACTGTGGAAATTTTAACCTGGCTGATTGCAGAGGGGAAGATAAAGAGGCTGTTGTTGATTTATGTTTTCTGATTGTTTTGATTTGTTTTGTTTTATTCAGATTTTTTTATTTAGACTTTTTCTTTTCTATTTGATTGGTGCGTATGGTGAACACTGGGGCAGAAAGTTTGAATATTCATGTTTAATATTAAGTTTATAGATAAAATTTGAAAAGGGGAGTAGACCTTGATAAGCATTCATGTCTTCCTACTCCCCTTTGTACATGAAACACTGTTGTTGTTTACTGAATATGTTTGCTGTGTATTATTTTTTGTTTTCATTCTATTATTCTATATATTTTAAATCTTTAATTTTCTAACATTTTCTACATAAAATCTAATTGTATTTATGAAATTTAACTCTGAATATAAAAAAAACATTTTAAGTATAAATGTATTAATATTTATTTTGCAAACCACAGTTTAAATTCAGAAATAGTCCAAAGCAAATACAAAAGAAACTGTTTGTAACTTAGATTCAGTGCAAGGGAGACCTGGGAATTAAATTTGCATAATATTTAAGGTGTACTAAAGTCTATGGAAACTGTGTTTCATGTGGCCAGTTACAAATAGATACATACTTACAGTAATTGAATTAACACCAACCATTCCCATTAAGTTCAATTGCAAAGTTAGTCTTTAGTCCTTTCAGTGGATTCCGTGAAAAGAAAATTTCTTAAAACATATAGAAAATTGTCACCCATTCTAATTTATTTTTAACAATCATTCTTTCACAGTGCATAAACATGATGCTTGAGTCTGAAAATGTGAACAGAAAAGTGATAAAAAATATTCTGTGTATGGCTCAAATCAGATAAAATAATATAAAACTCTTTTATTGAAGCAAATCACTGAAGATTCTAACATCTTTCTTATTTCATAGATTAAATATACGGTACCCTCTACCCTCTCTCTGGTCCAAATCGATCATTTCTCCTTAGAGGGATGCCTTGCTATTTTTACCACAGCATCTCAATGCCTGGAATCATATAAAACTTCTTATTACTAGAATTTGAATAATAGTTGCAGCCATGTTAGTGATATCTTTGTTAAAAAGGAGGTATCACTACTTTTTATTCACATCAGTCACTCAGGAAACAGAAACTTGGCAGAAAGAAGAGAAAAACAGGTGAGCTACAAATTCAAAAGACTAATATATACGTTAGCAACATGCCATGACTTTATTAAAGCACTTATCTTGACGGCCTGTTGCGCAGTGCTGCAACATGAGCCAGTGCAAATTAACCACAATGCAGAGATTGTTACTTACTACAACCTGAAGCTGGGGATGAATGGCCTTTTTGTAACACACATTTGCCCACTCAAGGCTGTAGTTCTGCCATTAAATAACACAGAATGACTTTTCTTGGCAAATAACATGTTTTCTTTTTCTTAACTTGTATATGGAGCTGTTGTAAGGGCATTTAAAAGCTGCCAGGAAAAGGTTTTATCTGATTGATAAGCATAAAGATAAATGTTTTCCTACACTGCAGCCTGGTCATACTGTCTGGAAAGGGTGAAACCGAACCATTCACAGCAATAAACCCCTCCCCTTACATACTGTATCACGACTGTACAGAAATAAAACACAACAAAAGACAATAACTTGTTTGACTGATACTGCTGCGGATATAATGTAGGAATGTTGGTTTTGGCTGCAATAAACTGATTCAGTGGATGGAAATTCGGTTTTACACGTCCATATCAGTGTAAATTAACACTGCTATCACCAGTTTGATGTTAAGTGCAACTAATCAGAAAAGGCATATCAGTCTGACCCTCCAATGGGAAGGACAGAACACTTCCTGGCAGCACTCGGCAAGGCAGCGACTGCACCAAACCACAAATAATAGAAGTTAATTCCACAGACCAAAGTCATGAGCAATAAAAGCTGAAGGTCTGGAAATTTACCTGCACTGGAATGGCTAATATAAAACTATAATTAAGTTGGTCTGCCACAAATGTCGTCAAGGTTACTCCAGTGTTTTTTTTTTTCAAACAAGGATCCAGATTTAGTACATTAAGTGTCAGACTGGGGCCCAGGCCCATTCAAGGGCTTTGTCAATAAATAGAGTCATTATGAGGCTGCAGCTTTGGTTGATGGAAATCCTTTCATTCACAGCAGGAGCTGTATCTTAGTCAAAACCAACACTGCTCTCTGCTGGCAGCAGAGGAACAGTACAGCACTTAACTTGATTATCAGGAAAGCATGCAATACTTCACTTAACCACCAGAGTATACTACATGTCAAGATTTACTCAAGTTTAAGAGCCGTGTCCTCATGTCATCCCACAAAGCTGACACTAACCTGTAATTGAGATATAAAAAAGCTCCAAAAAAGAAAGACTCCCTCTGGTGATGATGAATTAGCGCAGCAGCAGTCATCAGATTCATTTTCTTTTTTCGGTGAATGTGCTCCAATAGATAGACTACAGAGTATGCTGAGTTACATACAAAAAAAACCCCTGTCCTGGACAAAGTGTATAAATGTGCTGCAGAATGGAGTTAACTGAATCCCTACCTGTTGGAATGTTAATCCTTAAATCATTATTGTGGGCTGCAAATGGCTTTCCTAAAATCCCCTCAAAAGACTTTTCGGGGCGGTGAAATTAAAGCTGGTTCTAGTGTTGATTGTGCTGCTATTTACCCAGGCGCTAAATGACTCTGACTGTGTCTAATTCAATATATAAACACTTAACCAGCTTCTCAAGTGGCTGTTCCTGCACTGTAGCATGCGGAGAAAGCAAGCAGGGATTTTTAGCGTAGCTTTCACCTACCAAGAGTGAAAATTCAGCCCTGATTGAACACACTCTGACTGGTTACTCTTTGCATTTTTGTATGTCTTTGTGTGACTGTGCCTTTATAGTTATTTTGTGCATTTTGCCACATAATGAATTGTACCAAAATTTCAAGCAAATGTTACCAAGGTGCACTTTGAGAGGTGGATAGGTCTATAGGACTGCAACTGGACTGGATTCCTTCATTACCAGTAAAGATGAGTTGTGGTGCAAAAAATAAAGACAAACTCAACAATTAAGTCTTTTTGCAGAAATCATGACTCGTTTACTCAAAATAATCCACAGACCTTGTTGTGAGCAGTTTCATGCAGGAACTATTTTATATGTTACAGCTCAGCCGAGGATGCCATTAATGATTACATTTCACTCTGTCATGAGCATGAGCTTTTGTCCATATCGATGCACACCTCCTTTTGCAAGGTGGTAAATTGGTGGGTGTAAAGTATAAAGAAAATAGTTCCTACATGAAACTGATCACAACAAGGTCTGTGGATTATCTTTAGTAACTGGGTCATAATTTCTTTGATTGGTAAGAGACGTTAATGTTGTTTTTCATATGCATTTTTTTTGGCGCTTTTAAGCACCACAAGCTGAGTGCCATCGGGTTCCATTATATTTGAGTAAAGGCAGACATCTCTGTGGCTGATATCTCCAACAATCTGCAACTCACACAGTCTAGATTGATAAAGGTAGGAGGACATTTTTTAATTTTTTTATTTGGGGGGTGAACTGTCCATTTAAGGAGAACCTCACATGATTCTTTGAGGTTCTTAATATCTTAATTCGAGTCCAAGACCCCCACAGCCCACAATGTCTTGTCTCTGCTCAATAAGAGTCCCTTTGAACCTGTGCACAATCTCAGCCAGTGAGGAAACTAAAGTGAAGCGACAGTCTGTTGAGAGAGGTGGTCATCATGAAAGGAGAGGGACTGAAGCAGGTCTGATGCAAAGCAGGGTCATTTGTGACTCACTCTGTCCTTTAAGTTCACATATTAAATGTGTGTGTTTATCAAAAGAACTGATGCCATTGCAAAGTATGCAACTGCTGGGTTCCCCACATAAAGATAAAGCCATAAACTCATTTGCAACTTAATGATCTATAAAGCAGAGGCTTTATGATGGAATTTTATTACTTCATTAGCCGACTACCGTGCTTTATTACGAAGAGAAAGAAAGCAATTAAAGTAAAGCAACATAATTCTCTTGCATGGTTAGCTTCAGCTGAGACACTAGTATCAGCTCGGTCTTGGCAGCACCAAGGGGTCCTTGACAAGGAGTTTTCAAACAAGTGAGGAGCACTTTATTTGCCCCATTATCTCACTCCATAAATTTCATTGGAGTGAATTCGAGTGAACTGGACTTACACTGATGGATGGGCTGCTTTGCTGTCATTGGTTTGTATCTTATATTTTTCTTATTTTTAAAGACATTAATGGAGTCATTTTCTTCTGAGTGATACTCTCTTGGATTAGTGATCTAATAGGTCAGTAACATGGATGCATAATTAGATCTGGATACCAATCTCATGCATGGCGCCTATTCAGTCCATGAAAATTGTTCACCTTGTGCATGTGCCCAAAACCTTTCTAGCTTCTGGGTTCACATCCTGGATATGTGGCCCTCAATCGCTTTTCTCGGCTTGAGGAAAGTGACAGCTAGTTGTGCAGTGATTTGGTTGACGGGTGTAGTTTGGTAGAAAGAAAATAGTTCCTACATGAAACTCCTCACAACAAGGTCTGTGGATTATCTTGCGTAACCGAGTCATGAACTGCCTTGAATCAAAAATTCATGATAGAAAGAGTCATAATTTAACTTGTTGTTTTACAGGTGCCTCTTTTATAATGGTGGTCTATGGGGAAACTGCTTTTTCAGCCACAGAGGATTTTTGTTTGTTTGCTGCAACTGAGTGCCCCAGGGATGATGTTTTTCTGTAGGCCACTGCCCTGTAGCATTGCCCTGTGTCATCAAAAAGCCTATGTGATTTTTCCATTGGATTTTGGATCATGGCAGAAAGTAAGCTCTGTGGCAAACAAACATTTATGATACTTACATGTTTTGTTCAGCAAGATAATCCTCACAAATGAACACCACTTTCAGGATTTTTGAAACCTGAATGCAATCACTCGTAAAGCCGTGTTTGGCGTGGCTTGGTGTGTGTCTTTCTGTAGTCTCCTTAAGCCACTTGTTTTTAGACACATAAAACCTTAACAATTCACAAGTGGGGAGAAAAACCCTCGATATTCTCTTCAGCCTGTGTTAACCACATACCTTATTTCAGGCTTCTAAAAATGTATATAGAATGTACACATACACACAATCACACACACACACACACACACACACACACACACACACACACACACACAAACTTCTTTAAGATGATTTTTAGGAGAAGTGTTTTGTTTTTAGACTTTTTTCTGTCTTGGGTACTTTTACTTTTAATACTAAAAGTAAGTACTTTCCCTGACTAAATTTACTTAGTTTTACTAAAATTGTCAATGCAGGACTTTTACTTGTAACGGAGTATTTTCACAGTGTGGTATTAGTACTTTTACTAAAGGATCTGCATACTTCCTCCACCACTGGACATATATACATATGCAGTATATTTATTTTTCTATATCTATGGTCAGAAGTGTCAAAATGAAAGGAGATTATGACAATAATCACGGAAGTACAGTAATACCTCCTTCAAATTAAAAGGATGATAAAAAAGTAAGTATTTTAGTGCAATTCAGATAGTGTACCTTTAATTTCCTGCATTTGCTTTTCACCAGTATTTACCAGCAATTTGAATCAAGTATAGATCGTCTGTATGATCGTGAAAACTATTTGGCTGAGCGTGTGAGTTGATGTCTTTCCGCGAAACCTATCGCGGCAGTTTTATGCTGAAAGGGGAATCTGGAAGTCGTCGCGTGCTCTATGGCTAATTTGACACTGGTCCTCCTCTGCGTTTAGGCTGTTAGGAGGCTGGATTAGGATGAAGATTTCAGGAGTCACATGGACTCAACTTTCTAACTGCTGTCCACTTGTTGCACACTCTTCAGTCACGCTCCGTGGGAAGCTGTCTCGCGCTGTTGTGTAGTTTTCATTTTCAACTCGCTTTTTTGTGTTACTTTTTTGTTGTTGTTGTTGTTTTTATCCGATATTGTTTTAATACTTTCCGTGGACTTCCATTGAAGACAGCAGTTGCCCCTTCAATGTTGACCATGCTGCAAACTTTACATAACTGAAACCTGTTCTGTGATGTGAAACTTTCGCCGAAGGAGATACGTTTTTTTTGTATTAACCCTTTCACAATGACTGAGGAGAGCAGGAGTGAGCACAGAGCTGAAAGCGGGAAGGACTTGGAGAAACAGCTCCGGTTACGAGTGTGCGTCCTAAATGAACTTCTAAAGACTGAACGGGATTATGTTGGGACACTAGAGTTTCTCTCGGTAAGTTTTGTGAATCATTTAAACCAGAAAACTGAAAACAAAAGTGCACATTTCACTCCAGAAAATGAACCCCCGAAGCAAACAAACAAACAAAAACAGCCAGCCTGTTTAGTATTCATGGTGCATCAGACTCCAGCGCAAGATCTCGTCCAGTGAGTGTTAATAACCTGTGCAAACTCCCCTGCATGCTGCTGCTACTTTTAATAAAGTGGTCAGGATGTGTGACATCAGACTCAACTTTTACCTGTAAACACTCTGAAACCAACCGTTTGATGGAGATATTAACTTTTCAGATTGCAAGTGTGAAATTGGGATAGCAGGCACAAAGAGGCATGGCACAGCTTTGGTTCTTGCACAGCCAGTGTGATGTTTAATCCTCTTCTCAGTCTGCTCATAGGCTGTTAGAGGCTCATAGTGGTTTGTCTGATCCGGAACTGTTTTGAGTTATTTTGGGGCACTTGGGTATTTAAAATAAAATAAAATGCAGATAAAGCAAAAATCACAGCAAAATCTGCTATTATCTGACATTTATTTAGTGTTTACTGTGTCGTGAAACTTAAGTTGCAGTGTTGTACCCACCTTTACAGTCATCCCATGTTAGAAAGAAAATGTTAATCTAAAGGAGCAAAAGAGCTGAAATTTATCAGAGACACTTCTTTAATGACATCCGTGTTTCTGTCCTCCCTATCTTTGTCACACTGTGCTGCATCACTATTCCATCCGCATGATTGCCCCACTTCCCACACGGCACTGAAAATACACTATGAGTGTATTTTTGCTGCTTCCTTTGCCAACTTCTGATCAAATCCAGAAGTGTGTGGAGTTCTGCCAAGGACGGCACAGGTGGACTCAAATGAAAACCACTGGAGCCGCCGCTCAGCTGGCAACACACATCTCCGGCTGCACACTGAGCGTAACGCTCGGTTGCTGCAGCCCAGGAAAGATGTGCTTTCAGCTTAACAGCGTTACATGAAATAAAACCTAATCTCAAAGACAGGATGGAGGGGAAACATTGGAGATGTCCTCTGTTTAAACCAGAAAGTTGTCACTTTGCTGTTTGAGATCAAGTCTTATTTTACAAATAAATCTGTGGCTGCTGAGGATGTTAAAACACTGATATGATGTGATCTGGACTGCATGTTTGGATGGTTTTCACCAGCAGTTTCAGCTTCTCCATGCGATGGGAACTTTGCAGGGAAGTCAGGTCGTGTTGTGTGTCATTAAGAGTGCTATTTCCCAGACCACATGTATGAATGCGTACACCCTGACCTCCCTCCCACTTCCCAGATGTTTCCAATGGAGGACACAGGGACCAGGGAGGGGATGGAGGAGCACTATCTGGCCTTTCTTAGAAGTGGCATCAGTGGAGAAATGGAGGAGGCGATTACATGAGGGAATGTGTCCTCTGTCCTGGTAATGGCGGTGGGGCGGGGGGTTCAGGGAATGCAGCCACCCCTCCTTTATCTCCCCTGTGGTGCTGGAACTGGGATTCATTTCAGAGAAGTGACTGATACTTACAAGGCAACTCTGTTCTGGCCTGGGAGTGTCAGGATGGATGCATCAGATTGAGATCTGACAGGGAAAGATTTAGCTGCGTGTCGGAGCTGGCTGATGATAATAAAGAAGCTAGAAAGTGAGAGAAAAAGACAAAGAGTTGCTATTATCTGCTGTCTTATCGTCTTGGAGGTCTTGGGGAAGATACTCAGGATGATCAAAGACAGACCCACTGGGGAGAGGGGTCATAATGCAGACTTTCATCTGATCACACACAAACGCACACTTGCCTCCCCCGCTTCCTGTGCCGCCACGCTATGACCGGTTACAAACCACACAAGTTTGTGTGTGTCTAGAGGTCACAATGGAGGACAACTCGCCCCCCCCGTGTGACTCCCTGGTGGGTTAATCCAGCAGACTCCGAGTACCAACAGGGAGAGAATCGAACAGGATATTGCTGGAGGGGAGAAGGGAAAAGGGTAGAGGCGATCATTCTGTAGATACTGCCAGGAGGGTGAAGGGTAGGGGGGAGTCTCTGCAAGTGGCTGGGCTTGGTGCCTTCCCTTGTAAACCATATTTCCTGGAGGAGGAATTCCTCTGAGGTTAGGAAATGCTAGGGAACAATGAGGCTCCGGTCGGTAGCCAAAGTTGAACTGTAGAGCAGAGATTGTTGCTGCTGATCCGTGGGACCCAAACACAATGCACCTCACTCATACATTACTGTTAAGGTAGAGGAAAACAACATGGACGATTGGAGCAATTTGTCCCAGCACAGTGCCAGCCTATTGTGTTGCTGTGCCTCCTGGGAAAATATGCAGCTTGCATCTTGAAGGTGTCATTATTTGGAAATCTAAATTTGACTTTATTTGGATTAAAGCACCACTGCTTAAACTGTGTACACTGAACTTCCACAGTAGTCCGACAGTGAGAGGAAGACTCTGGGGAAGCTGTTTGAAATATCTCAGGCCTATCTTACATAATGAACAATTATAGCTGGAGATAGTGGGCGGCGGTGGACATTGGTGTTTATCTTGGACAGCTATGAGCCAATAAAATGACAGTCATTCTTAGAAATGTCTCAATGAGGGGAACAAATCAAGACGTAATGTAAACAGTCATTATAATGAGGTCTGAACCTTTCTCCGGCTTTTTTTTTAGTCACAGTGTCAACTGAAATACTTTACATACACTCTGACATTGTTCGCTGTTGATAGAGAGACAGTGAAAGCCATTTACTTGCATGATAAGCACTTAGGAGGGAGAATGCAAAAAGGGACAAAGGAGGAAATCTTTCATGTCCTGATTCTGGAGGGAGATCTGAGCCACAAGTTAGCTTAATATATTCCAAAGAGCTTTGCAGTGTATTAAGTGGTCCCTCAGCTGCTGCCTTCCTCTCCCCCCAAAAAGCCTGTTGAACTATGAAGCAGCCACCGAGTGTAATGTTTAAAACATTCTTAATCCCCTGCTTAAATTGAAATTAAATAGATGTGGTTAGAGACACTGATGCTGTGGAATCTCTTCACATGCTTGTCATTTCTTAAAGGGACCGTCTACCCTAAAAACTAGATTTCCTCTTACCTGACGGTTTTCTTTTATCAATCTAGATTGTTTTGGTGAAAGTTAATGAAAGGTGGAGAAATTGGATGTAGCAATGTCTCCATTCTCTGGAATATAATGGTACTAAATGGCACTCGGTTTGTGGTGCTCAAAGCACAAACCAGATACAGTCAAAACTCAACAGCGATGTCTCTTTCTAGAAATCATGACCTGGTTATTAAAGATAATCCACAGACCTTGTTGTAAGCAGTCTGATGTATGAGTTAGAGCTGTCCTGAATACCAGTTTTTGGCAGTTTTTGGGGCAGTAACAGACAAGAGGACATTTTTTAAAACATCAGCTTTAACCGAAGCACCTAATAAAAAGGTAAAATAAGGTGACAATGAGCCACTTTTAAGCATGCAGGTTGCAGCAACAGCCATTATAGCAAAAAAAAGAAAAAAGTTTGTGAGACATTTTTCAGGTGATTTGCAAAGCTCATTGTGAATCTGTGATATGCCGGTTTTCTTTTGCTTATATGGCATGCAACTTTTTGGGTGTCATCTTTGTAAATTTGTAAAGTATTCCACACATTTGACTTTTTGACAATATCAGTGTTTCTGTTATCTGTTAGTCTGTCACAGGTGGTCAAACTGTCACAAAACAAGGCCTATCACCAAGTTTAAAAGTCCTTGTCTTAGAATAACTAAGTAATGTTGATGCTTAATGAATTATGTTGGATTACTGTTTCTTTATTTATGGGCTATTTTGATGATTTTGATATATATATATATATATATAGATATATAAATAACAACATAAATATAAATATATATATATATATAAGAGAATTGGAATACTGATTTGGACATTGATTACTATGACAGGGACTGATGCTTTGAAGCATTTGAATCAGCCTTTGTAGGAACTATTTTCTCTCTACTGCACTGCACCCCCCAACCATATCACCACGCAGAAGAAAGTTTGCAAAATGTGTATTTTTTAAATTTAGGCTGAACTGCCCCTTTAAAGAAACTAATGATCATCAAGGGATTAAATTCAGGAAACATTGCATGTGTATTTTTGCATCCTTTAAATAAACCTGCATGTTGTTATTCATATTATATCCCGGGATTTATGTGGAGAGGTTATTGGTCAACAAACATGTTGTAGGTCACTTTGAGTCAGTCACGTTTTTTCAGTGAAAATGGCTGCAGAAAGTCAGGAAAACAAGCCTAATGGAGAAAACAGCCGGTAGGAGGAATCACTTGCTGGCTCAGAGAAACCCAGGTGTTCATGTGAACTCTTGGTGTGTGTGTGTGTGTGTGTATTTATATATTGAGGTTCCACGTGTCTCTCTCTCAGAGAGTTGGATATGTTTACATCTTGGCTTGGGCAGTCAGTCACTAAGTTTTCATTTTTGCTCGTAACATCTGACTCCTGAGCAGTCCTGAAGGAGGTCGGGTCAGGGAGGGAACGACAGGGGGGTTCATATGTTCCAGACGGACAGCTGATGAC
This sequence comes from Plectropomus leopardus, assembly GCF_008729295.1. NCBI lineage: Eukaryota > Metazoa > Chordata > Actinopteri > Perciformes > Serranidae > Plectropomus > Plectropomus leopardus. Next base: position 11,313,718 of record NC_056483.1, read on the forward strand.
CCCAAAGGTCATGACCTCTTGTTCCTATCCCCTTCCTGTCTGTTAATGTGTAGACTTTACGCCAACATCTAGCTCCCTCCGTCAGTGTGTCCTGATTTGATAAAAACACACAAACAAAAATGCGTAAACAGAAAGCTCTCCAGCAACAGGCGATACATGGAGGCATGTTGTCTTTAAGTTGGAGCAAAAAGACACCATCGTACATTTCGTTTTTAATAAATACTAAAGTAAATGAGATGTACTGAAGTATACATACTTAACCATGTAGTATTTTACTAACAGTACAAAGCTGAATTGTTAATGAGCTGTTGTCTCAGTCTGCTGGGGGAGGAGTCGGAGGACATGCTGGGTCAAAGAGGGCAAGAACAGAAGTTGTTAATTTTAGCGTAATGAGACTGACATCATGTGATACAGCCCTTTACAGATTCTACTAAGCTATTTAAGCTTTTTTTAAGTGACAGATCAGATAAGATTCAACATGTGTGCTCACATGATGCTAGTGTGTTTGGATTGGGTGGTTTCGGGTCTGAGGGGGAGTGCTTAGAGCCCACCAGTGGCGGTTTACTGTTGCTTACATTAGTCATTGTCCGTAATGGGCTGCGTTTAGTGATAAGGGATTCCACAGAGAGCGTAGGCTGACATTTCTGCCCTGATTGTGCTCTTCTTTATTCCTTAATTACTTCCTATATTCATTTGTGATGGCCCCGTCATACAGTTCCACACCTGCCTCTTAAGTCCTCTACTCTTTAAATTGCCTCAAAGCTTTGTTTATGGTGCTGCTTCTCTCTTGTTTTTCACCCTTGTGTCGCAGAGGGAGCAAGGCAGAATGTGGACTATCCATTATTTTGGATGCTGCGTTGACAAGAAGTGTATTTTTCCTTTTCTTTCTATGTGAAGGTTTATTAAAATCCTACTAGCCAAATGTTTCCCCATTACTGGCCCAAATCTTGAATCTCGTACAAAGTTTCTTTTTAAATTTAACTTTGTTCTCTGTGCATAGACACAATTACGTATATGTGTGCGTTAGAGAAGCAGAAGAAAGAAATGGAGGCAGAGACGGAGGTGAGATGTTTTTCTCCTCGACTCTTTTTAATTAGATTTGGTCAGTCTGTGCTCTCTGAGAATAGAGACAGTTTCTCTCCTGTGTCTGTCCCCAGTGTGAGGCCCCTGAACTGATGATGTGGCTCACTTGCATTTCAATTTCGCTGCACAGCCACTACACAAGAGACCTGCCTGAGTTTAAGTGTAAATGCATTCCATCTTTGTTTGGTCATATTTTTGTGCTTTTTAGAAATTCTGTATGTGCACTGTCAGTAGACGCACTGTGTGTGTAAACCTCTTTAGCATCCACATCTTAAAGATAAATCTGTCTTTAACCAGCCTGAAGATGAATGATGGTGACAATCAGCTCAGCGACAACAGAGCCCTCTCCAGCTGAGATTTTTGCGCCAACCATGAGTCCTGCATCAATAAAAACACTGAGTAGGATTATCCTTCATCTGCACATTGAGCAATGCTGCCTTGGAGTCGCTGGTTTTGCATGCCTTCCAATACTTTATCCGTTCATCTTAACAAAGGAAAAAAAAAAGATTCAGCAATTTCCTAGATGTGGAACATGTGATTGAGAAGAATGCAGTTACATGCATGCCCACACTGAATTACTGGAAATGTTGAATATTTAAATTTTTAGTGAGACGTCTGATAGCAAAAAGGTTTTTGCAAATGTTCTTGAGCTGTGTGATGGGCTTGGTGTAGAACTTCAAACAGTGAGTGGGACCAAAATGTGCACTGAAAGCTGAATGTGGAATTGAACTTTGGGCATAGTTTCCTGTTCATGCTTCATTTGTTAAAGGAAATGTTCAACATTTTGGGAAATACACTTATTCACTGTCTTGCAGAGTGACATTAGAAGATTAATACCACACTCACATCTGTACAGTAAATATTTTTACTTTTAATATTTTTATTTTTTAACATTTTTACCAATGTGTTATTTATTTATCAGCCTATCTCGGCAGAGGTGTAGCAGGTAGCATGTTACAGCTTAATGGTGGCAGTATAATGTTACTGTCCCCTCATACATTAGCCAAGAATGCCACTGCAGCGGTTGTGCAGACTTTGACTGTTGCACGGCAAGAAAGGTTGGGTAATATAACTGCACCTTATAAGTCGACATGGTTCTTTGGCCTCTCACAAGGTCTGTGTGGTCAAATTGATGTTGTTGTGTGTATTTAAGTTGTTGAATGTTTTCTAAATTATGTGCATGTGTCGTCACGTTGGTGAAGATGTTTCTTTATCTGCTTGTGTTGTGTCTTCAGTACATTCGCCCGCAAAAATATGTAACTAACCATCAACACATTAGCCTAGCTTGCTGGTTATCTTAGCATCTAAACTGCTTCTGCAGCTAGACATTTTTAGGTACAAGAAAAAAAAAACAACTTTACCTCTGTTAATATCCAGTTTATCCTATGACTATATTGATGACTCTTTGGTCACAGTCTTTTACACCTTCTTTCTGTCAGTGTCAAAAATGTTTGAGTCCTTCATGAAGGTTCTTACATTGTAGAGAGTTCTCTTGCTTTTGTCTCTAGGGTCATTTTTCAAGCAGGATTTCCTTCCTTCCTGGCCCTCCCCGTCTTTACATTGTGCTGCATGTTTCCTGCTTCAGCATGCACACACTCACACACACTTCCCCCACTGTCTCCACTGGGCCAGGGAAAGTAAGGTTTTGCCTTCATTGAGCTTCATGGCAGAGGCGATAGGGCTGGAAAGGACCCCTGCTTTGAATCCATGGAGTGGGTTTAGCTCAGGAGGCAGAGGTGGTGCTGTCCTGCTGCCCAGAGGAGAAGGCGGCCTTTGTTTTGGCCGGTGCCAGCTGCCTGGTCACATGGTGCTTACGTGCGACTAGTAGAAGAGTGGCGGGACCACGGTAGACACTTGTCAGGACGTTCATGGAGTGTGAAGGGGTCATCATCACAAGGAGGCCTGTGTTTTAGCTGGCATGCTCTGCTGTAGTGAACACACACATGCACACACTTGCTCAGATCAGTATTCCTGCAGCGTCTGTTTAGTGCTCTCAGACCTTCAGCATTGCCATGTATTTGCATGACACCTAAAAGACCACAATATGTTTACAACTGAATTAAATGCTACTCTGTCAGCCAAATTAAAGTTACTGTTTGTAGAAGAATTTACCAACTATGTGGTTTGGTATCACGCAATGTCCCCACAGACACTACTGCACTGTTTGTACATCTTCAAATCTGACTAAAACAATTTTGACCAAGTGTCCTCAGAATATGTTTAGACAAGTTTGCATGTTCGCTCTCCCTGTGGTTCAAACTCACACTTTCCATGTCATTCATGTCTGTCTGTCCAGCATTTCTGGGCTCTGAATCCATAAACACTCTGAGCCGCCCAGCCAGACATGATGGGAAATTCCACTTCACTCTAAATTATTTAATTAAGCACTTGAATGGGATTTGCTATAGAAGCTCTGAGAGTGAGACAAGTGTCTCTCCGTCTGAAAGCATGCCTTGTCTGCAGACATCCTTTTTCATGTCTGCCTGTCTTCTTTCTTTCTCTCTCCGTTTTATTTTCAGTCTCTGCAAGTCTCCCCTCACAGTTAGTAGCCTCTACTTTGCACTTTTAAGTCTTTAAACTGGCCTTTCACATTCTCTCTAGTCTGAAGTCAAAGTATGTGTGTAGTTTAGTTTCTCACTTTAAGGAATAACTTTATAACTAAAAAATGCTATAATATGAGGTCCATAAAAATTTGTCTTTCTACATTAGACCCTATTGGAATTTTGTGTGCTTTAAATGTGGTATCTTTAGAAGGGAAGCTTCCACCACCATATTAAACCTGTGGGAGAAAATATGACGTTTTCGGGTGTTATATTGGTTTGCAAAAAATTGGAGGTCAGATAAGTTTAAGTTAAAGTAATCTTGATGAACAGATAGCTGCATATGTATGCAGAATCTGTAGGCAATGGGACAAGATTTTGGAAGTGTTCTGGTTTCCATTTGTAGTCTGAGTAGTAGCGACCAATCGTGTTTCAACGGCAGGTAAACAGTCTGTGTTGAGAGGCAGGATGCATGACCGAAATGCAATTTTGGCTCCCACCATGTGACAACAGTTTAGTTTTATACAAGCTTTTTTAAAATGTTCAGATATCTGTAGAGATTAGCCAAAATGACTGACACAAGATAGAGGATGTCTTGGCCCTGAAAGTCGCTGGCTACAACGGATCTCCCATTTTTCCTAGAGGCTTAATTGCTGTCAGACTGATAGTTACAATTTCAAAGATCTCCGTATCAACCTCTTTGTTGGCACCTATGGCAATTAAGGGTAGTGACTACAGTGGGATTTTTTGGCAGAAGGCTTGAAACCAGGATGGTAACTTTATGTATATTGGTTTGTTTTATGAGCCCTGCAGCTGGTGAGATGAAAGGGTTACCACAGTATACACAGTGCAGGTGTTTGCATGTGTGTGTGCATATATGTATGTTACGGTGATTGTGTGAGTGGACTATCAATGACTGCATTGCTTGCAATGCCACAGACACTCAGTTTATAATTGTGTGAAATGTAAGGGCAAACAGTTGGCTATAGACTCTTTTACCATTTTGTTACCTTGTTCAGAGATAGTGACTTAATAGACATTTATTTTAGGGCTGGGTGATATAAATGTCATGATATTTGTGACCAATTACCAAGATATTGATATGGCGACAATGTTGTAGGGTTAACTACTGCACCTTTCACAAAATATTTACACAGTGAGATTTTAAGATAAATATCAGTAATATAGATATAATGGCTAAGTGTGTAAACAGCAGAATAGCCACAACAGTCTGGTAACTTCAGAATATTCCATCACTTTAATGCAGCCTTTTTAAACCAGGTAAAAATCAACAGTTAAAATACTATATCCAAAATCTATAGCTGTCTTATATCACGATAATGATATAATATTGATACATTGCTCAGCCCTAATGTATTTGCATGATAATATTTAAGGTTATTACTTGAAACCTGCATGAATGTATTTTTTTGGGCACATTGGAGCAGCAATGACTGATTACACTTACAAGTAAAGAGGGAATTACAGACTAGCAATAGTCAGTAGTAATAGTGCATGTAAAATAAAAAGGCTTGCATGAAAAGGAGTTAATGTGCCGTAATTAGTGGTTTCCATTCTTGTTTGTGTTGAAAGAGAAGGTGGACTGAATCAGTATGAGGTCTATACTGCTCGGTTGCAGCCATGTTGGCGAGGTGCCTCCTGCTCTGTCCATTCACAGAAAAAAAGAAGGCATGATGAGCAGAACCCTGGCAGGAGGGGTATTTGTACGACTGGGCACAGTTGTGCTTAGGGAGAGTGGGGGCGACACTGGCAAGTCAGTTGTTCAATTTTCCATTGACAGTGTCCGGCTCTAAGTGTGAGAGAGGCTGACGCTGCACAGGTTTCTTTTTTTCTCTCCAGTCCTGCTGAGATGGATGACAGGGGTAGCCTCAGGCGGATGATTTGGAGGCCTGAAACGGTAATCAAATGAGCAATCTGGGGGTGTAACAGTCATGCTTGGGAGTGTGCCACAGATTGGGGAACTGATGATTCTGCTTAGTCATCTCGCAGATCAATACGAGGTGCTGGTGTGTGGCTCTGATCGGGAATTGCCAGCTATAAGTGGGTAATGGTTCGCTTGGCTGCACATGGAGATTGGGGAGGCAAGGCAGGTTAGGCCTCTAAAGAGTAACTCTTATCTGCTGCAGGTTGGTCTCACTGCTTCATATCCAATTTCACAAGTCAAAAGATCCTCCTAATATGCGGAAGATGCCCGCCATTTATAGTGCTGTGACGGGTGAAATTGAACAGAGCCACAGCCTGTCAGGTATTCAGTTTAATGGACGTGACCTCGAGCATCATTTCATGCTCCTGTTCATTTCCCTCCAGTGCAAGTGGCTCACCAGGAGTCAGGCGGAGACATTGGACACGGACATATTCATTACATAAATTGCTTCATTCCAGTTGTTTATCTATTGCTTTAGGTACCAGGGTCACTGAAAGGACAACAACAGCATTTAAGAGAAGAATTTTTCTATAACCTTCACAGACAATCTTGAGTTCTTGGAGATGCTTTAAATCTTATTACTTAGTTGGTCTTCATTTTTCCCCTTCAACACAGATTTTTCCTGCTTTTCTGCAAAAAAACAACTTTATAAATGATATTTCAATAGCTATCTCTTTTTGTCTTGAAAGAAGCTTCTTCATCTCAGGCTGAGTGATATGGAGAAACTCATTTTTTTTGACTTTTGGTGCTTTCACAAAATGTTTACACAAAACGTTTTTGATAAATAATCGTCAGTAATGTGGCTGTAATGACTGAGTGGATGAAGCCCAGTTCAGAGCAAAGATTTGCGATGAGAAGAGTTAAAACATGCAAGAGCTTGCAATGTCTGCAACATACTGAAAACCTGCCAGTTTACACTAATGCGACCATGAAATTGTTTAAAATGGCTTTGTTTTGTACCTTTGGTCTAAACTAGGCTTAAAAGTAAATAACAGAACAGCTAGATCTGTCTAGTAAGTTCAGAAAGTCACATAATTATAGAGTGATGCAGCCTTTAAAATCAGGAAAAGACAATATTTATGATTTTATGCTATCCGAAGTCTAACATGATAAACTCTCATATCACAATATCAATATATCAATGTACAATATTGCCCAGCCTTATCTTTATTTACAGTATTTTATTCTGTTTTATTGGAGTCGTGGAACTCATACAGACTCCCTGAACTTTAAAATGAAAGTCCCCCAAAGTCAAATGAGCTTTTTACTCACTTGAAGAACCTGTAAAATGAATAACTCTGTGTTCTCTGTCGTTAATTAAAACCAGAGACCCTGCATTGGGCTGTGGAGATGAGCCCTAATAGTCACTCCCAGGATAGACATATTAACTTTCCCCGCTACATTAAGCGTCTGTTTCCTGTATACATTCCCAGTGGAGAGAAACAGGCCTTTTTGGGAAAACTAGCCAGCAGACTAATGGGATGGAAAGCTCGGGATGACTCCTGGAGGTGTCATCAGGACCTGCTGAAGACGGGAGTGTTCTGGCTTTTGGGAGAGAATCCTGACAAAGAGCCTTTTCTCTCTTTTCGGATGTTCCCCTGCGTGCTCTCAGCATCTGAGACTGACTCTGTTTGTCCCTGGTCAGGACTTTTTGAGCGGACGTTGAGTTTTTTTCTGCCTGAAATGTGGTGTGTATAGGTGTGTGTATGGGAGGCCATGAGATTTAACCCTATAATGCTGAATTCTGGTTTAAAAGCAGTCCCTCTGTGCAGGAAGTATAGTGAAGGCCTCACATCCTCCCTACAGGGTTTCTGTGTTAAGAAGGCCAAACAAGGCTTTCTTTTTTTTCCCTTTCCTCTCTACTTCCTCTTAATCTGTATATTATGTCTGCCTTGTCTCCCTCTGTAATGCTGCTGCTCTCTCATTTTCTCACCAGCACACACACACACACACACACACACACACACACACACACACACACAGAAAATCCAGATCTCAGGTGTTTCCAGAGCTTTGCCTGAGGGTGCCAAGCTGCTAGTGCACCTGTTACATGTTTTCCTTTAACTGTTATCACAGTGTTTCACTTTTTATTCTGCCACCCTCGGGGACAGATGTATGACAAAGAAACAAACACACACAAGCTCAAAAAGACTGTTACGTTAATGAGCATACCTTCACAGTCTAGTGGTTCACTACAGTGGGCTTTTTCGTGGGGAAGCTGTTGTTTGTCTCCATCTCTGGCATTGAATGGTCTTTGTCTTTCTTTTTTTGTTTGTTGACAAGAGAGGATTCTTCCACAGATGGTGGATTAGAAAACACGGAAATACCTGTGCACGCGTGTTCTATTTTAATCTTTTCTTCATACCACTAAATATAAGACATGGAGGAAAAATAAACAGGATGTGTGTGCTTGTTTGCCAGTTCTCCAATCAGGAAAACAAAGCGCATCAGTGAATCATCTGTGGACAAAAGAGCCAGTTTGTCCAATAGACTCTGAGAAAGGCCCATTCATTCTTCCAGAGTTTATACTGGTGACCAGTGCCAATGAACTGGACCTATTTCAATTGTTAGCAATAGATTCCACATCACTGCAAAAGCAACTGAACTTTGGCAGCGGATGAAGTTTTAAAATTGTGCTGACATTTCACCTTTTTTTATACTTTTTTTTTTTTTAAAATAAAGTAGCTGCAGTACTTTTAATCTGAAGGAGAGCAAAGTGTTCTACAGTTGAACTGATTGATCCTCAGAGACCTGAAATGGTTGTTTTGCATGCAATACATCAAACAGGCCCCGTGTTCCTACCCACTCCTCCAATAGTTTCAACTTTGAATGCATTAGCAGATGTTTGAGGCGAGCTTTGTACTTGATTCAAACTAATTTCTGTAGCATGGGAGCAGCTAGATGGCTTCTTTTCTTTTATCAAAGCGATTTGCTGCATCATTTTGCTCTTTTGGATCTGTTTAGTGCTCCCTCCTCTCTGGTGTGATTTGTATTCCCGTCACAGCCCAATCTGCTGGCTGTGATGAACGACATGCTCTTTCTCCCCGTGCACTTTCTTTATTCCCTGTTCCACTCACTTCACATCCACTTTAACATTTTTATTTGACCGAAGCACACGCTCTGGTTTGGCAAATACACTGTACACACACTTTATTTTACAGCGCAGGAATGTCCATCGTTGTCTCTCTTGTTATGTAATTGTTAGTGTCACTGACACAGAGATCAACATATACAATAGGAGTGGCTAGACTTCCTCTGATTGTATCTTTCCAATCTGGTGGAGGGATGCCGGAGGGACAACATTGCATAATGTCCATTCACAAAGTGTCCTGAACTAGGTTAGTTCAGTCAGCACACAAACTGTCGGCATGGAAACAGCCCTCCAGCCAGTCTATTACTCCTCTCCCTTTCCTCTCCAGTATGACACTGATTTTCAGAGGATGCTGGGTTACAGTTTCATCTGTTGAAAAAGCATAAGTCAGCAAAGTGCAGTTATTGAGTTAGCTGTCACTCATAGACAGACCACTGTGTCCACTCATAGTAAGTAGGGCTGCACAATATATGGAAAAGATGCAATATTCAATAACGTTGTTGAATATTGCAGTCTTATACCTTGTTTCATGATGTGTTTATCAAGCAAGTTGATATTGGGATGATTATAGAGATTTAAAAAAATTCCCACAGTTGTGGAAAACGTTTTAAAAGTGGAATTTTGTTTGTTTAATGAAATTGTTTCAGTAATCTTCCACGGATGACCTTAGTCTAATGTAAAAAAAGGCAAATAAATATTACGCATCAATAGATATAACATATCTCTAAAATGAGTCAATATGTGACATTTTTTTACCATCACATATGGTTTTTAAATTTCTTTTTAATTAATTTTTGGAAGTATGTTTGAACAGAGTTTGAGTCTGATATGTGAATATGAATAATGCCAGGCAAGTGGGGTAAAAATAATATTGTGACTGTATGACAAAACATTTGAGGTCATGAATCTCAAGGTTTTCATACCTGTGCCCCACTATTTGTACCAAATTTTTGAGATGGATATGGATAAACTCCGAGTGTGAATGTGCACTTCACTCCCAAGAGCTCCACTGCTCTATAACGGCATACCACCTATAATACTATAACGAACATTTGGAGTAAAGTATACCATGCAGTTTTGTTTGTAAAAGGTCATTTAATTATGGGTCCTTCAATGAAAGGTTATTAAGTTTTAAAATTTTGTTCATAAAATGTGTGGAAACCCTGAATAATAAATTGTGCAGCCTTAGCAGTGAGTCAATGATGTAAAGGTCTATGATGTGGCCTTCAGGTTTGATTACTGAGCTTGATTTCAGTCCCTTGATTTTAGTTTTAGTGTGACAGTAAAGGTCAGGTTGTTATCACATCTGAGCATCTCTGCGTCAGGCAGTGCAGCCGTGATTTCCTCTACCACCACTTTGTTGCCCACAGCGTGTGAGCTGGTGTTGATTAATGGCAGGTAGGGCCACACGCAGTGATTGGACCAATCTATTCATCTCACCCATCTGCTCTGTGGAATAATGAAAACTTTAATGGCATTTTAATGTGAATCCCCCCTTAGCCATCAGAGTGACAATTGAGGTGATTATACTTGGGCCTAAGAAAAGAAAATGACAGTTTTTGTTTTCCTAGTTGAATGCTGTTGATACAGGATTTAGAATAGAAAATGTGCATCCAACGAGTTTAAAGGAAATCCAGTCCAATCCAAATATATTTATAAATATCTGATTCAGAAAAGAGCAATCACTGCTTTATTACCCCAAAAAGTGGATGATGGTGAGTAATGCCATTTTGGAGATGAGTCTAACTTTCCTTGAATGACCAGTGGAAAGAACACTGTAAGCAAATCACAGCTGTTGTCTAACTTTTTTATCCTCTTTGTCTTCTGAGGTCATCACTTTACCTCATCATCTTTCAGAATATCTAAAAAAACAAAACCCTCAAAGAATAGTCATAAACTTACATTGTAGAAAAAACTTTGACTTGTAGTTCAATATTTTCTGCTCGGTTCAAAATGTCACTCCGTCTCTGGTCACGGAAAGCGTGACATGGATCATGAACAGTTCCTTTGGAGATTTAAAATGTAATGAAGTCTGCTTGTGATTCATTAGTGGCCGGTGCCCAGACGTGGTGGATTCCTGCTAGAAAGCACATCCAGTTCTAGGGAACAAAATGTGTCCCGCTGGAATTCAATCGGTCGTTACAGAGTTTGAGGACGGAGATAGCAACTGTGGTGGACCAGAGTTTTTTTTAAGAGTGGCTGAGTTTTAAACAGTTCTTCAGCTGCATTTTTTCATGCTTTTTGTGTGAAACTGCTGTAAAATGAATCACAAATTGAATTAGTTTCTAGTTAGTAATTGTTGTTGTCATAGCTTTAAACCAGAGAACAGATGCTCGGCTCTGTGATGCAATAAATAGACGAATCAGGTGACACTGAATTACAATACTGGATTTGGATCATTTTTGCAATAATAGAGTCGATACACACACACAATGCGTTTGCAAATGAGCCGTGCATTTATGTACTGCAGCACTGTCAGGTACTGTACAAACCTGGAAATGGGCTTGTATTTATTCACAGTCACCCTGGGTACTGTTACTCTGTCCATAAATCCAGACAGTCAGTCAGTTTTCCATTCACTGTCCATGGAGCTGTTCCAGGATCAGCCTCTTAACAACATCAACAAGGCAGTCTTGGCTGTCTCCTCGGATAAGACATGTTCGTTTCCACAAATCCAGACTGTCCACCGCTCTAGGAATAACACAAACAGTGTCTCAGATGAATGGTTCAGACTTTCGTGTGGCCTTTTTTCTGCGCGGTACATTCATCTCCAAACTACATGAAAGATGTTTTTCGGTTTTACGCCATCACTTCTGCGCGACAAAAACAAACACTCTCTTATCTTCTGGGTTTATAACACGATTTATTATCCCCCTCCAATCAGATTTAGAGTTCCTGCACTCCATTATGCCGTGCCTTTTTTCTCATGTTGTTTACTTGCGATAAGCATCTGCAGTGTGGCTCCTTATGTTTTGCTGCAGAGCCCCCCCATAGCTGTAGATATACTGTATAATTAGTGCTTTGCAGATATAGTGATTATGTCCTGTTGAATAGACTCTTCAGCTTTAAAACTGAGACTACCTAATGAGACCATGTTTGATGTCATGCGTCAGTGACAGGGAGCCGGTTTTTGATGCAAATCAGCACCCCTTTTGCCCAGCTAAGGTCCAGTACAGTAAGTTCTATCATGCCTTTGCGAGGGCCCGTCGAAGTCTGCTCTGTGTTTGTACATATTAGACTTGCTAATCAGGTGCTAATGCTTGTGAGTGGCAGAGTTGCGAGGCAAGGCAGCTACAGAATGGTAATCAGTGTGGAGTTGGCCTACAACAAAGAGGCTGATTATTTAAGCCCCCCCCCTTTTTTTTCCAACCACAAGCCCGCATTCAAGCATTCACTTACACACTCCCCTTTGAAGTGTTGCTTGATGTCAGTGTAATTTGATTTAGATGATTTTAGTTATTTCTTCATGTCTATTGTTATTTTTAAAAACAGAACATTGGCTTTCTAATTAGCCAGATTTTTTTTTTTTTTTTTTACCACAGATTTAGCCTAACCACCTTACCATCTGTTCACAATTAATCATGTGAAACTTCCCAATAAGCTCAGCGTAGTCTCAACCACTCACTTAGATCTTAGTGTCAAGAAATAATTCTTGCTCATTAAAGTGAGCTGTTTACATGCTTTGTGGTTGCATTACGCTGGCTTGCTCAGGTCAGGCTGCCTGCTGTGTGGCTGCGCTGGACAACAGATGGCATTACAGCCCTCTGTGGGGCGGTAAAGGGACGCCCATGGTTAGGGTCAACCGCAAAAACAGATGTGAACTTGTGACTACGCTCACAATGATTGAATGCATCACACTGCCTTTCAGTGTGGAGCTTCATGTTTGTCATTTCTTCATGGCGTGGGTCTTTAATAGGGGGTCTCCCTGGGTTGTACCCTGCGAGATGGGGGGAACAAATTATTGTGTGATAATTTAATTCAGGTTTTAATTTAAGTTTTTATGCCTCTGTGTAGGGGTGGGTGGTATATAAAATATACTCAAGGTTTTATGGCATGTTCCACGTGCAGTATATAAAATGACTATATAGCAAACATCGAGTATAAATTCAAGTTCAGCTTTATTAAAATACAGTAGCTAACTTATTTGACATGATTGTAACTGCAGTTCATTCAGTAATTTTGTACTTTAGTAGTTAACATTAGTGTAAAGGACATTTAAAAATATTGGGATATATATATTGCGTATCGCGATATAGCCTTGAAATATCGCAATATTATTTTAAAGCTATATCGCCGAGCCCTACTTCTGTGCCAGCGACTGGAGGCGTTACTTTTTTAGGTTTTCCATCCCAAACTCATGACGGCTATATCTCTATGAAGGCCTTGAGGGATTTTCCTAAAATTAGGCACAAATGTCCACCTGGACTCTATGATGAATTAATTAGATTTTAGTGGCGAAAGGTTAAGGTCGGGGTGAACTTGTATGTGTCCCATTCTCGTGAATGCAGTAGCTCAAGAACACCTCCGATTTTTTTTTTTCAAAATTTGGCATAAATGACCACTTAGACTCAACAATGAACTAATTAGATTTGTGTAGTCACAATGGAAGAAAATTGCCATACTATAACTTCTGGTGACTCAGCAGCTGAAGGCAAGCACAAACGAGAGAAAACCCGAAAATATTCAGAGAATTATCACAAATGCAACTCATTTTCATATAATATATGTAGTAGGGGGTCCCTGCTTTGTGTCTCTTTGAGCTAAGGGGTCCTTGGCCTGAAAAGAATCCTGGTTTATGGAGCTACTGTTGTTGGTTTATGTCACGCTGTACCATGAAATGAAGCTTTGTGCTGCTGAAGTGTTTTTCTGTGTCACAATGTTTTGTTTTGTAGCACTGTCTCTCTGCCTATTATGTTGTCTGTCATGTCGCAGTGGTTTTGTGTGAGGATTGGTGTGATCAGTGACAGGCCGTTTATTAAGTCAGAATTTGACAGCCACGCTTCATTCTTTGTGAGCTTGTAATCGTGTTACAGTGGAATCAAACTGTTTAATAAAGATATACTATGCAGGGTTTTCCTAAAAAACTATGTATTGGCTGATATTGACTTTGTTGACTGTGGGGTCACATCAGTTTGGCACAGGTTCAAAAGAGTTTCTCTACCAAGAATTTGAGAGTTTGAAATTAACATCATCCCGTCATCCAGAAGAATGTACATGACGTGTTCAGTGTAATCTTGTAAAATGTATTTTTTGGTGAGAAAGTAAACAGTACTACAGTTGTTTTACATCAATATAAAATGGATATTAGATAGGAAATTATGATAAATACAGCAAAAAAACTTTTGAAACAGTAAAAAAATTATATGAAAGAAGGTTATTATAAAGCTTTTTTTATGTTTCTGATTTGCTTTTTGCTCATTCAAAAGTACTGTCAAGTCAATCAAGGCTGAAAGACTTTAAAACAGTTCAGTTCTTTTTTAAAATTTAAGATTTCCTTGTTTCTTTGGCATGAAAGGGGAAATAAATAAAAAATTAAATAAAATACAAAAAATATTACTTTACACATCGGTATCGGCCCAAAATTTCACAACTGGTGGATCCCTATTTTCTTCTTTTTTTCTGTGTTGGGGATGTTTTTGGGTGTCGATCCCACCAACACACAGGTGAGGTCAGGACTATATAAAAAGGTAACACTAGCAACCAAGTGCCAGACTGTAAGCAGCAGGCATCCAGGAGACGCAAATATAGACGCCAAACGAGAGGGTTTGCTTTTACTTTCACTGGCAAGTGTGTTTACAAACAGTAACCGGCAATCCTAGATAGTGTACCTTTAATTTCTTCTTTGCCTCACTTTTCTTTAATTTCGTTCATTTATTTTAAATGTCATGAGTCTCCATCGTGTTTTAGCAGACAGGTTTAGCATAATAAAATCCAAATACACATTTGATTCAACTTAAAAATCTTGTTTCTGCTTTTATCTTGCTTGAGTCTCTGCCTTTTTACGCCATTTGAAGGATAAATAAAGTTAGTTGTGTGACGTGGGAAATGAAAACAAATACAAGACAAAACCCAAATCACACAAGCGTGTTTTTGTGATGTTGTGCCAAGGATATTTTTTTTTCCTGCTGCTTAACTTACTCTCATTCAAATTTGACGGCAACATGTACATCAGGGACGCTGTTGTTGTTACTTGACATCAAGTTTGATGAAGCTCGAATTCAGAGCAACTGAATGCAATTTCTCCTGTGCTTTATATTTTATGAAAGTTTTGATTTTTAAGCCTTGCTTTGGATTTCATCATAGCTTCCCCAAAGTAAAGTGCATCACAGGCATCAATCAAAATCAAAGCGTGATGCCACCAATTTGTTTTCCCCGGAGCTTTTTTTTTCTGTCTAACAAACGTTATTCCGAACATAAAGATTCAAGTCTGGTACCTGTTGATGGATGTCTTTTTTAAAAGCTCTCCCTCAGGCAGAGGTCAGAAAATGACTAATTCCTCCTCAGTCACATTTTAAGAATACATTCGAAGCACACCTTCTTAATTTGCCATTCTCAGAAAGTGCCCTGAAGCATTAAATGGGTTGTTGAGGGCTTGTGCGGTGAAGCAGCCTGGGAACAGACGTCCTCGGGGACTGAGGAGCACTTCCCATCCATCTCAATTCACACACTGTTGGCCTTTCCAGCTCCCATCCCCAGCCACTTAACATTGCCTTTGAAATACCATGCGCTGCAATGATTATGTTTTTTTTTTAACTGGTGCAGAAGATTGTGGTTCGTGTGTATCAAGTGTCCATTGTGATAGTTACCAATTTGCTCTGGCAGCCAAGTGCTGCAGCTGCACACAAAGCATCAAATCTTCTATTTGTCTCGTTAAAGGTGCAAGCGTTTAGACGCCAAAATGTAATTTAATCCCAGGAAGGGCTGGTTCAAAAGTGTTAACTGTTGCTTTCCTTTTCTGCTTCAGGTGTTTCTACATCGTCTCAACCAGTATGCAGCCACCAAAATCGACAAGAACATCACAGAGGAGACTGTTAAGGTGAGGGTCAATCTGTGAGGTATGGGACTGCATAATTGAGATTTGTAAAAATGTCAACGGCGATTGACTTTTACACTGCACACAGACCTTTTTTTCATACAGTAACCTGATCCATGAAAAGACTGGGAATTAAATAAAGTGGGTCCCTTGTTCAGGGTGCTCTGTCAACCTAAAATAGTCAAGTTCTGAATGGAGAAAGAAGTGGTGGGAGATCCAGGAAGCAGCTGTAAATATAATCTATTTCTGGCTGGAGGATAATAAAGGATGCTCTCTCACAGTGTGAGTGTGACTCTTTCGCTGAGCTTGCTTACTCTGGAAGGTAAATACACATTTAGTGGATATTTACTGCACGTCCTGTGTTTTGGAATATGTCTATCCATGCTGTGTTTTGTTTGGGAACATGCTGTACAGACTAGAGAGGGGTTTGGATAACGTGGGTCATCGTGGGGTTAGGCTGTGATGTCACCAAGCAGCTCAACAACATCCAGTCCTTTGGAGAAGAAAAGTACTGATTAAATTGTAACTATTTTTTTGCTTTTTTTATTTTTCGCTCACAACACCCATAAAAGACTTTTCTGGTTTTCATGCTTTGATTGTATTTCACTAACTTCCTCCTTCATCCAGAGTTGTTTTGTCCTTTTAATATCACCACAAAAAGGACATAAAAGGGGCAGAAGTCAACACCACATGAAGGCAAAGTTTCCATACAACTGATCTTAAAAATGTGCTCCTTTTCCCCACTTCTCTGTTGAAATATCTCAAATAATGTTTGAAATTAAAATATCAAAGAAGCCTCTAGTCAAGATGCCCATTACAAAGAAACCTCAGTCTTTATAGCGTAGCCTCAAAAATTCCTTCGCCTAGTGCCACATGGCCACAAAAAAAGCAGAATATGCCAAAGTATTGATTTGGGCAATCTTTGGAACACTACTGGAGGAAAAAACAGCTGGAAAGAATATTAAAAACACACAATAGGGATGTCGACACAGTTAATGTTAATTGGTCAACCACAGAGACTATTTTTGTCTGGTAACACACATCAGTCTACAAGTTAATTTACACACACAAACACACACACAAACACACACACACACACACACACACACACACACACAGCTCTGCGATGCACCTTCTGGAAGGGGGCTACCATTGTGTTCTCGCTCTTATACATGCAAAAACACACACAAAGTATGTGTAGAAGAACACAGAACATTAATTAGCATCAGGTCCTCACTGATCCTGCAGGCATATGTGACGATTTAAATAATCAGTTAAGTTACACTCATCATTTTTGTTGTGCTGCGATTGCTGCTGCGGATTTTAGCGCAACCTGTGCATCACTACAATATATACCTCCCTTGCTGGCTTCTCACTCTGTCATGTTCTTGGTGCCCACGCTTGACTTAGCATGTCGGCAGATCTCAATGCCATCTGGTGAATGAGATGGGAGAGGCGGAGAGTTAAGTGTAGGATTACTTGTGAGAAATTTCTCAAAATGATCTGATCAAATTTGACCGTAAACTTAAAACCAAGAAAAAATAAATTAAAATACATTTACTACATAAAACACTAAAATATCAGAAACACTAAATAGATAGCCCCTTTTCAAATGCGGTGCCCAAGCTCACTGAGTCAATGGCGCGTCGAGGTAAAAGGACAGTGCCTCTTGTATTTTACATAAATTTGCATTTTTTTTCCATTAAAATCAAACGCTTATTTACCAGTTAATGGCTTATGGGCAATCGAAAGCAGAAGTTACAGACACTGAAAACCACAACACACATACGTGCTTCATTAATCTGACCATCCAGTGTCTTTGTGTCCTTCTGTGTCAGGTTTTATTCTCCAACATTGAGGAGATCCTGGCCGTTCACAGAGACTTCCTGTCCATGGTGGAAGAGCTGCTCCAGCCTGACCCTCATGCTCACCATGAAATTGGCCGCTGCTTCCTGCACTTTGTGAGTAACACATGGGAGCGCCATTCCTCTCTTGAAAATCATTTGCCACTTTTGATTATCATGTCACCATCTTGTCTTGCTCTTATAGTTTAGTCCAATCAATGCAAAGCTCTGTTTTCAATAATCCTTTGTTCACTGGAGCAGTAATGTAAAGAATTTCTCTCCTACTGTGCTATCAAAGCTCAAATGCAGTTCTGTCTTTGAGTACTGCTGAGAATGATAAGACACGCCACATGTTGTCAATTCATCTCTCTGGATTACCCATGATGAGGGAGGGCACATGTGTGATATGCTTGATACGGCTCTGATATACTGCTCACCGCTGCTATATATCACATGTCTTTGATGCAGAGCCTTGAAGCTCACTGGCATATAATAGGTTTCAAAGTCTAATAAATCTCACCATCCTTCTGTTAGGCTGAAGGCGACGTCTCTGCCAGTAGGGCACTGATGTAGCATCGTGCTGCTGCTGATACAGGTGAAAGAGAACGAGATGCCCTCATTGAGAAAATGGGATGTAATTTACGGCATAACTGAAAACTCATGACCATAATTCAGTCATGAGTGACCATGTGAGCCCATTGAGATAAGACTTGGACTAATTTTCTGTCCTTTGTCTTATTCTGCAGCTTTTTCTCTTCTTTGTGGTGATTTGTTGATGCTCTAAGTTCCAAGAAAGAATTGCAAAATCTAACTTTACTATAGAAACTCATATAGGGGAGTAAGCCAGCTGGACAGTGGATTGCTTAAATCAAAATCTCTCTGTGATTCAGCCCTGCAAATTGGACTCCACTCCTCCCTTTTACAATGAAATAGTCCCCTGGGCCAAAAAATAATCTTTATGGAGGTTCATAAACTGACCTCTTAGCAAAAACACAATTCAGCAAGAAGAGCGTACTCTCCAGATAATCACAAAGTTGTGTTTTGCAAAGCGCCCCCGCTTGTTGTTATGACAGTTATGTCTCTTCACATCGCCAGCTTTGTCTTCTGAGGCGGAGCAGCATGGCTGAAGACCATGCCGTGTACTATTTTTGCTGCTCTGCAGTGACTTTGTAGTGAGTGATTTAAAGGCTGTGTGGTCTGATCCCGCTGCTGCCTCTCAAAGACAATGGAGTATGAATGTCATGAGAACTGCTGTGGTGAAGAGTTGTCGGTCAAATGGCTGTAAGGCGGATGATAGGATATGACTGCAGCCCCCCACATATATACTGGATATACATTATTTATTCCGTGATCGAGAGGAGTGTGAAGAGGAATGCGCTATGAATCCTGTAAATCGTTTATCTGCTCTGTGTTCTGTTTTTGCCTTCTTTTCTACCATTTTTCTTTATGTCTTCAGTCAGTATATCTGTCTTCTCTATCGCCTTTGGCTTAATTTATTTCCTCACGCCCTCCTCTCCTATTCCCATTTTCTGTATCACTCTGTTGCCTTCTTTCTCTTACCTCCTGCCAGTTATTTGTCCTTTTTTCTCCTCATGAGTCCTTCTCACCTTGTCATTCTCCGTCACTTGCAGAGGAGTCGTTTCCAGATTTATGATGAGTACTGCGGGAATCATGAGAAGGCCCAGAGGCTGCTGCTGGAGCTCAATAAGATCAGGAGCGTACGGACATGTTTACTGGTGAGAAGTGGGTTGTGAATGTGCACATAATGTTCAATATGTAACATAACGGGGAACCAAGTAAATCCTCAGAAGATTGGTACTGATGTCCAAGTCAGAGTGAATGTTTTCAATCCATGCTAACACACAAAGGACCCCATTTAAATGATCTATAATGTATGGTCTAAAGTGCAAGGCTCGTGTGCTTTTAGGGCAAGTTCAGGTCAACTTTTACTAGTTAAACGACAAATAATCTTGATGCAAAGTATGGCGCAAATGGGTTGTATTTACTTCCTTAATCAAACATAGGGGTGTTTTAGACATGAAATGAGTTCAACCAAGCAGACTGTCATCTTCCATTCCATTTGAAAGCCAGGTATGCTTACGTTGCTATTTAAATGGCAGATTTGGCAAATTGGAAATGCAAATAGTTTTCTGCTGAGGAGGCGGATCTGCTCATGTGCGAAGTGAAAGCGCCCAAGCAGACCATCTATGAGAGCAGCAGCAATCCACCAAAACTCCCTGAGGTGAATCAGCTCTGGGAGGAGGTAGCAGTGAGCATGTTCTTATCTTCTGGCATTTCCAGAAGAACTGCACACTGCAAAACGTGATAAAATGATGTCAGGAGATGGGGGAAAATGAAAGCTTGCCGCTCACCAAAAACATAAAAAAAGTGTGTGTACAAAGCTGAGTGTACCTGTGTTGTGTAGGCACATCTTCCTATTTAAATAATGCACCATTTAAAAAGCAGGATTAAGGGACCAGTTTTTTTGTTAGTCAGTATAACAGTCGCTTTCTACTGCCCTTAAAAATAGCAATAGGCCAATACTGAAACTGACCACACCTCATTTAAACCCACAGGTGAAAATACATTTTCTTCTTACACAACTTTGGGCAGTGGCCTGAAAATCACAGCTGCGTTAGTCTGAAACTACCAATGCCAATTGCACTGTTCTGTGCATTGCTTTGCACCAGGTGTAAGACAGGGCCCAAAGTGCATTCACATAAACAAGTGTGACTTAAGGAATTTTAGCCAAGTTCTTTGGGCTAATATTAAAGTCCAAGTGGGGTCATGCATGACCAAAACTGGATGGAGAACTGCTCACATATGAAAACACTCCGCCTCAGTCTCTTAGACACACAAACACACAGTCACCCACAGATTAGAGTGTAAAACCCTGTACTTAATGTTCCAGTGTGTCTGACAGCTGATGTGACTCGGCCCCTTGTGTGGGCGGACTCCCTCTTCCTGTCCCGACACTCTGAGAGAATTTCACTTCCACAGGGGAGCATCATGTTGCGAGAACAAAAGATGACTACATTTCCACTGCTGGCTCAGTAAACTGTGTGTGTGTGTATGTGCACTTTAAGAGGTCAATTTAAATGTTGGCCCTTTTTCTTTTTCCATTGCCTCTCTCAGCCTTCACTTGATGCTGTTTACAGTCTGTGTCCCTCTGTTAGTACTTTTCACTTTTTACTCATAGGCTTTGACAGTGTGTAATGTGAGTCCTTCTCACTCCTTACTCCTTTGCTTCAGAGCTGCAAACACTATTACTACACACCATCACCCCTTGTGTTTTAAGACTTCCATAAAAACAGAGCACTTTGAAGTCGAGATCTTCAGCAGAGTTACACTCCCAGAAGAGCCAGAGTATGACCACAGACTGTGGTGTATTGATTGGGCGGTTCTTTAAGTGAAGCATATGACCTTTTCTACAGACTGTAATTCATGGAGTGAGGAATTAAACACACACATGCACATAATATACACACCAATCAAAGCAAGAGCTCTGTGTCTTATTTACTGTTCATGTGTGCCTTTAATCTAGGAAGCCAGAGGAGGCAAAGATATTAATTGACCTTGATTTAATGAGGTCTTTATAGCCTTGACCTTTTGGAGACCTAACCTTCCATCAGGGCTATATGGGTCTCATGTTACCCTCCAACCTACACTGAGCTATGGGCTCATATACCTCAGGTCACCTCCTCGGCCTTGCAGTGACCAGGGTGGGAATATCTGCTAACCTCCACTAAACCTTTGGCCTACAGACTGCTCTAAACTTGGTTTACTGTTTCGGTGTAATCAGCACCTCATTGATATTCAAGTGAGGATGAATATTAGTAGCTGACCTCATACCCAGTAACCTCCCACATGTAGGTAAAGGTCACTTTGATCGACTGAAAGCAATGTTTATCTCTCAGGGAAAGGGAAAAAAACGCCCTGGGTCGTTTGTATTTCTTGCAACCAATCGGAATCGTCTTGGGTGGCTCTCAGCCCAGGATGCAGCGGCAGTGCTCTTGCAAAATAGTGTTCTGAGGGAACTTGTTTTGGTGAAACATTTACTTGTGGCTAAATTTGCTAAATAGCTATATGCATGCAAAAGAAAACTCCATAGAAAACATAACAAGACATTTTACTGTGCAGTTTGCTAGCTTGATAGTTTTTCCTTCACGCACAGGGCTTAAACCAAGTGTAGGGATAGGTTTGGCTTTGGTTTGTGTATTTTGAAAACGGTAACATGCAGGATGCAAAGGGGGAAGTCAATTCTGTCTGAGCTAGATAGCCAATGACACGCCAATACCAGCAGTCTACATCATCTTGTTTATGATCAGTTACTTCCAAAACCATTGACATTCCCATCAGACTCAGTTGCACTTTGTGCTAAGAAGGGATTGTTATGAATGCTAACATGCTAAACTAAGAAAATAAGGATTGTAAGGATTGATGAAAAATCCTTATGATCTTAAAATCTCCCGCCTTAATTTTCAGAAAATGAAATATTTATTTCTTGCATCTCTCTTTGTAGATTATTTATCACATCTTTGCACCCAGCAGTAGAGATGATATGACTGAAAGTGAGTTAACATGATGACCTTTCTGCTGACTCCATCTTCAAACAAACAGAAAATATGAAATACTGCTGATACTACTGATAATCTTTTCTGATGTTGCCAAAGATCTTTATTCCAACAGCACTCTGGCAAATGATTACATCTACTTCAGCAGGACTAAAATCAAAAACAAATGTTGGACTTGAACTTTTATCTAACGGTTTGTTTTTCTGTTCAATGAGTATTATAGGCTCACAGAGTGTTGGCCTTATTAAGCCTCCTCTCCTCTCTTCTAGAACTGCATGTTGCTGGGAGGCAGAAAAAACACAGAGGTCCCACTGGAGGGTTACCTGGTTGCTCCTATTCAGAGGATCTGCAAGTACCCATTGCTACTCAGAGTGAGTATGGTGTTGCGCATGCTAACCATGTATTATGGAGATACCACACCCTTGTGCCACCTCTGCAGGGCACCCTCTATTCTTCATTTCATCCACCACCTAGTCATTAGTTAGGGCTGTCCCGTCGTATTCACATCAACCTCTCCCTCACTAATGAAACACTGGTCTCATATTCTGACACATCTCTGCTTTAGTTCCCCAGCGCAACGACACCGTAGGAATAACACAGGACCTGTCATCACCTCCTCTGCTCAGCTGCGCATTCAGACACACTGACTGGCCTCATTCATACCTGCACTCTCAGTTGTTAGTTTTGAAATCTCCATTTCCCAGTGTGAAATGTGAGCGAAATTAAATACACTTTCAAAGGCTTGTTTGAGTCAGAGATGCGAGCCATGCCATCTCGTTCTTCTTGTTATGATCTATTAATTCACCCAGGCGTTCTCTAAACAGCCACCAGCACAGGCACAGAGATGTAATAATAATAAGGGGGTAATCTGATGCTCCGCCATTTGAAGTCTTTCAGCTGCTGGGGCCTCCTTCTCTGAAATGACACAGATAGCCATCACTGGCCACAGATATATCCTGAACAGTGTAAATCAGCCCTGTAGCTGCTGACATGCTGAAAGGTGGTGTTTAGGCTATAGACGCACAGATCAACACTTTTGCTAGACCTAGTTTTTAACCACTAGACTCAAGAACCACTGGAAGGTAAGCAAATGTAGGGTGGATGAGAAATTTAACATGTTTTTCATGTTGTGTAATTATGATTCAGACCTAGATTTGCCACAAACTGTATTTGAAAGTTTAGCTGTATTTAAGGGAGTGTGTCTCTCTATTGTCATGCATCTTTTTTGTGTGTGTTCCTGACTTTTTGTGGTCTTTGCATACACAGGAGTTGCTGAAAAGGACCCCGAAGAAGCACAATGACTACGCCCTGGTGCAGGAGTCTCTGCAGGTGATGAAGGCTGTGTGCTCTAGCATCAACGAAGCCAAGAGACAGATGGAGAAATTGGAGATTTTGGAGGAATGGCAGTCCCATATCGAGGGCTGGGAGGTGAGGGCTGTGTAAACTGTGTTGAACGATTTAATCTCAGCCAGTAAATTCAATTTAAATGGCTGCATTGACTTCTCGCTCTGGCTTGTCTTGTTGGTTTTTCTTTTTTTTTATTAAAACACAGCTGAGCTTTCCCCCCGTCAAAGCTCAAAGTCATGACATATTTAAAGCCACTTAACCCTATGCCAGCAATTCAGCAAGAAGTGGCGTGACTTTTGTCAGCCCTTTAAGCTTTCTTGTTCTCTCTGGGAACAATGACTTGTATTCACAATGGTCAAATTCTTTCCGCCTGGATGAGCCTGCCGTTAAAGCGATCCAATCATCGTCAGGTTAACTGCACTTCTGGCCCTTTAGATACGTTTTCTTCCTGAGATCTGGGATGACTTTATGAAGGGTCAGTAGACCTAGTTGTTGGTTGATAGAGAAAACAGTGGTGGTAAGTAAAGCTGGAATGCTTATGTAATTGACCTGGCTTCATGCATAGAGGGCCTTATGGCTTCCTGGACACATGCAGACACAGAGACACTGCCAGTGTTGATACATCTTCTGATCCAAGGTGTAGGCAGTAACAGATTTCTAGATAACACATACTTTCAACTCAGATATGAGTGAGACAAGATGAAGAAGAGCACGGTTAGACTCCCTTGCATGTGACTGGGGTGTTCAAGTTTCTGTGAAGGTTTTGTTTTAGTATGAATAAGGGCATTTAGAAAGGCTTTTAATACAATTTTTGCTTCATGGTAAAATATACTCCAAAGTAATGAATAATTGGGCAATGTTAAAAACAAAAAAACTGACATTCAGAATGTACCTATGACTGAGAGTCTGATCACGGACCTCTTCAAGTTTAGTGCTTCACTAACTTCAATGAGGATCAAATGCTAGTTGTGCCTTTCTAGACATTTATAATGTCTAGAATATAATGAAATTCTGAGAGTAATTTTGCGGGGCCTGTGACGCTCAAAAAAATCATCAGCTGATGTAAAAATGGCTTTTTGGCCCAAAGGCATCAGGTGACAGATGTTGTACTCACACTGTTTGGTCACTATGAAAACTGGCTTCCAAGCCTGGTGCACTTCTTGGGGCCTGAGTGTGACTCAAGTTGTCTATACACAGTTCTCAGTACAGAGGTGGCTGCTGAGCCAGTTCTAGCAGTGAATGGTGCTAACAGCTCGAACACTGCTGTCGATGGCCAAAATGCTGACAGATGTAACGGGATTTACCAGAAGGTGGGCACTACATTTTCGTGGTGACGCCATACCGATAACTCAGTGCAGAGCATTGGTTTGTAGCTAGTCAGTGGGACACACACACACACACACACACACACACACACACACACACACACACACACACACACACAGAGCACTCACATGCACGCATAGACAGACTAGCTTACCACAACAAAGAACAGAGGCTCTGATTACAACAGACATAGTGTGACTTCACTCCCCTCTCAGGCCGCCATTACTCCACTATATGTTAACATAACAAATAGTTGTTTGCTACTAAGTTAATGCTCTGAATGTTGTATACAGAACCTTTAATTTATGTGCAGAACAAAAAAATCATTAGGAGTATAAAGTATTTATTCTGTATGAATTCTGTTTGCACACTTATTGAATGGAAGGATAATTTCAACTATGTGTACTGTAAACACACATAGAGAAAAAGCTCAAAATCTAAGAATAGTGTGATGAGAGTGAAGTTTATTGTTGGGTGCGGTGACATATCTTGCACTCGACACGTTCCTGGCTGTAGCTACTCTGCGGTTTCCCCTCAGCACGTTTTATTAATCGTAAACATTAGCTCATTCTGGAGCAGGACCCTGTGACTGCTGCACGCCAGGCTAAATGAGATGGAACTGAGAAGAAGAGAGGGGTGAACTAGAAAGAAAAGGAAAAAATAAGAGAGAGCGAGAGTGCTGAACAATGGATGTATCTTGCATTTCTGTGTGGGTGTGTAAGGAATGATGGAGGGATGAGGAGTGATTGTGAGAGCCGATGTTTTTCCGTTCCTGCTCCTCCACCCGGGCTGATTGCTTGTTAGCGCTGACCTGATCCACAGCTGGCTGCCCTCGGGCCATCCTGGCAGGTTCACCTCGCGTGGGAGAGACAGGGCGATGGCCTGCAGTGGTCACCATGGTGACGACTGCCAGCAGTTGTCAGGGCGGTGATTGCCAGTTGGTTTGTGTTGCGAGTGTCTGTGTTTTGTCACTGTTTACCATAGAAATATGTTAATTTTAGAGCAGCACGTAGTAGTTTCCAGTTTCTTTTCACATTCTGTTCTCTTGTTTAAGTTCAATTAGCATTCTTAAAATCTACTTAAGTTGTGGAGTTTGCTCGATTTGGCGTCTTTAGTTTAAAGAATCTCATTTAAATTCTCTCATCTCCCCAGCTAATTGTCAAATACCACTTCAGAGTTTAAAACAAACTTTTCCACCATACTTTTGCCTTAATTAATGACATATCCCTCTTCACCGCTCCTAATTTTTTATCCATTTCTGCAGTTGTTATGTCTGGCTTTTGTCTGGTTATAAAAATAGAAGGTTGAAATTTAGATGAAACAGATGACTGAGGGTTTAAAGTGTTGCTTAACTTTCTGAATGCACCCTCTGTGGAGCTTTGGCTTGGAACAAGATTAATGTGAAGAGTGATAGAAAAATGCTGCAGAGAAAAAGGAGGCTGCACAGAAAGAAGTAAATTGGCAGGGGGGTTCTGTCAAAAGCGCATGAAACACAAAAGGGAAGTGTCGGTCTTCCATTAAGGAAATGCAGCTCTATAGTCTGGACCAGCGTGCGTGTTGCTATTGGACTCTTCAAGTGACCAAGACAAGTTGGCCTTTCCATGTCTGGTGTGCACACATTCACTGGCTGCAAATTAGTTTAACATCTGGTCATGAGCTGGGGAGTTAAAAGGCCCCTGAAAGAGCGGGAGACGAAAAAAAAAAAGTGTGGAGGAAGGAATGAAAGAGATAGAGGAATAGACGAGGGAATCAAGGGGAGGGGAAGCGAGTGAGAGATGATCGGCAGAAGGGAAGGGAGGAGAATAAAAAGGGCGAGGAGAGAAAGAAGGAAAAAGCGGGATAGGTTTTGGCCCGCTGATGTCTCCAGCAGGAGGAAATGCTTAACACATTTTCCGGCTCTCTGCGCATAGAGGTTATTTTTAGCTCTGAAGGGCCGATCAAACGTAGTACATAAATTCCCAGAGCAGGCAAGGTAAGGGAAAAGACAGCACACTTTATCACTTGCAGCAGGAACCCCCAACCAATATGGTGACCAGGCGCGACAATGCAACACATAGTTTGACTGGACGGGATGTTATTCTATAGAGGCTATTAACGGCCGTGCATTTTAGAGTCCCAAAGCAATCTGCTTGGAGGAAGCAGAGAGTGTTTTCACAGACCCCTGAGAGAGGGAACAGGAAAGGCTGGGCTTTGTGATCCCTCCTCCTGTTCAGACACGATTTGTGAACATTGAATCATATAGAAATCAGTCATAGAAACTTTCTTTTT
Source organism: Plectropomus leopardus (assembly GCF_008729295.1). NCBI lineage: Eukaryota > Metazoa > Chordata > Actinopteri > Perciformes > Serranidae > Plectropomus > Plectropomus leopardus. The sequence continues at coordinate 11,340,769 of NC_056483.1, forward strand.
CAGATAAAAAGTCGCATTCAAATTTTCTGCTACTTTATATGTCCTCTTTTCGTTATTCCTGTGTGTCAGTCTATGTCCAAGTAGTGTCTGTTTCATTCCTTCTGTTCTCTCTGTTTGACCTTTTCCCCACATGCAGGGCTCCAATATCACAGACACATGCACGGAGATGCTCATGCACGGCGTCCTCCTGAAGATTTCCGCTGGAAACATACAAGAGAGGATTTTCTTCTTGTTTGACAAGCTGCTGGTCTACTGCAAGAAGAAAAACAGGTGCCTTGACACGCTTGTATTCATTACTCCACAGACAAAATCCACAAAGCAGGAGATGAATTTGAATTCTCATTACAGTGTGTATTTTTCAAGAGACAGAATAAAAATATTGTTTATGCAAATTTCAAAATCTCCCCTCGTCTCTGTACTCCTACAGAACATTTAGAGCATGGACTTTATAAATAATTCACTGCGCAAGTTCCTTTACTTGTTTAAAGAAAAGAGAGCAGTGCACTGTGGGAAACATTTTAGTTTTTTGTGAGGTAGTTGAAAGTAGTTATGCAGTAGAGGAGACATTTGAGAAAAGGATTTTTTTTGTTTTACATAGGGAAACAGCAACAAGGACTATTAACCCCCATCTGTGGACACGTTATTAGAGTAGTCCCTCAGGTCATTTCTGTGACATTTATTATGATCAGTGCAAGTCGAGTCAGGAAACTCTTGCTGATTGCAGACCATTGTTGTGCTTCTGCACGCACACTTGCCAGATCTGCTCATGCTGAGCTACTGATCCAGCTGCTTACAATGCTGCTGCGTCCATTGTGCGTGTTTCTGGCGGTTTTTGTTTACCCACCACCAACCAAGCTACCACCTGCTTCGATTAGCTTTTACTGTACGTGCTGTGTACAGTGTTGTGTCTGCAGGTAGTATAAGAAAGTAGATCCATTCATGACTAAAATCACAAAAAGCAAGAAAGAAAAAAAGCTGTGTTGTTCTGACCTTAAATTGAATAACTTGTCTAAATTTGATGCATTTTCCTCAATGTGATTAATACACATGTACAAACATCAAGTGGTTATAATTAACCTCATAAAATCCTAAATGGACTCTGAGTGATACTAATTGCACAGTAAGTAATAACATGAAATGATTATTGCCTAATTCTTGTGTTTGCTTCTCTCTGTCCAAGGCGTTTAAAAAATAGTAAGACTGCCACAGAGGGTCCTCGCTACCTGTTCAGAGGGAGAATCAACACAGAAGTGATGGAGGTGGAAAATGTGGATGATGGCACGGGTGAGTGGATAAATACATTTTCTTTCGCTCTTAGAAGCTCATTTTTGTACTTCAGCACTCCTGGCAGCAGCAGTTTAAAAATAATCCACAAAGGAACGTTGACAACATGTGATTTTATACTTGGATCGCCGATGGAAAAATAAGATTTACCTATAAACATTTTTTTAGACATCTATAGTTACATGATATTCTTGGGACTGTGCTGCTGCTGGTACTTGGTGAACTCGAGTGCTTGTGTCTTTTGGCCTCACATAGCCACTGATTATCATTTATATTTGTAGAAGCCATCATTTCCTCTCCAGCAGACCTAGATGGGCCGTAATATTGGGTGTTTTTTGGTGAGAGATGGATGGGTTTGGGTCTGGAGAGGGAGGATAAACACGTGAGGCTGATGGCGGTGCAGTAACTCCTGGGTGTTCTGCACCACAGGCGGGAGATTTCAATCTGAAATCCAGGGCGACAGGAGCATTTTAACTTGGATTCCTACGTAATAATAAGTGCCGCAACTTTTTTTCCCAGGAACACACTTGCTGCCTGAGGTTGAAAAACGCCCTCGAGGCATGCCATATAAAGGACACCACACTGTAGATGCTTTTAGACGTGATTGTAATTGATGATTGTAATGGTTTGCTTTTTGTTACACCCTTAAAGGGAGAGAATCAGAGGTCATGCGGTGAAGCATTTAAAATGTTCTGGAAATAATGATGGAGATTCAGCTTACAGTCAAGAGTTCCTTTTCATTTGCTTTGTTTTTTTAAAACTTTTTTTCTTTAGCCTATATTTGAGTGTTATGTCAGTGTGAAACGAATTTATCCACGATTATTTTAGACAAAAATAGTGATTCTATATGTGATTTAAAGAAAAAGGTCCCTTTTCCTCCTTATCTTCTTTATTAATTACAAAAAACAACAACAAATCATTTTATAGTATGACCAAGAGAGCATTGTATACAGTCGACATATAAACTGCTCTGTCATGTAGGTCAGGCCCATAAGTTGTGATAAAATGAAATGATTGATTTGAAAAGGGCTGTACTCCACTCATTTAAGTTGAATCAGATTTGATTGTTCAATACCAGTGTTTGACTTTTTGTTCCTTTTTTTCCATATAGAGTTTGACAGGGTTTGGTGGGACATTCAGGGTGACAGCAGTAATATAGTAAACAAGTCAAGTTAGCTCTCCGAGCTAATGCGTCCTAACTATGATAACAGATGGATCCGAAATATACAACATTTTTTTTGCCGACACTAGCAAATTAATATCAAGCAAAAGAACTCAGAAACAAACGAAAAAACTGCTCGACTTAAAGAGTTATGTCGACAGATGATTTGAGTTTTCGACACCCAGGGGACATCCCTAGATATGAATGACATATCTTTATTCAGCTATTGAATTGTCTTAAAATAGCCTTAAAATAATAATATAATTATCATGATTAAAATAAAATAGATCTGAAAAAAAAAAACAGCGGGACAACAGGCCTGATGTGATGTGAATGTAATTGTAATTGATCTCCAGTCAGTTACAGTAACAAATGACACAAACTAAACCATCCCTGCTTCAGCTTCCAGAAGGCGGTCAGAAAGCACTTAAAATTTTTTTTAAAAGCATTCAAGTTGAAGTTTCTATTGTAATAATAAAATGTTTGTTTTCATTCCTTCATTGTAACTGGTAATAATAATAATAATAATTATAATAATCGTGTAACACCGTCACACTTTGAAACCATGTTACTTTCTTAGACAGTGATGGTACTGTGAAGTTCTCATACCGGTGCAACCTTAATGGGTTTTTAATCTTAGCTTTTTTAATTTGAAAATTGTATTGTATTAAATTGCAACGTCAGTGCGATTTCGATGAATTGTTCAGCCCAAGCAAAGGTGGTGAATCACAAGTAGCCATTTGCTCTGTGGAAGTATTTTGAACACTGAGTAGTAAATAATGCTGATGGATGGCTCTTCTTCTGCATGTGTGTCCCCTCATTTATCTCATTGAGGGAGAAGAGCGATAATCAATGAGGCACTCAATAGAGAGGCTATGAGGGCCGACACTAGAGATGGGAAAATGAGTCCACAGCGAGTGTTTGCACTAAGATAGAGTACGTTATTTTCAATAGTTTTATGATGGATGTTGTTTTTGGAAAATAGATCACACACTAGTGTATAAAAAAAGCTTTTAATTCATCAGATAATGTGTTGTCTGTTCTGCTCTGTTTCTCCGTCTTTTTCTTTGTGAGTCAAAGTGTTGCTTCGTTTTTTTGCTTCATTTTCTCTGAAGCAAAATGTGCCTTGCTCTGTTTCATGCGGGTAACACTCGCTTACAGTGAACCCGATGTACCAACAGCTCCGTTTACAGTGTCATGATGAGTGCAACCACTGATTGATGGCCCTCCCCTTCAAACATCTCTGAGCCAAAATGAGTCCCAAAAAAAGTGTGTCGTTCCACCCCTCGCGATGAGAAGACTTCATAAAACTAGAGAAGTCAAACTCTGTGTCTGTGTTACAGCTGACTACCACAGCAGCGGGAACATCGTAAACAACGGCTGGAAGATCCACAACACGGCCAAGAACAAGTGGTTCGTCTGCATGGCCAAGACGCCGGAGGAGAAGCAGGAGTGGCTGGAGGCCATCATGAAAGAGAGGGAGCGGAGGAAAAGTAAGAAGGCGCTTCAGTGTATCACTGTCAGGGTGGGGGTCGGTCAGTTAGGGGAACTCATTTCCCATTTTGATTTTTTCTTCTCAACATCTGTCTTGAATCAAATAGCTGAGAATATTTGCTGCGTTTGGGAAAGTCAATACAGAAAAATTTAACCCAACGTCACTTTTCTTCTGCTGCTCTTAGATTCACAAGTATTTAAACCTTTGATTCCTGAGCCAATTATTTAGTTTCTTTTAAAAACATGGGAAAAAGGCAATGAACAACGTGGTGAGAAGTGTTCCACAAATTGCTAGAAATAAGTCAATTCAGGATACTAACTTTTTTCTTTCTTTTAAGATATTTGAGGTGTTTTAGCCTTTGTTGGACAAAACAGTGACAGAGTGAAAGAAGGAGGGGAGGGGGGTGACATGCAGGAAAGGGCTGAAGACAGACAGAAACCTGCGGCCGCTCAGGCAAGGACACAGCCTTTGTACATGGGGCACCGAATAAACGTATTTTTAAAAAAGCTAGGAAAAAATGTCAAGAGAAGAAAAAAAAGCTAGGGGAAAACTGTATTTATAATTATCATAATTCTACATCTAAAATAATCTAACAGAATTATTCTATTTTTGAGCACTTCCTTAAAGTCTTGTTTCTGTTTTTTTTTTTTTTTTTTAAACGAATATTAAGGTAATATTTTTGAACTTTTCACTAATTTCTGGCGAATTCTGGGTCCATTTCTCTTTTGTCATTGCTCATTGCCATCCTCCCATGTTTTTGACAGAAATCAAGCCATTTGTTGAGGTTTCAAAGGGTTAACCTGAATATTGAAAATAGAGTGTGAATCCCAGCCCTGATGAGTTTTGTATCTAAGAGTCAAAGAAAAAGTGAGCGATGTGGTGATACTGTGTGCGTCTTCGCGAACACATTTAAGGTTGTTAAGACAGATTAACAGGTTGTCACTCCTACAAGGGAAACGCATATTTTCTGTTTTTATTTGACCTGTTTTGCGATTGTGTGCATGATAAACTCGTCATAGTGTCATTATTAACGATGCCTGAGAGTATTAGCGCAGACAGTGAGAGGCATGGCTAATTACCTCGTGAAATTAGGAGACATTAACCTTCTCCAGTTAGTAATTGATGTCACATCTAGTCTAGGAGCTGAGTGCAAAGATTATTTATGCCACGATATTGACAGGCGCTTTTGCACCCTCCCTCCCTCCCTCCTCTGCTGTATAGGTCTGAGGCTCGGCATGGAGCAGGATACGTGGGTGATGGTGTCAGAGAAGGGAGAGAAGCTCTACCACCTCATGACCAAGGGTAACCTCATTAAGGACCGTAAACGAAAGCTCACCACCTTCCCCAAGTGCTTCCTGGGAAGGTAAGATCCTTGCCGCTAACCTTGACACTTTGATATGTTCAGTGAGGAAGCTGCTTCAGTACTCTGTGTCACATCAGTGTGAGCTCTGTAACACTAGGCGGGTTTCCATTACAGATGTGAACAAAAATTAAGCGATAGTTTTGAAATGTCGATAAAACTGTGTTTGGACTGTGTTTCCATTGAGTGTGTTGTGCGACTTCTCCTCTCGTGATAACATTCAAAGAAGCATAGAGATGGATATTCAAAACATTAGCAGATTTATTTCTATTGCAGCCACCGCACTAGCCATCATTATTTTCAGTCGGAGGCCACATAGGTGTTTTATGCGAGCGATAATGAAGAGGTATGCCCCCTAATATGTGGGAGCAGACACTTATGAGGGATTTCTGAGAAGTGATAGTCCGCGATTTCGCAGAGGAATTGTAGATTCAAAACGTCCCAATTATTCATTCAACTTTTAAAGAGTTGTGCGATGCAATAACACCTCTTGTAGTTACTGCTGCATCATGCCTGAGGGAGCCAGTTCCTTCTGACAAGTGCATAGCCATAGCATCATGTGACCTGTAAAAGCTAAAAAAGTGTTTTCATCGCAATTTTGTTAAATATGTTTTTTTCGAATTGCCTGAAATACCACCTCATGTGTGCGTAAAAACTTATTTGCAATAAATGGGATGATGTTTCCATTAGGCGTGTTTTATATTCCCAATCTCAATTTACGCAATTGGAGGGTTCATAGAAGCCCACTTTGTGAGGGAGTGAGCACCAAAGTGGATGACTGTGCCGTTACATCAATCATAATACATAATTCTGTGTGTTCTCAGATGTATAGGTCTTTAAATTTGATTAAAAGTGGGAAGAGAGGCCATGTCTAGTGTCAAGGTAGTAATATTAGCACCTACAGCGTATTGTTTTATCTTCAGAGCAGATTACACAGGACACTTTTGTAACATAGATCAGTTTCTCTATCCCTGCTTTCATTTTTTAAATTGGCAAGTGTTTCTAAAGACAGCAGCTGGGAAGAAGAAAGCATCGGCGCCTTTTTTGTTCAGGAGTGTGTTATGTATATCTGCAGCCTCAGTCATGGGAAAATCAAATCCAGCCAGATTTAGCCCATGAATCTTATTTAAGGATTATTGGTGTGGTGTCTGGGGACGGATCGGCCATTGAATGCCAGTCGTAAATCACAGGGAGATATCCCTGTGCGGCTCAGCTGACTGCCTGCTTTCTCTCTCGCCCATGTTAGATTACAATAAGCTCCCTGCTGAGGAATCCATGAGGTAACTGCAGCAGAGGGCCCATTATGCCAGAGGGCAGCTGTGTGTGTGTGTGTGTGTGTGTGTGTGTGTGTGTGTGTGTGTGTGTGTGTGTGTGTGTGGGGGTGTGTGTGTGTGTGTGTGTGTGCGCGCGCGCGTGCCCTGTCTCCTAGAAATAGTGTTTGTAAACAAAAAAATTGAAAAGCATGTTAGTTTTGAAAGGAAATGTAATGCTTAGTGTGTAGAGTGCTCCAGAAATGATTCCTAAAACCCAGGAAATTTGTTAGCATTTTAGCACTCCCGGTTCCCTCCAATTTATCGCCTAACGGTAGCTTTTACTTCTGGCAATTGTATTTAGGCGTCAAAAATCCTGAAGGTTGTGTACATTTGTGAAGATTATGTTGCTGAACAAAACGTGCAAGTATCATAAATGTTTGTTAGCTATGGAGCTTATTTTCAAGAGTAATCCAAAATCCAATGGAAAAATCCCATGGGCTTTTAGACGTGGGAACCTGTGTGATGCTAACTTCTGTGTTGGCCTACAGAGGAGTGTCATCCCTGGGACACTCTGTCATGTTTGCGATAAATACTGTATAATGAGGATATGTTGCTAATTTAGGCACCTGGCAAGGTGCAAAAAAATTCATTGTCTTTGCACACTTGCAATACACTATCCACTTGTAGTTACTACAGCAGTATTTTTTTATTATCACCTTTTTTGGTAAGTGCTTTTTAAGTGCTGTTGCTGCCTAAACCTAGCGCCCTGTTCATATTACAAGGTACAATGCAACAGAGTCACAGTTTGAGTGTTTCTTAAGTCGTCAAAAGCTTGTGTGTGTCTGCTAAACAATGCGCTCCGACTGAGCGTCATCTAAAGTTTGTGTTTGGTCAAAAATAGATTTGTGTTTAGTCAATGATCTGAGCCCCATTTTAACCTCACATTTTGCTGCTCCATTGCGTCCTGGTGTGCACCTCAAGTCACAGAAAGCTAACATAGAGTCAGCTATCTAAGCTAAGTAACACAGAACCACAGCGAGAAACAAAACCATATGATTGGTTAATGCTTCACCATGTCATTGAAGTCCTGAAAAAAAAGTGCTTAACTTTGAATTGCAGCGCGTCACACCTCACCACAGCGACAAGCGTCAGGCGACAGTTTGTAGTTTCATGTCAACAGCTTCCACTAAAATGACTAGAAGCCTGTTGCTGCGTTGCTCACAATTCGAACACAGCATAAGACAAAGACGCAAACCTACATTTTACATGTTGGCCACCCACCCCGACCACCTCCAGCGCTGCACTTAAAGGTAACGTTTCATTAACTCAAAAAATGTTGTTTTTAAACAAAATGCAGGCAGCAATTACATTGTCACCACAGTCTTATTATGAATGCAATTTAGTAATTTAGAAATGTAATTTCGAGTAGACAGTGCAGGTGTGTCTGTCTGTGTAACACGTTCATTGTTTCTTGTCCTTGAGTTTCCACAGTACACTTTCCATGTTTACTTTTCTCGAGTCTAAACATGCCTGTCTACCCTCCACTTGCTGATAGGTGAGAGGATTTACTGTAAAGGGTGCTTTGCTTAAAAAGTCTGTCCTTGATCTATTTTAAGCATGCATGAGTTGATGTCCCCATTTCAGTATTTTGCTTTTATCATATAAGATGTAGATGTCTTGCCTTCATACTGGCTTGCCAGAGTTTCATGCAAGTAAATGAGTAAAAAAGCTGGTTCGAACTGAGTTTGCCCAAAGTTCAACCCTGTCCAGAAACACTAAAAATTCAAATACCTCAAAATCCAATATTAAGGGGGCACAGAATCTAACTGCAGTCAGTCATGTACAAGAGAACCAGAACCATGAGATCCTAAAAACATCTGCTGTGATATGATGCTCTTTTTAAAGTTGTCAAGAGCTGTGGTTCTCAACAAGAGGTCCGGGGGCCGTCAGGGGTCCTTGAGGGAGTTCAAGGGGGAAATGCTGAGTAGTTTATTTTTGATATTTAGTTCATGAGCTTCTGATCATAGTTTTAATCTTCTCCACGATTATATTCCAAACTTTAGCTGACAGCTAAAACTCTGTGTCCACATAGTGTTTTTCTTCAGCAGAAAAGCGGAGGCAGGGAGCTTCATCCCAGCGCTTCATGAAAGAGCACTGCCAGCGTTTTTTTTTAGACGACATGCTGTGTGTGGGTTTTGTTTCCATGACAACGATATCTTGACATCAGCATTAGCCAGCAAGCTAACGTGATTTCGTGATGCTACGTTAACAGAGGGCTGACCACAAAACGTACAACAGTGTGGTGATAAAATCACAACACTAACCAGCAGCATCCAGCGTCCACAGGCTGATCTGCTCCACCAGACCTTATAGGAAACAATTGCAAACAAGATGCTAGCGCTGAGAAAAAAACCCAACAAAAATGCTAGGTGGACACAGGCCTTAAGGATCCTAATTATAGCTAACAAGCAAAATCTTTTCAGATGTAGATCCTTGAATTAGGAGCAATCTTATCAAATGGGGTGGTTGTCTGTGACTGTATGTGTGTCAGTTTTTAGATACCTTGTGGTTAAAAGAACACAATCTTCATTATCTGATAGTATCAAAAGTAAGGCTATTAAAAAATTAGATCTAGAATCAGATTTTTAACCCAAGGCTGCACAGATGAAACAGCAGGGAAGAAAATCAGCTGGTCCTCAACCTGTGACTGTTAAGGTATTCTCTCCAGCAACGAACCTACCACTAGGCATATGTTCAGAAAAGAGAAAACGAAAAAAAAAAATTGTTTGCCTAGGAGTTTTTTTTTCTTATTGCCGTGGTATCAACAGAATAATGTGTCGAAAATTTGTTTTGTTTTTTTATGCTAGTATTGAAGTTTTAAATTCTGGTATTGTGAGAAACCTGGTTCCTTTTATTGAGCCTGAAATTTTTTAACAGAAAATCTTGATGAGATGTCACACCTCTGTCTCTCCTGTGCTGGGAAAGCGCAAAAGCCTGTAATCTCAGACCTTATGTCCATTCCTCCGACATCATGGGAAGCACATACTGTGAGACTTAGAAGGTGACAAAACTGGATCAGGGTAATAAAATCTACAAACATCTGGCTGCAGCCGAAAAAGCTCTCCATGCTTGAACATTCTATGTGAGGGCTTTTTTATAGAGTGATGACACCGTGCAATTTAAAAATCATTGGGAAATAAAATAAAACATTTTCACATGACAGTGTTGGCTAGATGTTATTTAAACCACCCTTCTATCTTGACTCTTGTAATCCCGTTACAAATTTTCCTTGTAAACGCCTTACTACTTTTTAAAGTGACCTGTGTTTTCCATTTGTTTTAAATTTTTACGGAGATGTTTTGACTGGTTATAATCACGCTGAAAATCATCCGAGTTTAAACGGTCACTTCAAAATCCCTGTTATTTTTAAAAATAACAGAGAAAGAGAGAGAAAAAAAACAACCAGAAAGTTAAGTTGGGCATAGTTGTGGCCATGTTACATCGCCTGGTGGTTTGAAATGAGGAGTTACTTTCTCCATTGGTCCATGCAGACAACACCAGATCCTTTGCGGTCTGGAGGAGGAATGGATCTGTCAGCTAAAAAGATTAAAAGGATCAAACTTTGGCCATATCTGGGCACATCGTTGATTCTGAAGAGATTGTATGGCGAGAAAGCAGCTCAGGGAATCTCCTTGTGGAAACCTATCCCGCTATATACAGCTAGGCCAACACCTGGATGACCACTTGTGGTTGTAAAGAATCCTCTCGCCCCGCTGTACTTCCTCTGTCTCAGATGATTATGGAGATGATTACATGTAGGCGTAATTGGTGAATTGGAACCAGCATGGTATGTCTCTGATGAAAGCCACATTGCCTATGGCTTCGGCTCAGCCCACTCCCTCCATTGTGAAACGCTTGTGTTCTCTTTCCACGCCTCCTCTTTCTCTTTTTGATTCTTTTTTTTTTTAAAGGCCTAAGGCTATTTTTGGGTCTCGGGCTCCTCCCCTTTAAGTGGTATGATCATTTGTGGTTCGGTTCCTGCAACAGTGTAATTCATCAAAGAAAATGTGTGTGACAGCCACCTAGCTTGCAGTTATCATTCAATTTTAAACCTGCCTGGAATAAACAGAAAAACAAAAGAAATTCAAAATGCGGGTCTTTTTCTGCACATGACAGACAATAGTGTCTGCTTGTTGTGATAGATGTTGATGAAAAGCCCTTTAAGAGCTCAATGAAAAGGTTAGACATCCTGTAAGAAATTCCCTTTGTCTTTGTCAGCCTCCGCTCTTTCTTTTTGACATTACTTGGAATCCACCTTTTGGCTCTTTCAGCACACAAATGATACTTTTAAGCCGAAACTGAATAAAAAGACAGCTTTTACTGCATGTGGGAGTAGACAGCATTTTGTACGTAGAGCAGGGAGACATATTCAAACAACAGTTAATATACTTTACCGTTATTGCACAATAGATAGTGTCTGGGTTTTATTATTGTAATATAGTGCAATAGTTTGACATTTTGGGAATTCCACTCTTTTTTGCTTTCTTACTGATAAGAAGATTGATATCACTCTCACGTCTGTCCACCAAATGCAGCTACAACGAGCAGCTGGCAAGCTTAGCATGGAGGTAGGAAACAAGAGGCAACAAAATCCTCTTACTTGCACCTCCAAAGGTCAGTAATTCCTACTAGGGCTGTAGTAAACCATAGAAAATCTTGGTTGACAGAAATTTTACCAACTCCTCATACCAATCAGCTAAATACTCCTCATACCAATCAGCTAAATATATATATATATATATATATATATATATATATATTCATGTTATTTTAATTAAATTAGACTGGTAGCCACCAAGTCTAATAGATGTAGTTCTGCGTTCAGGCAAGTGGAATTCCTCATGCAGTAGTCTGATCAAGCAAGTGGAAAATACCACAAATGTCACTTACATGTACAAGTCCTGAATAACAACTGCCATTTCCTGTGAGGGAAAAAGCTTTGGTGGACATGCAGCCTTATTAAAGTAAACAAGTGTTACTAGTGTCCGACCAATGACAAGAGCATGTCGGCCAAACAATCGTCAACCGACCAGAAGATGTTAGCCCTAATCACCTTAATGTATGATCATTATGTGACATTGTGCTATCGCCTTTTTTCCAACTTTCCAAACAAGTAAGAGCGGTACAAACAAAAACAACGTTAATACAGAAATCCCATGTGAATGAATTAATAGATCTTTTTACTTTGGCAGAACATTTTAGTGTTCATTTAGGACTCACATCTCTCATAATTAGAAGTTCAAAGAAAAATCACTTGTTTGTGAGGGCCTTTAAAGGCTCAGTTAAAGTAAGTGAAGAGCAAACACCAATAGTCAGAATCTCAAATGATTCATCCGTTAAGTTTTGAGTCTTAAATGTACGGCTTTCAGTTGCATGGAACTGTTTATTACACATGTGACCCTGATCCGTTCGAGGCCATGAGAACTGCAACGTCCAAACTTTCACTGTGTTTTTCCTTCCATGGTTAAGGTACAGAGGTTGACAAATTGACGTTGTTATAGACTTGTGTTTTTCCCCTGTGGTCTGTTGTGGAGAGAAAAAACGCCAAGGGTGAGTGGTTAAAGAGTGACGGACGGAGGTGGGGTGTTTGGTCAGTTGTTTCTCTGAAAGCGTTTGTAATTGCCCCTGTTGGCTCGATGCTGACACCCGACCACCTCCGTCATGGCCTGGAAGTCAATTCCACAGGATTCCAGTGGTGCTGCTGGCTGTGTTTGTTTGTCTTTTGTAGGGAGACAGGACATTGAGGATGTAATCTGATAGGCCACTGCCACTCTGCCTGTCCTCTTTCTCTCTTCTTATTTTGTCCTCTTTCTCTCTCTCTCTCTCAATTATGGAGCATTATCCCATTTAGCTCATTCAGGCCCTTAGAAGATGGGATGCTGTGTTTGTTGAACTGGCAGTTTGTTTGTTTCCTGTTCACTGTTGTAAATGATGCAGAGCAAAACATTCTGGCAGTTTCCATCATGAACTTCCCAAGATCCAATTAAACTGTTCGGATTTCATCCTGTTAGATCCTTGATCGAAAAATAAATAGAATTAACCCAGACAAAACAAACTAAAGCCTAGTGGTTGTTTTAACAAACATGTGGCCCCCAGTAATAAATAAATCATCCTTTTTTTTGCCAAGATGGTTTTTGTTGCCACAGTTGCATCAATTTAGAGTAAGTGTCTGTAAGGCTCTCTGTAATGATGGCAAAGGCCACCACTTTTTTCCAGTTCACAGATTATCAAGGGTGAATTCAAACCTCTCTCCGCTGATCAGGCACCCTCCCTTTTATGGTGTGATGGGACTTCCCGTGGGTATTTTGTATTAGTTTGTTGTGTTATCCCTGAGTGAGCATGTGCTTCATTATGTTGGTGTTGTCTTTTGTGTTTTCCCCAGTGAGTTCGTGTCTTGGCTGATGGAAATCGGTGAGACAGGCAACCCAGAAGAAGGGGTTCACCTGGGTCAAGCTCTGCTGGAGAATGGCATCATCCACCATGGTCAGTTTTCCTGATATTGGTTCTTTATTTTCTCTTACTATAAACCTGCCTCATCATCCTCTGCTGTTTTCTGTCTATAACCAAATCTACCACAGTCTAATTTACGTCATGCTGCACTGTGTAGAGCATGAAAAGCATGTCATTGCCTGACCTAACGTCCAGCCGTATCTAATGAATGTTCCTCATTCAACAAGCAGTTTCACAACACTTTCACTCCCGGGCTTGAGCCTACAATGCAGACACAGCTGTCTTATTTATGTCTTAGCAGGTGTCCCATTTAAACACCCCCTTGACACAATGTTTAGGTAAGGGATTATAAATGTTAATCTCTTCCCGCTGTAATGTTTGTGTAATATTTGCTCCGTGGCTGTTCTGTGGCTTTAGGTAACAAGTGTATTTGGTGCATGAGGCTTAAGCTGGCTAATGCTTTGCATTCACACTAAATTGCGCATACTGCTCTGCATGTTTTTTTTTCCTCAAAAGAGTACGGCCTCAAGCCAAGTTGTATCTTGAATCACTTGGGGGTGCTTTATTGCTTCCTCACAGAGAAATGAGATTGGGCTTTTGAGTCGTTCCTGACAGAGTAGACTAACTCCGAGCCCCTCTGAGCTCTCTCCCAGTGCTGTTAGAAGTGCCCATGTGGAAAACGATAGAATATCTTTTCATAAAAACCTTTAATGGAACCCGCACGGCTGCAGCCAAGAATACAGAGCCAACTGTTATTACTGTTTTGGAGGGCCTTCGACAAAGTCCCCTAGAGCAAGAGGAGCAGGGAGTTCTGAGCAGCTGTGTTATCTGTGACCACACTGTATGAGGTTTGAGTCCTCCTCTTGTCTGGAAAGCTTGTTTCACCATGCAGTCCTGCTTGGCTTGAATATGTTTTTAAACCTCTTATACTTTCAGATATGAAGCAAGAATAATAACACCCCTCTGGGGTTTGAGGCTTTATTTTTTGGTGTTTCATTCGGGCACTTCTCCTTTCAGAAACCTACTCAAGTTCTGAATTACATTTTCAGTCACAGACAAACACCAGTTCAAGCCTGAGCCTGTGCTGTATCGGTTTCGCTACGACGACGGCACCTACCACCCCAGAAGTGACATGCACGATGTGATATCTAAGGTAACAGAGAGCCTAAGTTAATAAAAATCACATTTAGCACTTCTATCACTGACCTAATCAAAATCTCTATACTTGTTTTTCTCAGGGTGTTCGGCTCTTCTGCCGTCTTCACAGCCTCTTCACTCCAGTCATCAGGTAGGCTACCATTTTCTCTCAACAACCCAACCAGGTGGGGCCCCAGTAGCTTAGCATCTGTCTCTTAGTCCTAAAAATAACTCCACCACAAAGCAGTTGGAGTAAAGAAATATCACAATGAACTATGAGCTCATTGTTTTTAAAGAGGAGCTGACTTAAGAGGAGTTGACACAGATGGTGATGGAGTGTGGCGGGGCCTGTGGGTGATCAAGCTCGGCAGGTTTTATCTGCCCGGTCTCAAAACACAGATGTGGTGAGGAAGATTGAGTCTATCAGATGTTATAAGTGGTTTGGGTGCATGTGTGACACAGATAAATGGCTAACATTGAGATGAATCTCTCTTGCTGCTTTTAAGAGTTCATTTTCAGCATTTAATAGCACGTTGTCACAGACACAAGGGCTCATTCTTAAAATAGGTGTTGTAGCAGTGAGCAGTCCCAACTCAAGGTCCATTTATCAGCTTTTCCTGAGGCTTTCGACCAAACAGATGGTCCTCATCTGCATGAAAGTTTGATCATATTAATAGTACTTTACTAAACAATCCCAACTCAAGGCCCTTTACCTAGCTTTTTCTGGAGTTTTCAACCTTATCACATGGTCTTCCATTGAAAGTTGCGGTCAAGCCTGAAAGCGATAGTGAGAAGCAAAGCAATGAACTGCTGTGGATGTGGGCAGTGGCAAAATTTTTGCCACCTAAAAAGCCAGCAACAAAATTCAAATTAAAATTAAACTATACTGCTTAGCTTCTGTGGTGGTACAAACTCTGGATATTCTGAATGCCATTTATGTATAAATACCTGATACAACCCCATTTAAAAAAATCAGCTTTGTTTTTGACTTTAGCCAACATGGATCAGAAGTCCTAAAAGTGCTATTAATATTTTAACAGCTACTGATGTTGCATCTCTGTTAAAACTAAGCAAACTCAATTTCAAACTCGAGATTGTTGTTTTGGCCCTTTTTCTTCATTGAAACCTACAGGTAATTTTGTGTCATTCACTTGGCTCAAACTATTCATCACACATAAAAACTAATTTCTGTTATAAAGCATTTCAAAGGGCCACTCAGTTACAATACACAGGTCTTACACATTTCACTGAGTGTGACTGACAGCATATTGATCCTTCTCTCTGAAAGGCCTGACACGGAGTCATGCTGCAGGAGGCTAACAGTAATTCCAATTCTTCAGCATCCAAAATGGTGCAAAATAGCGCTGTTGTTTTGAAAGTTTCAGTGCTAAAGTCGGAACTTCTGTTTACCATCTCATGTCATTCAGATACACACTTGGAATGATAAAACTAAGCTCCCAGTTAGTCATCTTATCGGGGTAATTAGTGTAAACAAATGAAAGCAGAAAAATCCAGCATGCTCATGAAATAGTCACTAAAACCAAAATGTGAAACAGGTGTTTTCTGAGCAATTCTGGCACATGCGATGAAACATCCTTTTGTCTAACAGAGTTAGAAGTGGAGCAATCTCATTTTATAGGAGTAATTTGCTGGCATGCTTTGGTTTTCAGTGTTGTTTTTGTAAAACTCCATTTGAACAGTGTGTGAGGAGCAGGCTGCTAATGTGTTTTACCGCAAAGCACAGCATCAAGGTTGCCTGTTTATGCTGGATCTCAAATGGCCTGGAGAAAAGCTTTAATTTCACACCAATAAAACTGTGCCATAGCTGGAAGGGGGCACGCTGAACCTGCATGTTTCCAGCATAGACACTTCTCCGTATTTCTGTTTGATCCAACTACTAAAAGCCTAAAGGCTGATTTTGTATGTGTGTGTGTGTCAGCATTTAGTCCATCGGCATTTGTGTCGAGGCCAAACCTCTTGACGTAAAAGCTCTTGTTGGTGTACTAGAGTCGAGTGTGTTGTTAACCAGTGTATCTGTGCAGTGTGTTCTCACTGAGAGCCCGGTACAATGCATCACAGGGCCTGGGAATGCCAGAGTTTAATTGGAGCAACCAGCCCTTGCCTAATTAGGTATAATTTCCTGGCAGAGTGAGAGAGATGAAGAGAAGGGGGGAACGTACACTATGCAACCCCGACACAGCCTCTGAGCCCCCCTCACACCCCACTGTCCTCACTAGAAAAGCTCCAAGGAATCTGATTGTGCAGTTTGAAATGTCCACTCCTGGCTAATAATTGGTACACACTATTATGCGTTTAATAAAGCAATGGGGATCATTTTATAGACCTTAGCTTGCTTTATGCAAACAAATCTATTTCACTTTTATGGAAAATCCTTGAAAGGCCAAGCACTAATCAAAGGATAAGACTGACGTTATCAAGCATTATATTAGAAATGATAACTTACATATTAAAGGGTAAAGAGAATACAGAATATATGGAGTCCAGTTATAAATTATATAAATAATTTAGATTTATCAGACAATCAAGTGAATGACTAATTTCTGTGGACCATGTCTTTTAAATACTTGTCATATTCAGCATTTATTGCAATTAATGTACTTTATTTTGCATAGATTACCATTTATTAGTATATGCTAGTAAAAGGGCCTTGGGTTGCTTTGTGAAGTACTAGATGATCAAACTTTCATGCAGATGAGGAACATCTGTTTGGTCGAAAGCGTCAGGAAAAGCTGATAAGTGGACCTTGAGTTGGGACTGCTTACTGCTACGACACCTATTTTAAGAATGAGCCCTTGTGTCTTGTATTGATTTTTTGTTTCTTGTATTCTTTCTCTTTTGTTCTGTATTAAGATAGTAATTATGTGTTAAGTGTTATATGATTGCTAAAAGTGGTATTTTATTGCATGACTGAAAATAATGTAATGAGAAGACATTTTCACATAGAGAGGCTGCAAACTCACATAATACAGCGAAGGTCACTCATAAATTATCCTCACACAGAATGGAAAAACTGGCATTTCAGTTCAGCGTCTGATAAATATTGACAAGTATTGTTCATTATGCTGATGAGTCCTCGAGAAACTCGATATTTCTGGATGCATCCGCAGGATTTTCAAAATAACTAACGCACTGTACTTGAGTAATTCATCAAGACCGAAACAGTTTATTAAATCTTGAACTTTCAGCATCCTCGGAATAAAATATTCTAAAGAATGATTTGAAAACATTTGCCATCATCATCCATTTACCCCCAACAAATTGTCAAAGCAAACTTTCTTCTTTGGACAGCAAGTTAGAAAACTACCTCTCTGACCTTTCCCTCTGTTACTCTTCAAACTGCTGTTTCCTCATGCTGGACATATGGCTGCCCACTGGACCGCTGTTTACCCCCCATTTTTCACTCTGACAGCCTCACTGTGCACCAGCCGCTGTCGCCCCAATCTCCCTTTCTCTGGTATCCCATTCAGGGGGAAACAGGGTTTCTATTGCCTCTTCTGGTCCTTCTGCTTAATGCATGGCACGGCAGGGCAACGTGCCTCACCAGCTAATACCAACACTACCGACCTCATCAGAGACCAACGCAGGCTGTCAAATACAGTTACGCAACAGAATGTTCCATTGTGGAGGAAACAGGGCAGCGTTCGGCCTCTCACGCTTCGCTTTCTGAACAGCTCCAGACAGCTGAGATTGGACTTTAACTTGGCCCACATGTCATGTTTGACTTGTCTGAACTGTGTGTGTGCAAGACAGGCATGTGTATGTGCGGTTGCTTGTGTGTCTGAGTGAGTGTTTGCATGTGGTGTAAGTGGTGTAAGTCACGGTGGTTCTGGACTTTCCCGGCCTGCAGCTCGGCCCCTGCGTGTCCCCGGGGAGGCCCCCGTGTTCATGGGAAAGTCACGGCTCCATTTCAGACGACATTCTCGGGGTTTGTGTGCGGCAGTGGGGGTAACACTGAGAACAGCAACGCCAGACGGACATGGGGCACCCCGGGGCCAAACACCACAGGGACCGTTACCAGCCATACCCGGAGGAATGCTGTTGTGCTGTCACCAACTGTCAGAAACACACTCAGATTTATGATGCAACTGCCAGTGCTTGAAAAGTGACCACGCCCTGCTGACAGTGGGAATTATTAGCCCTCTTTCAGCCTCTTTCTCTTATTTGTTTTTAAATAGACTAAGGAATTACTACTCCACATGTTCACCATCTGGATTTATTACAGTTTAAGTGAATTACAGAGTTGAATGGTAACCTGGCGCAGTCCAAGTTTAAAAGTGAAATTTTGTTTTCATAATCCTTCTCAAGAGGTTTTCTGCTTTTCTGCCCATGCAGGGATAAGGACTACCATTTGCGGACCTACAAATCAGTGGTGATGGCCAACAAGCTCATAGACTGGCTTATTGCACAGGTAAACTCAAATTTTTGCCTGATGAAAGACAGAATTGTCCACTCGTTACACTCTGTTTTCATCTTTAGAGTCACACATGAGCAAAATTTACACTGGCAAACATTCACCTCCCGTTCAGTTCCATTTAATGCAAGCAGAGGGGCAAATTAAACGTTTGCATCCATTGGCAAAGCAGACTCACATCTTTGCATCATGTGAAGTTCAACTTTGGTGAACTTTGACTGGCAAAGTCGCAACCTCAAATAATTGCTAACAAGTATGTGTAGAGGAGATTTTGATTGTTGCCATGTTTAACCAGCTCATATTATGTGATACTGGCCGTGAAGATACAAACTGCTCATCATGAGAAATGCTGCCTGGATAGCAGTGAGTCGGAAAATGGACAAAGTAAGAAAATGAAAAATCTACCAATAACATCACATTTCATGGTATTTATTTGCAAGCCAACTAACATTAGCCAGAAAGCTAGCTTTCCACAGCCATCACATCAGCCACTGCCCACATTCAGCATGAACATCACCTCAGCAGGTGATAGCAACTGGCCTGCTTTTGTTATTGATGGACTGTTTCTTCACTTTGATTTCTGTGGAG
This sequence comes from Plectropomus leopardus, assembly GCF_008729295.1. NCBI lineage: Eukaryota > Metazoa > Chordata > Actinopteri > Perciformes > Serranidae > Plectropomus > Plectropomus leopardus. Next base: position 11,359,990 of record NC_056483.1, read on the forward strand.
GAGGGGTTTTGAACCTGACTAGCATGTCAACAGAGACAGTTTTTATTAAGTCCAAACTGATATGTAGCCGTGCCAACAAACCTGATTTGGTGTGATTTTAAAGAGTCGAGTGGAGCCAAGTAAAACAAATTACAGTGTTTGGCAAAAGTAAGAAGACGTCAGTTTAGATCATCCTCAATAGCAGTGTCTATTTTGTTAATAGGGCTCACCATTTTTGGCACACTGCTCGACAATGGCTTGACAAATGTGTTAGTCCCATCTGTGGCGCTGATTGGTAAATCACGTCTGCCCTGCAGTACTCATTGGTAGTTTTTATGCCTCTGAGCCAGTGATAGCCATGGCTTTGCATCTATATTTATGAGCGTGATCAAGAATGCCTTGAGGGAATAAGTTTGGTACAAAGGTCCACTTGGGCTCAAAGATGAAATGATTAGAATTTGGTGGTCAAAGGTCAAGGTCACTGTGACCTCATAAAACATGCTTTTGACCATAAATAAAGATTTCATATGCTAAATTTCACACAAATGTCTAATATGATAAAACAATGACATGATGGCATGGTATTTTATATCCAAAAGGACAAAGTTTAGCTTTACTGTGACATCAGAATGTTTTGCAATAACATTTTCTTGGCTGTTATTTAACATCATAATTCAGGAACAGAAGAGGAGACATTACTAAATTGGTGACACTAATCTTGGGTGTCCACCTTGATTTTGTGGCGATTGTGTAGATTTTCTGTGCTGCTGGGTTGAAGCATCCATGTTTTAGAATGTGTAGCTTCTTTGCAGCAACATCCATATCTGAAGCATTGTCTACCGTCATGGCTACATGTGAGTCTGGACAGACATGACTGTAAACTGTAACTGCAACTTCTCTGGTTTGTGGAGGCATTCAACCACGAGGCGGTAATTCTAGTTTATTTTAACTGAGAAACCACTGTTATGTCTTGATGCCAGACAAATAGTCAACTCGAACTCAGTGGAGTGGGCGGATTTAAAGGTTTGGAGCAAGGCAACCCCAATATAGCTTCATCCACAGTAAAGAATGAGCAATATTATTGTTAATCAACTTTTAAGTGGAAGTAACAATATGATTATACATTGCAGAGTCAAACATAATGTTGTCCAAATTAGTGATTCCAAGAAGTAGTCATTCAGAAAGTCTTTTTTTTTTTTTAATTATTACATAACATGAAGCATAATCAGTCAATTGGATTATACAGTTTTGCAGGCCACTTCAAATGTGCAACAAAGGAAACAAACTGAGACAACAAAGCGTTTCTTGCCATCAGATTGGGGGCTCTCAGCGGAGCCGAAAGGAAACGAAGAAAGAAAGGCAGAATTGATTCGACAGCTGAGCTTTATTGACTTTGACAGGAAGCTTTGAGGCTGACAGATTGATAGTTCTGTCCGGGATGACAACAAAGAAATGAAATGTATATGGCCCCAACCCCAGAATCAATGGCAGACATCACATGTTTGTGTATGCATGAAAGTGAATGTGTGTGTTCTTACTCCTTCAGTGGGACTTCAAGAGCTGTCACACTTTGCCGTCCAGACATGATTTTAGCTGTGTTCAAGTGCAGAGTAGCTCTGCTGGGCTTTTGGATGCAGGAATATGGGGTATGGGGGGGGGGGTGCTCGCTAAACATACAATGCCCTTTGTTCTGTCTCTCTTTTTCTTTTTTCCTCTTATTCTGATTTACATTATCCACTCTTTTTGCTTGAACTTGTCTCCTTTCTGCACTGCATCCACTTTCTCATGTTTTGTTTGGTGCAGGGAGACTGCAGGACCAGGGAGGAGGCGCTGATCTTGGGGGTGGAGCTGTGCGACAATGGCTTCATGCACCACGGTACGGCACTTTACACCGCTGAGGAATTTAACAGACCAAAAAAAAATGTCTCATCCCGCTGTTCACAAACCGTGGAATCCTCTCCATCATTGACTAAATAAGAGTTGAATGCTTCGGAGAAACCGCACAGAGGGCGCCTGGCATTTAGCATCCTGTTTTAGAACACAACCACTCTTGTTCTCTTTCCACTTCTACTTATAATCCCTTTGACACGCAACAGGAATAGAAGTTTTTTTCCAATCCAGTGAATGAATTTGTATGTGTGCATGTGTGTGCGTGTGGTTAGGGGCTACGGCTGTATTCACGCATACTATCATTAACTTCATGCATACTTGTGTGACTTAACCAAGTCCAGGGTACACGCATGGTTCGCTTTAGTTGTGAGAACTTGGCGGATAACACATGGATGTTTGTCAGATTAACTGCAAAAATGGTCAGTAGCCATGGTTACAATTTGTTTGTGCGAGTCAGGCTTGTTTTTAACTCTGCGCCTACCTAATGCCAAAGTCCACATCATACACACTACAGTATGAGTCACATCGTGTCTCCTTGTACCTTCGTGATGTAACTGCTAGAAGCTACCCACAGTTCAAGCCTTGCACTACAAACTACCAGCACATCTATGGAAAATACAGTAACGGTCACAGCCATCAAACTTCCTTTCACATCCACAGCCGTCAGGGTAATTTTACCATTCATGCCAGTAAGCTATTTGGCCTGACAACGTTGCTATTAAACCTATCGGTTCTATATCTGATCTTGAGGGGAATGAAGTGAATGTTAGTAGGTATCTAATTCTACTTCTATTGCTACTTCTTCCATATTATAGCCTTTTAATGCATTTTCTGCCATTCCACACTGCCCTTAGTTTTCATTTTTTTCCCTGCAGTTTATCATAATTTTTTGTCAGTCACGTGATAGTTTTGAGGATCAGAACAGTTCAAAACTAAACTCTTGCAAAAATGCATCACCATGAAAAAGTTACAGCAGATTTAATATTCACTGTGATGGATTTCAGAACTCAAGTGAGTTTTAGAAGTCTCCTCATTGATTTTAATCCTATTTTAATAGAAACCAACGCCTTGCTGGAACAGCTGAAAAAATCATCCAAGAATCAAAAACAGTATCAATAAATAAACTCTCTGAACAAAACTTTTGAAATTTGTCAGCAAAACTGCTTTTTATACATGATCTGTAGATAAGGGGCTAAAACTTTAAAATATCCTGGTAGGAAACTTCGTCTAAAAAAGCTATTTGCCAAAAATGTGATTATTCAGCTACTTTCATTTCAGCAGTTTGTTTGTTTTTCTGACTTTTAGTCACTCGTGACTTTGTTGTTACCTCCTTCAGTGTTGGAAAAGAGTGAATTCAAGGACGAGCCTTTGTTGTTTCGGTTCTTCGCTGACGAGGAGATGGAGGGCTCCAACACCAAACACAAACCTATGAAGCATGACCTGAAAATAGTTGAAAACGTCATCTCAAAGTCTCTTCTGGTGAGTGCTCACTAATAGTACTCCTTCGTGGCTTATTGATTGATTAGCTCTCAGTCTGTCTAACAAGCTATAATGTACCCACAACTCAGAACAAACCGAAGGCACAGTAAATCATTAGCAAGCACACAGCTGTGAGAAGCAAAAAAGTCATAACTCTGCAAAAGTCCATTTTATACCTCAGTAAGCATTCTTTTCCAAGGAGTGAGCAAATACTACTATGGCTGCTATCTGTTTGTACCAGTATCTGCTTCTGGTGTTTGTGCTCTGTGAAAATGTCTCGGTCTGCTGGCTTGGGATTTTGCTGATGGGAGACGTGCCGTTTTTTTTTTTTTTTTTTACAGATAAGGCCCAGTGATGGAGGCTACGGCTTTACCCTGGAGGAGAGGAACAGAGTCCCCATCATCAAATCTGTAGAGAAGGGCTCACCCGCTGAGGTGAGAATGCACCCACATGGATGAATTACTGAATGGGCCTATCCGGCACAGGCCCCCTGGCCTTCATCCCCAAAATGTCACTCAAATTAACACATTGATCAGAGAGAGAACCAAGTTCCCTCAAAGGGACACAAAAGAACTACAAAGAGACACAAAACTGCTAGAAAGAGACACAAATTAATTTCAAAGAGTAACTAAATGACCAAAATAGACACAAATGTACCTCAACAACACATAAATTGACCTTTTAAAGAAACACAAAACAACAAAAAGCTATGCATAGGTACTACAAAGAGACACAAAACTCCTAGAAAGAGACACAAAATGACTTCAGAGACACAAAATGATTTCAAAGAGTAACTAAATAACCAAAAAAGACAGAAATATACCTCAAAGACACACATTGACCTTTAAAGAAACACAAAACAACAAGAAGCTATACAAACGATCTCGAAAGAGACACAAAACAATTAGAAAGAGACCAAAAACAACTACAAAAAACAGAAATTACCAAAAAACAGGACATATATGTTTATTTAACAAATTGATATTCATATTCAAACTGAGTCCTTTCTAAGTGGATATACATACTGTACAGATCCATGTAAGCTTTCTGTAACGTAAAGTAGGCCCCAACATCTGAAGGTGTTTTGGCTTTGTGCCGCTAAGACTCTGATTCAGCGTATCCCCTTTGTCACTTAACATCCTCCTGCTGTATTTCATTTGGTTTTCAAGAAGTTATTCTGCAAGGCTGTGATGCCTTTAAAGTAGATGAGCTCCAGTTAGCAGAAGCCTTTTGTTGTTAAAATGTGGTTCGGTCATCAGTCATTCAAAAAAATCTAAACCTCTAACCTGCTTTATGGTGATGAACACGGATGCTAACATTAGAAGAATTTTCATGCAGAAATAGAGCGCATTAAAGGGCGCCATATTTTTGAGGTCTCCTTTGGTGTTTAGCTTTGATCTGCTGGATGAAAATGGGACAGAAGAGTTTGTGGGCAAATGTGATCAATCTGAGCACACGACCCATAATTCCCTCCAGCCCTGAAGTAGCACTGAATGCGCCTGGAAGGTCTGGATTGCATAGAGACTAGGGTTGTGTGTGTCTGGATTTAAATATTCAGGCTGAGACAATGAAATCCGCAACAGGATCCAGCTGTATACTCGTAGATAAAAGTCATCCTATGACTCGGAGCGTGTGCTCTTTTCTTTGTGATATATAGAAATCCTTTGGGAGTATTGGTGTTTTTATAACAAAAAGTTAACTTGAAGCTAAAAATGACAAACATTTCATTGTGATTCTGCATGACATCAAAACCTGATGCTTGACTCAATACTTTTTTTATCATCTTTTTTCTTCTCTTCTATTGCAAGATGGCTGGCTTGGAGGTGGGAAAGAAGTTGTTTGCCATAAATGGAGACCTGGTGTTCCTCAGGCCTTTCTCTGAAGTGGAAGTACTTCTTAGGCAGTGTTTTAATAGCAAGGGACCCCTGAGGGTGCTGGTTAGCACCAAGCCGAGAGAGTAAGTCATTTCTTTAAATGCATGTCCAGTGTGTAGGATTTAGGGTGATATACTGGCAGAAATGGAATATAATAGAAGAATAAGAATGGTTGTGTTTTCATTTCCTTAGAATGAGCCTTTAATATCTACATAGATAGCAGATCCTTATCTACAGAGATCCCCATGTTGCTCCACCATGATTCTACAATAGCCCACGGCGGACAAATCAAACACCGCCTCTAGACAGGGCCATCCCATTTTTTATGTTGTCCACCACTGTTAGCAGCCCCTTGGCGATGAGCAGTGTTGGAAAAACATTTTTTTGTTTGTTTTTTTATGTAAACTGCTTTATTCAGAGTTTTTAGCGGCTTAAATCACCTGGTAAAAACCTCCTGAACATCTTGATTTTAAGTTATCAGAGAAAAAAGGTGAGAACACATTAGCAGAAGCTTGGCTAGTGGCTGTCTCCAACAAGCAGAAAAGCATTGTAGAAACACTGATTTGTAACGTTATACTGCTTCATTCAGTGCTTTTACCAGTATTGATCACTGGCTCTCTTTTTTTAACAAAAGAAAGAGACCTCTGTGGATAATTCAGCTCCTGGTAAAAACTTCCTGAACTATGAACACTGAAGGAATTCTAACATGAAGAAGTTAAAGCTGCTTGCAAACTACAGTTGTTACAGCCAGATACTGTTAAATCCCCATAAATCTTACACACTGGACCTTTAATGTGTGCATGCGTGTAAAGGTATGATCAAAGAGATATTGTCTTGTATCCTTTTCCCTCCTCGTATTCCCAGGACGGTGAAGATTCCAGACTCGGCTGATGGGTTGGGTTTCCAGATTCGTGGCTTTGGTCCATCTGTGGTCCATGCTGTTGGGAGAGGTAAGAGATAGCTACTCGAGGTGTCTGGCCTCATCAGAAAAAGGCCTCCCATAACCGCTCTGTTATTGTGGCACAGCTGGCGAGCAGATGCCACGCCAGTCTTTGGGGGTGCGCATGACTTGGCCACACAGGGCCAATTTTCCTCGCTCATGCACTCCATGTGGCTCAGCTGGCTTGGTGCTGGCTCTGCCAAGACGGAGAATTAGCTGGTTATCAGTCACTTTCCACATTACAATCATTTACATGTACCTATTCACATTTTTTCCTAGTGGTTTCAGGGCTGGCACGAGATAGGGTCCAATCAAAAAGCAATCCATGGACTTGTCTGGGTGTTCTCAGGAGAATTGAATCCTGTTTTTTCCTTAAGCAATCTAAATGGGATGACAGGGTGGATATGTGCTGGGTATGTGTGTGACTTTGTGTGTGTGTGCATGTGTGGACTTGATGATGTGGTTGCCTGGGAACCTGCTGTGTGTTCAAGTAGATGCTCTGATCCCCTGAGACAAAGCTGATGATCCCTAATCCCTTAGACTGTCATAACAGCTGCTGTCCCCTGGTGTCTAAGGTCAGTAGGAGCAGGTAATAACAATTAGAGGCAGAGAAACTGAGAGACAAGAAGAAGCCATGGTTAAGGGATTCTTCACCTGACCAGATGACCATTTGTATATCACTAACTCACCCTGTGTTACGTTGAATTTGTGACAAAAACTCTTTCTTGCCGGCCTCCAGTGAACAGAGAATCCAGAAACTGAGAGAATTCTTGATGAATTAAAGTTATAAGGGAGCCATGCTTTTCAGCAACAAAACTTTATCAAAACATCTGTTTACAAATTCTCACACAACTTGTCTTATTTATCATATTGTATGTTTGGTACTTCAAAACCAGATGGCCTTTTCTGACTGGAAACTGAAATAAAAGTGAAATTTATCTATGATCTCCTCAAAGCCAGACTCCATTGACAAAATACATGATTTTACCTTGCTGGAATGGGAGCTGCTGGTCTACTGCTGCCTCAGTCAGTTAGTTTGTTGGTGTTATTGTGTGACTTTGGTGAATCCAAACTAATCCTTATAAACACAAAATTCACACAATAACACAAACAAGCTTACTGATGAAGACAGTGATAGACCAGCAGCTCCTGATTTAAGTGAGGTAAAAAATTACTGTTTTTGTCAATTGAGTCGGGCTATGAAGAGAGCATAGATAAGTTTCATTTCCTGTTCAGTTCAGTGTGAAAAAGGCTTTATGTTTGGTAAGTACTGAGCATACGACTGGATAAATAACACTGGAAACAAATGTTTTATGTAGTTTTAATGTTAAATATGCACTCTGATGACTTCAGTTCATCAAGAATTTTTCTGAATTTTCTGATTCTTCGTTCAGTGGAGGCATGAGATAAATACTTTTTTCCCACACATTTTACGCAACACAGGTACCAAAGTTTAGGCTACCAGTTTTAGCCAGATCAGTCATGTCCATATTAGTGCTACTAAGCAAATGTTAACGCCTCAACACACACACCCTTACCAGGATATTTGTCCAAAGAGGCATCTACCTGAGGCAGGGAGTGTCAAGAGGCCTACTAATTATTTCACTATGTCAGTCTGTGATAGGAAAGCAAAAATAGATACATACACTCACATACACACAAAGTTAGAGAGCTGTATCTTGTACCACACGTCCTTGCAGTCTTACTCCCTATCTTATTGGCCCTGTTGTTGTGTTGGACTGTAGCCTGTTTTTCCATTCTATTATTAAATACAGTGGACCTCTCTGTTGATATACTTTCTTACCACAATTAAAGCAGCGAAAAAAAGAGTGCAGCTCAGTTATTTAATTCTGGGCAAGAAGAGTACAGATTCTGTATATTGCAGTGTGAGGTATGCATGCTATGTGTTTAAGGAGCTTTGAATAAAATGAGGAGGAATACTGAGTCTGCCATGCACTTCCTTTTGATAGCTGTAAACCTTGAAGATCTCTTAGAGTATGGTCTGAATCACATCCCTCAGAGAGGCCCAACATCTACCCCAGATAAACAACTTCCCTCCTCTTCATGCTCTCCTTCGCACTTCTCCTTCGCTGCCAAAACAGGAAGCAAAGTTGTAAATACAAAGAAGAAAAAGGAATGTTGTTCAACCTAATTTTGTGTACAGGATGTGGAAGATTTGACAGTTATTTTTTGGGGGGGCGTGTGTGTGCTGGTGTTTTTTTTTCATCCTGATGCAGCTTCCACCTGCTTGATAACGTGCAATAGTTATTGCCCTTGACGCCTCTCTTTTTCTGTTTTGCTCATCTGTGTCTCACGCCAGGCACAGTGGCAGCCATCGCTGGTCTCCACCCAGGCCAGTGCATCATCAAGGTGAACGGCATCAATGTAAGCAAGGAGAGCCATGCCAGCGTCATCGCTCATGTCACTGCGTGCAGAAAGTATCGACGACCCACACAGGTGAGACAGGAGGAGGAGGATGGGCAAGGAGAAAAAGAAATAAAACTAACTACAGAGGTTTTCCAAAACTTTTATTCTAGAGCAAAAGTATCTAGGTATCTAGTATCTATAAGTATCTAGGATGTCCTAGGCCTTGTGTAATGCATCCTTGGTGATCAGATCCAATCGCTCAGAACACATTTTGAGTTAGTCTGGGCCACATGCGACCACATTCTTTCAGCACCTACCCAGCTGACGTCTTTGACACCCCACCGGATAAGAAAACTTTTATTTGCTGCAGTTGCACAGTTGCAGAGCTGAGGGACTGTTTCTGGAGCTGCTTTACTCCTGGGGAATGGTCAGTTCAATGTCTGCCTGGTTAGCAATAGCTAACACAGCAGCAGCTATTAAACGGTCCAAGTAAATTCACAACAACAGTAAATGGCTCAACTCTGTTGTTAATCCTGTAAAGTTAGCCGTATGATGCTAGCAGTTAGCCCTGTCATTGTTTTTGTGTGGCTGGGCGGACTCATAACAACTGTTCCCACAACAGAGTTCACATTTCCCCAGCAGTGGTCTCCTAGCGGTGCTTGTCTCATGATACAAACAGAGGGAGAACGGGGCAAGGAAGCTCTACACTAAAATATCATTAAAATGTTATTTCAAATAGTGAAGTCTGTAAGTGTGTGTGTAGCACGGTAAACCTCCTGCAGGTAAAAACAATGCATTTGGTCTTTGCAAATGGAAATGATTCACTTGTTAATTTGCATATAGAGCGTCTTGATTAACCACTTTTGATCAGATCTCACTTGATCTGATCAAAAGTGGTTAATCAAGACGCATGCGGAGATGCACACAGACTTAGAGCTTTTACTAATTAATAATTCACCTGTTTGCGGATCACCCAAGACACATGTTAATACCATGTGTAAACAGGCTTACACATGCATACAATGAAAATTAAAAAGTAGCGTAGTAACCTGTGAGCGCCATGAAGATATAGTCCCCCAAGTAAAGATGAATCATTTTTCTGTAATAATGGCTGAGGTGGAGGTCACACTTTAATTTCCCATGACCTCAATGGTAGAAAGTTAAGATAATTTGAACTATATGTTGATTGAGCTGATAGTTATGTAATAAAACTTCAAGGAGGGGAAGTGCAGGAGATCATAAAAGAGCAAAAGGAACAAAAAGAGCTGAAAAGAGGGGAAATGAGGACTAGTTGGCTGTGAGAAAAAGAAAAAAAAACAGCGGACAGAACTTCTAGCTCCCATTTACCTTCATATCTCTTTCTTGCTCTGACTCCCTCTTTCCTTCTCTTGGGTCATTACGCAGAAATAATAGTAGTTTTGGCTTCTCCTGTGCTGACCTCTGGCTCACAGCAGTGGGCCTGCTGTGGGAGACTGGCAGGCTGCAGAAAGAGGTGGGAAAGGATCTGGTTGTGACTGGAGCTCAGGGTGGCTGACATTGCTGGAGGGAGGAGAAAGATGGACGATAGGCCAGGCAGGTTTTTTTTTTCTAAAACAGTGGTTGACAGCGGAGAAGGGGGAGAGGAAGCTCAGTCCACCTGCTGAAGGTGGGTAAATTGTGAGAAAACAGAATCTCAAGGGTGTGTGTTTGTGGTCTGAGTCAGTGTAGTGTGTCACTGTAATTGAGCTCCACGGGGACTTCAGGCTTAATGAAGCACTTCAGGGTTCCAACACTACTGGAGATCTGGTTCACATCAAGTATGGATGCAGAGGAACCACCCTCTCTTTCTCTGTCTCTCTGTGTGTGTGTGTGTGGTTGTGCACTAGGAGACCACAGACCAGTAGGCAGGCATAGCATGTAGCCTTGGCAGAAAACCCACTGCGAGCTTGGGTGTGTAGACGAGAGGACAGACAGATACACAGACACACACGCACACACAGAACTGTGTGGCACACTGGAGTGGGTTGATGAGATTGGCACGGGTTTGCTTTTGCGGTCTCACTAAGCACCATGTTTCCATATGTTTGCGAAGGCTTTTCACTGTATGCTCTGCCAACCCAACTGTGACGCTGTCCACCATATCTGGGCAGAATCAGCTCAACATACTGCATGAAACCCAAACCTCAGCTTGTGTGCACACAAAACAGACTTCTGTTTGTTCAGAGTTTTATTTTGCCTCATACTATCTCACTAGCAATAGAAATGCCACCTGTTGACCACAAACGATGCTACAATAGACTGATTTGTGTTGACAGTTTTTGTGCATGAGGGAATTGAATGTTTCCAGTCAATTTAACGCTAAGTGAAAATACACAGATTTTTTAAAGTTCAATAGTTAAATAAAAGTTTAAATTGGACAATCGGAGACAAAATAACCTGACATATTTTTTCTGATGCAAAAACATTTTGATCAAACCTCTAAACATATTATTTGATTGTGATCCAATGCAGCAAGACACTATTAAGTGGGTGTACAACAACAGTGAGAGCGCCCAGGAGGACAACCAGAAAACAAACCAGAAACCAACCCCTGAGGAGAATGGAGACGGCTTCGAGTGTAAAGTCGAAGGTGACCTCACACACACACACACACACACACACACACACACACACACACACACACACACACACACATTCACAAGAAACTACACGAGAATCAGGAAAATAAATTCTGCTCAAGGTGTCCGTGGATGTAACACAGGCCTGTTCACGGGAACACAAGTCCGTTACCCTCTCCAGTTAACAAGTCAGATGGAGCTCCGCACAGGCTCATCTGGAGTGTGTTAGTTTGAGAACAGCCGCCTCCTCTGGCTCATCAAGTGTTAATTCCCGCCTACGATTTATGGATCCCAATGAGAAAGTTAAACAGGAAAGCTATTCCCTTCATAGCAAACAGCTCCAGAGCAGGATTTATTGCCATATTAAGTCATTGCGTTAGCATAGGGCCGGTTAACTTAATGCTCTTGGAATTGCTCATCATCTGAGGAGGGTTATGGAGGGAGGCCCTGTGCAGAGGGTCTTCCTCTGAAATGAATTGCAGACTTGTTGGTCTGAGACCTCCTACAGTGCAGACTGCAAAATGATGTAAACATTTTATGTGGCGCAGATAGGGATTCTTTGTGTTTATCACAGAACATGATCAGTACATAGTTTTTGTGATTTGTGCATGTGTGCTGCCATATTTCCATGAGATCTGTTTCACCGCTGACTCTTCTTTATTTTTACAATCACAGAGGTTATGGACAAGTTCAACACAATAGCCATAATTGACGGGAAGAAGGACCATGTAAGTCTGACAGTAGACAACGTCCACTTGGAGTACGGAGTGATGTACGAGTATGACAGTACAGCTGGCATCAAGTGTCACGTGCTAGAAAAGATGGTCGAACCCAAGGGATTCTTCAGCCTTACTGCTAAGGTACTCTGTCAGAATTAATGATCGTAAGACTTGTGAACTATTCTGGACATGTGAACTGGCCAGGCTGATTGTTTGGTTGAAAATCTGGTGAGATGTTTGATTAATTGGTAATGGTAATTTAAAGGAATATCTCACACCACTGAATGGTCATTTGTTTATCAATTGCATTCCCTGTTTTATGTTGTATTGATGACAAAAATTGTCTTTTTCTTTTATGCATCTGGTGAACAAACAAGCCAAAAATGGATAAAATTCTTGATGAGTTAACAGATGATCTGTTTGGCCTGGAAACTGAATTGAGATTAAAATTTATCTATGCTCTCTTCAAAGCTAGACTCTGTTGACAAAAACAATAATTTGACCCCACTCTCACCAAGTGTGAGAGTTTGTAAACATGTTTTTATTTAATTCTTCTTAAATGCAACATAACAAGGGTTGAGTAGATTTGCCACAGGACTAAATAGCCAACTTGGTCCCCGATAACCAAGTGTTTGATTATAATCACACTTAAAGCACCAGATATTTAAACTTTTTTTAAATTTAAATGCACTGTGGTTGTACAATGGCTCTGTATCATAATATAGTGTTAGCACCTTTATTATTTCAGTTATTTAATGCGTAAATGGAACATACACCCCCTACATTACAGCAGAAGTAGATACTGGTTTGGGGGGCTCTGGGCAAAATATATTATAGCTGCCATGTGCACAGTATATGATGGGAACTGACACTCAACGGGATGTGCCAACAGTTCATGGAAAATGGGAGGAACAAGTCAAAAGAGTTCATCTTTGCCCCATGATTAATCCAGCCCTGTCCAGCCCCACTGGGATGTCTAGTTCAATTAATGCCAATTACTTTTATCATTAAGCTAACTGTTTTAATCCTGAGTGGCTGTGGATGACAGTGAGAGAAAGAAAGAGAGAGAGAGGAGAGGGAAAGTTTTTATAACCTTTTAGGTGATGAATGATGCTGTTTGGCTTTATCACCTCAGAGTAGAGCCTCGCTTGATGAGGGAGAACAATAAAGATGTAAACAAACCATGACTTGGCTTCTGTCTCACCCCAGACTGCAGAGTAGTAGTAGATTAACTCCAAAATTATGATGACAAGTTATTGTTTTACTTTATATGTTTTTGCTGTTGGGATGGAAGTGAAAACTCTGGAGAATTTCTAATCAATCAGATTCTGATTGATAATTCAGGAGAACTTTGTGATGGCATTTTTACAAGTTTGTATTTGAATACTTGATGAATGCAGCCAGCAGCTCTCTTGCTGTGTAGATTGAGGGGCTTGATTGTAGTTAATACTGACAGCTTTATTTCATCCATTTTAGTTCCCAGCTGTGTTAAGTGCATGCTTTTTACATCCCAGCAGCAATGCTCACAGAATGATCATTATTGATTTAAGATGCACAGGGGAAAGAAGATCCCCACAGACAGGAGACGTGTAGATGCACACATGCTGGTGTGGGAAATAAAAAGCAGCATCTTTCTTCCAAACGCCATGAACAATATCTTTCAACTTGGTGGTAAATTAGCAGAGATTACAAGTTGGGTTCATGTCTTAAACTGGTCTAGATTTACAGCCCTTGTGATCTAAAGTCTTTAAAAGCTCCATCTTAACACGCACAGAAATAAAACGTGCCATATCCCCTCCGACTATAAGTTGTTTCCCATTCCTCCAAAGTGAAAGTAATTTTAGTATTATTATAAACATCTGCCCCAGATGTCCTCTGAGAAATGGTTGTGATGTTGAATTTTAATATTGCAAACGCTGTCAGGGCGCAGGGGTTTTCATGTGCTGCAGTCTCTTCCTGCTGTTACATTTCCTTCCCTGCTTTTCTCTCTCCTCCACTGGGCATCTCATTAAGACGGCTCTGAGATTTGTGTCTCTCTTCCTCCTCTATATCTAATCTCTGATCTGGAAAGTCAGAGTCTACATACGTAGAGCATATGTATCACAATCTGGGTTTATCTCTGTGAATTTATGAATAGCACATGGAAATTTCAGATAGCGGTTCAACTGCTCATGAAACGCTGTAGAGGAATCACCCCTCCAGCCAAAATGTATTTTGTTTCCCAATTTAAATAAAGGCTCAGTCATTTATTAACATCCCATTAGTTGTTCTTAGAGGCATTTGTGTATCACTTAATCATCCCTGCCTTTGTGTGCCCTTTCTCTGACCAGATCCTGGAGGCGCTGGCGCGTAATGATGACCTGCTGGTGCAGCTGTGTGGCAGGTTGAGTTCCAGCTGTGATGTGATCCCAGAGGAGCTGCAGGTACGCTTCAGTGCCATGTGTGGTGAGAGATTGGAGCACATCAACCGACGAATCACCAACTACAGAAAGGTAAAGAAGAGGCTTTTCATCAATCCTCTGCTCTGGATGATAGTTATCTCCATTATGAACTGTATATCTATATTTTTAAGCAGCTTGGAACTTTGAAAATGGACTGTGTCTTCTGTAATTCTCTGCAGACAGACAATAATAGACGCAGACAGGATGCAGCTGGTGCAGAAATGCCACTTTTGCATAGTTTTTGCTGTGGTTCCACACTGTGGTTCTTGTCCTAAGAGAAAGAGTGGAAATCTTGCTGAACCAATTCAACATAGATGCATTGTGATAGAACTCTTTTAGCAACATCCGTTTAGGGCTGGGTACAGAAACCCAGTGCCAATATGGTACCGGCTCTTGAAAGACCAGCACCTACTGGACCACATCATAAAGAGGATTTTGGAGCCTCATTTCTATGCCATATGGTGTGGGTGAAGTTTGCTATTGTGCAACGGAAACAAACAGAGAAAGAGAGAGAAAGAGAAACAGAGCACATGTGCGTGACGGTTTTGTGTGACTGTGAGGCTGCGGCAACCTGAGAAGAGAATATTGAGTTAAACGTAGCAGTGCAATTTGTGGACAAAGTAGGGTATTTGTGTGTATACTTAAAACCATTTAGAGTTTATATATTGTTCAATATCAAGGTCAGATTTTTCTTTTCAATAAAAAAGACACTCTTTTTAAACATTTTTTCGGGCATTACTTTTTCAAAGTATAGTTTAGGCTCCATTTAGGCACTGTACTGTTTTGTCAGAGTGCATCAGACCGTCAACAACAAGTTAAACACAAGTGTTGGATGAAGGCACCTGCGCTAAAAGTTCTCACTGACCTGAGAGTTAAGTATTTCGCCAAGATGTCTGTCACTGTCTCGCAAACTTGTCACTGACTAGTATATATCCGGCCCTTTGTTTGTAATTAGGTTACAGCTGGTTGTTGACAGAGCCAAGTATTTTCATCACTTTTCATTCACATCTGTAAGCATGTGTCTATAGGCCAAACATCCCGATGCCTGCAAATGTGCGTGAGAGGGTAAAAAGGAAAAAATCTGACTCAACATTAGAGCGGGCCTTGGATTAATTACCAGTCACTTATAAATAGCCGTGCACAGCCACAGCCAGGACTTTTGTTGTGTAAGATCCCCTCCTGCACTGGAGCATTCCTTCTCAGACCCCTAGAGAGAAAGGAGGGGGGTAGTGAGAGTAGAGGAATGAGAGAAGGAGCGAGATATGAGAGTGAGGATGGATGAAAGAGTCTATAAAGACACAGAAAAATAGAATAGCAAGTGATATAAGGAGAGATGTTAACCTGAGGAAAATATGAGTCAACAAAGCTGTAGAGGCGGACAGGAGATGTGGTGAGACTCTTTTGTCTCAAGAGAGGGTCAGCTTGAGGCCCATCTGGAGCACATCATCTTACTTTAAGCAGGAGCTTCATACTCCAGCTTTCTGAGATAACCAGGAAGACGTGTTTGGTTTAAGTTCCTTTCGCTGACATTTACATTATGTTATGCTTATGTTGCTTGACAGCGCAAGTTGCTAAAAAGCGATGCGGCGGCTTATACCATCTGCTGTGTAACATCCAAGACAGGACACAGGCCCTGTGATTGAGGGTTCAAGGAAAGTGCAACCAAATGTTGCAGAGAAAAAATGTGTTTGTGATATTCTGTTTCAGACCCAAGCAGTCCTTGGGGCTCCCTGTGTGTTGTGTTTTTACATGAAGATACTATCTCATGGCACGTTCAGGAAGTTTTTTTGCACAGCAGGGTTGGGTTGAGTTAGAGATCCTGCAGAACTTATATATTACATGACGTGATGCATGTGCTTATCTAAAAAGAATATTTACTTTATTTGAAGCAACATAATTTTCAGCGGAAAGTATGTTTGATATTACTGTGATGAAAATAAACAGTTCCTCTGCAGCAAATTCAAAACTTACATTCTGGATGTTGTTGAAGTTACAAATCAAATCACAGATAATAAAATAGTTTCATCATATATTCTTACAACATGATGATAAGTGCCATATGATAGTTTAATCAATTCCTATCAGTTGAAATGATTACCTGTCATGTCATAGTCTGGAGTTCCTCATTTATGTGAGTGATGACTGTTCTGTGTCTGTCTTGGATCTTTGATTTCGGTTCAATATTTGAGCTGCCACATAAAAAGCAGGAATGTAGGATATGTACAGTAATGGGTGTTTATGCTTTTCTTCTACTGCCAGCTGTCATATATGTAAAACAAAACAGTACGTTAGGTTGACAGTTATTCTCTAATGTGTTTCACATGGAGCCTTTTTTTTCTGAGGTAACACATCAGCTAAATAATGCTTTGAAGCCTGGCTCTTCTAAAAATGTCTTCTCAATTCCTGTTCCCAACCTCTGATTACTATTGATTACAAATCTGTCAGCCAATAGTATTATCGGATGGCATTTTCTGCAGTAAGTGCCATTAAAATTCAAGATTTCTACTCATATTTCTGTCAAATTCTCTTTTCACTTTTGCAGCCATATTAAAGAAAACATTTGTTATCTCTAAACCACATGCATCTCTTTTCTCCACAGTTTGCCCGGGTACTGAAGAACAGAGCGTGGCCCACCTTTAAGCAGGCTAAAGCCAAGGTGTCCCCCCTCCATAGCAGCGACTTTTGCCCTACAAACTGTCATATCAATGTGATGGAGGTGTCCTACCCGAAGACCACCACCTCTCTGGGTAGCGCCTTTGGTGTGCAACTGGACAACAGAAAGAACACGCTGGAGAAGGGAGGACGCAGTAGTGCTGAGCAGGGTGAGTCAGGAACACCTGCACAGTGGATGCATATTCATCTAAATCTGATTTCAAATCGGTAATTATCCCTTTTTTTTCCTGGCATGTTTGTGTCTCTGCAGGAAAGATAAACCCCATGGTTAACGTCCAGCATACGATCACTACCATGGCCGCACCATCGGGTCACAGCCTTGGAAGGACAGAGGGTCACGGCCTTCGATTCCTGCTCAGAGAGGAAGACCTGCTCACACTGGATGCGTACCAGAAGCTCCTTTACAAGCTCACTATGGTTGTCAAGGAGATGGAGACGCACGGTGCCCATATTCATGAGTGAGTGCCTATATTTACAGACTTACAGCATATACAACATCTGTTCCTTAACGTAGAGAAGAGCCAGATTGCCATTTCTCATCATCAAATATGTGTCCCTAAGACATCAGTGATTCAGTTTCTTATCTTGTCGTTGACATGTAAACATTGTCCATTTCTCTCATTTCTCTTGACACCGCTCTTCTTGAGCTCTTATCCAGTGAGTTAACAGTTCCATATAATATATTTCATTCACAATTGTCAGCTGTTCATCTTATGTTGGTGGTTCAGCCTTGCACCATCTCTCAGTAATGGTCTTTTTGCAAGCTGCCAAGAGGAATGTCAGTATATATCTGTCTTCTTTAAACGCTTTACCCCCTGTAATATTACCAAAAACAGAGGTAGGTATATCATAGGTCAGGATTTGATAATAACCATATGAACATTTTTCTAAAACTGTACAATTTCAGGACAAAGCAGAAATACATGGCTATGATCCACATTTACTGTCCCACATCCTCTGCAACATGGTTGTGTGTTGGACAGGTAAAGAATCTGATTATATTAATATGCCACCGTTTATTTTCTGTTATATTCACGCTTACTTATTTTTCAGCAGCACTTTCTTACATAAAAATCACCCATAAAAGCTTCTAAACCATAAGTGGACATGTTCCTATAGCAATATGAAATTCAATAAAAATTAACAACATAAGCAATAAAGATTAAAGGTTTCCCTGATGTAAGCATGTAGCTACATGTAGGAGTGAACTTGCAGCTAAGGAATGACTATAATAGAGTATAGTGTCCCTTACTACTGTAAAAAAAATATCCAATAAAAGCTTCTAAACCCAAATCTTCACAACCTGTTCTAGCAGGAATATGCTCAGAATTCAGGGAGAAATTAAATCAGCAACCAAGACTCTATGTTTCCTTGATGTTAGCATGTAGCAGTGTATGTTACATAATGTAAACACTAGCAGTAGTGTGCCTGAAGCAGATGACCATATAAAAAAATCTGTAATAAGCTGGCGTTGGCTTTTCTCAAAAGTAGAAAAATGAGTATTCAGAATGGTCTGAAGCATTAGGTTTTTGCTCATAGGGATTGCTTGTACATCTGTTAAACTCATAATTTAAAACTAAGGCCACTTAAAATATGAATATCCAGCACTGTAACATTATATGCATATGAGAGAAAAAAAGGAAAAGGACAGTAGGTCCCCTTGAAATGGGCTTAAGTTTGACACAATTCGATTTTAACGTATGTCCCACAAAACAAAGGGCGAAAGTGATTGAAACTCCTCAAATCACTTTTTGTTTATGATGGAAAAAGATACCCTCCCACTGATTCTATTCCACTTGATTTGAAGTGTCCTCTGAAGCCAGATTGCCTCATATAACACGCTGTAACTTCAGCAGCCGGCTTGGTCAATGCGCTGCATGCATCTGGCACTTGGCGGGCATACATTTTGGTCATTACTCTGGCACCTGTGTGTGTGTGCATGTGTGTGAGAGAGAAACAAAAGGAAGGGGAAAACAGAAACATCAAGTCAGTTTGGGGGTTTTCACGACCATATGTCTGCACAAGTTGCGCACACAGGTATGCCCATGCTTCATGTTGTTCAGGATTTTAAACCTGATATGCTGCGTGTGTGTGAGATCAGTGTTTCCTGGCTGGCCACTCTGTATTCAGCACGGTCGCTGGGTTCATTGTTTGGAAACACATGAGGCTACAGAAAGGAAATGGGAAACACTGCTGCAGCTCTGCTTCCCCCACCCCCAAACAGGAAATACAATCTCAGTGACCAAAAGGGTGTGACATTAAGCCAGGTGCCCTCTGGAAATACCATTCACCAACAATAGACCACTGATACATGTATGCATTGTACACAGAAAAACATAAACACACATACATCCCTCTAAAATGCTCATGTGACTTCTGTCTAACTAAAAAGTCTTGTAAAGGAAACTTCCAGATTTCCCCCTGCAGTAGTTGGTAATTATTGTAGGACAGCTGACTTATGTGTTATGAATCTTTAGATGATCATTAGATTGATTTAGTCATTAGAAGTCTCCTCAGCCAAGGCGGCAGTATTCGAAGAATGACATTAAAAGTCGCTAGATGGAGCGGAGCTGTCACCTAGCCGCGGTAATAATGAGTCGCGTCCACAGCAGGGCTCTTAATGACTGAGTCTGGACAAATTTTGTCATGCTCCTGTCAGTGCCAATTAGTAGAGTTGTTTCCACGTGCATTCAAATGGTCCGAGACGCGGCTGGTGAGGGGATAATGACCTTTACCATCCGCTATCTGTTTAAACATGCAGCCGCACACACACACATGCACACTTCAGGAGCTTGTTAAGAGTGGGCTGTGGGGGCGGGCGTGAGTGTTTCACAGGAGTGGAACTAATAATGGGTTGTGTTGCCAGTAGCTGCAGTCTCGAAGATTTGCTGTGACCTCTGTGGGTGTGTTCAACCCTCCTGAGCGCTTCATTAGGTTAGTTTGCATATTAACCTGATCGCCTAGTAGCCTAGGGTCACAGCTACTTGTTTTGTTCACACACACCCTTCCATTTCTCCCCCAGCTCTCCTTTATTTCTGTTTCATTTCCTCTATATCTTCGTTTCCACACACCCGTCTGCACACATAGACACAGCCATTCTTCACTCCCTGTGTCTTTTTTCTCTTCCTGAACTAACTTTGACAGCACAACTTCATAATGACATAATAATGAACTGAAGTGGCCATATTTATGAGAGCTCTCTTGTGATGTTAAACAAAACATCCCACCTTCTTCCCAGCCCAAAGTCAAGAGAGGAATTTTAAGACACATTGGTCAGAGATTTGAAATATCCTCAAGTAATTTAAGAAAAGAAAACAACTGGACATAGAATGATGTTACATAATTTCTTGGCTGATTGTAGAGGAATCCATTTTGAGGAAGCGACCTGTTAACCTTTGTCTCGTGGGGCCACAGACAAGGGGTCGCAGCTGTTTGAGGACGTGCCCTGTGACGTGCATTACATTAGTACCTCCTTCTTTCCTGTATCAAACACCCACTTTTCTCCTCTATTTTCACACATTTTCTATTTCTACGGATCAATAATAGACAGGGTTCTGGCTGATCCTCGCAAAAGTCTTAAAAAGAATTGAATTGATCTAAAAAAATATCGCTTTAATTGGTATTTATTTCTGAAATAAATTTTTCAAAAATCTTGAAAATGCTAAGATATGAAGTTGAATTTTATGACTCTCAGAATAATTGGTGACATTTATTGTCTTTTAAATCACTCATGGAATTTCTCCCTCATTATAGCCTCATTTCTACTGCACCAAAAAACCCTGATAACACCTGCTAACATCTGGCTTTTTAATTTAATGGGGAAGTGTACAATCTGCATTCACACCTGGGTCAAATGACTGCGGTAGTCACAGCTATATATCACCTCTGGCTTTAATTAGCATTGATGGAAAGACAACACTCGGGAGAAAGTGCTAATTTCAGCTCTCTAACTGATGAGATGCAATGACGTGCCACCACTAATTACTGTCCGTCTTCTCCTATGCAGAGCTGAAATATCAATCCAAATTAGTCTGCACCAAATTTGAAAGAAAGACTGAATAACTAGAGATATATTAAAAGAAGTAGCCACTGTAAAGTTTTCACAGACATCTGTTCCTGCTATTGTGTACCTGTTCTCTGGCCTTCTGGTGACACTGCATGCGACACATAAAAAAACCCAAAACAAAACAAAACCCCCACACACAGGAAGGCATGCTTGTCTATTGCAGAGCTGTGTACACAGCTCTGCTCTTATTGGCAATGGAAAAGCAGTATATAGCCCATTTTTAGCATGTTTACTCATGTTTGAAAAACTTGTGTTCACTTGCTAATTTGGGTGGAAAAAGGGTATAAGTTATTGTGCAATTGTTGTTATTATAGATTAGTTGTATTTAGTTTTGAGAGGTTTAAAAGAGTTCTAGAAAGTCTGAAATCTAACAAGCTATATGCCATATGAACTGTGAATAGAAAGCTATAGGGCCATCAAGAAACAGCCTGACGTGGAGCTTTGTAATGCAGATCCACCTACAGATGTGAGGAACGTGATTGATATCTAATAGTTTAATGTGTCCAAGTGGGTTAAAGAGCTTCCTGTGAGACATAAAGAGATCTCTCTGATTGCTCGCGATAAGCAGTGGTGTACTTTGGCCTACTCTTTCTGTTCCACCCCCATTTTCTCTCTGTGTTAAAGCCCACTCTCTGATCCAGTCATTGTTATTCTGCTCTGCTCCCTCTGATAGTTTGCGTCCCAAAGGTTTGCTTCTTTATTAACCAATAGCCAATCACAGAGCCTGGAGAGCTTCTCCATGGCGATGGAATGCCACTCTGCTGCATAGGGGCATTGTGGCGGCTCCTGGAGTGGACCATAATGAGGGCATCTCTGTGGCCTAGTGAATGGGTAGAAAGGGGGTCAATGGACAGAGAGGAATGAGGAGAGAGGAGAGGTGTTTAAAATCATACAGAGGCATAAAAATCTGAGATGCATTTGGGTAGCACAAGGGAGACAGGTTGTTTATTTCACGGAGCTCTGCGTGGCCTGAAGCTGCCACCCCCCTCCCCCACTGCCTCCTTGTTGAAATGTCCTTAAGGCCGATGTTCTGACACAATGGAAAATGTAAGCGGACACAAATTAAAATGAGGCTAAAAGGTAAACAGACATTGCTTGCGTGTCAGAGTGTGTGCGTGGGGAGAGATCAACAAAAAAAAACTCCAAGCCTAGCATTTATTGGAATATGGCTTTAAATGCCAACATGTGTTGCTGCAACTGTGAAAATATCCCAGTCGGCCTCTTCCTGCTCTTCTGATAGCCGCCTGATAGAACACAGGCTGTAACAGTGAGCAGGGAGCTGATCTGTGCCGTGCTTGTTGCTGAAGCTTGTTGACACAGCTGTACCCTGCTACACGTTTGAACCTATTAATACGATGTGGATCCCTGAGCATCTGAAGCTGTTGTGCGGAAGGCAAACAGGTTGGGGTTTTGTTTGGCGCACTCAGTCAGCTGTTGGAGCCCACGCACATGTACAGTACACACATACTGTACACACATACTGTACATGCTGTATTTACAGTTCACTATGTTTTAGTGGACACATGTAAGAGCTTCCTGTGTAGCATTAGTGTGATCAAAGAAGCTGTTTCTATCCTGCTGTCTCAAATGTCATAGCTGTTATAAGTAATCCCTCCTCTCCTTCTTTGCACCGTTTTCTCCTTCCTGCTTTTCTTTCACTCCATCAGCCTCTTATCCTCCATCACCCACCCTCCAGCGTCAGAAGCGAGGACCCCAGAGAGCTACATATCGGCAGAGAGTGAGGGGGAAAAAGGGGAGCGGAATGGGAAGAAAGTGTGTTTTAACGTGGCAGGGGACGAGCAGGAGGACTCCGGACACGACACAATCAGCAACAGAGACTCCTACAGGTAAAAATGAAGTGAAACTGTACTGCAGTATAACTCAGATGAACAGATACATATGTAATAAGCTACAGTAATAAAGTGAATTTTCTTATCAATGTTTATCTCCCTTTTTCCTTTCAGTGACTGTAACAGCAACAGAAACTCCATTGCCTCCTTCACCAGTATCTGCAGCAGCCACTGTAGCTCCTATGTTCACAGTGATGAACTGGACTCAGGTACAGAAATGCAGCACAGTGGACACAAGCGTTACACTCCACCTCACATCACACTGGAGCAAACTAATTTTGCACATAGAAATGATATAACTTCCAGTTTTAAAGGGTAGCCCTTGTATTTTTAAACCTGGATCTTATTTTCCCATGTTTTTGTGTCTAAGAGAGTAATGGGAACAGCATTTTTTGAAATTGAACCAGTATTGAGCAAGAGCAACTGTAATACCAGCTGCAGTGTTACCAATGTGGGCATGTGCACACCGTCAATTCAAGTCCACTAAAAGTCCTTGATTTTTCCTCTGACAGGGTCAGATTGATAGAATAAGTGTCTGACAACAATAAGTAAAATATTATTATTAAGAGTAAGATTCTTTTAGTTTAAGTGGAAATAACACCAGAATTGCTATTGCCTAACACACCAGACTCAATTTAAATAAACAGTCATTTTAGTGTATCTTGAGCCAGGATATTTTCACGTCTAACTGTGTTTGATTAAAGGTTTATTTCAATCAAATCAGAGCTGGTGATTATTGGAATGATGGAAAGAGAAACTAAGACTTTTTAAAATTAATTCTTTACAATTTTAATCAACAACAACAAAAAGAAAAAGACAAAAATATAAACACACACAACTAAAAAAAAAAATCCACCCCAAATCAAGAACAGGTGCCACAGTCTATAAAAATGAAATTAAAAGGAAGAGAGAAGACAGTGATGTGACAGGAAATAGATCAATAAATGAACCAAGAGGATTTTTGTAAGTTTAATTTTGTTTCTGTCAACTTTGAATGAAGTGTGGTTTATGATGATAAAATTACTGTTTATTTAAAAGGAGTCTTGTGGCTCTGACAACAGTGACGTTGAGGCTGTTTCTTGTTTAACTAAAAGGATATTTCCTTTCAACAAAGAGGTTTATTTCTGTAACGGTCCTTTCCATCATGATGTGAGACACTCAGAATTAAAATCCAGGCTTATCAGTGGCAAAAACAAGGACTTCAAGTGGACATAAAGTGATGGTGCTTGATTGTGCTGAGTGAATACATTGCAGCTTGTTTCATGGCTTCCAGCTTTGGGCCTCTCGCTCAATATTAGATCAATTTAAATTAAAAAAAAAAAAAAATTCTCATTGGTCAATTAGTCACAAAAAACATGGGAAATTAACTCAAGGTTGAAAAATTTCAAAGGTACCCTTTAAGTAAAAGTATAAAAGCATTAAAAGTAAAGTACTCATTATGCAGAGTAGCATTGACATTATTGTGATTAATTCACTGTATAACATCTATATGGCCATACTCTATAAGAATCAAAGTTCCCATCTGAGCGTCAAAACCCTAATCAACCACACTGCAAAAAGTGACAGGCCGCGATTACAATCTAACTGCATGATTACACCTTATAGAAGACATGAGCAAAAAAAAAAGCCTGAAGTTGAATCTAATTGGATACGACAGGCGTTTGGCCACACATCTCAGCTGGGTTTGTCATTAACATCTCACACAGCTGTGTATCCTGTCAAATATCCTTCCCCTCTGTCTCGTAGGATGTCTCTGTCACACGTCATAACACACACATTGTAGCTAGATGGGATGTCAGATATTGTCTCCTTTTCTTTAGCTGAAAAGCTGAGAAACAGACACACATTATATTGGATTTGATATCATAGATGTGCTGATGCAGTAAGACAACACAGAGTAAACATGTTTAATATAGTAGAGTAATAGATTACTGCTGACAAGTTGTAACCACACCTCTGCAGGAGATGAGATGCCCTCCAGTGTGTGGCTTTCCCATGACAAGCAGAAGAAACTTCACAGCTTTCTGGAGCATCTGTTTAGCCAGGTGGGTCAGCTAAACATCTGTACAGATGTGATTGATGTAAGCTGTCAGTGGAAATATCTATCAAATGTTTAATTACCACAGAGTTTATTTTCTGCAGTAATCCAAAATCCAATGGAGAAATCCCATAGGCTTTTTGACAAGGGAACAGAAAGGAGCACTCTATTGTATTGATCCTCTTCACCATCCCAGAATTTTCTAGACTTGTTGTCTAATTGTTTTTTGTGATGAAATGAAAATGGAAGTTTTCAAAGCCAAAAAAAATTGATCTCATGCAACTTTTAAAGGAAAAATATTTATCTAAACTTTTTTTTGACTTGTCTTTAGGAAATGAAAATCGTGAAAGGCTTAAGTTGACCTAAATAAAACCTTTGAAGCAAAGGCTGACCATATCTGATTATACATACACCATCTCTGAGACATTTTATGAGAACGTTTCCATCAGCAGTGGAAAAGCAGAAAAAAAAAGTATTGCTGTCTCTGCACTTTTGCAGCTTCCTGTCATTTGTTTTATTGTAGAGCCGTTTCTCCAGCTTTGTTTACATACTGCATAGCAAATTGTATTCATTGGGGCTCTGTGGGATTGTGTGTGTGAGTGTTACAGAGCGAGCGAGCGGGAGACGCAGGTGTTGGGTATGTTTGGGCAGCAGCTTTTGCTTCCCTGGACAAACGTTTGATTTGATTGCGTCTTAGTGGGAAACTGTATCATGTAAAGTGCTCCAGCTTGACCTTTGTGCTTTCTTCAGGTGGACTCAATCACCAGCATGCTGAGAGGAGCAGTGGTGGCTCGGGCGTTTGAGCAGACCAAGTGCTTCACACCTGGAAGAGGATTACAAGGTAATGGGACTGTGATGTGCTCCTGGCTCTGAAATGCTCATCTCGCAAAATCTTTTACCCAAACTCCTTATACAGGAGTCAAACCATTTGAGCAAGAACCAAAAAACCCCATTTTTTTCTTTGGAAAATATCTTACTCTTTGCTATAGAGACATCTATGGAGCCCCTAAAGGGACATGGGGGAGGGAAAAAAATAGATGGTGAAAAAAAAGAAAATTTGATTTTGTTCCCACCATCAAATTTTCTTTTTTTCAATATTTAATTTTTTTAACCATCTTTTTAGAAAAAAAAAATTTACCATCTTTTTTCATTTTATTACGGGCTCCGCAGATATACGTGTTTCCTGTGAGGAATGTTTTCTATGGTGCAGCTCTGCTTCCTGGGTCTAGCTGGGCTGCACAATGGGCCTGAGAGAAGAAAGATAATATAAGAGAAACTCCCAACCAGCACTGACACTGAGAGAAAACAGAGCACACGCTGAAAATGTCGCAGCCGCCTGCGCATAGGGGCTGCAACTTCCTGTTGTGTAATGTGTGTGCACAGATGTGATTGTATAGACAAGGGGAAAGTATTGTAGGTGGATTCCAGCTCCTGAAAAAAAAAAAGTCTCCCATCAATTTTTTTCTTTTCTTCTTCCGCTATCCCAATGCCCTTTAGTCTGAAGCACTTTATAGTGTTGAAACAGCACCACTTAGTTATACACTCATCTCCACTTCACGGTTGTTGTAGTGCTACTTAATACTCAATGGAAAATGTGACCCTGCAGCAGCTCTTGTGCTTGTGTTATCTGATCATTTTGTTTTTTAATGTGTGCTTATTTGCCACCTAACCTCATGTTGGCCTTGGTGTTTAACCACAGCTGTCTGTTGTTACATGTTATCACTTACAGGAAAATGTAGGAAATGTTACTGGCAAGGCCTAAATTTATCCTTATCATTTCCCACTGAAAATATAAACTAGTTTACTGTGCCCTTCATGATCTGTGATGACTCAGCCCTTTTTAAAGATTAGATAGAAGAAAACTATGCTCAAAAGCAACAATTGTGAAGACTTTTCAAAAATGATAACTGTATGTTTTGTATCCTGGTTGTCTGTATTGTACTATCTATAATGGGGATGTCTTGATCAAGTTTTGTTTTTTGTTTTTTTGCCCCCGATCCCGATTTGAGTCATTATATTGAGTATCTGCTGATACCGAGTCCCAGTCCGATACTTGTATTTACCTGGATAATACAGCTGCACAATGCACACTTCAAATACTTTAAAGTTATAAAAATCAATCCAGTGTTTATGCCTGACATTTCAATAGCTCTGCAATGCAATGCAAGAATGTCTGCATCCAGAATGTTCCTTAAGGGTTTGTATATATAGCTTTTATCATGATTTCGCTTCATGTAGCATTTTTTTTTTTTTTTCACCAAAATAAAGAAGGGAAGATGTGTCTTTAGAAACAGCTCTCAAATCCTGTTCCACTTCACCTCCACTTCAAAGTAGTATGATAGCTTAACTTTAACATTCACAGTCACAACTATGACAAAATCTGCCAAAATTCCACTCATTACAGCATTATAGAAAAAACAGTTCACTAAAAACGAACAACAAAAATTTCAGTTCCACTTAAAGTGATGAAGCAGCTTAAGATGAACATAAAAATTAATTTCTACTTACTAGAGCAGCAGCATTACAATAAAACCTGAATATCTGCTGCAAAACTTGCTCTCCATTTATGACACCTTTGTGACGGCACAGGTAAACAAAGGATTGGTTTCGGGAGCGTGCCCAAAATAACCGATCCTGATCAATTAAAAAATGAGCTGATCGGGCCCGATACCGATCCTTTTTCGATCAGATCATGACATCCTTAATGCATGACTTGAATAACCACTGATATGAAAGAAAGTGTGCTTATTTAATGTCCTTATATGTGACTTTAATAACGAGCACTGAGAGTAGATTATTCTGTATATTTTCATGTGTGATGCTTCCAAACCCCCCGACCCAATTGGCACACACACTCCCCCTCTCATCTTAGGCTGTCTTCAAGTCAGCGCAGATACGCTCAAACTGAAAATAGGTCTGCTTATGTTTTGTGTGTGCATGTGTGTGTATGTGTTTGTATGCATAAATGCCCTCAGGAGGGACGTGAAGGCCTTGATCAGAGCTGATCCATCTCCATTCCAGTAATGTGTGCGGTTGATAACAGAGCAAATAGGATTATCTAACAAGTGGAGCATTCCTGCATCTGATCTCTCACTCACTCCATCGCCCTTAGACACACACACTTAAACACACACTCCAACCCCCTTCTGTTAAACAGCCACCATTCTACCACAGATCTCTTCTTTCGTCTCCAAAGTAAACTTTATTTCAGGCCTTTCTGTCTAGTTTCAGGAGCTGCATTAAATTGAAAGACTTTTGCACTGCAGTGATGAGAAAGATTAGACTGTGGGCGGTCTGAAACTGGTCGTCTGTGGGATATACTCATAAGACAGGAAGTTTCTGGGTCTGTCTGACCTATAATTTTTATCGTTTTCTACAGAGAAATGAAGTGAAGGAGAACGAGACCAATGTAAAGAGACTCAAGGATGAAAAGTAAAAGATGGAGATGGATTCAGAGGAAGTGAAAAAAGATTGTAATAATTTATTGGAAACTGTTTTTTTATTATCCCTTTTGTGGCAATATTTTATTGACTGAATAATCAATCTACTGAATAATGTATGTGTGTTGTACTTCTGAAGGGTTTGATGTGCTCTATCTCTAAGTATTACAGTAACGGAAATTTTATGAAGGCAATAAACATCTGTGAAGAGCTTGAGAGTCGGGGAGGAAGAGAGCTGAAGATGGAAGGGAAAAGTCGAGATAAGACAGAGAGAAGCATTATATTTTGAAGATGAAGACGATTAAGGAAGATTAATCAAATGACGCATTAAATAATAATATCTTTTCTCTCTTTCCTCACTTTTTAATAATAAAAGAGATGGACAAAAGGCAGCTTATTATATAAATCCACTGCCTCCATCTGCAAATTGTACCTTATAGTTACACATACACTTCTGCTATCCCTGTGCTAATCCTCTGTCTGTGTGTGTGTTTCTGTCAGAGTTTCAGCAGGAGATGGAGCCCAAGGTTAACTGCACCAAAAAGCTGCGTCTCCATGTCAAGCAGGATCCCTGGAACCTTCCCAGCAGCGTTCAGACCCTCACACAAACCATCGCTAAATATGTGGAGGGTGAGTGTGTACCTGATTCAAACATCATATAAAATACAATATAATAAAACCTGCATGTAAGCGTAAAGAAAGGATCTTAGTCTTTAACAAAAAGACAATGTCTGTCTCTATAGGGGTCCTCTCCATAATGTTGTCAGACACTTACAACAATAATCTGAGCCTGTCAGTGGCAAAAAGAAGCATTTTCACTGAATGTAAATTGGCGGTGTCTGCAGCGGTCTCACCCAAAACTGACCCAATTTCAAAAATGTTTATTTCCATGAGTCACTTTAACACAAAATCATGGGAAAATAGGGTCCAGGTTGAAAAATGCCCTCTTACACACACACACGCGCACACGCACACGCACACGCACACGCACACACAGACACAGACACAGACACACACACACACACACACTGCCCTGAATCTTGTGTACACACACAGCCACATATAGCATTTATAATGGAAAAGTGAGTCGGCTTGGGAGGTAATGTACATTAAATGGACCAATTCTAGTGTGCGCCTCATCATATTTATTGGATGCAGTAATAGCCCCCGGTATAGTTGTGTGGGTACAGGCAGTCCCAGACCACTAACTGCTGAGTGTAAACTTTAAACCTAAAGCCATCCTGGGATATATAAATTGGTGCCACATAGTTTGAGCTGAAAACTAGCAAGTAAAACAATCAAAGAGCCGCACTATTTAAGATTCCCTTGATTTTTTTTGCCTTTTCTTCTTTTTTCTTTATCTTGATCAGCAGTTCAGCCTCATTTATTCCCAACGGGAGCATGTGGTTTTGTGTTTGTTAGCACACAGATTGAACACACAGACACATATGTACATACGGATACGCCTTCAGGCAAACACACTGAGCTACAAACAGCCCGGACCCACGGCCTGGCCACATGACACTCCTGGGAAAGGTGAGCTGGCGGTCACCACTGAGAAAGTACAAATAAGCAAACTTAATATTAATGCGTAGCTTGGCCTGTGTACACTACGTTTTTTTTCTACCTCTCCCCATGATGGCTTTTTCATGCAACGGAGCGTCCTGCCAAGCTTCCCGCGGCTCTGATATGACTATAAACAAGTGCGGATTTATGTTATTATCTTTGCCTGTGGCTGGTTTTTATGATGCTGTGTTTTTTTACTTATATGTGAAGATGAACAGCTGTGGAGCCGGGACTGATCAGAAGAGTAATACAACATCAGCCTTTTTATGACTTAAAAGGGTTGAGTTTATGGTATAGGTCATACAGTTGCAGTAGAAGAGTAAGTTGATATAAGGTTGTTCACTGCCTCACTGGATTGCTTTTATTTGTTTTCTGCAGAGGTGAAGACACGGCTGCTCTTGGTGTTACTACAGTATACAGGTTTGTCTCACTCCCCTCTTGCAGTACTACAGAAATACATAAAACAGTGCTGACTGAAACTTTAAATCTAATACATTTTGCACGATAAAGAAACCCATACCCTTAAGACATAGCATACTCTCCCGGTGTCCCAAACTGTGAGCTCAACTCAAATAACAGTGAAGAAAGAAGCAACAAGAGAATAAAATTGAAAAATGGAAGCAAGGAATAAAGATCAGAACGCATAGTCACACAGAAAGTTTTACAAGAAAGACACAACTGTTCAGTAGCAAATTATGTAAAATCTGCAATCATTTTCGAACATAAAAACTGAAAGCCGTAAGTTTGTATTTCAATGCAGTTTTTCTTACTGAAAAATGGGATAGTAACTCTTATTCCTATTGAGTGCTGCAGGGATGATGTTTTTCTGTTGGCCAACACAGAAGTTGTGTCAGTCTGGTACCCTTTTTTTTTCAGAAAGCCTGTGGGATTTTTTCATTGGATTTTGGATCATTGCAGTAAATAAACTCTGTGTCAAATAAAAGTTTATGATTCTTGCGTGTTTTGTTCAGCAAGATAATCTTCACATTTTTTTCTTTTTGAAGCCAAAATGCAATCGCCAGAAGCAAAAAGCATAACTTCAGCATCAACAACACAATGAGAATGTAAATCTGTCTTCAGCATGATGACTTTTGTAGTCCCATTTGGCCACTTTTTTAGCAACTGCCTTTTTTAATACACTTGATAAGTGGGGTATTTTCTGACGTATTTTATGTCTTTCAACAACACATGAATGTTTCTTTGCTAACCACAGACCTTTTTTCAGGCATTTAACCAAAAACCCATTCCAAAAACCCACTGACTTTGAGACGAGGGGACCGGGAGTGCTAAAATGCTAATTCATTTCTGGGTTTAAGGACTCATTTCTGCGCCACTCTAGTCTGCTAAACTTGTTCTGTTAATCTGTTCTTTGTATATTTTTTTTAAATCATTTTCATGATCCTTAAAAAAACAACACGAACAAAGAAAAAAGAAAAATTAGCACCAAAAAACAAAAGACTTCCACAGCACCATAAAGTAAATATTAACCCTTGCAGTGGTACAAAGCTAACAGCCCTACTAAACTCAGATGCCAACTCTTTGAGAGAAGCAGTGTATGTGAAATGAGGTGTTGTGATCCCTTACACAACTCCAGGAACTATGAACTGAATTAAAAAATAGAAAAGGGTGCATTTCTTGTTCTGAGTTTGTGGTTGGATTAGTTAATAGTGTCAAAGAGTTTGCAACCATGCCTTGTGACATGTTATTAATTTCTGAGGGGTTCATGAACTCATTTTTAACTCAGTGGATTGCAAAACTTTTTCAGGGGGCCTATTTCTCAGGAAATTATGGCAGCAATTATTTTCCACTCGGGCACACCTGTCATTTGCTTTCATTTTTTTTCTGATATAATATTTAATACCCAGGAGATTTAAAAAAACACAGCAGATAAGACTTTTTGTCACCTCACTAAAAGCTTGTCTGTTTAATTATTCTGACAAACTCACTTTTATCATTCGCTTTATTTTAACCTTTTACCTTTACATTTCACACCTCAGTTTTTAATCTTCAATCATTCAGTTGTGTATTTTACCGTACATGGCTTGTCTGTTAGCCTCACGTCCTCTTTGTTGTCCCTCTAGATTCAGAGATCCAACTGCGTCGCGACATGGTGTTCTGTCAGTCTCTAGTTGCAGCTGTGTGTGCCTTCTCAGAGCATCTACTGGCTGTCCTCAACCAGGTAAATCACACATATGTCTCCTTTAGAAGTGGAAATAAAATGAAATGAATTGGTAAGAAATACAGTAAGCAGCATCATCCTACATAAAAGCAAAACATGTTTCAGCTCACTGCCTTGCTTTTTTGTGTCCACTCTCAGTTTCACAATGCAGGCAGAGAGCCAGACCAAGACAGCTCGGACCCTCAGGACCTTCAGGAGGCCCAGGAAGCCAGCCGCCGTTGGCTGGAGCAGATCGCCAGCGCTGGGCTGCTCTTCCACTTCCAGTCCCTGCTCTCCCCCAATCTGGTGAGCAGCAGACCAGCCTCAGCTCTTAGTTAATCTGCTTTAACAGACACTAAAAACAGGACTTGCTGTCTGCATATTTACATAACCATATGGACTTGTTGTAAACTGTCCAACACTGTAGTTATGCACAGGCAAAAAATGGCTGCTTTTTATATAACTATGCATAAATTTGCATTGCAGATATTTTGGCTTTACCCTAAATTAAGTATTTTATTACATATTTTCCCGACTGCACCCTCCAGTATGCTCACATACTGATATAAAACTGGAATACAAACAGTTTATTAAACAAAAACAATAATATACTAAAAAATATGAATCGCTCAGTTACAAAAACTTGCAGAGCATGAATTATGCAACATTCAACTTTGTTTTATTTCCTCTGAATTTATGTGATTGTGAGCTATAGCTAAGCAAATAAGATGTACATTTTAGATTTCAACACCATTCAAGATGCCACTACCAAGCTGCGTGGCAGACACTAAAACACAGACTACAATGTGCTGAGTTTAACACACCGTCTGCCCGCAGTGACTGTGCAGGGATGTGGTCTGAATCGTTGAGGTGTGCCACTGATTCTGCAGAGCCCGATCCCACAGCCGACCTCCCTCATGTGTTACTCAAATAACAGACAGCTTCACCGTCAGCTGGGTGGATTGCTGTTTAGGCTGGAACTGTATCTGGTGATATTGTGGAAATATCCCCAAACAGCAAACAGCCAAAAACACACTAAATTTGGTATGTTACAAATTAAAGCACAGGTTTCATAAAGGCATAAATACTGATTGGTTTACATAATTTGAGATTTTAACCCCATGTATATATCACATCTAAAAGGGATCAACTCAAAACTGTCTTTTTCAATTGATGTCTGTTATATGTCTTTCATGGTGTTATTGAAGGAATGCTTCATCCCCCAAATGATCATCTGTTAATCAGTTACTTACCATGTGTTACACTGAATTTGTGAGGAAAACTTTGGTTTTATGTCTCTGCAGCGGCAATAGCTGAGGCTAGAGGCATAATGTTTCGGGCTGTCCGTACGTCTGTCCATCTGGGACATTCTTGTAATTGCGATATTTCAACAATGCCTCAAGGGAATTCAAGGATAAACTAATTGGAATTTGGTGTTCAAAGGTCAAGGTCACATCCGTCTCATTTTCATGAACGCAATATCTGAAGATGGCCTTCAGGAAGTTTCTAAAACTTTGTCACAAACGTCCACTTGGACTCAAGAATGAACTGATTAGAATCTGGTGGTCAAAGATGCACATGTTTTTGGCCATAACTAAGCATCCATGTTTTCACAGTCATGGGTGTAAACCTTAAGTGTAACTTCACTGATACAGCCAGACACTATTGACTAAAACAGTCATTTTAACACAGGAGCTGCTGGTCTACCGCTGCCTTGATCTGTTACTTTGTTTGTGATATTGTGCGACTGTGCACTGTATATTCATGAGAGTCATTCATCTTTTATTTTCTTTTGGAAAGAAAGCAATCTTGAATCAGGCTCAAGTAGTTTTTGGCTATGGTGTCAGGCCACTCTGCTCTCCTGCATGAATATAAGTCAGTGCAGTGAAAAGACCAATCACAGAGGAGTTCATTATGAGCAGCCGCTGTGGATTGCTGAAATTGAGCACAGCACACACCGTGACCTCACCAAGATCCATATTAACCTTTCCCTCTAAGATTTTTATGAAAATCTAAAGTTGTCTTCAACCATGTTAGCTAAAGGGCTGTAATATGTTCTTTAAAGGCAATCATTCCCTCAGTGTTTCTTTTCTGCACTTTGCATCATCAACCACATAGAAAAACATTTTTTTATTGGGATGAGGTACTTTACTTTTGGTTTCTATTTCCGTCACCGTTCTCTGGGAATTAGAAACACAGGAAGTGTTTTAAAAGTGTATTTTGGATGACCGTTTATTTAGGTTAGACGGGTGTGCAGCTGACGTCAGGTCCCCAGAAATGATGCTTTTCTCTTTTCCTCCTGGACTAATGGTTCTCTCTTTTTCCCGTCTCTCTCTCTTCCTTTTTTTCTCAAGACATTTCCTTTTCAAGTGTCTCTGTGGAACAAAACAGGGTCTTAGTACCTGCAGGTGATTCCAGCGAAATCTCAGCACGCTCCTTTTTAGGGCACCACATGAAAGGCAGCATGAGACGAACTGGGGATGCTGTGGGTGTGTGTTTGGGTTTTTGTGTACGCTGAATGTGTGTTTGTGTCAGGGGGGAGAGTATTTATGTGGTGTGCTTTGGGATAAACTTGCCCACACACGGCAGGCGTCACTTGGCAGGGCAGCGGGTACCCCTCTGTCACATGTTGGGCCATCTCAAATGTGTCTTTAGAAAAAGGACCTAATCCTCTTTCACCACTGCTCTGTTTATCCCTCTGCATGTGGTGGATGAAGAGCTGCTATCGCTGTGGCCACGAGCAGATGTGCTTGTTTGTGTGTGAGGATGCTGAGTAAAAAGAAACTTGCACACACATTCAGAGATATAAACAAACAAGCCAAAGCAAACATAAAAACAGACAAAGACGTATGCAGACAGACACTGTCATCTATGTAACACAAGCTGACTCCTCAGATGGGCACTTGAGCATCTCGTCACACACTGAGAAAAGTTTCTTGTACAAATCTTCTTTGCCTTTTTTTCCTTAGGAAAAGGGGCGCATATACACACACTCACAAAAAGTAAGTAAATTTGCACAAGAACTGAACTTAAAGGGACAGTTCATGGAAAAATCAAAAATATATATTATTCATCTTACCTATAGTGTTATCAATCTAGATTGTTAGGGTGTGAGTTCCTAAGTGTCAGAGATATCAGCTGTCGAGACATTTGCCTTCTCTTGAAAGTGAAGGAATCGTGCATCTACACATGGAGGCTCGTGTTTGTGACAGACGAAATACAAACAACGGTGTCCTCCTCAGCTGGGCTCAGTGGTGCTAGATGAGCTAACAGTAGACAGGCAGTTGACACAGTTGTTGCGTGTAGTTCTGTAGACAGAAAATAGTTCCTACATATAACTGCTCATAACCAGGTCTAGATTGCTGGAAAGAGACTCTGCTGTTGAGTTTTTCAGATGTATTTTTTGTTACTTTGAGCACCACAAGCCGAGTGCCATGTAGTTCTGTTATACTGAAGAAAAGGCAGACATCCCTACAGCCAATATCTCCAACATTCTGCAACTCACACTAAACAATCGATAAATGGCACTACACTTAAGAGGAAAAATGTGTATTTTTGATTTGGGGTGAACTGTCTCAAAGCAAGAGTTTTAGGTACTTTAATTCCAAGTTTCTATATTTATGTTATGTAATACTTTTATACCATAGTTACTTGCTAATGCAGGTTTAGATTTTTCATATAAATCATATTAAGTGCTTATCAATCTTATTTTGGTGCAATTTATGAATTGAACAACTGAACAATATAAGCAGTAACAGTGTAAGTAGCTGAAATTGGCACCTCCGAAAAATAAATAACATTCTGAATACATACTAATGCAATAGCAACAATCAAATAGAATTATGTATATAATAATATCACACTGTGAAAGGGGCCTCTCTACATTACTTTAAAAATGTTTCATTTTAAAAAGGATATAAATAAATATATATCACATGAGAAAAAAACCCTGCCCCAAAGCTAACACACACACAAGGCACACACATACACCCTCAAACTAAGCTTTGGTTTAAAAAAATGATGGAAGAGACAATATCCAGAAGGTTATCAAGGATTAATGTTGGGCTGTTAGATCATCGGTTGAAGCTGCCTGATCTACTTTAACCTCACTCTTTCAGGGTGCAGGCTATTGATCAGCTCATTAAGCCCCAGCTTGACTGTGGGAACCTCCTTTTTCTTCCAGAAAATACTTTTTTGTTTGTTTGTTTTTTTGCTGTAATTAAGCCATTCTGCATGTTGCATACTTTGAAATTAGTGAATTACTCATAAACATTAGCCACCAGACTCAGTGGTTTCTTTTACACAGGTTGCACAAATCTCTGAACTCTTACTGTAGATAAGCACCATTTTCCCAAGAGGTGTTTCCCTCTTTGGTGTTTCCAATGATGATGCTGCCCTAATATTCATTTGGATGGAGACTGACTTTGCATTCACATAATTTTCCTAGTCACCAAACCATTCCTTGACCCCTTATGCCCGGTATGAATGTGTCTACATTATGTTTCTGCACTCATTTATTCATGTTTTTTCTTTGAAAGAGTACTATACCTGCATTGACCTCAATGCAACTAGAGACTCAGGATTGTTTGACGAGTATCAGCCAATGTAGCTTTGAGCTGAGGTCTGGTAACTTTATTTCTGTAAGAATGTCAATCCAATCATCAGACTAAATGTTTGCATTGTATATTTTTGCAAATCATGGATATGTAATATTTGCACGTTAATATGTATGGAATATCTTGAAACTTTACATTTCTTTTAATTTCAGCAGTGCTTTGGTTAACGTGTGGTTATATTTAGGCACAAAAAACAATTGGTTATGGTTAGGAAAAGATCATGTTTTGGCCTAAAATATCTGATCTGGGCAGTACAACCACAGATGAAAATGCTGTAGTCTCACAAATAATTTGTTTGTCTTGCACTTTTAATCACCAAGGTCTCATGCTCATATACATGTAATCATAACAACAGCACATTAGACACGTTAAAATAATGCGTACGAAACATCAATATGTCACATATTTGTGGTTTGCAGAAACATACAATGGCACCATTTTCTTCTGGTGACTCAGCTGTAATTCCACACCCCAGATTTTTTCCATTTCCAAACTTGTCATCTTCAGCTTCAGCAGCTGATACTGCCTCAAATTGGCATCACTAGAGCCAATTTATCAGACTCCATTCATCTCCCTCTGGAGCCACAAAAGGCTTTATACGACCTTTTCACACATGCAATAGTACTCCCCGAGAGTTCCCCTTTAATTTGTCATCTGTGTTTAGCTACTTTCACTAAGAAAACGATCTGAGCACTTTCTCCCTCACAACACTCTTACTAGTGTGCTATCGTTCTCTCCTCAGACTGATGAACAGGCCATGTTGGAGGACACTCAGGTGGCCCTAATTGACCTGGAGAAGGTCACGTTTTACTTCCAGCAGTTTGAAGGGGAGCCGCTGGTGGCCAGTACGTACACTGTTACTTTTGGCTTTAGCTCTTCATTATAGTCCTGACATTCCTGCTATGTTTTCTGAAAACGAGATTGAGCTTACCTTCTCCATCACTGTTCGATTCTGTTCTGTTCTGTTTTTCTCCTCTCCTCTCCTCTCCTCTCCTCTCCTCTCCTCTCGCAGACATGCCCATGTCATACCAGGTGGAAGGCACCCGTCAGGCTTTGAAAGTTTGCTTCCACCTCGAGAGTTTCTACTTCTCCCAGCTGCCTCCCAGGCTGAAAAACGGAGGAGGCATCAAAATCTACCCTGTGCTCTTCACACAAGGTAAAGCAAGCCTGGTTAGGGAACTTTAAGTCAGCAAGTAGTGCAAAGATGAAAGCCACTTTACAGAGGATTGAAAACACCAGTGGGTAGATGCACAGTATATGCAGTGGCTTCTTCACTTTATCGTTCACTCTTTTTATTTCATCCCTCTCTAGCGCTGGAGAGTATGGAGGGTTACTACTACAGAGACAATGTGTCAGTGGAGGAATACCAGGCCCAAATCAATGCCGCCTCACTGGATAAGGTCAAACAGTACTACAAGAGACTGAGGTGTGTTACACAAGACATATACACACACATTTTGAAACTACATATCCTCCGGGTTTGGCACTTTTGGAGATCTAATATAAATCAGGACGACCCATTCATTTCAGCTTCACTCTCACCGCCCAGCAGGGCTTCAAGGTGATTGGCTGAGAACAACACAGCAGGAGTGTTTTATGATTGGTTGCGAAAAAACGCAGCAGGGGCGGCAGTGATTGGATGAGAATGCCCAGCGTGTCTCCAGCGCTGATGTAGTGCTTCTGTGCAGCTGCTGCACTCAGTTACCTCACACCCCATTGGTTTGCTGCACACCCGAGACCCTCTGTGATTGGCCAGGCGTGGATAATTTAATGAGGTGGAAACAGAGACGCAGAAACAGACACTTCTGGGAGTTGAAAATAAGGGCCTGGCTTTATTTAATCTCCCGAATGTATGAGTGAGTGTCAGACCTATACTGTATGCCATCTGAATATCAATGCAGTCTCATATTAGATGCCACCTTGTTTATTTCAGTGACTGAGAATCACATTTAAAGCAGCTGTGTATAAAATGATGCGAGTGCCTGTGAATGCACAAGACACATTAAGAATTCATAATTAGAAAATCTTAGAGACTGTAATTCAGTCACAAGATGTGGCTTTTGTGAGAAGACCTATATTGGTTGAAGAATGCAGATAGAGCTACAGACACACACGTACACCTGATCCTCTTGAAGTCTGTTAATTGGACACTGTTATCATAGATGGAAGCCCTCTAACTAAATATATACTTGAGTTTGTTGCCAACTCAGTTGCTAGTTAACAACAGTCACTGTAATATAAAGATTATCACAATATAGACTGAAATCATCTTGGTTAGAGTGGACCTATTATGCATTTCCTTATTTTCTATCATATATATAATGTTACAATGGCGGGTGTTCATATATATTATTTGAAATAAAAATTTCAAATAATGAGGGATATGTGTGTAAAAGTCATCCCTTTGAGGAAAAACCTCAGATTTAGGACCATTCTGAATACTTGGTTTCCAGTGTTTTTTTCTGCTTTTGCCGGAGTATGACATCTTTGTGTTATCTGCTCCCAGCACGTTATAGTCGACACTGTCAAATGAAGCTACATGCTAACATCACGTAAACTTGGTTACAGATATGGTAGAGTTCTCCCCAATTTTGGATCATATCCCTGCTGGAACATGTCTGGTTTTGTTTGTTAAGTTTTTATTGGTGATTTCTCACAGTAGAAAGTGCCACTATACTCTATACTGTCACAGTCATTCCCCAGCTGCAGTGACAGTGAAGAGAGAGACGTTTACAGCTGCAGCCACAATTCTGCTTGAAGCCTACATGACATTCTCCTACAAACCGCTCCCACCTCCAGTTCAAGACAAACCCACAGTTATTTAAACCCTGCCACAATGTGACATGAATTTATATGAGGCCAAATGTAAAAAATAATGCACTTTATTCATTAATATTATTAGCTGTACATGAAGATGTGATTAACTTTATAAAAAACAAGATGCAACAATTACCCTAACCTTTATTGGTACTCACTTGGTCCTCGTTTGCCCTCTTACTTATATTACTTCTCTTTTAACCTAACAATTAGTAGCTACATATACGCTGACTTAGCATTTTTTCATGGTTCCTGCTTCTGGAAAAACAAGAAAACAACAACAAAACCCAGAAATGCTGACCAATCAGAGCATAATGGGCTGTTTTGGGAGGGGGCCTTAAAGGGACAACACAGCATTTCAGAAAGTAGGGGATACCTGTACGTGTTTTTCACCATTAAAGCATGTAAATATGTTCTAGTAGAAAACCTGAACCATGAACCTGAAAATGAGCATCATAGTTCCCCTTTAACGATCATATTCCTGAAAAGCCGCTTGAAGCCCGGCCAGAGTGAGCTCCCTCTTTGAAATCATAGGAGGGCGACTGGTCAACACGTCGGCTTCGACTAAACATCTGCTGCTGATTGTGTGGATAATTAAACAGAGCAGAGCTCACAGCAAAACTCCATCTTGTTATTTAGGGACAATCTGCTTTGGGGGGGGGCTGAATGATTTACAGCTTGAGCAGTCATGTGTCACATCAGAGCCGATCCCCCACAACAAAACATCAATTTACTGGGATTGCTTTCCGCTGAGAGTTTTTAATTTGTTCGTAGTGATTTGTTCGACGAGTGAAAAGA
This sequence comes from Plectropomus leopardus, assembly GCF_008729295.1. Taxonomy (NCBI): domain Eukaryota; kingdom Metazoa; phylum Chordata; class Actinopteri; order Perciformes; family Serranidae; genus Plectropomus; species Plectropomus leopardus. The sequence continues at coordinate 11,400,298 of NC_056483.1, forward strand.
ATTTTAAGCATTAATTTCAGTGAGTGTCAGATTTCCCAAAGCGCACTGGTGGATACCAAATTGTGCTGGGTCATTTAATCTTTTTCGTGCATCAGTCCTTCTATCTTTTTGTGTAATGATATTGTCTGCCAGATCTTCTGGGACTCCACAACCGTCTAATAGAGGAGTATTGGTGTTTAGTGGCATCTCTTTCATTTTATTGAGTCCTTGTTTGCAGAATGCAGTGAAGACTTGATGATCAATCCCAAAAATGTCACTATCCTTATTATACTACCACAGGGAGACATATTAAGAGGAGAAATGTGTTAGGGCGCCTGCAGCACCTTTTAACATTAGATTATCATCATTAATTTATATGTAGTTAAATTATTCAAACCGTTCATGCAGGATATTTCTTGAAATCAGCCATGTGATTCAGATAAGCCTGTGTTTCTGTACGTGTGCTCATGTACTGTATTTCAGTTTGACCTGTACAGAAAGAGCCTACAGCAGAGGCTCCAGCGGTAACACAAAGCAGATGTGGGTTGACAGGTGAGTGAGTGAGGCTGGTGATTTGGGGTGCTGGGTAGGATGTGCATAAGCAGTGTGCTTCGAAACCCCAGCTGGAGTGAAACTGGTTAAGACTGTACTCAAATACTCAATCTTTTTCTCAGCGAAACCTGTCGTAGGCCAAAACTGCAAATCATTTCTGTCCAAATCCAATCAGCTCTCTGAGCTCTCAAGAACCCAACCTCCTGCTGTGCATGTACTGTTGTACAATCGGGGGATCAGTTGGTGTTGAGTTGATATATGCAGGACTCCAGAAAAAATCTGTCAAGTGCGACTAAACATTTTATATTAGTTGCAGTGGTGCGCCTGACATTTAGCAGGTCTGCCTCTGTGTGTGTCTGTGTGTTTTTTTTCACCCGCTACGCTGCCTCTGATATATAGTAAAAGTCAAGAAAATTAATGATGAATGAATTTATTATCACAATAGTTGCTTGCTGATTCATTTTTGTTATTGGACTTGTTATTAATGAATTGTCTATAGCTATAGTGTTATCCACATCACTCTCCAGTACTGCCTTGCTGCTGACTCATTCATGCCACATGGCATAATACAGCGAACATCAGCAAAACTTTATTAGACGATTTACACCAGTAACACGTTCTTTGCTCCCACCCAGTAGTATTTCCTTGTATCAGTTGCAGTAAAGTAAATATTCCCAGCTGGCTTTCAACAGTCAATGAATACAGTGTGTCTCTCCATGTAATGTTACCAGTAGTTTTCTTTCGCCGGCTGCCATGTGTCTATCGGCTGACCACAGACCAGCTTGTGATGTCACTCCTCTCTCCATTGCAGTGTTCCAACCTCAGGCACCTCGTTATCCTTGGAGCCCGGCCAAGGCAGTGTTGGGTTAAACCCACACTGTGGGCCGCAGCCAGAGGCTGACTGACAGACAGAAACAGCAGAGCACGCTATACTGAACTGAATGAACTGCAGGGCTTAGATTGTTGCATGTTTTCATATCATCAAACACACATTACACCTTAGAGATGCCTTTGGGAGCCTTGAAATATCGTTCTTTGGGAGCAAAAGTTAAATTTTCTAACAATTAACAATGCATGTGGAGAAATTTTAGTGGTGATGATGAAAATTAGCAAATTTTTTTTGCATTGATATGCAAAAAGAACCAGGTTTTTTTTTTTTGGCCTACAAGAATTTTTTGTTTTTGTCTTGCACCTCCACTGATGCCTTTGCCAGCGTGCATTGTGGACATTATTCAATTTGATTGTATGGGCCAGTGTAAAATTTCCCAGCAGCCTCACTGTCTCTGGCTTACACTTCCCATACCCACACCAAGACACACTATGATCCGAGCAAAGCCATAGTGCCCTGATGACGTCACTCAAGTCTTCCACAAAACATAAACTCAGGGGCCAAATCACAAGCACATGGCTGGTGCCACAGGAGTCAGCAGTATTTAGAGCCAGAACACGCATCCATGATTTGAAGCTTTCATAAACCATCTCAGCTGACATATGCATTTGGGTAGAAGCATGGATGCGTTACTGAACGAGTCTATGTGGCATAGGCTCAGGAGGCCAAAGTGTCAGGCGGCCCCCACGGCCTCAATCTGCTAAATGTCACTTGAATAGATATCCACTGACCAGGGAGAAACTTAAGATGACCACAATGAAACAAAACAACTATTAACACAAAGGAGATGCAAAATGACGACAAAGAGCAACTACAGAGACGCAAAACAACCACGAACAGAGACAAAACATTTACAAAGGGAAACTATACCGCTACAAAAAAGCCAAAACAAGAGATGCAAAATGATTACAAAGACACACAAAACTACTACAAAGTGATACTAAACTACATAAATAGACACAAAATTACTATAAAAAGACCTAAAACATTTACAAAGAGACATGAATAAATACAAATGGAAAACAAAAACAAAAAGATGTTAAACAACTTGAGTCTGTGTATCCTTCTCCTATGTGAGAAAGGTGGCGTGTGTCTGTACCCAGAGGCCCATTGCCTAATAATCCACCCATGGGTAAAATAGGTCTGAAATCCATATATACATAATTTGACAATATGCATAGTCATAGCTTTGTTTTCTTACATTCCTGGTCTCTCATTATGCAAAAAACAGGAAGACATTTTTGAGGTGAATTGAGGAGATGTCTAATATTTCTGTTGCAAATTGTGAGATCAATTTGCAAAGACATACAACTGCCTCTTATCTAGTAGGGAAGAAGCAGCATCTGAAGAGGGAGGAAATTGCACGTTCTGAGCAGAAAGCATCTTCTCCTTAAGGACACACTGAGAGTGGAAAAGGGGAAATCGAAAGGGGAATATAGATCGCTGGAGCAGGTTGGAAAGATGGAAGGGATTTCAGGAGAGGGGATGAGGATGATGGGTTCAGAACGAGAGCGTGCAAGCGAGTCGAAGAGGGCAGAGTGTAGAGGGAGGAACCAGAACAGAATCTGCAAATGTATTATTCAAAGGGAGAGATTATTGCAGGCTTGTGGTTTCATCTCATTTTGCTCTTATTGACAGGAAGTTTCAGGAGGGGATTGGGTTATACTCTTGCATGCTTTCTTGCTATCGATTCAAGGAGCATGGGACATATAGCAGTGGGAAATAATAAAGGAGGAAGTTCAGCATGTATTGTATGTTGTCTGCTGATAAACCATAAGTGTGTCATATTTATATATTGTTGTTGTAGGTGTAACAGTGACCTGTGAGTGTAAGCAGATGTGCTAAAATCAATAGCTTCTGGCACAGCTGAGGCATAACGCTCGTACTGCAGGCATTAGGCTTTTCTCCCTAATTGAAATGCATTTGGCAGTCATGGGGAGATGTTTGGCACTGCATCACAAGGCAGTTGTGAAATTTCCACATCTCATGGTACACGTCCCTTTGATAAATCCGTGATTTATGAGGATATTAAAATTCTTTGCAATCTTGACAAATGGTTTTTAAGAATGGCATGGTGGCTGTTAGATAAGCAGTAAACTTGGATGCATAGCACTGTCCAACAAATGGTATATTTATCCTTGCCACAGACTTGTATTTCATGCTTTGTTAGTTAAACATCCATTGGTCATCACCACACAGCACAGCTTCAGCTTCAAGTCATTTGTGCTCACAGTGTTTTCTCTCTCATTGGAACTGGTAATCACACCACTGCAGCGCAGTTTGTCTTAATTAAGGAAAATATTTGATGCTTATTGCAGCTCAGTGTCAGTTACAACACAGGAGTCACTCCTTTCTTTATCTGTGTTGCCCTGTGGCGGGAGAAGAGATCGATCCTCTCACTCTTGTTCAGTCATGACCTTGTGTTTAAAGTGCAAATATGCTAGACAAAGTGCTGCATGCACAACAACATGATTAATGCAACTAGCTGATCACTTAAAGGTCCAGTGTGTAGGATTTAGGGGGATATGTTGGTAGAAATTGAATCAAACATATTACATATGTATTCTTTACTGTATAATCACTTGAAAATAAGAATCATTATGTTTTAGTTACCTTTGAGTGATCTGTTCATATCCACATAGGGAGCAGGTCCAGGCACAGGCACAGGGTCCAGATTTCTCCTTAGCCAGGAGTTCAAGGTCCACACATAAGAAATTACCAAATATTCGATTTTATTTCACAAAATGAAAACAGCACGTTGGCTTAGAACACAAAGAAATAAAACATATTGAAAGAATAAGTAGGAATAGCACTTAAAAAGTGAAAGAAAGTTCTGTGCCAGAAATTCTATGTACTTCAAAATGAAGTGTGTTTTTTACAAACTTGACATAATTTGGGAACCACTGTTGTAAGGCCATATTTCTACAGTAGCCCAGAGCGGACAAACCAAACACTGGCTTAAGATACAGCCATTCACATTTTTTAAACATTTATTCAGTGCTTTTACCGGTTTAGTCACAGGATCATGTTTTGGACCGATAGAGGCTTCTGCAGATATTTCAGCTCTCGGTAAAAAGTTCCTGAATGTTTGAATCTTAAGTTATCAAAGAAAAAAAGGTAGGTACACAGTAGCAGATGCTGGGCTAGTGCCTCCTCTCTGATGAGCTAAAAATCTTCAGAGAAACACTGATTTGTGAAGTGGAACTGCTTTATTAAGTGTTTTTACTGGTTTTAATCACATTGTCCACTGCAGATATTTCAACTCCTGTTAAAAACCTCCTCAACAGTGAAGTTGCATGCAATCTGCATTCTTCACCACTAGATGCCACTAAATCCCCCTAAATCTTACATACTGGACCTTTAATGACCTCAAACTCAGGTTAGTCTTATACATACTCGTCCACTTCTGCTTGCATCCTCACAAACAGAAACAAATGTGCAACTATAACCATATATTCCACTCTCCCTGTCAGCTATCTTTGCATAGATCATATTGTTTGTTATCCAAGGACACCTCTGCAATATATGCTCAAAGAACAAGACGATAGATGGTGTGACATTACATTAAGTTGCCCAGCACACAAAACATGAACTGTGTTCAACATCAAAACAACACCACAAATCTGTTGCTCAAACAGCATCATTGGTGCTTCATGTAATTGATGGCATTTCTCTCCCTCCCTGCGGCAGCAATGATTAATATAACAATAGCTACTGCAGCAAATTCCCACATCTTCCATGTGACATGCATTAGTATTGTAAGCTCCTCACTATAGAAATGCGGCAGTGCAGCTTGTTTGCAGAAAGGGGGATTTCTGCATCTGTGCCATGAGAAGTAAAGTTTTCTCACAGAATGAAAACTGCGTTTTATTGGGGCAATTATAATTGATTGTGGATATTATCCTAGCTTCAACAGGGAGGCAGTTTGGCAATTTGGGTATTTCTTTTTCCTAAACAGAAACAGCTTTCTTGTTACTGCATTTCCCCCATTTTGGGAAGTGATGAAAATGCTACAGTCATTGCACCGGCAAAGGGAGTCCCAATTCACTAGAGCGCAGAGGAAGCTGGTGGGGCTTCTTTCTGCTCCAGCTAGTGTGCACTGAACCCCTGTCTATAAAGCCCAGTAAGGCTGAGAATCAGGGACCCGCTTCCATAAATCATTTCTCTTCGATTCTATCGTTGAAAAGCCATAATGATGACAGTTCTGCACTCAGTGATGCTTGATATTATAGGAAAGACCTTCATTCACCTCCTCAGCAGTTTCAATGTTAAAAAAAATCACCTTTGTAAGGAGCCAAGAAGACTTTGCATGTACTTTTATGCAGCATCAGGGTCGTAAATGTGATCATTTTGAAGCAGTCACTATCCTTGCATTGTAATATGTACAGTAACTGCATGTGTGTCCTCGGTGACAATGATTTAGCGAGACGTCTTTAACTGGCTCTAACATTAAGACCCCATTAATACTGATCTGCTTGGGTTTCAATGACCAGACACTATTTCTGGTCTCGATTGACACTAGTGTGAAAATGGCGGCCTTGTCCTTGATGACGTGTGTGTAAAGTGCAGAGTTTATTTGTAACATTGTTGCTTTTTATATTAGCTTTTATCTCAGGTGTGTTTGTATCCTGCATGCATGTGTTCCCATATTTATCTATGGTTGACATCCAGCTGGTCATAAATATTTGTCGGGAAGTTTAAATAGGGAAGGAGGCGTAGGATACGGACATGACCTTCAGCACACTTCACACACATATACCATCTCTCTGGTGTCAGTGCAGAAGCATCGCCATGAGCCATGTGTGGGCTCCTGGAAGCCCTCATTAGCCTCTATAGGCAGCTCTGCCACGCACTGCAGGGGTTTGTGGGGGATTTAATAACACCGAGTGTCATTCATCATGGCAGTGTGAGTGATTTACATGGACCAGCATGCACCTCTGCAGGGTCACATATAATGTTATAAATCCTAAATTCTTTTGTGGTGTCCTCGGGAGTGAATGCACATGAAACCAAATCCACACAAGACTTGTTTAAAGTGTTTTACCTCGTGTCTCTTAAGGTATTTCAGGGATCATTTTTGTTTCTTTTGTACTTCTTGAACGGAGGATGTCATGCTAATGTGCCCATTCCCACGCTGCTCCTCTGAAAACATCTGCGCCTCAGATCCTTCTTCTTTGACGCTGCAGCTGACTACTAATGCTCCCGTGCTTTAAAGGGCCTCCAGTGTCCTATTGTCATGACGGAAGCAGAAACAAAGAGAATTAAGTATTCTCATCGGCCCAATAAAATAAAACCAGCTACACGCAGAGCAGGTCCTCTCTGGCCTGCAGCCAAATCCTCCATTAGAGTCTTGTTAAAAAAAAAAAAAAAAGACAGCGTGCGTGTGTGTGTGAGTGTGTGAGAGCGAGTGGTGGGTGTGTATGTGTGGTCGTTAGGGGTTTAGTTTTTGCAGAAGGAGCTACAAGCAGGCGGCACCCACAGGTATGGATTTCTTGATTCCTACTGAAAGCAAAAATATGAAGAGGGTAAATGCTTTTAAGAGAAGCAATAGAACAAGAGCCTGATCGCACACAGTTTCTGTAACCTTTGTTTTTGTTACTGAGTGACAGATGGTGGGTTGGAATTTTGATTAGCACCAAATTCTACCCAAAAACCTTGAGAATTAAGTAGAGGCGCTGGGACTTTTCATTGTGGGAGAATGCCAGTGGGTAAGAAAAAATGATAATCTTGTGTAAAGCTTGCAAAGGCCCTTTATGTCCTGACATTAAACTGGGGCAGCTGGAGTTTAGGGGCTTACAGGTCCAGTTTGTGGGATTTAGGGGCATGTATTGGCAGAAATGAAATATAGTTTTTTTGTAGTGTATAATCACCTAAAATTATGAGTTTGGTGTTCAAGGTCAAGGTGATCTCATAAAACATGTTTTTTGCCACAACTCAAGAATTCAGATGCTAATCATGACAACATTTTACATATTTTGCATACAATTGCGCCGCAGTAATTCTGTTTTGGTACTTTTAAATTAGCTGTTTATATTTTCACAGGGGCCGGGTCCTTGTCTACTGAGTCCGTCATGTTGTTGCCACGTTTCTAAAGTAACCCAGCAAGGAAAAACCAAACACTCTAGGGCCATTTGAGTTTTCAGGTTAGCCGCCGTAGTTCGCAGCCCAACAGCGATGAGCTGAACAGTCTCAGAAAACACTCATTTCTATCATGGAACTGCTTTATTCAGTGTTTTAACTGATTTAAATCACCTGGTCTGTTTATTTTGGGCGGGAAGAGACCTCTGTGGATAATTCGGCTGCCTGTTAAAACTTCCTCAACAGTGAACACTGAAGGAATTTTATCCTGGAATTCACACTTAGCACATGGGAGTAGTTTCAGCTGGTTGTAATCTGCAGTCCTCACTGCCTCATGCCACTAAATCCTACACACTGCTCCTTTAAACCTGAGGGCTAGTGTGAATGGGAGAATAACAGACACTTCATGGATGTAAACCATATATATAACGTATATGTAATACAGTACGTTCGTTGTGTTTGCACACAGTGTGTGGGCTTGGAATTTCATTTTTTATCCATTCTAAATGTTTCTAAGGTGCTCAATCTCCAAACCTCTGACAAAACATCAGCTCAGAAGATGTAATGCAGGTCTTCTTGAAACCACACATCACTTGGAGTCTGACTCCTATTATTTAGTCATTAGAGACCTCCAGGAGAGTCAGCCCTGCTCCTCAAGCTGTGTCTGACGGTATTTTTAGAACGACTCTTACAGCAAGAGGATGAGATAATCAGCGGGTATTGTGACCTTGCTTCTGCAAAAGAGGTGTGCAAGGGCGCAACAAGGTGCTTTTATTTTGTCTGATGCTGATAAACAAATGCGTGCAGATGAAGTTAGGCAGTGATACAGAAGTCAACTCCACTCAGACAGATTCTATTATACAGCTTTAAGATAAAAGTCTGAGCAGTTGACCGATAAGCAGCAGGGACAAGGGTGAGTGGACTCAGCACACTGTAGAAGTACACAGATAACAGGCCATGCCTGCAGTAAGAGCCAGAATAAGAACTATTTCAGAGCAAGGTCTTGATTTCCAATAAACTTTCTTTTGCTTTGTTGTGTTCTGTAGCGTTTTATCGCCTTACTCAATCTTGGCTCCCTCTCTATTGACCTGTTAGAAGAATGATGTTTTGTTAGGGAACAGTTGAATCTAACTTTCATTAACTGCAACCGTTTGTTTTTCCACAGCGACCAGGCCTTAAACACCACATGCTCACTTGTATGCACATACATGCAGACACAATATGGATGCCAGGTGTTTACTATAGGAGCTTTAATGAGGAAATTAAATATTTAGAGATTTATACAGCAACTAAACAAACCATTGGCCCGCTGCCCCTCATGCAGATTGCTCAGCAGTTGTGGCCATTATGCCAGTTTACGTGCTCTTTACGAGAGGAGTAGAAGAGGTGTGTGTTCCACACTGAGATGCGGTGTGACTCCCGGTATATCCTGAGCATCTTTTGAATGATAAGGCCATCTTGAAGCAATTACATGGGCTGTTAGCTCTGTCTGAACCCTCAGCAAACTCTGCTCATAGTCATTTAGTAGAACGCGCCACAAGGTTAAAGGATAATTTGTTGGATAGGGATTAAACACCCGGAAAACTTCAACAAGTGAAGATATAAAAAATAAGCAGGTTACTCATCTGAATCCCAGAATAGATGTTGCGTGTATGTGATTGAGCTAGTTAAGTGAATATGAAACATTTGCTCACATATCAGACCCAGCTTCATAAGCTTAAATTGATGTAGGAAATTCACTATGGAGGTTTAAAGACAGACCATGCAGGAAAATGATATATGAAGAAGTTATTAAGTCAGAAGTTGTCCCTTTCAGTCGCCACTTATGAGCCACTAAGTGTGTGGCTGTGTATTTTTCTGCAGAGAATCTGCCCTCAGACTACATTTTCTTATTTTCTGTGTTCAGGATGCTTATGAGTTTTACCCCCACAGTGCTGAGGGGAGGTCAAGGATTTATAAAAAGGTAGTGACCAGGTACCAGACCAAGAGACAGCACTGAAAAAACGCTCATAAAATAAGGTGAAATGCCAAGAAGTGAATCTGGGGTTGACTTTTAGTAGGCTTGAGTGTTATTTTTTTCATGAGAGGAAAACAAAGTTAGATTATGTTTCCATAAATATGTAATTCAATTACCATGGATGGTAATTGAACTAAATATTTATGGACATACATATATTTACAAGCATACATATATTTATTAAGTATTATCTACTGTGCTGACTTTGTTGTTTCTTCTCTTGTATTGTCTTGTATTATCTTGTATTTTTATATCTATTTTTTCATACCTTTATATCATCCTAAAATTTCACCAGGGTATACAGTATGATGGTATCACTGTGTGGTGTAACTCCTCCTCACACTGAACAGTGAGTTTGCTACCTTCCACAAGATTTCATAGCTTTTTCAGTCCAATAAATGAGCAATAGAAACCCGCAAAATGCCAGGAAAGTTGAAATTATTCAACTTTTTTTCTTTATTAAACAGAAAAATACAAATACTACTACATTACCTGAATTGCCTTGTTAACTCACAGTAAAACACATCATTCAAAATAGACAAAAACAAAATAAAACTCACCAAAACCGTTTAAGTTAGTCTTGTAAGCCATGTAGTTAGTTAGTACACTGTTCCAACAGTTGACTGCGCTGATTCAGTCAAACTAAACCCCTAATTCAGTGAGTTAGATGTGAATATACATTGTTTTTCCTTGTGTCCCCGTCTTTCTGCCATTGCTGGCCTGTTGTTTACAGTCCTGTAACATTTTCCCCTCCATTCTGGGTCATGGTGTCTGTTAGCTCAGCTGCCTGTTCCACCAGTAGAGACTGGAGACTGACCTCTGGTGGTGCATGCTGTGCACTACATACAATGAGTTAAATTGAGAGAGGAGGGCTTGTATTTTTGATGGTTTACCGTTGGGATTTCTAAATACCTTGCTATGCCATGCCAAACTTTTACTTTCACTTTCACTGGCGATGGTGTTTCCAGTGACAGACAATACTGCAGAATAAACCTTTAAGGGCCGTTTCACATGTCTTGGTAGGCAGGTATGTTTCATGCAGTATGACTTTGGTATAAAGTTTGTGCGTTCATTGTTCTTGATGACTTTTCATTCCAATTCAGTAAGTTTATAATCACTTTAAAATCTTGAATCAGGGATGTGTTAACTCTACTCTGATGAATTAATTTCATTAATATTATGTCAGGCAGAAATACCACAGTCATAATGAATGCCTCCTTGGCCTGATTTTAATCACTTAATAGCAGAGTGAATGCAGATGAATGAGCTCTGCTTGGCTGATTCTCATAAACAATCTCCCTCCCTCAAAGTCTGCTGTTGCTGCATCTTTTCAAACTGAGTTTTTCCTTGACTGTTTGCGTTTTCAGAACTCCACGGGTGACTGTGTGCTGTACATTATTATTGCTCCTGGCAAAGAAGTAATGGGGTATGTGATTTTATTACAAGGGGGTTCAATGTGGTGTACTGTACCTATTTTTAGCCCACTGCTGGATTACTGAGATTTGATGGAGTCACAGACTGCTGAGTTTGCACCAGTAGCACTCCACCTCAGATGGACTCATTGCGGCATACATCCCCTCTGTCTGCATAATGACACCAGCCCAGTGCTGCCTCCAGTGGACAAAAGAGGGAAGTAACACCAAAACGGACTACTCCATGAATGAATGAGGCAATGGCATTTGGAGTGATGCCCAGGACAAGAGATGCTTAGTCCGTGTTTCTGCTGAGCTGTGCCCAAGTTGCTCTCATGATGGATAGTCAGATGATGGCGCTCCATAATGAGCAGGTGGCCTACTTTTCCCAGAAAGGCAGCCAGTGGTCTTGATGACCTAATGGTGCAGCGAAAAGAATGCCACAGTGTATTTTTCAAGCAATGGGGCATCTAAATAAAAAAAAAACAACTTGTGTGTGATTGTTGGTTTGCTGCATTATGAAAATACGAAACAGTTTTTTCTCCCACTGCAGTACAAACATCCTGTTAGAATTACTCCATGTGTGAACTGTTGTTTCTCCCCTTCAGGGCTTTCTACCTGGATCAGTCCAACATGCCACCTAGCTCTGCACCCAAAGCTGCCCTCATAGATAAGGTAAGAACAACCTCACACAACCCCGTGCTGCATTCATGGCATCATGGAATCTGAGGAGCAGGATTACATCTTAATGCTGCAATGTAGAAGTGCTTAAAGGTGTAACAACTTCCTGAATGGCAGTAAAAAAGTCAACTTATATGTCAAATTGAGTGAAGAAGAGCTGTGGCAAATACCTGATTACTTTAGTAAGTGACATTGACTTTACCAGTGTGAATTTATGATAAATAAGGGCTCTGTATAATATAGAAAAATATGTTTCCAGTACAAATACCAGTGCCCTTTAAGTGATACAATGCCAGTAGAGTACATTATTCATTTTTATCACAACAAGTTTATAGTGTCTGGTAGCATTTTAGTGTAGTGTCACACTTTGACGGCATCTCTGCATGCTGAACTACCAATTCAATCAGATGCACCTCGCTCTACTTCACCAAAACAACTGTAAGGGCTGTAGCTGCTGTGGTAGTGGGCCAGTCACACAATGCATTAAACTCAATAAGGCTTGCAGCAATTGGCTATATATGGGTACAAAAAGAATAAAGTGCAAGTACTGTTTGATACTACTTGGTAGTGAGTTATTTTTGGCGATACCTTACCAAGCTGGCCACCATCATTAGACATTGATAATTGGTTGAATTTAGGTTGTTAACAACAAAATTCAACTTCTTCCAAAAATCTCATGTGATCTTGATGTAGAATAACGACGTTTAGTCATAAGGTATGTAAAACATCTGCAAAATGACATGATGTTAACATCCACAGAACTTGAAATTCTGACTTCTCTAACTGTTAGACATTTAAAATATTGTCAACCCAAATTTCATTCCAACCAAAATCTGAAATCCAACGTCTTTTTGCTGTCATTTTCACATCCAGTTCCATATTGGTTAAGTGAGTACCTATACACAGCCCTTACAACAAATACATAAAATATGCACCAAATTCTACCTGAAATTACTATAATGAAGCTGACATGAACATGTTTTCCCAGCAGGAAACTCTCTTTTATTATAAATCTGCATTAAAAGCACAATCTAAATTTTACCTGACAGAGGAGCACAAGCACCTCATAATCAGCAGATCTACTCTTTTTATGCACATTGTTCACAAACAGCTTGACAGTGTTTTTTTTCCCTCATTGGACCTTCCACTAACCCCTCTCCTTCTGTTCCTGCCCAGTTGATGCGCCCCCTGAATGCTCTTGAGGAGCTGTACCGTCTGATGGAGAGTTTTATCAGTTGCCGCCGCACCGCTGCCTGTCAGTACACCGCCTGCGGGGCTTCCGGAGTGGGGCTGCTCAGTGTGGCCTCTGAGCTCTGCTCGCGTCTGGGAGCCACACACATCGTCATGTGCAACAGCGGCGTGCACCGGTGAGTGCGTGGGCACATATATGAACCGCCTCCAGTTTAATTATACGTTCCTGCTTACCGTTTTCTTTCTTTTGACAGCTCTCTTGCAGTTTACCTTTCTCTTTCATCTCACTAGCATTAACACTCTGCTCACCTTTACCACATCTACCACAGTTTCTCCCTGGTTCCTTGCACCCTCTTTTATCCTCTGTCTACCTCTCAATTTCATGAGAACCCTGCCTGCACTCCACACCATGGGGATTTTCTATTAATACCCGTTTCTCTGCATTAATTACCAGCTGCATATTCTAGTTAATAGGGCCCATTGTTTCTTAGGCCAGATAAGGAGCATTCAAGTAGGTATAGCACTTTACACAAGGAGGAGACAGGTCAATTACCTCCATTTGCATTGAATTCTATATATGGCAGCCTTCTTCACCTGCAGCTGAGGGCACCATTCATCAATGCATGAGGGCAGAAACATCCTGATCGTTTGTCACCACTGATTCCTAGCTTTCATCTCTCACCTCTCACTCTGCTCCTTCCCTCAGCGTGCCCACCCATCTTTCTGATACCCTCTTTCTTTCCCCCGTGACAGTTTCCATATCTCTGCGTCTCAGTCACATGCTCACACACGTTCATGCATTCGCTAGATGTGACTGATGGTTTGATAAAGTGCCGTGGATGGAGCCGCCTGGTTGCCTGAGCTCTAATAGAAAGTTCCTGTCCGTGCAATGACTGCTGCTACTTTATTAACCTGCAGCCTGTGTGCGTATACGTGTGTGTGTGTCTTTGCAATCACACACACTGGTCACAACTCAGCCAGACAGGCAGGGTAAGTGTAGCGTGACACAGCAGGTGACAGGGCTTGCCATATTTAGGATTATTTGTGAACTGGCTTTCTCCTTAAACACTGTTTTACCTTCCAAAGCTGCAGACTGATGGGTGTATTGGATTCACAGGAGAGCAAGTTAGCGAGGCTCTGCTTGAAAGCAAGTATTCGCAAAATCAATGTCATAAACTTTTGCCGTCAAGATTTTTATGTGTAACGCCTCTACTATTGACAGAATACAGATTATACCCGAATGAACCAATTTCACTGCTTTCTCAAACATTAAAATATTCCAAATTTATTACTTGTATAAATGGTGAAACTAAATCTGGTATAATTGAAAAAGCTGCGAAACCAAGCCAGTAGATTAGTAATGTGGAAATTGCATTATCAGTGTGGCAGCCTTCTCAGGCACTATTGATTGGATTAGTTGACTTGATGGATGAGTTTTAATAACAGTGAAAGCGTGATATTTTTGGGGGCATCAGCATTTTGCAATATGCAGCGCTCCTTTTCTTCTTCAGATTTTTTTTTTTTTTTGGTCCATCACCTCACACAAACACTGTTAAGAGAGGCAAGAGGAGAGTTCACTGTCTGACAGCAGAACAAAAACGATATCAGAGGAGGGAGAAAGTATCACAAGCACAAAGCCTATTCCACATTCCAATTTGCTTTTTATTCATTATAGTTGAATTTCACAGAGTAGTTATTTCTCCGATATAAGCCTACGCTTCTTCTCTGCTTATTCTTCGTCTTCAGGCATCCTCTCTGTCATTCTTTCTCTTTCTTTGTGTTTGTCGCTCTCTTGTTTCATCTCATTTATCAGGATGGACTTAGCTCTGGATGGAACACAGAGTGTAAATGGGATATGGGCTGGAACAACATAAAACAGATGGGTATAAATCACCTCATACTATCTCACCAGCCCTAATGAAAAGGGAAACCGCACAGCCTCACACACACACACACACACACACACACACAGATTTTGTGCAGTTCCTTCATCCTGCTCCAGCTGAAGAGATATTTAAAGATCCTCTGTGGGTGAATTTTTTCTCTCTTCCTTTATTGGTGTGGGAAGCTCAAATTAGGTGCTTAAAATATTCTGGGGTGGCCTGCGAGAGGACATTCTTTTGCAATTCTCCACCAGGATATCTTTTGGCACATACTGCAGATGATTGTTGAGTTCATTACTTTTATCACATCATGTTATGCCGTCATAATGTTATGCAACTGGACCTTGGGGGGCTTTTAAATCTTGATCTGATTGCCTCAAAGTTTGGCTTCTGGCAGCGCTAAGTTCCTCATCGCACATCTGCTCTTTTTTTATTCAAGTTTTTTTCTCAGTTGGTATGAAAACTGTACCAGAGAGATGGAGATACTAAACAAACAGCTCATATTTCTTCACAGCCCCATGGCAGTGTTACTCTTTGTAACTGAGCCTGGCAGTGTTGAAACTTTGGACAGTTCAATTTGCAGTGAAAAGGCTCTGGATCGATATACTAGTACAGCTTGTTATCATAGAAAGGTCACCAGCAGCCTTGATACTTGTCACAGGCTCTCTTAGGATTCATCCACATGCTGCCATCTGCCTCTGTGTGTGTGTGTGTGTGTGTGTGTGTGTGTGTGTGTGTGTGTGTGTGTGTGTGTGTGTGTGTGTGTGTGTGTGTGTGCGCGTGTGTGTTTGTGTGAGAAGTTTAGAGAGAGAAAGAGACACATTGCATCTAAGTTTGCTGTAACTAATAAATCACAGACTCACGTCAACACTAATTTTACGCACATCACACCCGTATGGCGGTGTGAGCACATTGCCTCTGCCACAGGAGTCACGCTGACTTGTCCTTGGACCTGTTTCTCTCAGCTGCAACAAGGAGGAAGTCTCCTCAAAGTGCTGAAAGTCCAGCACGAGGTTTTATCCTTTCTTTCTATTCAGTCTAAAGCAAAGATCAGGAGCTTTGGTAGTCTCCTGATGCCGTGTGTTTGCTCGCTGTGAGTGACATCTCAGTGGCAAGTGAAATGATTCATTAGCGAGGATATGAGCAAAGGTGATGCGGGAGGAATGTGAAGGCAATGACAAGGTGTCAAGGGGAGCAAAATGCGTGCGGGGAGATTTGATATAATCGTACAGAATTCTGCCAAAGACCCATCATATCTGGATGAAGCCCAGAGTTTGAATTTGGCATGCTTTTGTTTTCTGTTGATGTTTGCTTCAGTCTCCATCTGGTGCAAGGACTACTTTCACTGCCATAACAGCATGTTAAGACAGTGTTTATTATCACTATAGATGATTGTGTTGTGTCAAATCAAAGACTTTTACAACAAAAGAGACATACATTAGTGTGATAAGAACTACCTCAAATGACAGAAACCCTCTTTGGGAAAAAATATTTGACATGTACTTTGGTCTGTTCAGGCACTCAGCCCAAATCCTTTTTTTTTATCCAGACTGTATTCAGATTGATTTTAGAAAGAATGGACAGCAAGAAACGCCATGAAATGCAAATCGTATCAAAACCAAATTTCAAGGTGGTTTGCAATGTGATTCTAATCGGATTTCTACAGATGCATCTCTTACACTCTAGCTGCTCAAATCTGATTTCAGTGTCTTTACGTGCCAAACACAACAGTGCCGTCAAATCCAGAGTGATGGAGGTGCTGAGCAGAATTCATACTTTACGAGCAGAGCACTATGGAGGACAACCACGCCCCATGTGGTGATGCGTGGTATCACAGTGGAAAAATTTCTCCAAATTCACCCATAGACCACCTTTGTAACAGAGATGTCTGTAAAACTGCTGACAGGACACCTCAAACGGCAAACAATGTCAATTATGGCTCTTTTTATTCCGACTTTTTAATCCATGGTGGTTTTATATTTATAAAACCTCAAGTTAAGAAAAAGCCATTAAAAAAATCTGTGACGTCAACACAATGTAGAGTCTATGAGCCGAGCTTGAATTTACGGGCAGGTTGAGCAGGAGAAACACTGATGTGCATGTGACGTAAACCCGGAAGTGTTAAATCTGTTTGCCGTATGCACCAGGCACGCAACTCCCTTGTAATGAATAGGCGCCATCTTAGCATCCAGTATCTAGTTATGATTATAAATCTATGAGGACAACATGGAGTCTGTAGACAGATGCCAAAATAAATTGCAATAAATAGCCGCAACTTAACAGTGCGATTTCATGGAAGTCAAATTGATGGACGTCCATTTCTCATGTGTCCATGTTGGAACGCCACATTACCAGCTTTGCTACATGCGTATGACATATGTCATATATAGTATGACATTTGTTGTTACCACGGCAACCTATACAGATAGTTTGGTGATGTCTAGACACACAAATCCAATCTCATCACTGGCAAATAACAGTGTGGACAGTCTGTCTTCAAGATCTCATTTAGGAAACAAATCTGATCTGCTGTATAAACAAAGCCTTTGATTTTACCAACACAGTGGGGGCGGAGTTTGTGATCTATACTGCAGACAGCCATCAGGGGTCAACTGAGATGTTTTGGCTTCCCTTTTTGGGAGCTGTCATGTTTTCCATCTTTGTATACAGTCTGTGTGACAAATACAGTGTATGCTTTGATAGTACACCATGCGTGAAATAGAAAGATCAATAGCCGATGCTCTCTGGCAAAGTGAAAATATGATTATTCAGCATCATCCATTTTCTTAGAATGAGTCAGAAAGCAAACATTTGACCTTGACCTTGACCTAGCGTTTTCCTTCTTTGAACAGCTGCACCCTGAGTGTGACGCTGGAGCAGGCCATCCTGCTTGCCCGAAACCACGGCTTGCCCCCTCGCTGCATCATGCAGGCCACTGATGTCATGAGGAAACAGGTATGTTTAACACACAAACACACACACCTCTCTACATTTTAACTCAGCCTCATGTCATCACTGCTACAGCTCTTTGCTGCCACAGTCCCTGCAGTGACATTTTCTCACTCTGAGTAAATTTGTGTTTCAATCTCTGCATTCAGAATCGTTAGATAAACTGTTTTCTTCATTGAGTCAAACAAGGCTGCCGAAACAGTGTGAGCAATAGATTTAATGGTGCGGACAGTAAAGAGGAGCATTTAAGCTGTTTTAGCTTCTTTGGTCTTTGTTTGATTTCCTTCAGACACTATTACTTCAGTAGGAATTCAATTTTTAAAGGCAGCCAAGGATATGTTTTTGGGCAGTAAAAGATGTGTTCGCTGCTGTCCACAAGCAGAAATCATTAGCTCTGCTTCTGTCTGTATCATCATTTATTTTGCTTTTTCCCCCTGTATCACCCCTATACGATTTCAATCTTATCAGAAATGCATTCACTGCAACCAGAATATGATTTGACCAAATGAGGTGGTAAAAAGAAAAAAAGAGTAATGAGAAAGTGAACAGATTGGTCGAGAGTCTGGAGGTTGTTTGTTTGTCCGTGTGTTGATTTGGGGTCAAGGGAAAGAATTCCTATTACTTTCTCAGGGCGTACGCACCCGCCTCGACAAAAGGCTCCAGCCATGACCGGATCTTGGCCCATATCTCAGACAGTCATTAGAAGTTCTGTGAGTGGTGGTTATGTGGCTGTTTGCAGTGAGAGGAGAAGTTCGTCGAGAGGCTGAGATCCTGCGGGAGGACAGGCATTTAATTTCTGCACTCAGAGAACTGGGCTGGCAGCCAGGAGGATGCAACTCTGTGCATTGTGTGACCTTGAGCACTACTGTATGTGGCTGGGGAAAAAATCTGTCTTGAGGAGGGTGTGGTTTGAGATATTTGTAATGGAATAATAAAAGGTGCAGGTATGTAAATTTGCTCATGGCTTCCTGGCAGAGCAGATTGTGTCATTTTTCTGCGACCGTCATGAGACATTTTCTCTTTTCTTGCATCCTCATTGATTGAAACACCGCAGAACAGAGCAGTTCAGTCTAGATGAGTCTGCTCTGTATCTGCTGTCAGACATCAGCTGACGAATATGAATATCACACAGGGTTTTGGATGACGCTTCTTCTTCCTCGCTGAATAGTCATACTTGCTGATGTAAAGGTTATCCACACAGCATCCAGCCCCAGCAGGTCCCATCCATCAAGCCCGGACGGCATCATTCAAAATGAGAATGCATGAGTGATTTGGGCAAAATGGGTCTAAAACAATTTGATTTGTGAATTTCTGCACAGCAATTTCCAATATTTGGTCTGTGTAGGCAGAATATATATAAATATATAAACTAATCGATCAAGGTAACTCACACTATCACCCTTTTGGAAGTTATTTTTCCTTTTTCAGCATTTGAAAAGAGTAACATAGAACTGTTTTTATTAATGTATGAAATGTATTTCAACTTGCAAATTCAGAGAAAACTACGTACGGCTGATAAAGTGAAATAATCTGAATTCAAAAATGTCTCATTGGAAATATTTATTTCACTTTCTCATTGATGTTTCAACCATTAAAGCCTTGGCAGAATATAAAGTTTCAGTTTTAGGTGCAGAGACATCATCTTTAAAAAAAATCTGCTTGTTATTAAGTGATGAGATGAAAATGAAAAATGAAAACAGTTATGCAAAATACATGCAGCATTTTCAATGTGTGGGTGACTTAGTGTTCATTATAAACTAGCAGAGAAGGGCTCTGTATGTAAACACTGGCACATTATTGCGCTTTGCTGCTTCTAGGACAAATAATACCATATTTGTCCAATATATCTTTTTCTCTATACTGTGTTTGTATCCAAGCTAGCAGCAAGGATCTAATATTGACTCAAGGCTCTAATATTGAATGTATTGCCAAGAAATTTTGAACAGGAGTAATGCCTCCCAGGGGCTTAATCCTGAAGTCTTTGCTGCTTATCTGATTTTTCTGGCATCAGCACCACCATGAGGTGATTTTTTTTTTTTTTTTTTTGCTATGAAATTTGTGACAAACATTCATGTCTCCTACAAGATGCATGTAATAACGAACTAATTTGCAGATCTTGTATGCTAAATGAAAATAGTGAATGCAACACCTGCTAGTCATCAGTATGTTAGCACTGTAATTACATGCATTTTGCAATAGAGAGGCTAGCATTTAGCCTAAACACAACACTTTGAACTAAGTGTAGTCTGAGCCCCCAGAAACAGCGCCAGTCTTTGAAGCCAATTTGACATAGTGGCCAAACAGTGGAATTACAGCCTCCTGGTCCCTCGTGTGATTTTCTTGAGCTGGACATTTAACATGATTATCAACATACATAGCAAACATAATTCATAAAATAGATTAAAAAACAGTATGTTATATGATAAATGTTTGCATGCATGTATGAGTTTATGTGTATGTGTATGGATGAGTGGAAAATTTCATTAACTCTCTCAATATAGTTTGCAGCAAAAACAGCAAACCTCCAAAGCACATAGCATCTTACAAAAATGATTTTCCAAGGTGTTTCCTCATTTGCTTATTAAACTATTTGTTTTGCTATGAGACATTTGCTTGTGTTCTTCCTTTACAGTCCCATGGATGCAGAAAATCCTTTGAAAAATCAAGTTTTTTTGGCTTCATGTGTCACTGAACAAATTTAGGCTTCACCTCCAACGCCGTGTTCTCTCCATGGTGCAGCCTCATGGAGCCGCTAGCATAGCTTGCTCTTGTTCTTGTTACTTGTGAGCCACGCCAAAGACAAATTGAAAATCAGAATCTGACTTTATTTCTGACATTCCCCTTGATTTGCTCTTATTTTTTGTTTCTGAGATCTTCAGTATGTAAATCAAGTTTCACTCGCTTAGTTTTGTTTTGACTTTTTGTCTCATCTCATCTATTCTGGGTGTCATGTCCTTTGGGGACATTGGGGGGCATCTCTGTCCGGAGGCATCAGAATGGATGGCTGTGATAGGCATTGAATAATTGCTGATGCTATCCCGTTATCTGGACGTAACTCAGGGCGGACGGTCAGATGGAAAATGGCAGAGTTGTAACTGAGAGGTCAGCTAATGCACTTTTGGCCGGTTGCTGCCGCTCTGCTTAAAGAGAAGACGCTGATGACCTCCCCGGATAATGATTCGATTGTGTATTTTTGCTTTGGTGCGTGCGTCACAGAGGGAGAGAGGGTGTATTTATGAGTGCAGGTGTCTCTAAATTGAGAGTCTGACTTGCTTCCTGCCCCTCAACATTTGTGTATCTGCCAACTCTGCGCACAGCCAGCAGACTACAGGAACATTAGCGAAGAGCGGACATACTCCTGACTGGGTATAATCAAACTCAGTCACACACACACTCACATACAGGAACCATTCATCTTCCAAATCCCTTACTACTTGCTTTTATTTCCTTACAAAGACTCTTGTGCATGTGGTCTTTTGCTTACACAGTTAAAAGAAGGACCGATACTAAAGACAGACAGCACACAGCTGCTGTACTTTAAGTTTTAGAATCTCAGCATGCATCTTGTGACGTCTCATTTACAGCCCCCAATGAATGTAGGGGCTGTTTAGACTAAAACCGATTCCTTTTCTCTCTCAGGTGACTTTCAATCATTCATGGCTCTGAACTCAAGTCATTAAATTCCCCCTAAATGTATCCAGTCGCAGCTCATCTGTGGTCCCAGTGGATCTTTTAAACACATGTGCTTGTGTGTGTGTCTTCTCCCTATGGTGTTTTTCTTAGCTCTTGTTTATGACTGTTGCATTTCAACCTGATCCATGATGTCATGAACTATCGCTGCCTGTTTGTCTTTCAGGGTGCGAGAGTTCAGAATTCTGCCAAGAATCTGGGGGTGAGGGATCGCACGCCGTCATCAGTCCCAAGGTAAAACTGCAGCCACATCCTGTTTACGCAGGGCAACATCAACATCAGGAATTAAATGATCTCAACAAGCTCTGCATGTTATAGCTCCTTTTTTAAAGAATGTTTTTTTTTGAAGGATTTCTCATCGTCCAAGCAGCCATTTATTTCCATTAATTTCACCTGTGCATTGAAATCAACTAGCAGACAGAGAGTTGATTAGCTGTATCATGATGGGTAGTCATGGGTAGGAGTTTATTTCACTGTGCTGTGGTGTAGTGTTAAACCAGGAGGTGATGCTCTATGAACAAATATCTGCATATGAATGGAAATAAATAAATAATGCTGAAAAAAAAGCTAAATCTTAGTCAGACAAAAGCCATTGGGTCCCAAGATTGCATTTCAGTCAGTGCGTTGCACCTCTTTTGCTCTCCACTGTTTACCTGCATGCAATCAAAACATGCAGACTTTAGATAGTTGGGGACGGGGCTGGCTCTGTGATGGACATGGCTAATTTTTAGTAGAGGTCAAGAGACTGAAGTTAGAAAGGACAGGAAAAAAGCAGTAGGAAAGACGAATAGAACAATGTTATTTTCTTTAATTGTGTGTCTTGATGTTGGAGTTTACTTGAAAGTAACATCAAGGACTTTTAGAAACTGCCTCTATTCGTAATTACTCTACCATGTGGGGATAGCGTAAACCAAAAAAAGAAGAAATAATAAATAAATAAAAGTGTTCCCTGGAAGGTCTAAAAACTTGTGGTATACTTTTGCAAATAGTCAGCAATTATGTTAAGATTTTCCCCCCAAACTGAACTATAATGGTTTGAAAACCTGCTTTTATAATGTCTACGTTGCTTGTGAAATTCAGCTTTTCAGAGGTGCATGTATCTGTGCAGCGCTGTAGGTGTGTGTATGTGCTTTCTGTGCAGGACTGGGGCCAAATGGTTCCATTAGAAGGGAGCTTCCTGCACTCAGTAGCCCCAAGATGAGGACAAGGACTGCCTCTGCCATTTGGCTGTGACATATAGGCTTTTGTGTGACAGGCAGCCCTTTTGAACCTTTTAGTGAAATTGACAAACACAATTAAGTAGCGGGATGATTAGTGTTGAGACATTGTGGTTGCAGAGCAAAATTGCTGCACTCTCAGTAGGTTCATGTCATAATTGTTGCAGTGTGAGTGACTACTGCAGAATATGGAAGTGTGCTTTGTGAGACTTTGGCTGCTTGTTCACTGATGTGTAGATGAAAAGGACAGAAACATTTTAGTGAGTTCAGCCTGCAGCCATTTCTCATCAAGACTAAAAGATATGAGTGGTGCAATCATTATATCATCATTTAAACTACAGAACGCAGCAGTGCTTTATTAGGATGCAAGAAACACAGCTGATTGTGCTGAAAATCGCACTGAGATTAGAAAAACACTGATCAGTTATGGTTAATGCACAATAAATGTGCTGTTAGAGTTATATTTGTGTTCATTAAGGCGGCAGAACAGGCCATATAATTCTTGACTGTGGGTGCGTTGGCAGGATTTGTTTATAGACTTTATAATGGTAATAGTGGAAAAAAGAGGGATGCCGTTATGCAGAGTTTCATATTCTCTCACAAATGCAAACAACTAATTTATGAATTATTCATGTGGCATTTAAAACACAGAGCATATGGCTTCTGTACGTTTAAGAAGTTGTATTTTTTAAAGCTTTAAAACCAACAACACTTGTGACGGTAGCAGCTAAACTCTGAAGTCCTTTCTCACTGTTTGAACATAGTTAATGTTGTTTGACTTTGTAGTGCAGAGCTGGATGTGTGCTGCTAAGCATAATTATTTCTCCACGGCTGACAGTTTTCTGTAGCTTATATTTCTGGTTACACTTCCTTTGCGCCAAACAAAAGACCTGTTGCTGTGGGAAGTGACATTTCCCTCCAGATCATTGCTTTGTGTTAATGCACTATGAAATAGAAGGTAATTAAATGCCATTTTGCGTGCATGTTTCTCTGATCAGGTTGTACAAGCTGTGCCAGCCTCCACCCCCTGATGGCGACCCATAATGCATTGTGTCGAAGAACATGCTGAAGTCTTGAGAAGCTTTGCGTCCTTCTCCACCCATGAAGGATCACCCTAAAAAAAGACAGTCATTGGGTCCATTTTTATATGTCCAGGGTAGCTGCCTACCATGTAAATAGAATTTTTAAAAACGTAAATAGTATTTTTAATACATTATATATTTCATTGTTGTACTTTATACATATTTTGATTTTTTCCCATGTAATGCATCAAACAAGACAATGACTCAGTGAGAAAACAAAAGATTTATAGCTGAGAATTCAGTTAAATTAGCCCAACGAAATAGAACAAATCCCATCAGTTTACTGTCGGCATATTATGGGCTAAAAATGATGTTTGTTTTCACGGGGGACATTTGCATTTCATCTTATTAGTTTAATTTGCATATGAAATAAGCAAGATAATATTGATATAATAGATATTTGGCTTTGCAATGTGTTCAGATTAGCCAATAATTTGTCTGCTTCCCTTCAGTTCCAGCCTCTATGCTTTATTGATTGTTTCAGTAATGGATAATTACATGACTGTGTGTTTTGTAACGTTCCTCAACAGGTTTATTCACTTGTAAATATACATATGTAGTGTGAATGTGCTAAAAGAGCTTCCATTGTGTTTGGATTTCTACGACTGTTACATGCATGCACATGAAGATTTTCAATGGTTTATCAGTATTAACATATAATAGGTTTTTTTGAAGTAGAGCTATGAGATATATTCTGTTATTTTATATCGACAGTACTCAGGATTAAAGTGTCTCTCTGTTACTTATTACTGAATGTATCATTGTAGGTGGATGTCTAGCTCAATACTATGCAAACACACAATGGTAATAAACTGCATCTATAAGCTCCAGTGATGTTTCCTGTGTACTGTATGTCTGTTTCATCTCATTGGAAATGTTTGGTTTTTGGGTGTTGGGTGTTCTTTGCCAGAAAATTTTGAGCATCCAACACTTAATATCCTGTGTTCTGTTGAATTTTTAGGTGTCAATTGGTGTCTTAAATGTATGAATTTAAGGTGCAAATGTCTTTTCATATTAAAGTCCTCTGCTACTTACATATATATATATATATATATATATATATATATATAATTTTAGTTAAAATAATCATTTTCTGGACAATTTTTTCCTAGTTTTTTTAATTTTCTAATAATTCTCTCACCAATTTCAGATCAACACCTTGTCAATTTCTCACAATTTGTAGGACATTTCTTGTCAAGTTGGTCACTGCCTTTTTCCTGCATGTTTTTGAAAGACAGACTCATTTACTCAGTTTCAAAGGGTTAGATAGCTGAGATTTTGGCTGCGTTGACTTTTAATACGATCCTGCTTATTTCGGTTCGGTTCAAAGGGCTATTTTGGCATGAGAGATATATGTTTACATTATCAAAGTGTGAAATGTAAACAAAACATGCCAGACATTTATTTACATACAAGAACCTGTTGCAGACTGCTTTGAGGAAACAAGTTCAATCTGGAAACAAGACAAAAAGGTGCAAAGATTTTGAGATTGAACGTGCCCCTGGTGTCCATCCAGGTTTTAAAGAGTTAATAGGACAACTTCAGAGGACCCCCTCGAAAAAGCTCCACCCCATGTCTTGATGAGAGCCTAGCTCCGCCCCTGCAACTAACTTTTGTTCTCTGTTTATTTTTTATCTTTTAAGTAACATATTTACTGCTACATTGTTTAATTAATCAATTAATTATAATTGCATTAAAAAAAAAAAAGACTTGTTGCGCTTTTAACTCCTCTTTCGGTAATTATTAGAATTATCTGCACTTGCGTCAATAGCTGTCAGCGCACGTGCACGTGATGTTGCGCAGTGTGTTAGTGTTCAGGTCATGGATGAGCAGCCACACTCCGGTGAACACAGAGGGCTTGGCTGAGCCCGGCGGATAAATGGGAGTGGCGGTGGCACCGTTAACAGAGCTGGCAGCCAGTGAGCGGAAGATTTGTAGTCTCTGTCACAGAGCTGCCGTGCCATTGGCTTCTTCCGGGAAGCTGCCGCCAGAGAGTCAGTGAGGCGACAAACTGTGGACGGTCCCGGGCTGAGTCTCCACAATGAGCCGGGCTCAGAGCCGCCTGCTCCGCACTTGACGCGAACCGTCTGAACTTGCACGTGCATCCACTGCGGCGCCACTTGGTGACATTTTTTTTTTTTTTTTTTTGCACATTTTTAGTCGCCGAGACGCCTCTGTGAAGGACGACGGACTGACACCGGCTCACCTCATGATTTCATCCTGCTGATAAAGCTCCTGCGAGGCACAACAGTTTCTTCATGGCGTCTCCACAACAGTCAAGAATTCAGTCGTATCTGGAGAAGAATAAAATCGGACCCTTGTTTGAGGTGAGTGCACGAATTCAACCAACAACTCTGAAGTAGTTGGCTGCTATTTTAAAGGAGCATTGCTTTGCACCAGACTGCATTAATCTGCTTGTCTGTATAGTTGTGCGAAATGATGAGCGCACATCTGCAATGTGAGCTGTCACACCGGAGTAACTGGTACTGTAGATGTTAAAGAATGTCATCATTTATTTTATGCACTTTGGTGTCTGACTACTCCCTGAAATGTCCCACTGCGCTCCGTTTATGAGACACAGTAGTACAGAAACACATGAAGGAATATCAGCTGTTGTGTTTGCCCTCTCATTTCCATGCTCAGCCTTTGATTTGCATTTCAAGAGCTTTACCCTGCTACTGCCTGTCTCGACGTTGTTACAGTTAGTTGAAGTTAGGGCCACTCAGAAAAGCCAATTCATATTGCACAGCAGGATTTACTGAGCGTTCTGCTACAGAGGACACAGCCAAACTAACTACCTGCCTCTGTCTGTTTGTCAGTCAGGGGATCTGAGTGTTTTTATCCCCGGGTTGTCTCAGTGTGGCACCTAAGCAACCCAGGGGAGAGCATGACTTCATCTTTGTTTGCTATTGGATTTCTTGCTGAAAGCAGGACCGCACAGGTGTGAGGCATAATCAGAGATGGAAACACAGAAAAAAACATCCAGTTGCTTTTGCCTGAGATGCAGCACATCTGTGAATTTTGCTTTATCAAGATTGACAAGTGGGAAAAAACAACTGGATCACTATTTAATGCAAACTGGGGGTACAGTTGGATGTATTTATAGCAAAGAAATATTCATATGATTTGTTCTGCAAAGTGCTGACGTTTCACTTCTGTGCTCTGGCTGGATATGTAGTAGCACACAAACAGGGGCTGCATGTTAAACAGATGTAAGAGCAGTAGTGAGTCTTGTTTCAGCACCGTGGACAGAGACTCATACCGAACATGCATTTAACCGGCGATGAAGACAGCTAATCTTATTGTGAGGACACAGCAGTCAGTGAGCCTCAATGATAGTCCTTTGTGTGCTCTCACTGCTTGTTTTTCCTTCCTCCATCTTCCTCTTCCACCTGTCTCCCCCTCTGTTTGTGTTTTCTCTTTATTTTTGGCTCTTTGGACAATTAAATATTGTCTCCTTTGTGTGACAAAGAAGATGGTTAAAGCAAACTTAAAGGTTAAACACCTCTGTGCTACATCCTCACGTCCTTAAGATACCAGGCAGATTTTACTCAGCCCAACAAGGGCATGGATAATTGCTGAGTTGTCTTTCAGTGGTGTATTGTGAGGCTGCATTGTGCAGTGTAGATTTTCAGGCGAAACTGACAGTTTTTGAAAGGGAGTGAAAAGAGGTGTAGTAAGAGGCAAATATAGTAAAAAAAAAAAAAAAAACTCTCCAGGGTCTGCCACTCTCCTCATGAGAAAATAATGTAGCTGCTACCTTGGCGTTGCGCTTCAAAAGCCTTGACCATTTCATTGTTTTCCCAAAGAAAAACTCATTCATGTGCATTCAGTTGTGAAGAAATTGTTTTTTTGTTTCATGAGAAGAATCCAGGAAGAGAGGCAAGAACTCTCTTTGTAATTATCTTTTTGATCAGATGTAGAGAACTGGCGCAGCAGGAGTAATAATACAGCTGTTCTGCTACACTGCGTTAACTAAAAAGGAGCTTGTGGAAAGATTGATTGCCATTCAATCATGAGTGCAACAGTATAAGGAAAAATATATCAGTTAAAAATGACAGAAAACAACTCCTGAATGCAAGAGCAAGATGTAGAAATAAGATTTTTTTTAAGTCTTTACAATGTTATTGCAGTACAAAATGCAGTGTAACAATATGCCAGTCTAAATATTTGATTTTGGGCTGAAACTGAGTCAAAACTTCAAAGAATAATGGCAATTAGAGTGCATGTTTCACGGTAACATTGCACTAAGAGTGTCCACAGTAAGTATAATAGCTACAGAAAATATGAATAGATTGTCCCCCACTGATCTGTTTTTTGTTTTTGAGCAGAAAAACCTAAGTCCGTCTCAGTATTATTCATTTAAAAGCCTCTTTTTCGGTACAAGAACTCCATTTTATTTGTTGAGGAGCCTTTAGAAACACTAGTATATACAGTACAGTAAGTGCAAACATATGTCATGTAATTTTTTAGGGACAGTTCACCCAAAATCAAAAATACATATTTTTCCTCTTACCTGTTATGCTATTTATCAGTGTCA
The DNA here is from genome assembly GCF_008729295.1 of Plectropomus leopardus. Taxonomy (NCBI): domain Eukaryota; kingdom Metazoa; phylum Chordata; class Actinopteri; order Perciformes; family Serranidae; genus Plectropomus; species Plectropomus leopardus. The sequence goes on from NC_056483.1 coordinate 11,428,458, forward strand.
GTTGTTTTGGTTTGAGTTGCAGAGATGTGTAGATATTAGCTGTAGAGATGTCTGCTTTCTTCCCAGCACAAAGGAACTAGATGGTACTCGCCTTGTAGTGCTCAAAGTGCCAAAAAAAAATTAAATTGAAAAAGTCAACAGCAATGTTATGTTCTGCAAATAATGACCCAGTTACCCCATATAACTGAGAGACCTTGTTGAGCGCCCATCAATGCACAGTCCATCTACTCATGGACAAGAGGCCGTCCTTCTTGGCTGGGCTGTAACGTTAACTAGCTCAGTGATGCTCGGGGAGCTAGCAGTAGATGCACGCTTCCTTCTGTGCAGTGATGAGGTGGGTGTAGGTCTGTTGGAAGAAAATAGTTCCTACATGAAACTGCTCACAAGGTCTGTGGATTATACTGAGTAACCGGGTCATGATTTCTGGAAAGAGTTTTTCAAATACATTTTTTTAGCTCTTTGAGCACCACAAGCCGAGTGACAGAGAAAAGGCAGACCTCTCTAAATCATATCACCACACAGAAGGAGAACATTTACTGCTAACTCACCTAGCACCACTGAACATCGAAGCTCGGCTAATAAGGGCTCCATTCATATTTAGATCTCGCGCTGTCATGAGCACAACCTCTCGTCCATGAGTAGATGCACACTTCCTCCATGAAACTGCTCACAGCAAGGTCTGTGGATTATCTTGCGAAACCTGGTCATGATTTCTGAAAAGCGTTATTGCTGTTTAGTTTTTTAAATGTATTTTTTGGTGGATTGAGCAACACATGCTGGGTGCCATCTAGTTCTATTATATTGGAGAGAAGGCAAACATCTCTATAGCTGATATCTTAAACACTCTGCAACTCACAACAAAACGATCTAGACTAATAAATAACACTACAGGTAAGAAGAAAAATATGTATATTTGTTTTTGGGGTGAACTGTCCCTTTAAAGTGTTCTTCCCTGAGCACTCTGATCTGTACCCTGGGTCTCCTTACTTCCTGTTGTGTAAACACCACCTTGATGTAATCGATGTCTTTGCCCCAAACTCCCCCTCCTCTCCATTTCTCCCAAACAGTCATCAGCCTCATTGCTTCTTCCTCACACCCAGCACACAGCTGCAGCATTAAACAGTCTGTAGCAGCGAGTGGGGGTTCATTTACTCACTCTGATGAGACACAGCTTATGATTTGCCATCAAATTGATTTTTTTTCCCCCCTCGCTAATGAAATAGTTGCTTTGCAGAGATAGCAAGCTGAGTCAACATCGACGGAAAATTCTCCAAAAAAGTGAAGCAGCCTTTCATAATAATTGAAGTAATTTCACTTCAGATTATTGTCAGCCACTTGCCCAAACACCTACTCTTTTTCAATCACTTAACAGTTGCAGAGCAGAGGGACATTCGGGATTTTTGTGTTGCATGAAGAAGTGTTGTCAGTATAGGCATGTAAGCAAGGCCACATTTGTTACGCCCTGTATGATAAACATGAGGAGACACCTGGCATTTTTCATAGTAACAGGGTCACTTCAATTGTATAAGAGAATCTATAGAATCCATAATAGTCTGTTTTTATCAGAGAAGATCTGTAGGATCTGTCTGCAGTCTCCTGACATTTAAAGTCATGCATGTAACAGGACCTGCAGGTACAAACAGAGCAGTCTTTGTCTCTAACAGACGACAGGGTAAAAACAGCTCTTATGTACCTCCCTGCTGTGCTCTGCCAATCATATCTGAGCCGATATAATTGTTCTGTTGAAGCAGGGAACTGATGGATCATGTAAGTGTAGCCTAGACCAAAAAATGTCACCGCATTGAACTGTAACTGCTGTATCAGTCAAATGTTGAATAATCACAGTGCTCCGTGGAAGAATTGGTGTCATTGTTCACGGTGGAGTCTGACTCTCTCCTTTAGTGACTTCAGTAGCTTGAATTCAGGGCTGATAATATCTATCATTAAGCGAGTATTGGTCTCAGCTCAGGGGCTGTTATGATAACTTGATGATATTAATGAAGTACTGAGATAAGTGATAAACGTGATCCGATTTATTACATGGAGACTGGAAGCATGCTCGTAAAACATCAAGAATCCATCTAGTTACCATAATTTCATGCTTTTTTTCATGTTTATATGTTTTTCTCTCTCGTCTTGTGGCGAAGAAGTGTTGTGTGGCGACAGTTTCATATTTCCTCTCACACAGAAGAATGATCCCAATTAGCTCTGCGCAGAGATTTACAGATTTTAAACTGATAACGGAAAAAAAAGAGCACTGCTGTTGAATCTCGGGGTGGAAATTGCTCTGCAGCAAACAATTTCAGACGGCTACAATGCAATTTATCACAATTACCAATGTGTTTTGATCATCAAAGTTCTGATGATTTGACTACTTATTACTTTTAAAGCCTCATGCATTTGAACATCTGATCCATAATAAAAATAAACTGATGAATTTACTTCCAGGATATTTTATTAATACAATATGCTGTTTTAAAAACAATATGCAAGCTTCTAAGCTAAGAAGGTGTCAGTTGGACTGTATCCATCTGCAGCTGCTCACGCTCAGCCACCCTCACCAAAACTCAACGACTGAGACATGTAGAGCCGCAGCCACATTCAGTTTGAAGCCCACACGACACGTCTCTACAAACTGAATCCTGCTACAGTGTGGCGCTTCAATTTATTCATTATACATGAAGACGTGATTCTCCGCATAAGTGTAATGAGACGTACCCTTATGCTGCATTCACACGGACTCAGGCAGACGGTAGATGGCACACAGATACAACACTCTCTGCACAGCATGGGAAAAACACACAGACAAAATATCAGGATAATGATGATGAATTGTTTACACAGAATGGATTTTTTTTTTATTTCAAGTATTTTGTTTATTATTTTAGGTAAGCATTGTATAGTAATTGTTCAGATGGCCATTGTTTTTGCCTGGTGTGAAGTACCTATGTAACATGCTGTTGAAAATTTTGTTGCAGAGTACAACAAAGTTAAATTATTTAACTATAATTGGCAGTACGCTCTATCGTCACCGTTACCGTTGCTGTCTAATTTACTGTCCTGCTCTTCACCACTGAGTTGATATCCTATTTGCCTTCTACCATGTGATTCCATGTGAACGCAGTATTACCCTTACCCTAACCTTGACCACCCAGTATAACACTTCAAAGGTATCTAAATGCTAACCAGGGTTTCCCACACTTTAATTTATGTGTTGAGGCTCGCCACGATCAAAACATTTACCGCCACAAATAGATTTTATTTTTGGAACCAGACCCTTTATTAGTAGCAAACGAAACATATATACGTTTGGTTATTGAGTTCAGAACACCAGGTGCAGGGAAAGTGGACTTTAAAGGTTACCTTGCCTCTGCTGAGGCTGCTCTTCTCTATCGACCTAATGTGATCAGCGCTGAGTGGATCAACAGATCAACAGATCAATTATCCACCCCCCGACTCACAAACTGCTGCTGAGGGAAAATAAAAATCTTTAAGGGCTCATTCAGGGACCTGCAAAAACATGTGAATTTAGAAAGGGGATACAGACTGATACAAAGGGACACACAGTCATTTAAAAGGAAAAAACAATAAAAAAAAGTTTGCTCAATTCCCCTCGTTGTCAGCTACTGCCACACATAGACTCAATTCTTTGGGAAACACTGGCTAACTTAGCATTTTCTGCTTTCAATCCAAGTACAATGGGTGCTGATGGTGGACTGATGGTCGTGTAGCTGGTCGTCGGGTCACGGAGCTGCTCCAGTCGCAGCTATACTGACATGAGAGAAACAGCCCAGCTTAGAACATAACCGCCATGCACATATTAATGCCTGTTAAGTTTCATCATCAAATTGGTTCAGCCAGCACGACAGAATGACGCACATTTTGTGTTCGTTATGCATCCCATTGGTTGATGAACCCACAGCGCAGTCTAACAAACCTGGTGCAGGTGATCATAATGTTGGAATTGGGTTTTAAATTCCCCGATTGTTGACTTCTCTGCATTGAGACAGAATCATTCAAAGAGAAAAGTGATGCATCTAAGAATCATTTTTTTCACCAATCCCTAGATGAATCTACACTCAGTTTCAGCTAATACCTTGACTTCAGGAGTAGGAATTGAAATCTTTAAAGCCCTCTTTTCCTACTGTTGGTGCGGCTACTTCTGGTAGAGTTAAATGACTTTGCCTCTCCCTATAGATTTCTCCCCAACCACATGGGAAAGATCCGCTTTAACCTGCTCAGCTGTGTAGTGTTTCTAATCCGCTGCACTTGGGGTCTCAATAGTGCAGGTCCTGCATTACTGTAAAGAGGTCAGCCAGTCAGGCAGGACTTGAACACACACACACATACACAGTCTGACCTATTGATCCAGTCCCTTAAGAGGTAATTCATTGGACTTGGTGTGATTGGTTTTTAGCTATTTTCACCTCCTGAAGCATAATGCTCTGTCTTATTCCCTCAGTGAATTAATGTTATGTCTGCATGTAGTTTTTTGTGTCTTTTTAATCATTTGATTTGCCATAGTGATTGATAATATGGCTTCTATGAGACCAGCATTCACTATAATTCCTGTACAGCTCTAGAAAAAAAGGAAGGAAGGAGGAATGTGTCACATGTAGCAGGAAATATTTGTTATTCTTGACCTTTGAGATGTACTAACAGCAACACACAAGGAGAAAGGTTCGGTTATACAACAAGAAGAATCAGTCTGAGGTCTTATTACATCCACAAACACACCTGGGAACATTTGTGTCCGACAGGGTTACTTTGTCATTGGCATACCTCCCACACATCAGCCGAGAAATCTCATCTCAGTTGTGGGTCACTTTGTTATTTCATCTGTGTTTATTATTTCACCTCGCTCTACTATTTAAAGCAAAATATCTGCAAAGTTGTCAGTTACTGCAGAACAATTGTGACCATTTGTATAACAGTCCAGTATTCAAAGTTTTTGTCATGTGAGAGCTGAGTGGTGTAATAGAGGCAGATTTATCATAGGCTCAGAGGAAAAAAATCAATTTATATTGAAAATACAAATTAGACTTGTGGTAGACTGCTAGAATAGTAAATTTAGCTACTTTTTTAGACATCCATTCATTCATTTTGCTGGAATAAAACTTTACCTTGTTAAATAAGGTAAATGCTGACAAAGTTCTTCTTTGAGGACATAATTTGGAGTTGAAAATATGTAATAAATTGCAGTCTATATTATCACAATACCCCAGGGCTGCCCCTCCAAAGTCAGATTCAAATCATCAGTCTGAGACCTTTAGTAAACTGAGACTACTTTAAGTTGAGCAGTTTTGGTTCCCGGATTTTTGCTACAGAGTGAGTGCTCTTGACTTTTACGCTACTCTTTGATACCCGGAGGTGCTGCGGACGTGCAGGCAGCGGCACAGACGAGGAGAGAATAGAGACCTTCTGCTTAAAAGTGGTGAATTTACAGAAACTTACAGTCTCTGACTTTTGTTGATTCTCACCTCTAGTTCATCACCTTGTACCTTTATCATGACTCAGCATATCTAAATCAATTGATCACAATATGATTCCTCCTCTTGCTTTTATTTATTTATAAAAAAATGTATTTATCATCCATTTGTGGGCTGGCGGGTTATCATAGCATATATTTACATCTATAACATGACCACCCTAATTTTAATTTTAAAAATCAAAAAGCTGTGAACACATGATAAAAGTCAATACAATCAATTTGGAGTAAAACAATGTGAAATTTCCCATGGTGCTTTGTTTCGTCACCGTGTGGAAAATGAAATGAAGCTTTTCACTTTTTCATATCTAAAAATCAACACCATCAAAATTCAGAGGAGCAGCTTGCAATTCGGTTAATCTCTAAATAAACCAGAGCCTTCATCAAATCATTGTTTTTAGGTTCTTCATTTCACAGATATCTCGTTCAGTTCAGAGCCTGCGTCGGTCTTCTCAAGGTTGATGACTCGATATGTCAGACGTATGGTCGTGCATGGGTTAACGCAGTTCTCTTTCAGGCACAGTTAGAGTAATTACTACAAGACAGGCAGCCTAAGGCCAGGTTGGTCCCGGGGGAGTACAGGAAGGGGCGAAGAGGGAAGGCAAAGGATATCTGGGAGATCAGGCAGTGAGACGATGAGTGAAGCCCAATATGAGGAAGATTTAGAGCGTGCAGCGTGCGGTGGGGGCAGGGAGTCTGTACGGGAAACAGAAAGAGAACAGGGAGAGAGTACGGTGGCTGCGACGCATGCTAATAAAGTTATCATGTCCACTTATAGCCTGGGGACGCTGAAGGCTGACTGCTGCGTGTAATTGATAGTCATGCTGGTGGTGTGGCAGCGCTGATCATCTGATACAAAGATCCTTGACAGTTAGTTTGTTCAGCTGGTGACTAATGAATGTATGTGTGTGTGTGTCCATAGTGGGACAAATGTGTGTCTATGCACATGCGTACAACTAGAGGTCCCTTCAGTTTCAGGGGCTTTTTAAACTTGTCAATATGAGGCCTAGGCAGTCTGAATTAGACAAATCGAGTAGTTATCTTCCAAAGTCACAGACTTTTTGGTGTCATATTTATTTACTTACATTTTTACACAGAATGAGGACTTTGGATTTTGTCCATTTTTTCTAGAGAGAAAATAGTTCCTTCATGAAACAGCTAGCAACAAGTTATGTGGATTATCCTGAGTTACAGGGTCATGATTTCTGGAAAGAGACATAGCTGTTGAGTTGATTAGATTTATTTTTTGGTGCTTTGATCACCACAAGTAGAGTGCCATCTTGTTATATTATATTAAAGAGAAGGCAGCATCTTTGTGTACGATACCTCCAACTCACACCAAAACAATCTTTTTTGATAAATAGCACTACAGAAGAGGAAAATATACGTACTTTTGATTTTGCAGTTAACTGCCCTTTTAAAATCTTAGTTTTGATTAATAAATTTTTGCTGCGATGCCAAAATAGTGACTTGCTCTGATTTTTTTAAGAATGCACTTTATAGTGTAATGCATGCATGTTTTATTCTTTATTATTAAAAATCTATTAAATATGAAGAAATTCATTGACCAAATCAGTTCAGCTTTAATTGAGTTTATACATTTCTATTAATTATTTGGTTATTTGTTTTAATAAGAATTTTGTGTATACAATAAAAGAGAATAGTTCAGTAAGAAAACACCAAATGACAGTTTTTAACAATATTTATTGAGGTTAGGAAGATGGAAGCCCATCGATGTGAAGCATCTCCATTAAGCGCAGGCACATATGAAGATAGATGATAGGAAAGGATCAGCCCAGACTCTGTTGGTGGTGGAGTACAGCCTGCAACAAAATGATGGAAACTCTCGATTGAATCTCCTGGAACATCCTGAAGGTCGTGGTGGTGATGGGGAAGGCAGAACTGCAACATTTGGCTCTATAGATCATTGGTCAGATATGTAGGAAAGCAGAGGTGAGAGAGGACCTTTCAGCAGCAAGAAGTAGCAGAAACGTAATAAAAAAGATCGTCGTGACTGACAAAGCTTATTTCAAATATGTATGTGATTAAAACAACAAACTGCCCCATGACCCACATTTGAGAATAATATAAGAATATTAAGATTTTTTGGCTTAAAAGCGACCAAATGGTCATCCATACATTGTTTTGGCAGTTGATTAGTTGACATAACCCTGTGAAACCTGGAGCAACATCACCTTTTTTGTGCTGCTTTCTTTTCACAAGTAATTAAACCTTTGCACTCCAAACAAATTGGTGTGATTTATTTCAAAAACATGGCAAAAAGGCAATGAGGAACTTGGTAAGAAATGTTCCACATATTGCAAGAAAGTAGTGGATTTACAAAATTATTTTAAAAAAATAAACCTAGGGATATATATATAAATTTATATATACTGTATAAAATTACAATTAACATATATGAAAATGTTACAGAATTATGATTATTAAGCACTTTGTTTGTTGTTTCTACTTTTTAAAAAAATAATTTTCTGTTAATTTTCTTGTACTTTTTTACAATTCTTTTGCCTATTTTTGAGTAATTTCTTCTTTCAATGCTAATTGCCTTTTTCCTTTGTTTATTTAAAGAAATCAAGCCAATTTGTCCAGGTTACAAAGGGTGAAAGTGAGCCAACCACCATTACTCATACTCACAGTACCCCTGGAGAAATGAAAAAGACAGTATTTTGACTGCTGCAAAACATGGATGTAGTGCTGAAAATGGACCTGAGGCAGTGCTGCATTTTCTTGTATTTCTTGTGTGCATCAGATAAAAGCATCTCTTCTGATGAGTATTATCTGGTAGTGCCAGCCTGGTCAGGTGACATTGCCTCTCCCACAGTCTCCTCTTCCGCATGATCTCTCCTGCTCTTGTCTGCCTGCTTATTCAAGGTCTGGATCTCTTCCAGTGGCATCTCTCTCTTTCTCTCTCTCTCTTCTCATCTTCACCAAAATTGTATCATCGCATCACTTTCTTCTTCCAATACTGTCCTCTTTCTCTATATGGAGCACATCGGACAGACACAGATGTCACCTTAGATACCCTGATATGACTTTGCATTCCCACGTATCATTGACAAACTGCAGGTAAATCAATGGTAGTCTGTGGCCTCTGGTACAGGCGGCAGGGACAGGGAGCCCTCTTGAGAGTCTTTGAAGAGCTGTTGCTGCATTTCAATTTTTTTTTTTTTTTACACAAGGACAAGTCTGAAGAAAAGATGTCAGGTTTTATAGCTGATCACAGCCACAGTTGCTATGTTGATTGATTTTAGTGCAGAATATTTTACAAGCAAAAATGATTTTTTAATCAAGCAAACATGATGAGCATAGTATATTGCAAATGCACTCAGTATATTGCTGCAGTAGTCTTGTTTCAATCCTTTGACACAAGTCACAGTAGACTGTAATGCGCACACTGCCTCCAAGGGCTGCAGACATCATAGAAAGCCGGCTTGTGTTGTGTGCCGGTGGCTCAGTGTCTCCTCACATCCAGACATCCATAGCTCAAACAGCTCACCAGGACGCTGCAACAGCTGAGGTGGAAATTCAACAGCTCGAGGGTTGACAAGAAAGAAAGGAGCAAAGCAAAGGCCAAGTCGCTTACATTACAGAGCTGATGTAGCTGTATCAGCTCTGTCAATATCATTTTTTTTTTCTCAATCCACCATTTCTTTACTCTGCTCATGCATTTTTTTGCCATACCTCCTCAGATTCCCACAAGAGAAATGTCTTCTTTAGCTTGAAAGCTAAGTGTCCAGGGTTAGGAATAGAGAATGACCCTGTGAGATCTGGAGGATTTGTCATACTGATAAGGACACTTGAGCACGGTCTCTGTGGATTTCTCCCACCGTCCTTCAATGTTTGACCTCCCAAACTTTACTTTTTTCAACTCCTTTCAGCTCTCAATTTGGGGAGTTTGTTTAAATTGCAAGGATGCAGGGGAGCGTCACTGAGTATCATGACTGTCATTGTCCCCGGAGGGAGTCCTTCAGAGCTTCCAAGGACACTGATGTCTCTTGGCTGGCTGACAGCTTGTCAATTACCGCCACCAAACCAAACTGCCTGGTGCACAGATATATCTCACCCCAACAACAGATCTGCACAGATATAAACTGCACGTCTCCTGTTGGCCTGCTTACTGGTGCAGTGGCTGAAACTCTCTGCCTCGCTTTATCTGTCTCACATACAAATATGTAACTGTTTTGCTTAAGTTACTTAAAGCCAAATAGCATTAAAAATCTACGTATATGTTGACCCAAATTTGAGTCTACATCTTACTACAGAAAATGTGATTACAAGTCAAATGGAAAAGGCTTATCAAACAGAACTCATGTTATTTAAAGCACCTTATTTCCATAGAAAGTGAAGGTGTCAGATACGGTTACCTTGTTCTGCTGGATATGTGACATATAATGTACGCATATCCTCCATGGTTGGAGATGTTACTTATACATATATACAGTATGTCTCTCTGCCTTTTTACGATGTTATTGGAAATGGTGAAGGACACAAAAGGTACGCCGGCGCATTAGCTCATTCAGCACAAACTCATTCAGCTCATGCAAAACGCTCCACAGGCTGTGCAATCAATATATGTTGGCACACAAGTGTTTTACAGTACAAACGTGGGCAGAATGCTGATGCACCAACCAACACGTGCTGCCATTTCTGTAACAATACCCAGAATCTGCAGCAACTGTCCATCTGTGTTTGCCACACTTTGCTTCATGCATCCATCACATCTGTGTGTGTGGTTTCTACTGGGAAACACAAAAGTGAAAATCACCTCTCTGCAGTCATCCATTAAAAGAACTGCACATCCTCCCCTTCACCCCTTCCCCATAAAAAACTATTAAGACTTGGAAAGCCTTCGGTGCTTAACAGAGTTCTGCTAGTTTGGCTTCCTGTATAATCTACCAAATTACAACCTTCCTTTATAGACCTCCTGTTGGTAGGTTAGTGAAATTACCCACAGGAGCTACTAAGCAGTAATTACAACTTTTTTACATCTTAGCATCGTTAGTGGTTTATAATTGTTTGACGCAGGCCACAGAAAGTGGCCTGGTGTGCTCCATTTTCTCCTCCAATAATCTCTCATTTTTCTCTGAAATAACATCATTGTTCTTTATGAAGAGCTTGTAGATCATTTCAATCTTTATCTCTAGCAGGCAGAGGAGCAGCTCGGGTTCAGAGTCTGCAGAGAAACATTTCAGCCCTCTCCCTGTTTGTCCATTCTCATGCTGTTTGCTGCCCGAGCTGCTGTAGACACTGAGACAGGAATGTCCCCCTGACCAATTACCTGATTAGCTTTCGGAGCACACACAGCACAGCCAAGGCTAGCCAGCTTTAATACACACATAGGCTGTGTCCCTGTGGCCCTCCCCGCCCCCTTGAACACACACATGCAGATACATGAGCATGTCCACAAGGGCAAACCAGCAACCAAAGCACAGAGCTACATGCTTCTGCTTAGCTGCACATAAATATGTATGGAGTGACGTGCTTGTCACACAGAAACACATAGTACTTGCACTAACGCACACACTCATTTCATCCATACATTACTGCCAATTCACTGCAGTGCACTAATGACTTTCTTTGCCTCTCTGCAGTAGTCGTCCTGGAGTCAGCCTCTGCTGCTCTGGCTGGCTTAAAGTGGTCAAACAGAGTTCATTCTCCATCATGCCAGCACACACAAACATATGCTCATCACTTCAAATCAGCTTCATGGAGACAGTTCTTCCCTACAGCTGCAATAAAATAATAGTTTTGCTTTGCTGCCAATAGTTGCTCTTCACATTACATTTATATTTTTACCTTGAGTGTTGTTAAGATCATTTTTCCAGAACTTGTGCCTGAGCTGGCAAAGCGCGCAGCAAGGATATAACTGATTAGTCATGACATGATTGGCGCCTTCGATGCTGAATTCCCATCGTGCGTTTGACAGATTAGCTCTACCCTCAGCACCTGTTACTGTGACTCCCTGTGTGCTCTCCTTCTTTTCTACCTTCTGTCGAACTTTTTTCCCACCAGTTCAATTTGTGAGTCTGTCCTATCTCACTACCTCCTCTGATGAATCATCTCATCGTATAAATAACTTTCACACCACTTTACCTTTCACATCTTCTTTAATCACTCTCCTGTGATGACCAGATTGTCAAGTTATTAATATTTAGGGACTGTGCTTAATAATCAGAGAAGGAGGGTGGCTGTTTTTAACATTATTTTAACAAATCTCTTTTCTTGAGCCTCTGGGAGTGGCTTCTTTTTTATGAAAAGACTGTACACAAGAGTGGCAGCAGCGGCCGGCCAGAATAATATCAGTAACTTGGCATAGCAGATGTTAGTAGGTTTTAAATATTTATCCTTTAATGTTTAAAAGTTTAAAATTATATGTGAAAAACAAAATCTACTAGTTGAGAAAACCTTGGCTTTTCCCTACACTGTTTATTTTTGCAGAAATTTTAAATTAGAAATGCAGCATAAAGTGATTTTAATGAATAATCACTATCTTAAACTTAGATTTGGCGATGTTTTGTGATGAAAGTGTTTGCTACATATGACGTGTGCAAGGACCTTTGGAAATGTGAAAATCTGACATCAATTTCTGTTTCAACAGTATTTATTTATGATAAATGGTGTTTGGGTGTTTTTCTTTTTATGATTTTAAAGAAAACATGCCTTTCGAACATTTTGGTGGGTATTGGGGTTGAGATGGTATTAAAATAAATACAATATGCAACCTTTTAACGTTGTATGTCCCTCCCCTTAGCCAAAATTTAAAAAAAAGTCCCTCCCCAGTGCTCCCCAATGATTTGACATGCCTACCCCGTTTTGCACTACTCCCTCCCCTCTCATGAATATTGAACAGTCCCTTACCAGTAATTATCACCTATATCCCAGAGGGAATGAAATAATGGTTTCGTCTTCCTCATTTAAAAAATGTAATTATTCCAAACACTGAATCAGTCGGTCTGTCTAATCTGTCTGTCTCTACATCTGTCTGCTCCTCCATCAGGCTCAGGGAGCCGGATGCTATTCATTGGATTTTTGAAAACATCAGGGACTCTTTTGTCTTCTTGCCTTGTGACAAATGCATGGCTTGACCAAAGGTTGTGTGTCGTGTTTGTTTACTTGTTTGTCCTCGTGTCTTGACAGACTGATCTGATTTTGATGGAGCTTACTGACATACTTGTTACTAATTGACACGGAAGGGAAGTGCTCCAATCTTCGGGGACGCAGTGTTGTCTTGTTTGTCTTGACTTTCTATTTTTTAGGATACTGACATTTGGTGTAGCAAATTCCTGAAACTAAAGTTAAGGAGCTTATCTCACCACGTTAGCTCTCCTCTCACATACCCTCCCTTGATAGTGAAGTACAAAACAAGACTTGCAATGCTTGTATGGATTGATTGTCTTCCTCCACTTGAGCTTGGTGGATACTCCACTGGCCGCACTCTCTCACCCCTTTTGTAGTGCCACTTTCATCTAACTGCTCTCTGCTTTACTCTGCTCCTGTAGGAGTTGATGACCAAATTGATAACTGAGACTCCCGACCATCCAATCCCTTTTCTCATTGATCACCTGCAGACCAAGCAAGACAGCCCCGGCAAGCTGCACAGAGCTCTCTCTGGCTCCGCCGCTCTGTGGGCACAGAGCTCCCCAGGTCAGTGCATACTGATGCAGCCATGCAAAACATACATACATGCAGGAATGAAGTATTTTATTTGTACAAGCTCTTCGCAGCAATTCACACAGTATATATGATAAACTCAGGCTCGGAGCGAGACAACAGACCTTGCAGAGTAAACTCAGCCTGCATTTTTGCTCTCTAGAATTTGCATAAAAGGGCAGTCTGAGCAGACATTGTGACTATCTCTCCCAACAGAAAGCAAAAACCCTCGAAGGGAGAACAGCAACTATGAGAAGCCATGGCAAATCCACCCAAAGAAACCAAAAAAGTCCAAGAGTGACCTGGCTGTTTCGAGCATCTCTCCTCCTTCACCAGAATCCAAGTCTTGTAAGTTTCTTTTTTTTGGACTCATGAGCAAAGTTTTCTACTTTCTTAATATTTTTTTTTTTGATTGCACAGACACACACATATAATCCACCTCAGAATATGAAGCTGCACAGTTTTGATACCTGTTGTATCAGTTGTATCCCAATTACATGCACCATTGACTTTAATCTCCATTTTTAATTTGATATAATTATATCTAATTAATGTTAGTCACAGTGTATAGTCCAGCGTCCTCCTCCCAGAGCCCTGCAGACGAGTTCATTATAAAGTGCCACTTTTTCCACACACTCGCTGCTGCACTGCTACACACTCTGAAGATGAATTGTTCGCAAAGTTCCCCCATTAATGCAGATGAGAAGATATTTCCGGCACTACCTATTTTTTAGTTTTAATAAATTACGATGATGTTAGAATGAAGTATGACACTTGAGACAAAGAGGCTAGGTCAAATATGGAGCGAGCAGACTACTTCAATAATTTAACATTGTGCTCTGTCACTGCCAGACCAAGTCTATTTCAGGCTGCGGTCTGAGCATTTCTCACAATTTAAAGGAAACTGGTGTGGGGATGAGCGCATGAAGCGAGCGAAAGAAAACAAGTGAAGGGGAGAATAAAATGAGAGACACTCAGCACGTCGAGGTGTTTTTAAGTTCTGAGCGTTATGAGGGTAAGAAGTCTTCAAAGCTACATTTAAAGTCAAAGCGCATGAAAAATACATGCATAGGTGTTTGGGTGTGCAGCGCTCATGAAAAATTGAAATCAGAAGAACTGCCGCTCATCATTATTGTACAATGTAGCAAGAATACAACAGCTGGCATAAATATATGTACAGAGGTTGCACTATACTTATTTCTTTCTGTGTACAGGTTTATGTGTTTTGGGCTCACCTCAACCTGACTGATGCTTTAATGAGCGGCCTTAGTGGGAATTGAATCTTTCACCCTTAATCTAGCCTATTAGGACACAACACAGCCCTTTGCAGCCGCAGCATCACACAGAGGAGAGCAGAGGGAGGACAGAGAGCCACTCTTTGCCGGAAGTAATGAAAGAGATTTTTTTTTTCACCAGTCTGCATTTGGCAGCTACATTCGCTCTGTGTTTATGGTTGTTACAATGCCAAGCAGCTTAGTCAGAGTAAACAAGGGTAGAGGATGGCAGATTGTAGCAGCAGTGCTGTCAAATATTCCAGTTTACTTATTTGCGTGAGTAAACAGGAGGGCAATGCTTACTCTGTGCACCTGTCATCATGTATGTGTTTCATTCGAACACGCATGAAATTATTCTAAAATGCTTCCCTTTATATCCTAGTTAACGTGCCTGATCAGCCTGCAAGCAGTGGACAGCCAGTACATTTGTTTGGCAGCTCCTCATAACCCACTGGTTTTTCATGTTCAAATCCAGTCGTGTTCGAGTATAAGGACGTTAGACATGCATCAGTACAAGGAATCCCTCCCCTGTAAAAAGAAAACCACTCTTTCGTTTTATAAATAATGTCTGAATCAGTCTATGAATTAACCATCATGTACAGTAGATACCGAGGGACGCTGCAGGAGGACGTGGGCAGGATGTCAGTACAGTATGTGGGTCATTTCCTGCTCCTGTTTTTGAGTTATTTTGAATGTTAATCAAAGAGACTGAGAGACACTGTCCCCTGGCCTGCGTCCACAGAGCTCTGTGCTTCTGGAAGAGACATGTCGACTTTCATGCCAGTGTTTCCGTTCCACTCCATCCTACAGTAATTCACAAAGTCCCGTTTGGACAAATGTGCATCAAAGATTTGGTGTTTAAGTTACGTTGCGGTTGTTTTTTCTGTTATTATATATTTTTCTGTATTCTTGTCACTTCTAAACGTATCTCAAAAAACAGTTTTTGTGTATGATTAGGGCTGCAACTAATTATCGTTTTTATTGTGAATAAATCTGACGGTTAATTTGGTCTAAAAACGGTCATAAAATGCTAAGATCGTGCCTTTAATTGCCTTGTTTTGTCACCAACTCTAAAATATATTATTTACTGTCAAAGAGGAGTGAGGAAACGAAAGGAATATTCACATTTAAGGGGCTAGAGTGAGAACTTTTGCCTTTTTTCATCTGATAAATGACTCAGACTAATCAATGTATGGTTCTTATGATATCCAATAAAAATGCACATCCCATGAACGTTGTTACTTCCTTAACGTAAATTTATGTAACCAAAATAAAGTTACTGTGGTTAGGTTTAGGAAACAATCCATGGTGAGGACTAGGGTTGCAAACTGTCAGCACTTACTTTAATCGATTATTGGCAATTTTAATGCTCAATTAGTCGATTAATTGTTATTTAAAAACTCCATAAAAACTCTTTTAAAACAATACAAAATGCATTTTGATTGAATTTAAAATTACTGATTAAATGATCATAGATTAATTGTTATCAACCCTAGTGAGACATACTTTAAAATCACCCGAACAGTCGTCTTCTTTGTTATGAGACCTATCCACCACCCCAACCCCATCAGCAGATTGATCACATGATCACAACCTTACAAATGATGTGGATTGTGCAGAAATCACTGGCTCATGATTACATGGGATATGTACAAATTTTGCTGCCTTATTTGTATCGGAAAACATACAAACAGTGTGTGAGAACAGCAGGAACTGATTAAATGATTATCGAATTAGTTGATGATTAATTCAAAGGTCATCGATTAATCATTGCAGATTTATTTGTGTTTCTGTCCAGTGCCACGGTCCATCGAGTACCCGTCCTGGGACTGGAGGGAGAGCCGGGACTTTGACGAGCTCAACCACATCCTGCAGGAGAGCAAGAAGCTGGGCAAGGCCCTGGAGAGTCTGTCACGCAGTGAGTGGTCGCAGCTCAGCTGATTGCACACTCACACCACACTGAGCAGTCTTTAATACATCTTTACGTACACAACTAAAGTGTAGACCTTTCTGTAAATGTCATTGTAAATCCTGACAGGAAACCGGATTGAGCAGCTAATCTTACAAGCTCGCCACTAAGCTCAGACACAGTCTAAGCTGGGATTTTGAACTGTATTAGATGCTTCTCAGTGCTTTAAAGCATTTTCCTCTCTCTGCAGGCATCGCCATCTCCGATGAGCTCGACCAGGTAGATAACGAGACTGGAGTCTTTATACACTCTTACATACAGTACACTGGCATTACAGTGATGTGGAAATCTGTCACTGATCACTCAGCATCGCTCATGCTACGTCAAATCAAAGCCATGTTTCATAACTTTCACTCGGCTGACAGAGCAGCACAGCTCTTTTCCTGACGATGAACTGCTATCTCATGGGAGTGATGCGCGAGAGCGATACTTCAGTAAGCATGTTCTCTGTCTCCCTCTCTCTCCCTCGCTGCTTCAGTGTGCATCTTACACGCAAAGCTTTGTCTGAGCTCCGTCTTTGTCCTCGCCTGGCCCCAATTCTCTCCAAAACACAATAGTGCAGCAGCTGCCCAGGCTGGAGATGCGCAGAGCGATTTGGAAATGATGGGACTGGATGAGAGACGTGGCATATGTTTTGACAGGGACTTCACTTTTTGCTCAGTGCAGCAGTTACATGTCCAACGTCCTTGGCTTTCAGCCCAGAGATTTTCCATCTTTCTCTGCGGGACGGGACGGTGAATGAATACTAAACACCTGCTCTGATCATGCAGAGACAATGGCATTTGATGCTATCCTGGATTTAGTCAAAGCAGACAAGCAGCCATATCTTTGAGCGGGGTTGTAAACGTGTGCCGGCTGGCTTTGGGAGCAGATTGGGAGGGAAACATCTCAGAGAATACTATGGTGCTTTTAAATTTTATTTCTGCTTTTGTGAAGAACACAGTCCTAGTTATATTTTGATTACATTAGAGCTAAAAGTTCATAGTGTGAGATAAAGTTTTATAGCAGTTCTTCACTTTCTAAGTTTTTCTGTCTGCCCTCTTTAGTATTGGATATAGTGTTTTGCCGCTTATTATGTCTGTGCTGCTCTTTTAGAACTTGGGAGGCTATAACTCAGTGCTGCGCCCTCGGGTGGTGGGGGAGTGGATTGGTCGGGAAGACGAGGACGCAGACCCGCTGGCTTCTGAGATGCTGCAACCCCCCGTCCCTCGGGCAAAAACTGAAGTGTGTTGGAGTGGAGACAGCAGCCCTGCTGGGAGGTTGGTGATTGGCATTATAAGTATGTGAAGCCACGGATATAAGTGTGAATCATTTAAATGCAAAAAAAAAAAAAAGTTCAAAAGTTGGAAAAAGTTCACAAAGCTATTGTTGGCTCTTTAAAAATGAGGAGGTAGACTTCTAACTGTGGCTCCTGCTGCCTGAGGAATGCCCATCTGAATGGGTTTGATAATCCCATTTCAAAGGCGCGATTAAACATGCTTGCCATGATATTGCTTCAACCCAATTTTGAATTAAAGCTAACCTCATTTCTGTGCGCTCAAGGCCAAAGGAATTTTGTGCTTGTTATTTTAAAAATGGCCCGTTTTTTGACAATGTATTTGCGTCATGCGTTAAGCTGTTAAATTGTTTGTCGCCCTCTCAGGAAGCTTTTTTCACCTTTTTTTTTTTTTTTTTTTTTATTCATGTGTTTGCAAAACTATCAAACTTCTAAATAGCCTGGTACCTCTGTGGCTTCCCTGCCAGATGTTACTGTTGTTGTGCGTGTGCGTGCATGCATGTCTGTGTCACATGCACTGCAGCTGCTGATGTGACTCATTAGAGGAGGATTTGATAAAAAACCATAAATCATGCGCAGGCCTGAGCTGACATACGCACTGTGTTAATCTCATTAGGTTACTGTATGGGTGGATTATAGGGAGAAATCACTTAGTTTGAAGCCTGAGCTGGGAGATAGGGATGTGTGTGTGGGCTCACTGATGAGCTCCGTCTGTACATGAGATGGTTTCGTGTTTACCTATGAAGAGTGTGAGAAACTTGTGCAGCTGTCTGTTTATGGGTGCTGCAACATCCCAAAATAATCACAGCCCCTTATTAACTGCAGGAGTATTTGGCTCATCTGATGGATCGTTTATATCAACTCTTAATTGCATTTACTGGGAACTTGCTCCCGCTTCAGATCCTGTTTGGGGATTGAGATCACTTTCATATCCTCTGAGCTGTTTTAAAGCCAAGCCACCAAGTCAAAAATAGGGAGATCAGAACATAAATACATTTGTTTTTTGTCTCGGGCGGGGAAAAAAGTGAGGCAAAGATACTGGGTAAAGTAAATGGGACAGGTACATTCTAACAACAGAGTTATGGGAGCTTTGTTATTTTACTTTAGCCAGAAATTTGGCTCACAGTGTTTTTTGTATTTTTTATGGGCTTTTTGCCTTTATTGATAGGACAAATTGAGCGTGAAAGGGGGAGAGAGATGGGATGACATGCAGCAAAGGGCCGAGGCTTGAATCGAACCCACAGCTGCTGCCGAGGACATAGCCTCTATACATGGGGCGCCAGCTCCACCAACTGAGCTACTGGATGTCCCCATTTGGCCCACATTATTAATAAACTTCTTAAATCTGAGTAGAAAGATTCTCTTACACACTGACTTGACCTTTATAGTGGCAGTTTGCAAAAGTAAGAGGGTACTGTTGTCTCTGTCTCAAATCTTAATTCATAAATGTAAGATCCAGTTGTAAGTAGAGTTTATATTTGTATGAGATGACAAAAAAATGACCACTGAGGAAGTGGAAAACTGGCAGAGCAGACCAGCACTGCCCTCCCTTAAAAGCCCATCTGAACCTTAATAAGCCATCCCCTCTGATGCTCATACACTCTCAGGCTAGAGCCCCCACACTTGTATAGCTGACCTTATTTGTCAAACTATTCCACCTTCCACCTCTTACTTTGGTAAGTTTACTTGTTTTCATTTTCAAACTCCTTGCTTCTGTCCCTCATTCCAGCCCACCTGTCACCAAGGACTGTAAGGAGAGCTGACAGGTGGTGGTGGCGTCTCTCTGTATGATTGGCTGCAAAGTCTGGATGGATAAGTGCAGGGGGCACATGGGAAATCAGATGCAACTGTGGCAGAAGTATATTCAAGGAAATGGCTTATTTTGACAGTCTGTCCTGTGCAATGGGACTCCCTTATCCCATGTCTGTCAGTGCCATAAACTGTACTTCTCTTTTCTCCTACCTTCCTGTTTTATTAGTCTATTACATACTCTCAGTAACATATTCTGATTCATTGTGTACATAATAGTAACAGGGAAAGATCATAATAGCTGGCTGCTTGTGCTTTGATTTTCTGGTCATATTTATCATCTTTAATAACAGGGGTTTGCCACCTGAAGTTGCTCCCTATACGGGGTGAAAAAATTGCTGACACAACACGCATAGTGAGGAGATATGAGCCCATAATATGCACTGTAAAAATGTAAAAAAAAATGTTGCTGAAAAGACAGAAAGATAAACTCATAATTTTTAAGCTGCAACAACTTCATAAAATTAAGTAAATACAACTTAATTTAAAGTTTAAAGTTTATAAAGTTAAGTTAAGTTAAGACTAATAGTTGTATTTATTTACAGTTTTCAAGGCAATTGTTTTCCTTTTTTTAAGTGAAGCTATATATCAGAGTTTCAGGAGCAGGACCACACCTCTACCGCACCTCTACCGCACCTCAACCGCACCTCAACCGCGCCTCTTCCGGCTTAAATGTCCTCCTGACCCGATCTCCCCCTTTCGTTCTCGTTATTCTGCACGAGCGCGTACCGACACACCACGTAGCGTTTCGCTCTCGGTCGACTGCGGTTCGCTCACTCACCCCTATTATGGATTCTGTCTCTCTGTCCCCGTCGGATGACGACCTGTTCGGTCGAAGCCGTGATGATGGCCCTCACCGTCTCCATCTGGCCGTGCAGGCGTCCTCAGGGTCCGACGCCGACAACTTCTCTGTCGCGTCGGCCGATGGTTCCTCTGCGTCTTCTGGTCCGCCACCCTCAGCGGAAAGACGAGGACGCGGTCGCCTCCGTGCAGCCCTGCGCCGCCGCGATTCTCCTACTCCATCGCCGCGGAGGATGGTGGCGGCCTCCCGCCGTTCGCTCTCGTTGGAGCTTCTGGCACCGAGATGCCGCGCCCCCAGCCGTACGACCTCGCCCACTGCGCCGTTTCCCTCTTCTTGAGGCATCTGGCACCAGGCTGCCAGTGCCCTCTACTGCTTAACATCGACGCCTGCAGCGGTTCGCTTTTGCTGGGGAGTCTGGCATTGGGATGCCATTGCCCCCGGCCGTGCACACTCGGCAACCAAACCACTTAGCTCTCGCTGGGGCATCTGGCACCGGGGTGCCGCTGCCCCCAGTTGTACGTCCAGTGACTTCGACAGTTCGCTCTCGTTGGGGCATCTGGCACCGAGATGTCGGGAGCCCCCAGATGTACGACATCGGCTACTGCACCGGTTCACTCTCCTTGGGGCTTTTGGCACCGGGCTGCCAGTGCCCTCTACTGCTTACCCTCGAAGACTGCATCCGCATTGTTCCCCAGGGGAGGGCTTCCTTTCTCATATGTTGCCTGTCGCTTCTTCCGTCCCGTCGCTCATGGCCTCCATCTCTCTCGTTGCGCCCAGCCGCACCGAGCTCTGGTTCTGGCTCCGTCTGCTTGGCGATTGGAACGAATCTCCTTCTTTATGACGATCACCTGTCTCATCCTCAGGACGTCAACCTTTTCGATGACGCGGCTCTGTCTGCCGGTTTTGGGGTTTTTTTACGATGAAAGATGGTTCGTAGGCAAATGGCCCCAAGAGTTGAAAGGAGACTGCCAGGTCACTTTATCTGCTCTCTTTGAGATCTACCCCATCATCGTCGCCACCATGTTATGCGGCCGTGAATGGAGTCGCCTATCTGTCCTCATCTACTCAGACAATCTCGCAGTAGTTTGACATCATAAATAAAGAAGTTCAGAAGCTTGGCTCCTCATGTAGACGCACACCCGACTCCGGTTCCTCCATATTCGACCTTGCCTTTCAACATCTAAACCCAGCTTTCATGCCCCTGATCTGGAATCTCAGAACACCATCATCAATAGCCTGTCCCCATGCAACTCTCTCTACATATCGGTCGGCTTGGAATTGTTTCCACAACTTTCACAACATGCATAACATCACTTTTCCTTCATTTGATCTCATCACCTTAACCTGCTTCATCACCCACGCCCATTCTGTCTTAGGAAATTAAAACCCAGACAATCAAAGTCTACCTCAGCGGCATTTCGTTCATCTCTAAACTCCTAACCGGTAGTCATGGCCAGCTCATGGTCATCCCCAGATCACCTCACTGCTCAGAGGCCTCTCACGCTAAGAACCAGCCCAAAATCCTCATAGACTCCCATTAACCACGGATCTGCTGTCACGCTGTATCCACACCATCCGCTCCAGATATAGCATACCTCACGTCAACCAAACTCTAGAGGCAATGTCCTTCTCGCCTTCTTCCGTTTCCTCAGATGCTCAGAATTCACTGTTTCGACCCTTCGATACGATCCACGTTGGCACGCCTGCCTCTTGGACCTTTTTTCTCTAACGACACCATAGTTATTTTTTTTTTTAAAAAAGAACCAAAACCAACTAATCTAGCCAACCCACTCCCGTCTTCTACTTTAACATTCAGTCAGTTCTAAACCCCTTCCTTATTCTGTCCAATTACTTACATTTCCGGACATCACAAAGCAAATCCCAAGATGACCCTCTGTTTGCATCTGAATACGGCCAGGTGGTTACCCGCTTCTGGTTCCACCAACACTTCCGTCAGGTCCCGTCATTGTCAGGCATCTCTCCCATGCATTACTCCGGACATTCTTTCAGAATCGGAGCTGCCACCTCGGCTTCCCGCAGCGGTATACCGGAACACTTTATTCAGATCATGGGCAGATGGTCCTCCCAAGCTTTTCACCGTTACGTCCGTTCCGACCTAAGAGATCTCAAATCGGCTTTTTCTCTCTCATATAATGCACGCTTTTGGGGATCTGTCGAGCCAGAGCCACGGCGGATTCCCACCGAAGCTTCCCCACACCGCACTCAACCATCCATTCTAATAATCCAACATCAATGTTTATACCAAATCTACATTCACGTCAATAAATTGTTAAAATCAATTCCGATTGAGGTGTGGTCCTTGCTAGTAAAAGACCTATTTTTAGGTATAGGAGGATAGGACAGCTAAAGTGTGAGAGGGGAGAGAGAATGGATAACATGCAGCATGTTGTAGTCAAACCTGCGGCCACTGTCGCAAGGACACAGCCTCTGTACATGGGATGCCCACTCTACCAGATGTGCTAATAGATTCCCCATTCTTTAGATTACAAAAAAAGAAAAAGTAAAATCACCTTGTCAGATTTTATAGTGTAGTGCAACATGTAAAGTCAACATGTACAAAAACTTACTCCACACCATAAACACCTTCATCCTCTCTTCTTTTCTTCCTTATATTACTTTTCTGCTTTTAATTTAACAGTTGTTTTCCTCAGCTTACTTTCTCTGTGACAATGTGTTCCTCCCATTTTAAAATGTTTGTTCTCAAATACAAAAAAAACTTTCTCCAGAAGAGTATGGTTGGATTAAAAAAAAGAGAAGAGTTGTGCAGAACTGCACCGATCACCTTGCCTTGCCCATGTTAGCAGATCCAATTATGGCAGAGATGCCACACAGAGAGGAGGAAGAAATATCTGTCATCTTCTGACCCTTCCTCATTATCTGTAAATAGAAGTCATTAAACTGAGATTAGCATCAGATTAATACTCTTCCGCCCATCTAATCCACGCCCTCAGCCTGTGGGATGTGAAAATTAATTTCCTCAATATAGAGGTAATTCAGAAGTCCGTGTTCATAATTGTATCAGTAGCTTTAGCTCTATAGGAAGGAGACATTATTTGATCATTTTCCTGTTGTCCTCCAGTGTTCCAGGTAACACAGTTTCCCCTGAGAAATGAATAAAGCTTTAAGGAAAACAAATGTGAGGGGAAGCATTTGATTTCTTTCTTTTTTATTGTTTTTAATTTAGGAACGGCCTGGGAGACAGCCGGAGAACTGTAAAGCTATTTAGTGCCATGGATGCAGCAGTGATGCAAATGGACTCTGCAGAAAAATAATGTTTCCATAGCTGCATCCTGCTGCTTATGTTAATAAATGCCTACAGTGCAGTATCGTTTGTAAATGCTGGCACAGGATGGAAAAGAAACATTTTATGATTTTTATTACAAACTTGCATTTCTGCTTTTCCCTTTGCTTTACTTCAGTGATTAAAGATTAAATCAATAACTAATTTCTCCCCGCAGGTGTTATCTATCCATCTTTGCTTAAGACTTTGGATTTGATTATTGGCTTTTCCCCTGACGAAAAACTACATGGGACATTTCAACACCTCATCTCCCTCTACGTGCTTATCAAATATCCTCAGCTCAGACTCTCTTTTCATCTCTACATCCTCTAAATACTACTGCTTTGTGCTCAGTGCTAGAGTAATTTCTCTGTTACTCACCTCAGAACAATTATACCCTCTTACCTTCTTATCATTATTGTAAGGCTGCATTCTTCCAGCCTTTACTTAAGGATTGTAAGTAAGGAAAGCACGGGGACAACAACTTCTTTTCTCTGTCACTTTTTAATGTCCGCTTCATCAGCAGGACCTCAACTTAACTCAACTGAACACGAGAAGCATCTCTTAAATCACTGTGAGATCTATACAATCCTTGCCTTTAAAGGGAAGGTACACCACATTATGTTGTTTCTTATTTTTAAGTTAGAGCAGGAGCAACTTAAAACAATATAATGTATGAATTTATCATTAATGAAATTAACTTATTCATCTTAATAAATCAGAGAACAGAATAAAGTTATTTGCCAAATAAAGTAAAGCTTCACAAAAATAAGTGTCATCTTTTACTATTATTATTAAGAAATGCATGTGTTTCAGAAGTACTGTAGGTGAAGTATTCCTTTAAGTAAAATTTTGAATGCAGGACTATTTTAAGAGAATTTTTACACAGTAGTATTGCTACTTACTACCCAAGTAAAAGATCTGAATATCTCTTCTGCCACTGGCTGTTATTGAGTCAGTAAACAATGAACCAGTTTTGTTCCACAGTTTAAAAGACTTTGAGCGTTTGAGTTTCTGAGCCCTGACTTCTCCTCTGCTCTCCTCCTCAGCCTGAAGATGGAAACAAAGAGCAAAGGGTTAAGGGAGCAGCAGCAGCATCACAAGAAGCTCCTGGCAGCCATGTTGTCCCAGGACTCCTTTGATTCGGTCCATAGCCCCGCCCCCTCTGTCGCAGAGGAAGAGATGGAGGACGAGGATGACGCCATGGAGCTTCTGGGTAAAGTCACGTGTTTTGTATAAAGCACTTTGTTATGTACACAGACACATATTGTAAACATGTAAAGTTTGTTGTACAGTGCACTGAAATTAATCAACATGACAGGCTTTCCTGTGTAGTTACATTCCACTGAGTTATGCTAATCACATGCCATTGATCATAATGCAAGACTGCTTCTGAGCCACACTGTCGGCAGGTGTACGACTCCTCACTGAGCGTATCAGCAGATGTGTGAGAAACTTACCATTCAACAAGAACAGCTTGCTGTGTTTACCTGGTGTGTGTGTGTGTGTGTGTGTGTGTGTGTGTGTGTGTGTGTGTGTGTGTAAAAGAAAATCATAGTTGAACATTTCTCGTTTAATGAGTCACTTTGCAGAGCTCATTAAGGTTTTCACCGTCTTTCATAAACTTTGATCATGTTTTGTTTTTTCCTGAGAAATGAATCTGTCTCCATATTCAGAAGTCCAAATGTATTTCAATGACTTTGTGAGTGAAACTGTGCACCTAACTTTTACTTCAACATGATTTTAAAAAGCTTTGAGGTAACATCAGACAAACCTCTGAAAGGAAAGGATCAAGCAGATGGGAGAACATACTGAACTTAAGCTTGAGTGTGTAGGAAGGACAGTTAACGGAAGCGTAACTACAGTGTTTGTATGTGTATTGGACCTTTTTCTTCAGCAAAACACTGAATAGTTTGATTTTTACATGTTCCACTGAATAACTGGTCAAATATGTCAGATATTTGACAGTAGAAATAGAGGAGAAGGAAAATCAAAAGCCCTGTTGCATCCGTCATAGGAAAGAGACATAGAAATTCCCTACTGAAGCAAAAACCATAAAGGTCCATTGTGTAGGATTAAGAGGCATTTTTCACATAAATGGTTTAAATGGCTTCCTTAAAAAAAGGAAAACAAGAATCATTGTGTTTTTGTTACCTTGAATGAGCCTTTTATATCTACATATAAAGCAAGTCCTCGTCATTCCAGCATGTTTCTCTACAGCAACCCAGAACAGACAAACTGAACACTGGCGCTAGATAGGGCCATTTGCGTTTTACGTCAGCCACCACAGTTCTCCTTTTGGCTCAGCAAACTGGAAAAATTTCAGTTCAACTCACCACCGTAGCCGTGGCCATAAGCATTATATTTTTGGGTTGTCTGTTCGTCTGTCCATCCGTCTATTCTATTCTTGTGAAAACAATATCTCAGGAACAACTTGAGGTAATTTCTTCAAACTTAGCATAAATATCCACTTAGACTCAAAGATAAACTGATTACATTTTGGTGGTCAAAGGTAAAGGTCACTGTAATCTTGCATTTGTCTCATTCTTGTGAACATGATATTGCAAGAAGGCACAAACATCCTCTTGGATTAAAAGATTAACTAGTTTATGGTGGTCAAAGGTAAAGGTCACTGTGACCTCATTTTTTTTGGCCATGACTCATAATTTCATGTGCTATTTATGACAAAATTGCATGCAAAAAAATAAAATAAGGAAGTGATTTTTTTTAGCCCAAAAGGTCAAAGGTCAGCTTCACTGTGACATCATAATGTTCTCTGGCCATTACTCTGCGTCATAAATCAGGAACAGAAGGTGGGATCGTCAATTGGTCACACTTGACTTGAAATCTGTGCTGATTGTATAAATCTTCTGTGCTGTTGGGGGAAAGTTGTACAGTATGTAAAGCGTCCATGTTTGAGAATATGTAGCTTCTTGCAGCACCTCTGTAGCCTTTTTGAGGCATGTTTACATTAACTGTCATGGCTACATAAGACTCTGGACAGACAGGGATGTAAAATTAAAATGCAACATGACTGCTTTGACGAGGCATACAGACAATGTGGTAATTCTAGTTCTCAGCTGGAACAACTCAAGCTGTTGCTCTTACTTTGCTATTAGTATTGCAATCACTTTCCGAGAGAGAATTAGATTCTTCATTTAAGGAAACCAAACTACTGAAAATGATAGAATGGAAATATAAATATATAGAAAAGATTAAAAGGGAGGAAGGTTTTGCATATATGTGGACCTGTAGAGGCATATTTACTGTATGTAGTGGCAGGAGAGCTGAATGAGCAAAGCAGCAGTCAGTTTATGTGCTGTACTGAAGAGCACTTTAGCAGTAGCTGTTAAAGGAAACTATGCTTCCTGTTTACACAGTCTGGCCAGAAACTCTCAGCCAGTGAGTCTAGGTACTGAGTCTGACAACTAAAGAATCACAAAGTAGCTCCTTTTATTTACTTTTTGTGCATTTGAGTGTGTGTGTGTTCACATCCCTTCATGTCATGGCGTCACATGCTGACTTAAAATGGATGAGTAGGTGACCAAGGGCTTGGAAACAGCATCTGATGTGAGGTCTTGTTTTGACTTTATTGAGTGGAGATCGTCGCCGTGTGTGTGCAGACACAGGATGTAATACCTCACCCCAAATTTAATTTATTGCCTCACATATTGCTCCTCTGTCACTTGTTCTTCCTCTCTGTCTCTGTTGTGTGTGGTAATCTTTACCTCCAGGGGCAATTCTCTGGAGTAAAGTAGCTTATCCCTGCACTATAACTCTACTGTATAGGGAGGTCATACACACACATGCACACTCTCATACTAAGGTATACAGCTCATATTTCATCACTTATAAGATTTATTGCACTAAGAAAAAGAATCCATCACAATCTGGGAAAAGTCATATTTTTACTAATATGCTTAAATGTATGCTTTCTTCTATGTTAGCGAACAAACGCCTGACATACAGTACTTCTTTGAGGAATAACAGTCTTCTATATGTTCTGTGTCTTCAACATGGGCCCCAATTATAGTGCTTCAGTGTCTCCCCAGTCTCATCAGAGCTGCTGTATTGTGGTGACACACAGGCTACATATGTCATATCTCTGAGCTCTGCTGTCACAGCACTGAGGCGCTGCTTGTTAGCAGGATCTTTTCATTCGGGTCATCCAAAGGGTCACGTTTCTTTACTGATGTGCGGCAGAGGGGCCCACAGGTTACAGATGGGAACTGCAACAGTTGATTGCTCTTATTCTCAAAGCTACTTTTTTAAAAATTAACTTTGATTAGGGGATGGAATATCAAAATGCTATGTAATGACCATATAAAATAATGGATGTGGCTATCATGATTTCACTTTTGGGCTTCTATTTTGAAGCCTCAAGTTTGGAATTTTGGTGGAGCCATGTTAGTTCTTTGGAGCCAGAAGAACCAGAAAATTTAATCACTTGCAATATTACTATCCATATCCAAATATCTATCCCTATTGTGTAGTAATTGGAAGAAGTCTTAACAAAACAACAAGTAAACAGAGTTTTCTTCTCCTTTATATTAGCCGAACACAGTGGTGACCCAGGACAGCAGTATATAATGGTGATAAATACAGCCATAAAGCAGGATGTTGATGGTGTGTGATGGCCCTTCTTGATCATAGCTCGAAGCACATTCCCCCCCAGTGGCATTTACACTCTGGTCCAGGGCAGTAACTCAAAGGAAATAATGCAGCGAGGTCACTTCTGATTCTCTGTCAAGGCCTGGTTCTCTCCGCAGGGAGTGCTGCCACCATGTTGACTGTCACTCTGAGTGGCCTGCCTCTGTACTGTAGAGTTGATTAAAGTGATGCTAACATGCAGCATGTGGCGGCCTGGTGGGCTTGGAGAAATGAATGACCCTCAGGAGGATCTCTGGGCCTCATTTAGAAAGAGGGTCTTGGCACAAAGTCTGTGGCCATGACCAAATGCATGCCAAAGATGACTGATCATCCTTGGCAGGAATGGCGAACCTGTGATAGTATATTGATCCCTGAAGGAGATATTTATCTTTTTCCCTGCTGCCGTCCACATGAAGGTTAAAACATATGGTCAGCTGCTCAGCAGCGCTCCTGGAGCTGGTAGAGATTCAATGACTTCCTCAAGGACTCTACACCAGGCACGGCGCTCGCTGTTGATTACAAACGTGTAAATCTGTCGATGAAAATGTTCTTCCCTAAAACTGTGGTGTTAAAACAACAGCTACATGTTCTGTGGACATGTAACAAACCTTACTCTGTTTTTAGCGTCTTTATTTCTTAATTTTGATTTACCAAAGCAAAAAATCGTCAATTGAACAACAAACATTAACATTCTTAACATGCTATAAAATACATTGTTATATGTGAAGTTATTCCTCCGTTTGTAGCATTTAGCAGTACTCACTACAGTACCAGAGACAGTTGGAGACATAGTATGTAGTTAAGTATTTGCTTAGGATGACCTCTAGTGGATAAAATATGGTATTACAGCTGCTGTGTGTAAATCTGATTGGAAACATAGAGCCAAGTAAAAAAAATTTACAGTTCATGTATTCATAGGGGCTGATCTGAATACTATTTTTGGGCTTTGGGGCTTTGGTAGTAATCATTAGGGAATATTCAGAGCTCCAAATAAAAATATGATTTATATTTACTTATAATATCATATCTCAGGCATATCTCAAAAACAACTAATATCTGAATCCCAAAATTAATACTCCAACCAATATCTGAACAGTCGAATATTTTGGTCCAGCCCCACTTTTTAGAGCAGTGATGCTCATCTTGCTTTGCCAGGTGGCCACTTTCGGAAAATGACAAAAAGCAAAGGGCCAGTTTCTGGGATTTGAGGACATTTTGTGCTCAGTTCAGACCCAGGCAGCTGTGGCTCAGAGGTAGACTGGGTTGTTCTTCAATTAAATTGTTGGTGTTAGATCCCCGGCTCCTCCAGCCAACATTTTCATTTATCATTTACCTCTGTCTGGCATTCTGGTATGATTCTCCCCTTGCACTTTTTTGATAAACAAGGTCTATTTTGATGCCTTTTAGTGCACTTTGGTACATTTTTTACAAAAAAAATCCCAGTGTGAATTTATTTTTCATTGTAAGAAAATGATCGGTAAGCTTTGGATGCAGGTCTCCAGCACTGTGAAGCATTAAGCAAAGTTGCACAAATAAATATCAAACACACTTTTAACTTTTCCCCTTTAACCAAAGACACTCTGATTCACTTTCATGTAGCTACATATCTTCACTTCTTAAACGTCCCTTTCCTTGTACACACACGCAGTGTTTTGTTTGGTATATTGCAGCCTTGTAACTTAAGATTCTGATCAAAAACACTCGTCCCAAAGGAGCATACAAAGCACATCAGTAGTTTCATGGTTGTTGTCGTATCAGACGAGCAGGGCTTCAATCAGCACACCTGCTAAGTGGCTGTGAGTCTCCTCGTTGTGCTGATTGTCGGTGCACAGAGAAATCCACACTACCCACATTAAAGCGATCACATTAACGTCATATGAGTGGGTCAGGTGGTGTGTGAATGTCATATTTGCAGTTCTAAACCTCCGTAGGACGAGGAGAGGAGAGTTCAGCGCCACGGTGCACACTACACATATTGCATAATATCCACTGGGAGGCAGGAAAGGAGCACTGGTGTGTCATCTGTAAGAGAATAAGATGCGTAATAAAAGCAGGCTTAGAAGATACAAAGAAAGTTAGCAACTAATCCCCATTTCCATATTCAGCAGAAGGGTTTTCCAGACTGGGTGTCTTAATGCCAGCACCTGGATAAGGAGCTTACAGAATAATAAGATCGTCTTGGAAAGGTTTTCAGTGTTCCTAGCCAAGGTTGTCCAGATTGAATACAATTATAAAAACCAAAGACATGGCTTAAGGTTGATTTGTTTTGTTCAGATTGTTCCAAAAAGAGAAAATAAAATCAGCTTAGGGGCTCAGTATTGATTCTTTAGCTGCTCTTAGTGATGGCACTGTGTTCTCCCTGTTGTTTTCATTAGTTCTGCACTTAATATTTGCCACAGTCAAAACCCATCCTGAAAATGATCATGACTCACATGTTCATGCGAAGCCATGGAAAATGTCAAGATTTGAGCTTTCGCTGGGCGGTGAGACCACAGTTTTATACCGATCTGAAATAAGAAACAAGCTGAGTTCAGTGTATGGAGAGAAACACCCTGTTTTTGGCCTTGCTGTGTTGTTTTATGGTAAGTTAATGAGACGAGCTAGCCAGTTCCCTGCTGGATGGTCTCGTCATCCTTGGTGGAAGCATTCCATTTCAGAGACATAACTTTTTGTGAATATGTGTATAGAATGAACGTTATTTACATGACAGTAGGCACTGAAAACATATTTATGATCTTTTTTCAAAGTTTTTTTAAAGTAAACATATTTGTCCTCTTTGGCAACATAAACTCGCTCTCTTTCTGTGTGATGGAGAGTCAAATTATGATGTACAAGGTAGATTTATTGTCATTTTTCTTAAACATAGTTTAAGAGGAAATAAAATTGAAGTTGATCCTAAATCCTGCTACATTTTTTTGGCATCAAAGGAGGAGTTGAAGTTAGTTATCAATGTTAACTTAAAAAAATGTTCCCTATTTTTAATCTATTTACCCACTTGAAGCCCAATAGCAGCCCCGTCGTCAGGATAAAATGTTGGCATTGTGCATTTCGGCAAACCATGGATATGTTACATTTTAATGTCTCATATGTATCAAATCAAGGTTTCTAAAGTGATCTACAGTGATGCCAGCTGTATTTCCAGCAGTGTTTGAGCCAGGTGTTTTTTAACGACAACATTTGAGCTGCCTAAGTTGGGTTTTTTTTTTTAGCGACATGAAATGGTTACAAAGCCGCGCACCACTGTTTGAGACCAACAAACAACATACGCAGTTGCTTATTAGTGTTTCCAGGGGCATATGAGCCTCCAAACCTGGGTGTTGTTTAGCAACATATCCCAACCTCTTCCAGCTGTGTTTCCAGCTGAGTTTTCAGTGGTGTTTGAGGCACCAGCACTGTTTTTTTAGCAACACATTCTGATGTTTCTCAGCAACGTTTCAGTGGGTATTTTAAAGTAAAACATGATCTTTTCTGAACCATAATCATAAGTGTTTTTTGTGCTTAAACATACCTAAACATTAATCACAGCATTGTTGAGACATGAAAAAACTTAAGGTTTCAATGTATCCGCTACATAATAACATGCAAATGCAGTTTATCTGTGGTTTGCAGAAACATACAATGTCAACAATTATTCTGGTTATTAGACTGCCCACAGACATGTTGCTCAGGCAAGAAATTGTTTCAAGAGTTTTGTTTGTTATACACTTTCAGACATTACTTTCAGCATAGAGCTCCTGTTGAGAGGTTGTAAACTTTTATTTCACATGCACATACACTTTCATTGCAGTAGAGAGTAACAAAGATTCTCTGTGTAAAACATTCACACAACAGCAATCAGACAGACCCTTTTAGTATGTCAACCCACTCTGGCATGATTCCTGAAACAGGAGAGGAGGACGTGAGAGTAGCGTTACTCGCTCTGGCTGATTCACAGTGACAGCAAGCATTTGATGGGGACAGGATGAGGGCATGATGAAGCTATGTCTGATCTTTGATACACGCAGAATAAAGCAGCGTCTGCTGGATGAGTTACAATGCCTGTGTGTGGCTCTTTTGTTTGTGGACGTTATATCTTCCTTGATCAAGCAGAGTATGTGGAGCGATACAATAGCACCGTTTTTTTTTAAATACATAGTTGAGTAGGTGAGGGGAAGTGAGCCAATCTTTACCACCCTGAAGTTTAAAAATGTTCCATGTGAAGAGGTCATCCACTGCATGTAGACCCCCTTGCCTCTGAGGTTGATTTAAGTCTTAGCCTTTCAACTCATAGAGGCCTGAACATTTACTTAGTCCTACTAAATGACTTTCTGTGGTCAAAGAGCAATGCTGTTATTATAAGCTCCATGGCAGAGAGGAATGACAAATATTTGTTCTAACAACTACTACAAATAGCCTCAAAATCCTTGCCATATATTTGGCAATCTCTGTGGGAAAGATCTAACAAAAAATATGTGTTAAAAAACCAGTGGTTGACAAAATATGACAATTTTCTTTTAAATCAAAGTGGCAATAATTAATTGTAAAATTGTTCTATTACATGTAAAGTCCTGCATTGAAATACACTTCAAGTATCACCAGTAAAATAACTTAAACTATATATCAGTATTTGATTTGTGATAATGTGTAAGCTATATTTTTTAATCTGTGCCAAATGCTAGGCTTGGGGGGTTTGTTATATTTCATACCTTTATGAATTTCATAGCATAACTTTTGAATTTCACTCATCATAACACACCCAAACTGTACTGGTTACTCTTGTTGGTAATGTAGTTAGTAAGTCCACTGTTCCAGCAATCATGATCTCCGGTTTGGTCGAAATAAATCCCTCATTCACCAAGTTAGATGCAAAAAATACATGCTGTTATTCCCCACAGTCTTTCTTTACCATTGTTGGCCACCAGCTGTTTACAGTCCTCGAACTTATCCCTCCAGCACCAGGTGTCACTGTGTCTTTCAGCTTAGCTTCATGTTCCACCAGTAGAGACTGGAGCTGTACTTTGCTTTTTTTTTTTTGCTAATTAGCAAATGTTAGCATGCAAACATGCTAAATTTAGATGGTAAACATGGTTAACATTATACCTATTTGACACCAACATGTTAGAATTTTCACTGTGAGCATCTTAAAATGATGATGTTAGAATTTAACAGTATTAGTGATGGGTAGTGTAAACATAAATGGTACTCAAGAA
Source organism: Plectropomus leopardus (assembly GCF_008729295.1). Taxonomy (NCBI): domain Eukaryota; kingdom Metazoa; phylum Chordata; class Actinopteri; order Perciformes; family Serranidae; genus Plectropomus; species Plectropomus leopardus. Next base: position 11,461,884 of record NC_056483.1, read on the forward strand.
ATTATAGTTCCTTTTTAACTGTATATCCTCAAGTAAAAGTACACATAAAAATAACTAGAGAAAGAGTAAAGAGATATTTCTTCAATAAAGATAACTCAAGTAGTTAGTAACTTGATTAGATGCAATTTATTAGCCTACGTCAATGTATTGCATTTACATAGCTCCTCAACAGGTTATACCAGATGTGTAGTGCATGTTAAGTTTCATTAGTGCTGAATACAGAACCAGACAAATATATGTGCTGTTAATCTCTGTTGTGTGTTTGACATGCATTTTGTGTCCATAAGATAACCCTCTGCTCCTTCAGTGCTGCTATGATTGGCTCATAGGCCATCTTATCTCTTGTTGTCAGACGATCACTGTTGTGTGTGTGAGCTCAGCTGAATATAAAAATGATTTATAGCTAGGCTTAATGAAAATAGCAAGAAGTGTGTTGCTCAGTGTAAAGGAGTATGAGTGTGTGTATTTTATCACAAATATAGCCTACTTGAGTAAGAGTTAAAAGTATAATTTTACATATATATATTTTTAAATTGCTCAAGTGCACATAAGGAATTAAATAAATATATAACACATTTCTACCCACCATTGCCGAGTACAGCCTCACAGAGCTGCTAGCATGACTGTAGACTGTTGTTGTTGGTTTACATTGTTTCTAGGGCAACTGTTGTGTCTTTGGTTGTTTGGGTAAAGATGAAGGGGGCAATGGGGGCGATGGGAGTGTGTGTGTGTAGCTGGTGCTGGCGTCAGGAAGTGCGTGCCATGTCTGCTAACTCTGGCAGTCTGAATGTTGGCCTAAGGCAGAGGACAAAGAGACAGCTCTTAGCATGTTAGCACGGCAGTCCATTCAGACACACACAGGGATGTAAACATACTACAAGATACATTACAAGTTTGCAAACTTGTTTGCATTGTCTGCTTTATGCTCCACTATGTGACAGCTTTACGAGTTTCCATACTGATTAAGAGATTAAGATCTTTCATATAAAACATATAATGAGCTCATAAAATACTATGCGTTGTTTAAACTATCCAGTATACTGTAAAACTGTAAAATTAGCTCCCCGTCTGCCAGCTGCAAGTCAGTATCGTTATGGTGCACTGAGAGAAGGAGAGGAGGAGGTGGATGAGAACATGTATATCAGTGGTGTGTGCTGATTCAGCACTAAATCTTTCATTTGAAATAGAGGCTTGAAAGGGCTTGGCTTACCTCTGAAGGTTTCACCGGCCTGATGGTGAAAAGAATGTCGCCAGTAAAAGTCTTAACTGCGCCCAATTTGACGCCTGTAAAAGTCTCCATGGTGCCGATGGATACGCTAATCGAGAGGCAAATTGCTGTGGTATTACGGTGGTATTACTGGAAGCAATTACCAATAGGCAAGTAGACTGCTGTGATCATACCATAAATCCAGCAACAGTCATTAAGCGGAGCATGGCCTAATACCAGCCAGTATCTCTGGTGTGCGTAAGCACTGCAGATGAACTGAACAGATTATCTGAATGGAAGAGAGCTGAATGGACACAGTGACGTTGTATTGTGGCTTCTGTAACCAGACAGAAGCATAAGATGGCAGATAGACACACAAGGGCGATATCTGGGGATGGCGTTGTTATCTAGAATGACAGATAAAGGACTTATGTGAATGGATGCACTGTGTTATCATAGCTTAATCAGTGCTGTGTGCAACTTTTGAGAGTAAAAAGTGAACAAAAATAAAATGACATCATGTACTCTGGCTTTTCTACACTGCAAGATTAAGATTTAAGAGACAAGTGAGTTATAGACTTGTGTCATTGTGCTTTAATTGGTGTGTAATCAGTAGTTAGTTTGTTTGTCGAGCTGTACGTCTTGCCTGTGTGGTGCTGTATCTATGTGTTTATCGTAAACAAGCAGGCAAATGATGATCTCCAAAAGAAATATAGACATTTAAACTCAAAGGGAAGAACTGCTCGTAACATATGATCTCATAATTCATGTCAAACTTGTTTGCATGTTAGTTTTATTGAATTAAACTGCACTTGTGTCATCAACATTTCTCCACACTGATTCTTGCAAAGGCACATTCCAGTTTGATAAATCATTTAATTCTTTCATAAGTGATTAAAATCATGATTTTGAACTGTAGATGGCAGCCTCGATCCTGGCAGACTTCTGTCTTGGTATATTTTCGTATACATTTTATATATATACATATACATATACATATACAAACACACACACACACACACACATATATATATAAATCTCAAATCAACTACATATTTAGCAACAAATTGAAATTTATTTGGATATTTTCAATGCACAGTCATTTTTCCAACTACAGTGCATCAATACATCATAAGTGCTAATCTCTAATATTTGTGGTTAGAAATCGAGTTAAAAGGAGGTTTGCACTGAGGTCTGCGATAAGACTTTCCACAGACCTCAGACCTGTGATGTTCCCCTGCTCATGTGTGTCCCCATCTGATTCTGATCAGGGTTTTTACTGCTGCACTCAGAGTTGCGGAGCCTAACAGGCATATTTTTAGGCTGGGAGGGAGGAGGAGGGTGCTATTGAAAGCCGAGACGTAATTATGAAATGTAAGTTGGAATATTGTTTTTATTACAAAGCCAAACAAATGCGTCTCTGCCGCGACTCACATCAAAGATGTCTGTGTGACGACTAACCGCCGAGTGGAGGCTTTGGTGCTCGGGGCTTAATGAAAAACAAATGCTGGTTGTATGTGTGAGGGCAACACAAGTGTGAGGTCTGCAAGTGTCACTGTATGCGTCGGGGTTGAGTATGTGCTGGGTGCCTTTTTATCTATATTGAGTATGTTGCTCACACATGTGGGTCTGTGTGTGACTGAGTTTTTGACTGTATAAGGCGTCTATCACTTAAAGACTATTAATTACAGCCCAGTGTTATGTGGTGGGACTCTGTCACTGCTCATGAAAGAATGGAAAATTCAATTATTTCACTTTAGCTGAGACACAATAACTCAAAGCGCTTGATGAAATGCTCTGGATTTGGTGCTGAGGATGATGAAGTGTGTGCGTGTCTCCTTGCTCCACGTGTGGGGTAGTGTTTCAGATGATTCCCCATCATGCATCTGTCAGCATATCATCCAGGAAGGTGTATATTAAGTTATTTGTGAAGCTAATTATGACTTCAGCTCTGTTCTCAGCCCTGTGAAGAGCAGCAAAGAGCCAGTCAGTCCGTCGCTGTCTAAACAACATTAAATTACATGGAAACTTGGAGAGAGCTGCACACAAACACTTTATCTGTGTGCCCGGCTCCGCTCCTTTCTGGCTTTACTGTGAGTGAGTGATTGCGGCACGGAATTCCTCATCGCTCAGGCCTTTTGTTGGGATTGCATCGCTCGAATAGTTTCCATTTCCCCCCACCCTCCCTGCACCTACCCCCAGTGCAGACCCATTTTATTTATCTGCCATGTCTCATCGTTAGACAGGGGGAGCATGCATGGCTGCCCCGGTGCCCAGGGAGTGGAAATGTGACGGGCTGACAAACGGGCGAGTGTGGACAGACGTTTGTTGTGTCTAGACAGAGGCCTGTGAGGCTGTCATGGTCTCGGGGTAAGCTGGTCTCATGGGAGACACACTGTAAACTTATCATGGTGGTATTGTGTGGGAGGCATGCTGGGTTCTATTGTGAACCTAGAGAGTATGCACTCAGTCATATGTGTTTGACTAAGCAGACACGGAAGAGAAAATAATACTTAGACACACTAAATCTTCTGTGTGAGAATGGATTTGGAAAGTTGCACATGAAAAGAAAGCTACATGTCAAGGTTAAAAGTTAGTTTAGGCTGTACAGTGTAATGGATAGATGATTCAGCATCATTTCAGTGACCACACTTTAAGTCTGGTAGATCTGCTGCACATCAAAATGAAGTTAATGATGCACTCTACTCTGTAATATCTGTTTCTGTTTGTTCAAAGGTCCAGTGTGTAGGATTTTGGGGGATGAGAATTGTTGTGTTTTCTTTACCTTAGAATGAGCCGTTGATGTCTGCATAGAAAGCAGGTAATTTTTCGACTGTAGCCTAGAAGGGACTAACAAAACAATGGCTCTAGTTGGGGCCCTTCACTTTTTCATGTCGGCCCCTGTGAAACAGTATCTGAAAAAGCTGGTTTAGCCGGATTTTGTGATTTGTAGAGGTCTTGCTTCCAGCAAAAACTTTGTGACATGTGGATCTTAAATTATCAGAGAAAAAAGTTGAGCACACATTGGCAGGCACTGGGCTAGTGGCCCATATGGGACAAGCCAAACAGTATTGGAGAAACACCATAATGTGAAACTGCTTTATTTGGTGTTTTTACTGGTTTAAATCACCTGGTTAAGTTGTTTTGGAGAGGAACAGACCTCTGTGGATAATTCAGCTCCAGGTAAAAAACGTCCTGAACAATGAGCACTGAATGAATCTTAACTGGGAATGCACACTTGACACAGGGAAGAATCTTCAGCTTGTTGCAATCTGCAATCCTCATCAGTATATGCCACTAAATCTTACACGCTTCTCCTTTAAGACCACAAAAATGTATTTTTCTCAACAAATAAGAAACTATTTCTATGGTTATTTTCGAGCCACTAGTCATCAGTGTGATGCAGTGTGAGCCTCTACATCAGAATAGTCATGTGCATGTAAAAGCATAATTAACAATGCTAACACCCAAAGCCCAACATGTGAGGTACACATTTATCACTTTACCGCTCCATACACAGGCCCTCCTCCGAGTCTGGTGTCAACACAGAAATGTGTCACCTCTCCCTCCCCAGTAAAAAGATCAGAACTAGATTCGGCCTCGTGGAGAGCTGAAATGGCTGAGATTCAGATAGCTGTCGCCCACATTAAGTACTGTGCTTACTCTTAAATCGCTTGGACAAAAAAGAATATTTAAATGTATGAGGGTTGAGCAATTGTTGCAACCTTTTTTATTAATGTATCTGTATCATCTGTATCAACAAGCAAACGCATGCAAAAACCAGCTGGAATGATTGTTTGCATCTGTGACTTTTGATATTATCTAGACATTGTGTCCTCTTTTCTCTCAAGTGTGGAACAAATTGCTTTATAACAAAGTGTTGCGACTCTTTGCCTCGCGTTTCAACCTCTGCTACATTCAGACACAGTCTCATCTGTTTTCTGTACGAGACACACTCCAGACAAAAGCCTTTGTTTACCTCGGTGACCTTTGTGTGTCTCAGATTAGCTTTCACTTCCCCTCAGACACCGAGGTCTTTCTCTCCATTATTGTGTCATTTTATATTGACCAGAAGGCAACACATCTAAAAGACAAAGAGGGAGTTGAGGTGACAAGCAGCTGTGTACACTGAGGTCATGTTCTCTTTCAGGGTCAGAGCCGCTTGCTGTTATTCTTTTGCTATTTCTTGCAAGCTTCAGCCTCGCAAGTGAATGTTTCCAAGTGTCAAGTAATGATTTGTATCACAGGCTATGACCCAAAGAAAATCTGGCATGCCACATAAGTCAGTCGCCAAAAGAGGGGAAATGGTTAGAAGTGGGATTGGGAAGAGAAAAGAGGAAAAGGTGAAGGCCTAAACTCGAGCTGTTCCCACGACCAGCAAATTGCCCAAATTGCCAGTGGCTCTCTCTGTCCCCACCCCCTCCAATGCATACCGTGATGAATGGGACATTTAATATTGCCCTGCTTAAGGGAATTACTGGAATGTATCTGTCCTCCTGAAAACACTAAAACAACACTTAGACCACCTGGACACACACTGACTGACTCAGTGATCAAAATGTAAGAAAAGTAAGAAACTTTGCAACTTTGTTGAAGGTCTTGAAGAGGCATATTGATGTAGATCTTCTGCCAAATGTTTTTTTTTTGTATGTGTGTTAGATACTTCAGTGTCGAAAGAACGACTGATGATGTTAAGAGTATAACACGGTTATATTTGTCAGTTTGTTGGTGTTAAGACTGGTTGAACTTAATTGATTGGGATCAATGGCCCTTACCTATGTAACAATGAGACACATTATGCAGCACTTTATGATAATAATTTAGTTATTTTTTCATTTCATTTAAATCTTTACGTGTGCATCAACAGAGTTATTTGACAGTCAAATTCCTTGGTGATGTTGGAGGAAAAAGTGAGGGGATCCCAAAGTCAGTAGGATTCACTCTCAGGAGACCATGAATTTCTCTACAAAACTTAGTGGTAATTCTCCTTAATAGTTGTTGAGATATTTCAGTGTGGACCAAAGTGGTGGATTGTCCAGAGAGCCATACTGCTATCATGGCGAAAAAGATATTTAAAAAAGTGTTAAAATATGTAAGAAAATGCAGACTGCGCAGTCATCTTTTCCTATTATTTTTGATTATGCACTGTGATTTGTGAAATACGGAAGCAATTTCTGGCAGTTTGATGAAAAACAGTATCCTAAAAGTCATTATAGTGCGAAACTTTCTGGAAATAATGACTTAAAATATTGATTTACTTATCTTAAATTAAGTACTTGGTACCGTAAAATAATGAATTAGTATTTTAAAAAAAAGAAAATAATGAGAAACTTTTTGAAAATTATAACTTAATATGGCAAAATAATGAACTGATATCTTAAAATAATAAGAAACTTTCTCAAAATATGAGTGAGTATCTTAAAATAATGAGAAATTATACCGAGTAATTATCTCGAGAATGTCATAAGTCATTATTTGAGAAAGTTTTACAATGTTATTTTGAGTGACTAATTCATTATTTTGAGATAAGTAAGTCATTAGTTTGAGACAGTTGGTCATTCTTTTGAGATACATAATTTTGAGATGAGTCATTATTTGAAAGGGTTTCTCATTTGAGATACTAACTTAGTATTTCAGGAAAATTTCTTATTTTGAGATACTGACTCATTAATTGAAGAAAGTCTCTTGTTATTTGAAATACTAACTGGAACTGGTTTTTTTTGAGAAACTGTTGTTATTTTGAGATACTAAAAGTTATCATTTTTGATAAAGCTTCTTATTAAAATGACTAAAAGGATCTCTCTTTTCTTTCATCACACTGGCAGAAATAGGCTTGCGTAGTGAATAAACTAAACTAAGAATCAATCAACACAAGCCTCTGCTTAGCGTATCCAGTCAGGATAGAGTCACAGATTAGTGGATTAGATTGAAACACTGTGTTAAGGTGTCTCATCAGAATGATTTCCTGACACCCCAAGGACACAGGTGAGATTTTCTGGCTCTGTGCCACGCTGATGGATGTTGGTTAGAGAGTTCTCATGAGCAAGTGTCATCCAAACTAATCCAGGTGATTAGTCATGCATTCTCCTCTTTCAATGTGTGAGGCCCATTTCCCCCCCAAACCAGGGGCCAGGTAATGTAATCTCTAAGTGAAAAGTATCAATGTTGGTTTCAAATGACCCCACACACACATACACAGAGACGGGCATGCACTGTGCTGCAATATACTGTATGTAGAAGAGCAGACACAATGGCAGCGAGAGGCGAGGATATGTCCTGAAGGCGACCCTCTTGTTGGCAGACCTCCGAAATTCTTCTGGTCTGATGGGAAGAACGGGACAAATATTGTTATGGTGACCGGTCAAAATGTTGTGCGTGATTCAACATGTGTTTTAAAAGGCTTGACCAGCACACTTAACCAAGTAAGAGTCCAGACACTCACTCGCTGTTCATTCTCATAACACGGAAAGTACTGCAATATGTTTTTATCTCTTGAGGATGCTTTCGAAACCAAAATGGTCTGGCTGATTCAGACTCTCCCTTTTGATCCTCGGTTACACTTAACGAACCGTTGACTTCATATTATTCTACTTCACTGCTCTTCTTTCCTAAGTCTCGTTATTGCCGTGATTTATGCTTTCTTTTCCTATCATGCTGCTGCAGCGTCTATTAAATAAATCTGTGTCTTGATGCTGAACATTTTGTACTCAGATATGATGGCTGATCATTTTGTTTATTCTTGTATCACATCCAAGCTCTTACATGTGAAGAGGACTTGATCTCACAAGGAACAGCTGTAGTTTGAGATAAAGCAGATATGGAGGGCAGGCAAAAAGAGTTTATTTAACACAGACGAGAGAAAAAAAGGGAAAAGGACCTCTGCACCTGTTGTTTTTGTATGTTTGTAAGCATACGTCACACATAAGTGCTGTGCCTGCAGAGACAAACAGACAGTGTAAGAGGTTAGGATGAACAATACTGGCGTGTCTGATGCATATGGACTTCTTTAGAGAGTCAGAGGGATCTATGTGTGTGTGCTAAGAGAGTGTTCGCTCTGGAGGACACAGGGAGAGATCAGACAAAACCCAGCTTTCCAGCTCTCCATCTTCCTCTTACCGCTCCTTTTCCCCCTCAGTCTTCATTGTTCTTTGTCCCCTTTTGCCCTAAACTTGTTAATGTACCCTTCCTGTTTCTGTGCAGTCATGATATGGCGCTGTCAACGACTCCTCCGCATCACTCCTTATAACAAAGAGTTTTTATGTTGATGATGCAAGCTTTTTTTTTTTTTTTGTGGATGTATGTGTGTGCAAAGCGTGTGAGCACAGCAGTAGGGCAGGGCTGGGAATGTTTATTTACTGTGATGTGCTTGCTTGCTCGTTTGGCTCTAAGCAGACTGTCATCACTGGGCATCATATTGACAAGAGAGAGACCAAAATATGATTAATGACTGTCCTTTCTGTTGCTTGTTTTCTCCCCCTCTCCCCTCTCCTTTCTCAATCCCTCCTTGTGTTTGGCTCCTTCAACCCCTCAGAGGACCTAGATGACCTGCGGATGGAGGGTGTGACGGGCTTGGCTCCATCCGGCAGCAAGTTCAGCCAGGGACGCAGCTCCTATCAGCCTGAACCACAGGCCAAAGTTACACTCAACATCTGCTCTAGGTGTGCCAGGTAAATGTTACCACCTTGTCTTATCTGGTGCCTTAGAGAGTGCGATTTTTAAGGAGCATAAGATCAAAGAGTCAATCTGTTCTTACGAGAGATAAAAGGAACAGTTTGACATTTTGGAAAATTATCTTATTTGATTTCTTGCTGGGAGTTAGATGAATACATTGATACAACTGTCATATTTGTTTGGTAAATATTAGACTAAAGCCAGCAGCCGGTTGGCTTAGCTAGACATGCTGGACAAACATCAGAGTGGTATCAATTTTCTCATCAAACTCTCGGCAAGAAAGCAAATATACATTTGTCCCAAAATGTCAAACTATTGCTCTGAGGCTTTGAAAGAATACCTCACCCCCCAAATGTCCATTTGTATATCAGTTACTCACCCTGTGTTAATATACACTAAATTCATGAAGAAAACTTTGTTTTTCTCGCATGCTTACAAAAACAAAAAAATATCAAAAAAACGGAGAGAATTCTTGATGAATCAAAGTCAAAGGCGTTTAACAGCAAAATTATATCAAAACATCTGTTGACAATGTCTCACACAACTCAAGTATAATCCAAATCTCATTTATCCATTCGTTTGCCCAGTACTTTCCAAACAGACAGCACTTTCCAATGCGAAACTGAACTAAAAGTGAAAACGCTCGCTTCAAAACCAGACTCCATTGGCATAGAAAGTATCTTGCTGATAGTTATTTTGCTGAATACGGGAATTACTGGTCTACCATTGTCTCATTTGGTTAGTTAGTTTGTGTTAGAGTGTCACTTTGTTGAGTGTGAACTAACCCTTTAAAATACCCAAGTCACACAATAATATGAACAAACTACTGTCAGATGCAGCTGTAGACCAGCAACACCTGTGTTCAACAAGGTGAAATTACTGTTTTTGTCATTGGAGTCTGGCTTTGAAGAGAGCATAGATAAATTTCACCTTTAGTTCAGTTCCTCATCGGAAAGGGCTGTCTATTTGGGAAATACTGAACAAACAACTGGAATAATGAGGCTCAAATTATTATATTTATACTGCATGAGTTGTGTGAAGGTTTGTAAACCCTTCTTCACACTTGAGCATAACAATGGGTGAGTAATTGATACACAAATGGTCAGTTGGGAAGTTAATTCTTCCTTTAAATTATATGACTTTAAATATTTTTTTCACCACAGTAAGGTTGTGGTTTTTCCTTGGAACAATTTTTGTTCAGTTATTGACATGCTGGGTCATGACTCCTCCTTGTGCCCTGCTGTCCACTCCCCCACACACACTCTCTGCATCTGTATCAGAGGCAGCATACCTCAACTCAGAGAATAATATCATATCTGAAGTGCATTCCGGTGTTGCTTGTTTTCACAAATCAGCCCATGCAGTGATAATCGTCTCCACTATCACCCCTTCTCTCTTTATCACAGTTCTTCTCTGCTGACACATTTCCTGTTCCCCTGATCCACAGCATCAGTGTAGCGCTCAAATATCTGAACGTTAGGTGTGATACCACAGGCAGGTGTGGGCAGGACTCTTCCTTGATGCCAGTCAGTGATAAACAGGTATCTGTTCGATGAGACGCCAGGCACACATCTGCCTGCACGCCTCCTCTGTTTGGGGTTTGGAATTTGTTTGTTTCCTACTCTTCTTTCATTCATGCTGCTTATCAGTTTCGCTCCACGCACAGGCTGCGGGATGTTGTCAGAGGATGAATGGTATCAGTGAATTTTTTCTCTGCCAGTTTAATGACTGAATGTTTTTAGGCAAATAGTTTATACCTTCAGCTTATCACTCAGTCCTGGGGTCAAATCAGCGATGGAGAAAAGCAGCATCTATATCTGGAGTCGTTCTTGGCTCTCATGCTCACTTTTCTCAGTGACTGAAATGTCAGACATCTGTTCTCCTGCTCTGTCTTCATCTCTCCTTCTTGTATGGTCCAAATTCTTGCTTCATCCTCTATAACCTGACCACAAAATCCTCCCAAAGTTTCACTGGCGTAGGAGTCGTGGTCTTTCATAGTCGTTTTTGGTAAGTGCAAGGGCCATAAACAGATCACTAAACTGGAAAAGTGTTGCACGCGTGGTATGCCTTTTGTGCTATTGTGGAGACACTTAATTCTGAAATCAGGAGTATCACACGTATTCATGAATCCACACATGTGCATGCATGTCCCTGCACTCACTTAATGCTCCTTTGAACAGATACGTAGGCAGACATCAGGGAGCAGTAAGGAGAGGGACTCCCATCTTTACACTGTGTGCTTTAGCACTCTGTCTTGATGGGATTACCAGAAACACCTTTCAAACATGGCTTAATATGAGGCCAACCTTTACACTGACTCCTCAGAGCAATAACATATGTGGCACAGTTAGTTTCACACCTGCAGACAGCACTACTGTACAGATGAAGGCTCGCTGAAGTTTAATTTTTGTTTTTTATATTTGAGGATTGCTTGGCCCTGTATGGATCTATACACTGGCCAAAGTTGGACCAGCATTCCTCACATACCCGTCACCCCTCAGGCAAACACATTACAATTCGGCTCCTTTTTTTCTTCACTTATTAGCTCTTCAGGGTGAGCATGGAGCACATTTCTGTGCATTAAACTTTTGTTCAAATGCATGCACACTGTATGTACACTGTATTCGCTCCCTCTAGTTGTCTAAGGTGTCAAACCCAGCTGAGTGACTTGGCTGTACCCCATACCACCCAAAGCCAAGGCGAGGTGACGCTTGCTTTCACACCCACAGCGTGAAGGCGACAACTCGGTTCCTCCCTAGCGAGTATTTATTAATATCCAGCAGCACGCCTGTATGTTACTGTGTTCACGATCCACCTGTAATGTTACAGGCCAAGGACATAAAAAGGAAATTAATTACTGGATACTTAAGCTACACAAAAACATCATACAGATAAATAACAGACATGTTATTTTATTAAACACTATTAGAATAAGATAATATATTCGCCATTTTGGACTCTAGGTCATGTGTCAGTTTAGTTTCAGTTTAGCCAATTTGTGAAATCTTTAAAAAACAGAAAAAGTTTGTTTTAAATAGGTCAGGTTGTTTCAGTCTTGATGTGATTACTGTCCATACATAACACATTCATTTTTTTTAAATCGCGTTAATCACCAGCAGACATTCCTATGTTTAAGAGGCTGTACTGGGCTGAGTTTTAGAGCTAGAGAGATGATACTGGTATCATATGAAATAAGAGAACCTGACCTGAAGAATCCAGTGGTTTTAACTATGTCATGCTAACTTTTCAGGACGGGGTCTGAATAATGCTTCAAAGTTAGGCTAAATTTTGGCTCTGTCCTCAAGTTATCTGAATGACATCTTACAGATATGCACAGTTTATGCTAGTCCCATGCAATTCATTGATGTCATTTGATTCCTAATCAAGACAGTCTGGCAAAAGTTGCTTTATTTAGTCAATATTGACTTCAAAACTGTTTTGAAATACAAAATAATGGAGTTGAAATGCGATTAAAAAATTATTTGTTTGACAGCCCTAGTTTTAAAAAGATTCATAGTGATAAAGGTATTATGTATGCTGTAATTTGTAATATGTGTATCTTCATTATTTAATGACATAATCCCTTTTCCTTTTAAGCTGTCTGACCCCAAACAGAATCGTTCCCAGTCCTTAGACACCGTGCTCGGCCATTCTCTTTTTCCTTTGCTTCTGTTCAGCCACCGTCCACGCCACCAAACAGTCCAGTCAGCCTGTGTGGCTCCTAACCAGCCATGGCAGGTCAGGAAACACGCCACTTCCTCTGGCCTCTCCGCTGGTCGGTTGAAGTGTAAAGTGCTGTGTGGCCTGTGTGTTGTGGGCATGTCTCTGTCTCTCGGGCTATGGCTGCGGTCACACCAACATTTCATCCACCTCCTTCATGCACCCGATCAGTTTTTTTAATGGCTACATACTCCTGCCACAAAACCTCCTGTGTGCAAACGCATCCCAGATCTTGGGCACAGTCCGCAGGAGTTGGCGGTGCAGTCCATGAAAATGGATAGATCTCCAAAAACCTCTTCTGGGCTTGTAGTTCTCATTAAATTAATTGCTTTCATATCAGGAATGCACTGAGGGAATGGTAGTTAGAACTTGCGGCTATGAGCTGCTTTTGTTCGGAGAATGGGAAGGCCTTGTGATAGTCATCTCTGGTACTTTTTAATGGTCTTATAAAGACCAATAAAGGGAGGGAGAGACAAGGCGAGGGATGTATAAAGAAGGAAAGAAACAAAATACACTTTAAAAAGCTGCGTTCTGCTTTTACCCTCATCTTGAAGGTAGAAACCATGAGGCCCTGCAGCTGTGACGGAATGCAGCCGCGCCATAAAAGCGCATGGATTGCTTTCCTTTGTCTTCAGCTAATGGCTGCGCCGATGACATGGAAATAACACGCAGCGAAAGCATTTGGAGCTAAAGTAGTGTGTAATTACAGTTAATTTGGTACGATTTACAGTCTTTAAAAATATGCTTTAGAAAAATAAATGCAGTGTTTAATTCCATGCGGATGTTTGAGTGTGTGAATTAGTTTGAGTGTAAAAGCAGTGTGTTTATCTTCCCATTGAAAAGGTATTTCAAACACTGTTTGTCTTTCACCCACAGTTCCTATCTCAGGGAAACTTAAATCTTTTAGTACCTCAAGGAGACAGCCAAATCTCTCAGACCCGCTTCCATTTCAGTTCAAACAGATATCTTCGAAAAAAACACAAAGCTATAGGGGCTTGGAACACATCATGATAAAAAACAGTAACTTACTGATTTAAGGGGGAAACAGAATCTGTGCGCCAGTTTTTTCGTTTTGCTTTGTCAGTGAGCAAAGTGCCTCTGAGACAAGTGAGCTGTGTCTGCGGATGCATTACTTTGGTTTCATGTCAACATGCTAAAGACTATTTCACATTGATTTTCAGCAGGATGAGAAGCTACGATGAAGAGATCGGATTTGTTACCCAGAACTGACCCCATGTTTTTCTTTTATCCCAGATTTTGCAGGAGAAGAGATCATAAACTCTCTAAACACTTCCTCTTTGTCTCATCACCTCAGTCTGATAGAGACTTGCTTGTCTTTTCGCTATCTGGAGTTCAGTTTCCAATCATGCATTACAGTGTTGTGGCTGAAAAAAATGCAGATTTTCAGAAATGATTTGAACGCGCTCGACTGCCACTTTGTGCTGTAGTTTATATGTGTTACGTGTTGTTTCTAGGTTGCAGGGGGACAGCCTATCGGACGGCAGATCTGAAGAGGTGCACAGGCCTCACATATCTGAACAAGCTGTCCCTGACATCTCCTGTGAGTTGCACGACACAGTTCAAATTCAAAGTCGTTATTTTTTTACATTTTTGCAGTCTCACGCCCTGCTCTTTTTTTCCTGTTTGTATGTGATGTCTGGAGCAGCTCCATTGCCCGGGGTGGACACAGTGGCGGGACGGTTGCAGGAATGTGAAGCCTTGTCTCAAGTGTCAGGCTCTGTAAGTGTCCTCCCTGCATCCATCACCAAACAATTAAGATCACGTTACAGCCATCAATTACCATGTCGCTCTCTCCTCCTCAGTCTCTATTGTTTGAGAGTGAGTGAAAAGCCACCTCAAGCCTCCTGTTATTAGGACAAGACCCAAGCAAAACTGATCCATCTTTATGCGGGCAAATTTCAGCTTACACAACCATTGATAGTGCTGAATAAGTGATAGAAATTTCCCTATATCACTTTGCTTCCCTCTCAGGGCGATTGTGTGAAATCTGAAAGGAATAAATGAAAAGAATATCTAGTGACACAATGACAATTGAGGCTGATTTAGACGTTTTATACAATAGAGCTAAATATTTATGGGTTACAGGAGTACGCACAGTTTTGTTCAATAGCTGGATTGCGTGATAACCTCATATGCTTTGGGGAAGAAATCTATAGAGGCCTAATGTGTTACACGCCAGACTCAGACACTCACATGCTGTTAATAAAGCAGCCAGCTAAGACGCCAGTACCTTTTGTATAATTACCCTCCAAAAAAACCAATACCTTTTGTTATAATTGGCCAATCTAAGTGTTAGACAAGGCTTTTTACGGCATGTTTTAAAGAAAGAAAGGGGTTTGGAGCCAAGACATTGCTGCGTGTGTGGAGCAGATGCAGAGAGGCTCCAGACTAACTGGGAGCAGACTTTTCAGAGACTGAAGGACTTGTTGAATCAAAGCCTGTAGTCGGAAGTCTGACGGATTAAGCCAAATGCACCAGCCACTAGTCAGGGAGTGGAAAAACTGTGCACCTTTTAGCAGCAGTTCCTACTTTTTCCCACTTTTCTATCATTGAGTAAACTGACCAGTAAGGGACAAATTTGTGGGATTTCATATTGTATTTAATGTAATCCATACAATAACAGTACAGAACAAATTATGACTTGCACAATTAACTCAAATAATGAATGCAATATGTGTAAAAAGAGCGATTTAGATGGATTTGCAAAAGATTATTTCCAGTGAATATTGCTTTTGATATTTTTAGGAACTCTCTATACAATGTCTGTTATGTGTTTTTTGGAATTTTTTATCAGTCATCTGTACTAAACAGGCTTCTTTCTAAACAATTTAAATGCTGTCCTCTCCACACTGCTCAGCCAACTTTTCATTACCTCTTTGGTTGTTTTGCCTGTGTACTTTTCTAATGCAGGATGAGGCTGTAACGCAGTGAGTGAGGGTGTTTCTCTCGGTCTTCACCATGACCTTATCCTGTGAAATGTTATCAAAGTGTATATCTATCAAATGAAACAAACTACAGTTAGGCTTGACCAGATGATAGATGATGTCGGTTTTATTACCACGTCATGTCTAACTCAGAGATTTAAGCTGATTAATTTAGCCTCCAACTAAATCTGACATCCTCTCTACCACTGACCTTCACAGCCACATTGAGCCATTATTTTGTAGCTGCTTATGAGGGACCAAACACTACATCTCCATAGGTTAAGCCCCGTCTGGCACCTTTACGAATAAGGTACTAATGTGTCCCATATGGAAACTGCAAATGCAAACGTCTCCTGTCAACTGCTGTAGCTAATGTGGCTGTTTTGTGTTTTAATTGCTTGTGTTTGTCTTTGAAAGGCAGATGCAATTTGTATTAGCTTGTTAGTTTGACCAGCTCTTCAAGGGCTTTCTGCTCCACAATCACTAAACTGAATGGGAAAAAAGTAAAAGCTTTATGAGCTGATTTGGAAAAAACACAATGATGAAGTCATACAGTTTGAGAAGTAATTCAGCCTCTGTAGTTGATTGTGTTTCCTTTATTTTAAAAGTGACTAATTATGTAATATAGCTCATGCTGCAGCTGCACTACCTGTGTAGGTACAGAGAACACAACTGTCCCTTGCATTAGTAGAAAAGTGTCCAATTGTTTCTTTGCATGTCGCACTGTTAAGAAAAGATGTATATAACTTTTTCTTGGTTTTAATTTTTGAAGTCATATTTAATTATTAGTACATTTCATCGCGCTTGGCTGTCGATAAATGAACTGTGCCTTCTGTTGTGCCCTGGTTCGGGCAGTAAAAGGTTGGTGATGTTGGAAAGTAAACACTGTTAATGGTTATCATTATTAGTCCGCCAGGCCCCCTGCCTCTGCCAGCTCCTTTAGGTGATAATTGCCTCATAAAGACAAATACTTTCCGAAAGCAATCGCCAGAGCAAATTCCCCAAGGAATCCTTGTATAGTTTCCTTTGTGAGTGTTAAGTGATATGTTTTAATCAAATTTAGCTCAGTGTAGAGTTGTATGGGTGTTACCATCATAAAATCTGCCAGGGGAAACTGTTCATTTGTATGGTAGAAATAAGATAATTAGTGTGATGCTATGCCATGTGTATGAAACAAGGCAGAGCCGTTGTGACGGTATATTTTTGTTTCCAGGGGAATTTTGGCAGAGTTTCAGCCGATACACTATATAGCTTTTTATTTTTGGCAGCAGTCTGCTCTCCACACCTCCACAGTTATGCATGCATGGTTATCCTCTGTGCAGATCTCTGTGATTTTAGATCATAGCTCTAGTGCAGTTTTATTATTGTTCCACATTTCCATATTCGTAGTTTTAATTTGTTTGTCATCTGCATCCATATGCCCTAAATCGTTGTTAGAATACAGCAAGTAAGCTCTTTGTTGTGATGTCTTTTCAGTATGAAATTTCTTTTAAATGCATTTACTTGAGATAGTTGTAGTTGTGT
Source organism: Plectropomus leopardus (assembly GCF_008729295.1). Taxonomy (NCBI): domain Eukaryota; kingdom Metazoa; phylum Chordata; class Actinopteri; order Perciformes; family Serranidae; genus Plectropomus; species Plectropomus leopardus. The sequence goes on from NC_056483.1 coordinate 11,478,951, forward strand.
TGGAATTTTTAGTTACTGCAATTGCAACATTTTTTTCATTCAATTTCAGCTTGAAAGAAGTTGTTAGGGGTTGTACATTTAATTATTTTCTAATAGAGCTGCCATCTTTATGGGCCAACATGTGCCTTGATGAATTGAAGTCATGGGAATTTGGGCATTTAACAACAGCAAAACTATATAAAATGTGTTTACAAACTCTCACAGAACTAGTTCAGTATAATCCAAGTCTCATTTATCTAGTCGTATGCTCAGTGCTTCCCAAACACAGGCATTTTCCCTGAAACCTTACAGTTTAAACACTGTTGCATAAATAGCGCAGGTGTACGGCTCCTTTGTCTGTGTGGCTGTTCAAGTTTTCTTTATAAATTCAAGTTGGGTGAGTAACTGGTGTACAAATGGTCATTTGGGGGAGTGAAGTATTGCTTGAATTACATTTAAGTCTCACTGTATTAATGGTTCAATTAGGAATCATTGAATACTATTTTATTTTGAGGTTTTTGCTGAATATTGCAACCACTTAGGATGCTTTTGGTTTGCAATAGATTGTTTGTTAATGTGATTGCTGGTGCAGTCTCAGACTGTGAGCTATATACTGCAGAAGCAATGCTGTATGTTTTCCCAAAAACTGATTCTGCTGCTGTAGTCCCTTCTAGCTTGCATAGCCACTGGGGGATTTGGGATATGAGGAGTAACACTCAACTTTTAATGAGTTCCTGTTGTTTTGGCTCACAGCACAATCACCTAATGGATTTTATGGACTGTATACAGGGCTCACCGGCTCACCGGCCCAACCACTGAGTTAGCACAGCCAAGAGCAAACAGGATATTGACAATAACACAGTGAGACTTTTATTCAAGCATTACAAGACAGGTTATATGATGCACTGTCTATCATTCAGATGTAGAAGAACAGCCAACAGAAAATTAAGTGCCTGGAACAACAGGAATGCAAGTAGGAACTCATAATGTTCAATTAGAGAGCGTTGAATAGCAGCTAGATTAGAATTATCTTCTTGAGGATAAACATAAGATACTCACTGTATGTTACAGTTTATGTTAAAGGCTAGTTCATCCCAAAATTAAAAATATATATTTTTTCTCCTACATGTAGCATAGCTGCTTAGTCTAGATTGTTTTGGTGTTAGTTGCTGAGTGTTGGAGATATCGGCCGTATGCCACCTGCCTTCTTTCAAATATAGCAAATTTAAATCACACCCTGCTAGTGGTACTCAAAGCACCAGACAACAAAAAAAAAAACAAACAAAAAATATTTAAAAACTTAACAGCAGTGTGTCCAGAAATCATGAATCATCATGAATGTTTACATCTCGTGCTGAATAAGCACAAGCCTCTCATCTATGAGCAGATGCACGCCTCCTATCTACGTGGTAATATGGTTGGAAGGTGTAGTTTGATCTACAAAAAATAGTTCCTACATGAAACTACTCACAACAAAGTCTGTTGAATATCTTGAGGAACCAGCTCATAATTTCTGGAAAAAGACATTACTGTTGAGTTTTTAAATGTACTCTTTTGGCACTTTGAGGTACCACATGCCAAGTGCAATTTAGTTGCATTACTGGACATTGAAGGAAGGCATGACAGACATCTCTATTGCCGATATTTCCAACACTCTGCAACTTACACCAAAACTTAAAATGATCTAGACTGAAAAATAACAGTACAGATTAGAGGGAAAAAATATGCATTTTTGATTTGGGGGTTAACTGTCCCTTTAAATTCAGTGGATTAACTCATTTGAGGATTTGATTTTGTCAGAAAAGACGACTGCTTTTGCCTTTGCACTTCTGTTTAGCAGCTGTTTTGATGCAAATGTCCAGAACTATATTTGGACCTGTTTTAAACAAGAAAATAACTCAATACTAGTGGCCTGTGCTCATGTGCTCATGTGCTATGAAGAGAGAAGATCTCTCCCTGCATGTTTGAAGGGTTGGTATTTAGTATAATCAAACCCTTTGTTGTTTTGGTTAGAATAAAAACAATCCTGTGCTGTAATACTGAATGTTCTCCACCTCACACATGTGCAGATCAAATCCTTATGCTGACAAACTCCCAACTGCCAGGATGCTTTCTTCTTCACTCAGACTCATCCCACACCTGATTTGATAAAAGCAGTATTTGCCGGGATTCATCATGGAGCTTAAACTCAGGTCATGAGATATAGTCTGGCTTTGCAAAGCTAAAGTGGCAGTCATCCAGAATTCCTAAAAGTGCACTTACATTCTCATTCTGTTTCAATCTTTTTCATAGCTTGAGAAGGGGCTTTAGCATTTGAGAAACCATACTATCAAAAGAAAGCTACTGCAATGGAATAAGCACAGAAATCACTAACATATAGAGACAGAATAAGGTGAATGATGGAGCTCAATAGATTTTATAAGGAACTACTGTAAAGTCTCCAGAAACACTCCCAGTAGAAAAGCTTTATATCCAAAGGAACAAGTAGTCCCAATCTGTGAATTTAACCAATTTAAGTCCTAAAATATCAGAAGTAAATGCTACTTATCTGTGTGTCAATGTATTGTTGTATACTATATTGTGTGTGTGTTAGTCATTGCGCTACTCTGCCTGACCACAACAAGAGAGTCCATTAATTGTGCTCTGCAAAGCCAGCAGTAGGCTCAAACTATGTTTGAGGTCTATGACTGCATGCACATATCCCGAACAGTTGTTGTTGTGCAGAGGGCAATCTTGAACCGAACCCCAGATTGTGGCGATTATTACTGCTGACCACACACGTATAGCTGCACACATGCAGACTATAAAATATTTAACTCCAGACTTCCATCCTCTCTCTTTCTGTCTTGCTTGCTCTCAACATGGAATCAATTTCCAAAGAAACAAGATCCTTGTTTGTTAGTCGGGCAGAAGCATCACTAGAGGGTTTTTCCCCTTTTCTTTTTAAGGTCTTTTAGTTTTGTCATACTGGGAGGGAGATTATACAACTGGGGTTTTGCACCACTGACATTAATATACTCATAAGTCATTGCAAACTCATAGCTGCTCTTTATTTTGGAGATGAAAAGGCATTCCTTCTCATCTCTTTGTCTGTGTAGATTAAAGCATCCAATCTAAGCATCCAAACAAAAGTGGAAAGAGGTTTAGTCATTTGCGCTCATGTCATACATTGTTGCTGATAAGGACAATAGCTGCTTTCAATGGTAGAAGGAAATCGCTTTTCATCACGTCATTGTGTCACCCTAGCCTGTAATCAAGTCCATTTATGTTAAGGTTTGGGGTTATTTTTGCCCATATCTTCCATGTAAAGCCTCACTGATTTGTACATGATCTTTTAATATGCACCATTATGGTACGCTGTAGGCCACATGTTGACATCTTCCACCTGACCTTATAAATATGTATGCCTTAACCAAAGTTGATGTAACAACAGTCATATTTTGATTGTAATGTCTGTTTATTTATTGATGTTATCTAGGGAGGTGAATTGCTTGCAGACTCAGTATTTCCTGTTTGTATGCTTGGCCATAGGGCTGCACAGTACCACCAGCCTTAAGGTCTGCTGTCTCCATGATATATGGTCCTGATTACAGGATAGTTTTTTCCTGTAGTGGACAGAGGAGCTTGAGGGCAGGAGCAATGCAAATGTTAAATGGTAGACATTGCTGATAAGAGGAAATCTCTATAATGTCTGCTGGTCTCATGAAGCAAGACTGGGCTTTTTAAAAGGAATACTTCAAACCCCAAATGAATATTTGTATATCAATTACTCACCCTGTGTTCAGAAGAAAAAACTTTTTTTGTTGTTTTTCTTGCATGCCCGCACTGTGAACAAAGAATGAAAAACAAAGAAAAGTCTTGATGAACTGAAGTCATGAATAACTGTGTTTAACAAAATCAAAACAGTATCAAACCATTTGGTAAATAAACTCTCACACAATTCGTGCAGTATAATCACGTCTCATTTATTCAGCCGATACTCAGTATTTCCAAAATACGTGAAATTTTGCAAAAAACTGTATTATTTAAAACTGATCTTAAATTGTTCTTTTTAAAGCCAGACTCAATTGACAAAAAAAGTCATTTTACTTAGCTGAATACAGGAGTTGCCAGTCTGCAACTGCCTAAAATGTAGCGGGTCAACGTGTCGAACGTCTGAATGCTCATGAATCTGGCAGCTACACCCACTGAATGAGACACTGAATGAACTGTTCTCTCAGTGGGACAGGTGCTTGCCGAGAAAGAATGACAGATCGTGGGATGCTGAATCAGTGCATTAAAATGAATATTTAATCTTTATTAATGTAAACATATATGATGACAGGTAATGTGTTTAAGAGAAATGTTGTGGGTCAGGCGGCACTGGCTGTCATGAAGAAACTGACACTACATTTTGCAAAAAGTAACCTGAAACTTGATCAGATTGGCTTGGTGAAGACATGAGAAGAAGGCAAGGAGTGAAAAAGAAGAAATAACCCAAAAATTTGCAAGAAATTTGTAAAAAGTACAAGAAAATTACCTGAAAATTTGTTAAAAATGAAATAAAATAAACAAAAAATAAAATGAAAAACAAAAAAACACAGACCCCTATTATTTAAAATCATCAAGAGTTTAGTCCGTTTTTGGATTCTCAATCACTCTGGAGGAATGTGACAAATACAGAGTTTTCTTCAAGAATCCACAGGGTAACGCAGGGTGAGTAATTGGTACTCAAATGATCATTTGGGGGTTAAAGTATTCCTTTAAAGCTCCACAATTAAGTTTTTGCCCAGTGGAGCTTTTAATAAGATCAAGCTGAAAAGTTGACTTGGATTTTCAAAGTAATTGTCGCTGTAACTCCTTATAAAGTAATGTAACAACTATTATAAAAATGAACCCAGGAAACTGTTGGTGGCCTTGTTTGCCGGAGCTGAGAAGACCCAGAGAGAGCGAAGGACAGGATGATGTCATGCTCTTGGATTTAGGGGGGGATACCACCAAAGAGAAAGAAATAAAGTTGGGGAGGGGATTCAGTTGTAATGTTCGACTCGCCTTGCTTCTTTATGAGGGCTGTAATTAAGGATTGGCTTGTGGTGTTGCGGTTGTGCTGCCACAGAACGCCTCATGTATCTGACAGGCTCAAAGATCAATGCCATGGACCCTGGGAATCATGTTCTGCCATTTATCACAGGATAGTAACTTCACTTGTTTTTCACCCTACCTCCTCTTTGGAAACAGATATTTAAGTCCTCTTTGAATCCTCAAAATCATAAAATGAGCATCCTGCTATATCCCAGGTTTGTCCTTAAATGTTATTGGAAGACTGCACTGAGTGTATATCACCAGATCTCCCAGAGCCATACTCTGTGTCAGCACTTTGTCAAGTCAACTCTGTCTCTCATTAAGTGCTTAGCACGTCGGATGATGTAAGTGCTGGCATCGGCGGTATCGTAACTTATCTAGTGTAAACCAAACTTACAGGAGGTGGAATTATGGCTAAGAGATTTTATTTCTCACCTGTGCTTGAAGCTTGTGAGCACTTGGTCTGTTGGCTTAACAGATCAGCTGGCCACTTGTGTCCCATCAAAGGAATAAATAGGAGGATTAGGCATGCTGCCATTACAGGACTTGGCAACCAGCAGACAGGTCCCTTTCCAAATCATACTCTTGGCGAGGAAGCCCAAAGCAGCCCCTATAAGTAATCCAATCTGCTCTTAAGAATTTATTTTCTTTCATATGCTTTGAAATATGATCGTCTTTAGTTTTTGTATAATACCAATATCGTGCGCTCTTAGGGAACCATCCTTAATTTATTGTTCCTTTACTGCTGATGCAAGATTTGCTGCTGTCAGGCTCTTTGCCAACAAACTAGTGTGCATACAAGCTCCTATAGATTTACTGAAAGTTATACAAAAATGCCCTGAACCACTACTGACAGTCTAGCGTCCCGCATTCACTAAACAGAGATCACTGCACGCTCTGCGCTTTCATCTACACTTGCTGTGGTTTTGTGTGTTTTTCTAAAGCCCATAAAATAATAATTGCCCCTCTTTTTTTCCAGCAGATATGGCTCAGATATTTCCAGCAATAGCTGAAAATTATATAAAGAGTTAATTGAAGGGTCTTTCTTCTAATATGACTTTCTCTCTTTTTCTGTTCTCCTTGCTAACTAGCGTCAGGCTGTCTGGGAGGCTGATCTGAAGGCTGTGAGAGGTGGGAGCTCTGTCGGGCAGACGGGCCTGCTACTGGGTGACTCCCTCTTTTCTAAAGAGCTGGAGAACATGGGCAAACAGCTTGCTGGTAGGCAGATCTGAGTGCTGTGCATGTATGTGTGCTGTGTCTTTGCGCAGAAATGCCTTGTCTGGGTATTTATTGGTGGCTTTAATGATGAATAGTATAAGTTAGGTAAAATACTTTCTTTGGAATATAAAACTTATTCTACATCATGCAAACATTCACTCACTCAGTCACACACACACACATACACACTTTAAACTCCAGACTTATGAAATAGAAAGGGTTTTAGGGAACACTTATGAGGAATGGGAGGGGGAGAGTCCAGCTTAAGAATGCACCGCTTTTGGCCAAAGGATTTTCTCGGTTAATTAAAAACTGATCTTCCTGTGAAAAATCTGTCAAGACTAAATAGAAAAACTAATTAAAATAATTTCCACATACTAGGAATTAATCTCAACTCCAGCTTTGACAGTTTCAATCAATAACTCCGGCTCTGCGGAGTCATTTGGAAGTGATCGAAGCTTAACTGGCTGGAGACTGATTTGCTCTGACAAAATGGAATTTATGTGGCATTTTGGAAATCATTATTGCTAATGCAGTTCAGGGCTCATCTCCGACATCTGTGACGTCTGGGTGAGTCAGAGACTGCTTTTGTTGTCATGATGATCAAGTGTGTATCCTCTTATGAATCAGATGAAAGCCCGGAGTTGAGGCCAAAGCGAATGTCGCCATTTACCATCATGTGTCACCCACTTGTTTGTTTATGCATGTCCTCCTGCTCTGTTTGACAGCGTCACTGTGTGTAAAGACCTCGTACGCGCCTTCACATACCAGACTTATTTGAAGCATATTGGTCCTACTTAGTGAACCTATTACTGTCACCAAACAGTGGTCCCAGCTGCTCCCATCGCCTCAGCTCATCCGCACATCGCCGCTCAATAAATACTCCGTGCCTACAGAACAGAACAGCACTCTGGTGCTTAGGAACCACTAAAAGAGGACGATTCGTGTTAACACACACTCAGTTTTGCCCCAGAGGTCCTCAGATGGCATTAATTTCTAGTTGTTTTACGCCGAGTTACTGAATATTCAGGCCGAGGGCTCCCACCATGCAGCTCAGTGAAGCTGTTCAACAAGCTAATTCAGCTCTTTCAAGCCTTTATTAGCTGCTAATACTTTCCATGTTTGGAGCCAGAGACTCACTTTTCATCTTATATTGTCACCCCAATTATGTGGTTGTGAAATCACCCTTCGTCTGCCTTTATTGTGAAGCTCATGTGCTCTTGGTTGTGATTATTCACAATATACAAATGATTTACTGCTCATTAAATTTGTTATTGAACGATGTTATGAAATACAGTTTAATTTTAATTTAGGAATACTTACTGTTTTAAAATGTTTTATATAATTGGTGATGCAATACATTAGTTTTGGGAATATGTAAAGGTTTTTACCACTTTTTATGCCCCTGCTCTGTCGACAGCTGTGGCCCGAGGCACCATTTATGTCCATCCATCCCATTCTCGTGAATGACTTATCTTAAAAACTCCTTGAAGGAATTTCTTCAATTTTTGCCCAAAGTTTCACTTTAATTTAAGGATGAACTGGTGGGATGGTCAAGGGGCAAGGTCACTGTGGCCACTAGAACACGTTTTTGGCAATAACTCAAGGATTCATGTGATAATTCTGACAAAATTTCAATTTAACTGTGACATCATAATCTACAAAAACACATTTTTCTGGCCTTTATTCTATGTCATAACACAGAGGGGGAGACATTTGCTTAGATACTTGGTTACACTAATCCTTGGTGCGTACCTTGAAACTGTGCTGATTGTGAAGATGTGTGTGAAGCATCCATGTTTTAGAATATGTAGCTTCTTTGCAGCAACATCCTTACTAGAAGTATTTTTAACTGTCATGGCTGCATATGAGTCTAGACAGACAGAGACGTAAACTGCTGCTTGTTTGGTTGGCGGTGGCGTTCAACTGCAAAGGGGTTATTCTAGCTCAATTTTACAAAACATAGCAAACTGCTCATTGCGTCAGTGTTACAGACTTTTTCTCTAAAAAAAAGTAAGAGGCATTTACTGATTTAGAGGCAGAAATAACTGATTAAAGTACAAGTAAATAAAGTGAAGAATTTGTCCAAGCTTTCGATGACTACTTTCAGTTTTTAAGAAAAATATTTTATTTTAGTTTTTTCAAAATATACAAACAACACAGTCACCAATTGACAGAGCAAAAACACCCATTAACATCACGAATAACTAAAAAATATATGAACAGACAATAAAATCATTTTGCGGGCAACGATTAACATGAAAATGTTAAGTACAACAATACAATACAATAAAAGGAAAAAAAGGGATGAGAGACAGGATAGTATTAATCATAATGACATGGACCTATTATAAGACTAGTGTTGTAAGAATAGTGAGACCATTATTCAATAATGGGATGGGAGATTCTCCATGTAGTTCATTAAAGGTTGCCATATTTTATAGAAAAGATGTATCTTATTCCTTAGTCAGCAAGTTATCTTCTAGAGGAATACAACTGTTCACTTCTGAGAGCCTCAGTCATACTCAGCTTTCAAACTCAAAGGTCTAGTGTGTAGGATTAGTGCATTCTAGCACTGAAGTTGCAGATTGCAACAAACTGAAATTTCTTCCGTGTGTCAAGCATGTCGGACAACTATGGAGGCCAGTGCAAAAACGCTAATGACTAATCTTAAACAGTGGACCTTTAATGCTGCAGATTTATGTTTGGTCTGTACTCAATAATATTACGATTCAGTACCTAGTCTTAGTTACACTATATTAGGAATGTTAAGGCCTAATTCTTCCCATATTTGTCAAAGGACAATGGTTAATATTTAAATGTATTCTGTCAGGTAGTGTATTGTGCTGTTGTAGGCCTGCAGATGCGTCACAGACAAGCAATGTGTCATTAACGCTCTCGTTTATTTTCAGAGGAGGGACCTAATAAAGTTTGCATGAGTTGTGAATGGTTCAATAGCGTGCAGTGGCCCTGTGCTCTCTCACCACGTGCAAACCGCTGCTTGATCAAAGACTTAAATAGATCAGATCTGTTTCTATTTCTTCCTGTCTCCTTCTCTCTTTCTCATTTTCTTCTCATGCCTTTTTTCTTTGTTTTTAATACTGTATCAAAACGTATCAAAGGTTTACACAATATGGATTCTGATGCTTCCTCTTTCATCTCTCAGAGCTGTCATTTTATATCAGCGTCCAAAACAAGGCTTGTGGTATATCTGCATTAAACACTGCACAGAATTTCAAAATACCTCTGCCTATGATAGGCTACTCATTAATGCCAGGAAGTTAGGGGAAAACAACTGGTTTACAATAAAATCATGTGTGGAGCAAGAATTTACGGAAGGGGTAAGACTTTCACAACAAAAAACATGTGGTGTTTATCATTATGGTGGTAAATAACTTGAGATAAAAATATCAGCTTTATGGGAACAGATTACTAATGAAGATATCCTGTTTACAGTAGAATGATAACATGATTCGTGGTGGACTTGTTGTGGGTGGATAAAGGGATAGTTCTGTTTTTTTGAAGTGGGGTTGTATAAGGTATTTATCCCTAGACAGAATATTACAGACAGTAGATGTCAGTCAACTGGAGCTCAGCAATTTACTGCTTTGGAGGGGTCAGCAACAAAGCCAATATCAGTTTAAGTGTATGTTACATTGAGAGTATTTTCAACTTTTTACTTTAACTCTTTAGCACCTGGACTGATATAAGCTGTCTTGTGCTATGTTCAGATGCTGCTCACAAGCATTTGTACCTCTGAAACTTACAGAAATTGCTTTGATTTATTTTTTAAATGTGGAGATACATGGAGCTTTAGGATAAATGTCCCACAAACTGCAAAAAAAAAAAAAAAAAAAAAAATAGTAATAGGTGTCAGGAAAATAAACTAGGAGGGATTATTAGATTTTATCAAAAAACTAGGGAAATATGTCTAGAAACCTATATTTGCAATTTTTATAAATATTAATTATTTAAAATTCATTTTCATGTTACTTTTTTTAAATATAAATTTATGTTAGGGGAATTCCTTGATAAGTTAATTATTGCTTTTTGTATTCCTATGATCTTGAAAGAAATCAAGCCAATATGCTTAGGTGTCAAAGGGTTAATGTCAGAGTGATTTTCAATTGGAAGATTAAGCTTAAAAGCCAGATTTCATAGAGAAAAACTGTAATTTAACATCACAGCTGCTGGTCTACTGATTCCTTGATAGTCGGTTTGTTTGTGTTATTGTGTGTCTAAAAAGGTTGGTTTGGACTCACCAAAGTCACACAATAACACAAACTGGACACTGGTGACTTTAACTAAAGCATAGATGGGGAAGTGAAGCCACTGATGGTTTTCCAGTTGGAATTGGCTGTCTGGCAGAAATGTAAGGCAGTTAAAACACACTCAACATAGCACACACTTAACTGATATAGATTTTTTTGGGGGGGTTTTTTTTGAGTTGGCTAAAATACGTTTCGTATATACGGTAGGCTCACCAAGTTAGATATAAAAAAACATGCTGTTTTTCCACACGGGCTCACTCCAATAGCTGGCCGCCAGGTGTTTACAGTCCTGTAACTTCTTCTTCCACCAGTAGATGTATTTCATCTCAGCTGGCTGTTTCACCAGTAGAGACCGGAGACTGAGCTCTGGTGGTTCGTGCTGTGCATTACAAGCAATGAGTTTAATAGAAAGGGGAGTGCCTGTATTTATGACTGTATTGAAAAACATACCTTTGGGATTTCTAAATACCCAGCAGCCTCTAAGGCAGTAGCCCAATATACACAGACCATAGATAAGTACCCCAAACAACCCCATTTCAAAAAATGTGAACTTTCTTTTTAAAGGCTTTAACTCAGGAATCATTACATTTGGAACTTCCGTTTTGGCCACTGTCTCGCTGTGCATGCAGACCATCAACGAAATAACAAAGCTTCTTTATGGTTTGTAATGTTACATACTGCAGTCCTGCCACACGCTGATGTCATGACATGCCCCTGAACACCTCACAAAGTTAATTATCTTCCAACTCTCAATCAGTGTGAGGTCAAGAAAGGCTGAGTCGCAGCCTGTATCTTAAATTTTCCTTCTATTATTTAGAGAAATAACATGTGTAGAATGCTTAAGCTTAAAGCAACACAGGCACAATGTCACACAGTACACATGCACATTATTGAGCACGTGGACAAGGCAGTATGTGCTCTGCATTGTATCTCACTATAAAGGCTGGCCGCCATATAATCAGAGCTGATTAACCACAGAAACAGCAATCTAATTATGCATGTCAAAGAATTAAATGTTTTTGATCCCTAAAGGATTGTATACAAAACAGTCTGGAATAGATTTCAACTCAGTAATGTCTGAAAGCTGAATTTAGAGTACTGTTGCAGACGTTTTCGGCTTTGCATACTAAATGGATATTTGTCAGTGAATCGAAGCATATGCTTCAAATTTTTGCGCGTTGTTTGTATAGAAGGGAGAAAAAAGCAGAATTTGCTCCAAAACAAGGGAGTCAAGGTTTGTGAAATACTTGTCATGCTTCCTTTTGTTATTTATTTAACGTCACACATATACAGTTTTCCAGAAATACTCTCTCCTGATGAGTCATTCCTGAAATTATCCATCTCAAATGATAACTCCCAGGCCGGTTTGTTGAATCCCTTTTGCCAAGATTTTTAACAAAAAGCATAAAACACGGAAAAAATGACCCAGATGTTGATCACAGAAGTTGGCAGCATCACTTCTTTCACAAACAAAAATGTTTTTGAGACTACCAGTGAGGCAAACAAATGAGTTTTTGTCAGGAACAGGAACATTTTTTTCTTAGCGGGCTGTGCTTGCTGTATATCAACTTGGAACCTTCTCTGACGGAGGAAGCTGGATTCACCACAATTTACAGGGGCTATAAATATTGTCATCATTGCCCAGAAGAAGGATTAAAGCTAGCAGTCTCGCCCACTTTAATGCTCAGTAAAGTTTGTGAATCATCCGTCTTGTAGGACATGCTAACCCCACAGCACAGCCTGAGAATATGTAATAAAAAAATAAGCCTGGCTTTATCTTTGAATCTCTGCTCATTTACCAGAGTTTTGTGGGATTTGTGTTACAGTTGTTGTTTAAAAGCTGTTTTAAAAATAAGGTTTACCTCACTCCCTTAGTTACTTTATCCATAGACTCTAGTTTAAAACATGAAATCTTTATGTTGACTTGAATTATGTCCCTCTTTTTGCCTTCCAGAGGTTGAGAAGGATCTAGCCAAGCTGGCAGAAGTCGGGAAGATGACCACTCGGAGCACCAACAATCCGCACAGTAGCCTGCTCCACCCCCCTCTGCGCCACAGAACACTACCCGACACACTCCCTCTCACCAGCCTGCTCTCCAGACCCCAGTCCCCTGCTGGCAGCCTCTCAGGCAAGCCCTGCAGTGTGGGCCTCCCTCTGCTCAGCCCTAAGCCCACTTCCCTGGTCATGGGTCGGACTCAATCTCCCAGCAACCCCGGGAGCAGGACTCAAACCCCCAGAACACCCAGTAGGCCCCTGACCCCAAATAGTTTACTGACACGGTCCACCTTTAACACTGGATCTCATAAAGAGGTAACCTTCAGGAGGTCACGGAGCCGCCCTGTGACACCCACATGTCAGCCTACACATCCCCGACCGCTGCTCACGCCTCCTGGACTAAGCACTACAGACAGCCTTGGTGCCAGCCTACGGGCCTATTTGTCTGAGGTAAGACCTGAAACGGAGAGATACAGCTTTATGATCCAGAACACTTTGGTTACTCACTGTTCAGAGGTCATATAAGCAATATTGTAGATAAATTGTCCTAATATTGGATAATAATCAAGAAGGAGGCAAGGTGCCTTCACAAAGTCAATTATTTGTGACTCAGAGACAAGTATGGCCTATAAAAAATAATAATAATATTTTAGTGAGTATCAGTGCTGTAACTGTAACTTTTAAGGAATAGTTTGGATGAGATGAGATTAGATTAATTTTATTAATCCTGATGGAAATTGAAGGGCCAAGCAGTTCACAGAATAACACAACAAGACAATAACTAGTTAAAAACAACAGATAAAAACAGCAAACAGCTAAAAGAAAACAAGCCTAGAAAACAATAAAGGGCTAAAACCTAAAAATGAAAATCAGAAGGCAAAGGGTCGATAGCAGAAAAACTCAAATGTAAAAGAAAACACTGAGGATAAAGTGCATCATAAGTGCACTTTATCCTCAGTGGTGCATAATTCCTGTGCAGATTAGTTTGACATATTGGGAATGTGCTGACTGATTTTCTTACCAAACATTACATGAGAAGATTGATACCATTCTCCAGTGTGACCATTAAATATGAAGCAACAGCCAGAAGACAGATAGCTAAACTCAGCATAAAGACTAAGAAATCGGGTAAAGTGTGGCTCTTGTCTGGCTTTTGACAAGAAAATGTCAATCTCTTCCTTAAACTGGCACATTGTCCTCCATGGCCATGGTGTGGGATCAAATACTACATATACAATGGAACCCATTTATAGTAATCATGATTACAGTGATCAGTCGCTTGTATGGATCACACAGCTTTGGACAGAATCATTCCTGTATACAAAAGCTGTTTATATAATATGCTTAAGGTAATTATGTAGTCTGCTTACACTCTTTCTTTTGGATCTTTTCATACATAATGACATACAAAAACAGAAAAGTCTTTTAAAAATATGATAATTTTATTTATTTATTTTTTGAACTCCCATGATACATAGCCTGGAAAGATTTCAATTTAAAAAGTCCTTCAAGCTGATGACAAATTGACAAAATGAGCCAACAAGATGCAGCAGTAAAACTGGGTGTTCTTCAGGCTACCTTGTTTAGTCTACTCACTCATGGGTGCTGATTGAGACAGAAAACGAATGTGCACCAGATAATGCTCATAATGCCCCCTTGAGATGCCCCCGATCACTATATGTATGTATTAAATAAACACATTTCTATGAGATATTAATCTGCTTGAGAGGTAAAGAAAAAGAAATATAGCTCTGTTATAATAATCATCTGCTTATAGTGATCAGTTTTATCCAGATGTGATCACTATAAGAGGGTTCCACTGTATTTAGCTATTTCCCAGATGTAGGATTTATCTAGCAGTGAAATAGATCAAGTGCAATACAGTGTGTAAAACAGAGAATAAAATTGTCATAAACTTTGGGTCATGGACTTGAAAATCACTTTATTGTCTTTTTTTTGTATGGTGAAAGTGATCAGTGTGTCAAAAAGGCTGCAAAGGCTGTAAAGCTGCCTGTAGAATATGAGAACCTTTACACAGAAAGATTATGACGGAAAGCACCAGAACACACAATATCACACATGTGCAGAGCCTCACAAACACTCACACATGCGTCGTGTGGGGTTTAGTCATGGAGTCATGGAGGTCCATACAGTAGGATGTCATTTTATTGTGGAAAAATGAGTCTGGCATAAAAGGAGGATTTTCAATGGGATTTCTTTCGTATATTCCTTTCATGATTTAGTTAACAGCGCCGCTGTTAAATACGAGACCTTTTTGAAGGCTTTATTAATGGTGGGCAGGAATTTGCAGTCCCTCTGTATACTCTTTGACAGTTATGCTAGTTGACACCTACTGAGATTATCCAAAACACCCAGTGCACCCAGTCTGCTTTTATTGAGGCCACCTGGTCCCACGTAGGACTATAGGAGGCCTGTTAAGAAGGTTAAGAAATCCTGAAACTTTTTAAAGTACTGGATAGGCCTGTTTTGATAATTACTGCTATAAATGATACATATGTTGTCCAGAAAAAAATGCAATAGCAGATATTATCGTCCTTTCAAGAGCGATTTATGCCAATGATATACCGATAATATAACAGCATATTAATGCAAGTAAACCCTATTAACTTTTGATAAGAACAGAAATTACATCAAAACATGTCCCAGCATATTTTTTTTTCTGTTATTCATCATAATCACTGTGGGGAAAAAAACTCTTAGGTGCTGCTTCTTATAGTGTTTGGGAAAACCCTGCCGTTCATTCTGGCATCATGTTAGCCAAAATGTTGGTAACAAACAAATGCGCATGTAAACACAAGGTCAATATGGTACGATATATGGAGGTTACCTGTCATTTTTTCTGACCTTAATAAGCTGATAATGTGATCATCATGACAGGCCTCACTCCATGTTTTTAGCACAAAAAAAGAAGAAAAATATGAAAAAGTGTTTTATATGTAGGGCATGGGGCAATTTATTTAGTTTTGCCTTAGCACTACTGAAAAGATTCAGTAGAAAGAAGTTTGTGTCTAAGTTTTTGACATCTTTAGTTGAATGTTAAATTAAGAATTTTCTGTACATATCTTTATGTTGACCCATTGCTTCTTTTCATGTGGTCATTGTCACTTTTCATTTAATACCATTGGTGCCTTAAGCAGAGCGAAGAAAATATGTATCACTTTGAATGTGAAGACAAAAGTAGTTCAGATTTGATGCTAGATATCTAAACACTGTTAAATGTGATCTTGCAGCTGGAATTAATACATATTTTGGTAAATATGTTTTCCTTTCATTCACCACAAGACCTTAATTAAGACGTGAACAGTTTATACGAGAGAAACAAACAGATGGATACATTAACAGATTGACTGACAGACTGATTCAAACAGAAAACAGACGATTGTCTTTTTCCAACCGTACTTTCTATCTCTATTTTCCTCTGTCCATTATCTCCACAGAGTATGAGTTAACACAGTCTTCATTTCTGTTCTGCTCTATTTTCCATATCAGGATGAGTTTTACCAGCAGTTACAGGCCATCCGACAGCCTTGGCATATTCCCAGTGACACAGACAGCGACATCCTGGAGCCTCCTGAACAGGACAAGAGTGAGTGACCGACCTTTTTTCTTTCTTTTTTAAACCTTACATGTGACTGTTTATCATCTCCTCATGCAGGTTCCCTTTACTGGGAGTTTCATGCCTCTTAGTTGATACCGCAGCTCACAAATTTGACAAATTGACGCTCTAATGTTTTTACCTTCCCAGAATTTTTTTCTCCTTGTAGGTCGTGGGGCTCATTTCATGACTGTAATGTCACTTTACCGCTGTGGGCAACTAATGCATTAAAGTGGCTACAGATCTATTAAAAAGTGGAGATTAATGTGCAAGAACTCCTTGTAAATTTTTGAGATGGAACAAAAGGGCTGACACATGAAAATTTTTCACAGTAGGGTGAAATCCTCAGGGCTTTCATAGGGGGGAAACGTTGTCATGTAAAATTTCCTTTCTGGCATTATTTAAGAGATGTATCTCTATCAGGATCCAGTTGATCGACACGAACAGTTCTTGCTCAAAAGTCATAAATCCAGTCATAGTAGTGGTCTGGCTGGGATACAGTGCAGCATATTACTTTGGCGGTGAGCATGACAGAATTAGATCAGACCTCCTTGGATGTTCTACTGCATAAATCATATGAATGTATGTGTCTGGTATGATTGGCTTGCAGTTCTCAATTCACTGAGGTCCACTCGCAAAATATAAAATGTATCCTCTTTTAACCTTCGTTAGCATATTGTGAAACTTCTCTGATCCTCCTAGTTTTATTTAGTGCAGCTATAATATTAATTCATACAAACATCTAAGTTATGCAAATATTCATATTTCTGTAGAACAAGTAGCTTTAAAGGCCTGGTGTGTGCAGCATGAACATGTTCAACAGATCTGCTCTTGGATGTAGTCCCCATGTGCATGGGTATATTTGAAAAAAAAGTGGGGTTTTTTTTTATGCATTTTGGCCTTTTGTCCACACGCAACCTGTGTTTGAGGTCACTGGAAATGCACATTTTATAAACTCCTTCCAGGATGAAGTTATTCAGAAACTCAGTCTTCAGTGCTGATATGTAGACGGCACTGATAGAAGTTTTTGGTTTGTAACGACAAAGTGTGCGCTGTTATCTCTTTCGTAAATCGTCAGTGAGGCAACACTTGCTGCAGTTGCAGACATGGCCAAACTAGTGCTGGCTTAAACCCTTCTGACGGGACTTTTTACATGTTAACACACAAATGTGCAGTTGCTCTTCCACTATATTGGGGAACAGAGGCATCAGAATGGGCTATGGAGGTCACTGCTTCAAGTAGTCTTGTGGTAATAGCTGTTTTGCTGGGCTTCGCTGCCTGTGGCTTTGGCATTCTTTTGACAGCGCTTCATGTGTGTTTGCATTTTCATGTATGTAGTAGTGATGAGGACATGATTAGTTTTTGGAAAAAAGAGAAAACCCCTGTTTCCAAAAAAACCTATGTAAGTGTGGATCAGGCTTTAGTCTTACCAACAGAGGAAATTATATATAACATTTGTCCAGGTAAAAATGTCATAGCATCACCAAAAACATGATGACTAATCCTCTTGGGACAATGAAAGTCCATCAGTGCTATTAGATAGATGTCTTTTTCTTTTTTTTAGATATCTTTTCGACGAGAGTGTTTGTCAAGGAGAAAATTCTGACCCTGTCATCCAAATTTTATGGTAATCTGGCATGTAGTTGTCAAAATATTTTGCTTTGGACAGATGTGTTGGATGGATAGACCAATCAACTGCGTAACCAGCAGACTGACAAAATGACCTGCATTGCCATGTTTAGATACCACAACTGGGGAAAAAGTGGCAGTCCTGTAGTTAACTGACGCAGTCCAAAAGTCTTACATTCAGTGAATTAAGAAATGTTCTCAAATTAACGTTGCCTTGTTTTTTCAATAAACAAAACATCAGCATCCGCTACTCAAACTAAAAATCAAGTGCATATGGGACTCAAAAAGGCGGCGTTCATTGATGTTATGACAAAAGAATTCCAGTCAAACAAAAGATCAAGCAGGCAAATGGTTGTCACATGGAAATGTAACCCTCCTGACAAGCTCCTCCAGAGGGTCACTGCTTTGCCAAATGTGTATCTTGCAAAATAAATGGATAAATTTTCCTAATAGCCCGTGGGGGCCTGCTCTAAGTTTTGGCAATGGTAACGGTATGTTGAGAAAGGATATGAGCCACACATTGAATTAGAGGAGGCTCAGACGCATGAGAGAGAGACTGACAGGGAAAAAGAGACCCAACAGCCACAAGACGTGACAAAGCACTTTCTGGCGTGAGAGAGGGCCCACAGGACTATTCGCTGAAATCTGGTTTGGTACAGTTTGTCTTTTGGTGTGCATGTGTAAGTGTGTGTATTAAACATGTGAGTGATTGCATTAGTCAGAGTAAGACTTTAAAATTGTTTTCAGAGTGCATTTTACCCCCTTAATCTTTTCAGGGGTAATATTTTGACCTATGAAATAATAGAGCTGAGATGCATCCTGGCAACTGAACACTCCATTTGTACCGCTAAGATTTTTTTAGACTTATTATCTACAAACAAAGGAACAGAGTAACAATCAGAGAATTCCCACCTCAACGATTTCTACATTACTCAAACAGTATTTAGAGGAAAAATACAAAAATGTCCTGCTTTTTTGACTCATATTTTATTTCACAGCCATTTCACGAATTTCCAAGAGCATTTCAAACACAAGTAGGGACACGTGTGAGTGTTTGAGCCTGCTCATGTACCTGTGTGTGCATGCGTGTCCACGAATATGGGCCTCGCTTCATTAGCGCAGTGACACCCTCTTCACTGTATCACAGCAGATGTGTCTGAGCTGGCGCCAAGTGTATGTTGAGTGCTAAATAATGGCGGAAAAATCCTATAGCTATTTCCTGTTATTCTATAAACTTCCACAATGGAAAACCACACATACCACAGTGGAGATGAAAGAAGTCTGTACTTTTCCGCACTCCTGACCCCACTGTCCTTTATGGACGTGGATCAGCACATGAATGAATTGAGATGTGTATAGTGGGAATTAAATCATTATGTGACCATTTTTATTATAAAGCAGGTATAGGTGCTATATCAATACTGTGATAAAGTATAAAAGTATAAAAGTGCTTAATCCACAGGGAAATGCACACAGTTGATATCAAGAAATATTTTCCGTTAAACGAGCCGTTAGGACTTTTGTGAAGTTGTGATATTACAACTATATTACATAAAGGTAGAAACTGCTGCTACAGTGCTGTTAACAGTCATTTCCCAGCTGCAGTGATGGTGCAGCGATGCCAAGAACGCAGATGTAAAAGACATGAAGACAATCAGAGCAGGCTTTGCTTTTTTTGGTAGGGGTTTAAAGAGACAGGTGCTAAAACTGAGTGTTTCAAATGGAGAATAAATGCAGGTATATTCAGGTAGACATTACAAGCAGAATACATTAAGCATGTAAACGTGTTCTAGTAAAAATCCAAAAATACAAGTTTGAACCTGAAAAAAAGAGCATAATATGGGCCCTGGAAAATGAAATGATGTGGATTTGCCTCAGTTAGGATGGAAAGTCTACTGTGTAACTGACTTGGGAGAGTATTAACTGTTTTGCTTATTCACTCTTTGCATATAGTTGAGCCAAAATTGATGACATTCTCATATAGCCTGATTAACATGAAGCTACAGCTGCCTACGCTTTTGAAAGAACCGGACTGTTTCAACCCTGTTTCCACTCTTTGTGTGAAACTGAGCTGCTGGACATAGCCTGAGAATTAAGACACAGTATGAGTGTTTCGCTTTTTTCCATATAACTCTTAGCAAAACTGCAAATAAGTATATTTCCCAAAATATGGAACTATTCCATATTGCCATCATGCTGCTCCATGACACATTTTCTGTCTTTATTTTTCCACAGGTGCTGCACGAGATGCAAATAAGAGATCTGTGTTTTCAGGTGAGAATCTGAACAGTTAGAGCCTTCACAGCCTGAAACCCAGAGAGACAGGCTCACCTCAGAATGTGCTGTTTAGTTTGGGTCACCAGAAACCAATTTTGCTATTGTAAGCAACAGCCTAAAGTCTAGAGAACCTCAATGTCTGTCAGTGACTTTATTTGTAGAGCCACAACATGCTACCCAAATAACTACCAATGGTGAGTCGAAGCCTCCACCTTCATTTATGGTGCGTTCAATTACCGTCACAGGCTAAATGGAGGGCACAGTGGCTCTGAAATGCCATTGGTGGAGGCCGGCCGTGTGTGGAGACAGGAACACTGTTGCCCAGTTCCATTAAGTCACTTGGGTTCTGAGTTTACACGCAGCAGACAGCGTCAACTCTCAGCGTCAACATTTGTGAGAAGGAGAAAGTCTGTCTGGTTTGAGGTTGTCTGCGGTTCTCCTTCTTGTGGCTCTGGAGGTGCCCACAGTTCCCAGTGTCACTGTGCCAGTCTGGAGGGAGATCTGAGAGCAGGCTGCTGCTGCTTGGCTATCAGAGAGGCCAGAGCATCACCATGGCAACCAAACTAAAAGCTTGCTGCTGAAGTCACCCCAATCACTGCTCTCCCAGAACTTACTGTGAAATATGGCCGTTGGAACACCAGGCAGCAGCAGGCCTCATTTTCCACCTCATGTTTATCTATGACATGTTCAAATATTAAATGGCTGTTTCATAGTAATTGCCCCAGTTATTATTCTTATTAGCGGTTAAATGTGTCTGATTTTAGTTTCTAGGAGACTGATGTTTTTGTCTTTCATTTTTCACAGGCCTATAGTGACGAAGACCAGAGACATTGATCCAATCAAACTATTATGCAAACCGCTGGACATTTTGAATATGTCTACAGAGACGATTATTTTTGTAATTCATATGAATGGTGGAAAAAAAAAAAGATTGTATACTTTTTTCACAGATATTTCATAGGCATTGTACTGTAACTGTATGATAAAATGTCAAAAGATATTACTTCAGAGTATGGAATATAACATTTATTTTTGTTTGCTCTATAGCATGCTATTGAACTTCCACGTGGAGTCCAGAAACAGATGCATTTTGTTGTTGACAGACTCTTTTTCTAGGCCTAGTGCATATTCACATTGTGAGGGCAGCACACTCATGTTAAGAAAGTGTTTATTGATATGCACTGTTAAAAGATGTAGTGTTGTGGAGGGAACACAAGGAATGCTGTTATGTTAATTAAAACGATTTGGTGCACATGTCCCCAGTCTTTTGATGTTATGTGCTTCCTTTTATATGAATTTTAACATGCAAACGCTAAAAGAGGAGTTCAGTTCATTTTTTCATTGTCATGCCGTCTCATTAAAAAACACGCTGAAGTCATTATTTAAATGACTAAAGCTGTCATAACACAGGCTCTGTTAAATCCAGCCTTTTCCAGATACATGATCTGTCTAACTTAGTGTCTCTCACATGTACTTTGGTGCTAACGGAGACACACAAATCTGTTTTGACCATGACTACATTGCTCCTGTGTGTTTGCCTGGGCACGTGTCGGTTAAACTGTGGTTGTCTGAGTGTTACACACAGGCGACGTCGGCCCCAGAGACACACACACACACACACACACACACACACACCATGGGCACACCCTCCAGCCTGACACAATCTGATCCCAACGTTTGAACCCTACTGAGTTTTGTGGTATTGTATGCCCAACTTTTCAGTCTGTCTCTCGGGATGTGGTCTACAAACTACTCTGTCTCATTTCATTGACGGTAATTCCTGTAAAAGGATGTGTGAGAGGGCTAATCATTTAAAACCCCATCCTGTAAAACATGGAATGCGGATTTAAGGGATAGTACCAATTTTTTGAAGTGGGGTTGTTAGGGGTACTTTTTCATAGACAGGATATTACAAACAGTAGATGTATGTTGGCACGCCCCAAGTTTGGAGAAGCAGGCTGGTGTTCGACATGGAAGCTGAGCATTTTACTGTTGTGGAGGGGTCTGCAACAAAACATATTTTTGCGACCTAAAAATCGTCTTACCCAAAACTTTCAATGTTATGTGTGTGCTATATATATATTAAATATATATTTTTTCACTGCTTTACCTTAATGTCCAAATAAGATTTCCAACAGAAAATTTAAGCTGTTATAATGCTTTCCTCAAGGCCAGACTCCATTGAGAAAAACAGTGATTTAACTGCTAAACACAGGAGCTGCTGGTCTACCACCACCTTAGTTAGTTTGTGGTGTTGAGTGGCTTTGGCATTTAAAAAGGTTAGTTTGGATTCACCAATAACACATTAACACAAAACTAACCAACTGATTAAAGCAGTGTTAAGCAGCTCCTATATTCAGCAAACTAAAATGACTATTTTTCTCAACAGAGTCTAGTGGTTTTGATGAGAGAAGACATGGAGAACAGAAGCCGCAAACAGCTTCCCCTTCAAAATGGGCTCTCTGACCCGAAGTTAAAGCAATGAAATGATGTCAGTGTAGCATACACTTAGACTGATACTGATTTTTTTTTTTAGGTGGAACTTTTTTAGATGGCTGAAATATGTTTCATTGTTGAGCCCCATCCACAGTAATATATCACTTAGCTTCTGTCTTCTTCTCCAAACTGAGACCATACTAACTGATATCTACTGTATGTAATTAAATGACTATGGATAAGTACTTCATACAATCCCACTTAAAAAAAATCCAAACTATCACTTTAATGTTCCACATATTTCAGCACATCATGTGCTTTTTGGAAAGGGATGCGGTTTTAAAAGATCTGTGGAAGAATTTAAGCACATGGCATAATCGAGTCACATTGGTGCCTTGATCTAATCTTCGTATCACTATAAACAACATTTTCCTGTCAGAGAAGGGAAATGTCTTGCATGGCATATTATAATTTTCACATTTCATATTCCATTTTCACACCGTTGCAGAGGAGTCTGGAGTGTGATTGCTATCTGTTCCGAACACCGGTGCACTAACTCCGTTTATACTATCAATATTTTCTCTGAGTTCATATGTCTCCTCTAGTCTTTCATTTATGTCAGCAAAATATCAAGACGTGAGGAATCTGGAATAAGGCGAGACAGTTTGTGAGATGAAGACTTAAATTACTGCCACAGATGTCACACAAAGACAGCGCTCTGATGCTTTCCCCCCTCTCTGTGTATCTTTGAATGTCTCAGTATGTCACAACTTATAAAGATGAAATGGTGGGACCATAACAGATACCTCTTTCACCACATCTTGCGTTGTATCGTATATCAGATTATAGCCATATGACTTCCCAATGATTGCTCCAAAAATGAAGATTAATTTCATGCTGCTCGTACATAATCATTCAGCTCAAACTGCATATATCTTTATCAGTCACATATGTCATGTTGTTGAGAATCAGAGAGATTGGGTTTCATAACATTAATACCATCTCTCAGGAGTCTGAATCCTCCAGTATCTTCTTAAAGTGTGTTTACTGTGCCGGCTTTATACACCAGGCCCGTTCAAAGCAACTGCAAGGGCCACCCAGGAACAGCGGCAGACATCACTGTACTTACAGGGAGATCCGGACCACCATCAATGGTCAGCAGACTGACCCAGGTCTTAATTTACAACTGAACAGACTGGGATTTATCCTGACGTACAGCACAAATAAATCTATGGTGGAAGTGAGGTATGCTTTGAAGGCAAGAAGTCACTGTTATTTGCTGCTTGAAATGAAAAAGCCATTTTTTTTCTGCAACTATAACATAAGAAAAACATAAATAGCTAGTTCTTTAAACTACAGTATGTGTGACTACGGAAAAAATCCACATTAAAACCCTTTTTGGTGAGGACTCCTCTGCAGAAGCACCCGGGGAGGTTTGAGTGGCTGTTTTTCATGGTAATTTAAAACATCATCAACAATCTGGATTTTGTTTTCTGTGTTCATGGAAGTGAATTCTCTGTTCTTACACAGCTAATGAGATCAGCCTCCATTGTTCTTTGGCTGTTAATTTATTCAAGTCTGTCATTGACATGCAAGTTAAAGTGTTGCTCTGTGCTGTTATTTGAAGCCATGGTAGAGGTTTTGCTGTACAAAAATTGCTTACTTTAAAATTTCTTGTTCTAAATGTTCATTGATGCAGGAAAAGCCAAAATAAAAAGTGTAAGTCTGATCCATGTCATTGCTCACAGAACAGATCCTGACACTTGAATTGTTCTGCACCACTGCAATGATGGGTGTAATATTACTCCAATCTTGAGTATATATTTTGTTAACCCTATGGTATTTAGAGTTGAGTTTATGATTAATAAGAACTATTAAAGAAAAGAAAAAAACACTGTCTGTTGGTTTCAGTCACATATAAAATGCCTAAATGATCATGAAAACTATATTTTGGGTGAAAATGAGCATTGCACTTCAAAGGATGTGCAGCCATTGCCTTACTTTCATGGGATGTGTTGCTGTTTATTTATAACAAAAAAAATGTTAACAATTTTTTTCAGTCACTACTACAATCAAATTGAGCCCTAATGTGTGTTACAATAAATTATGATTTTTACAAGAAATGGCTCAAACTGTGACCATTAAAATAATACTTATGCATATTTGAACATGCTTAGTCTTAAAGCTGTTTATTTTGCAAGGTATACAAATAACCTTTCTTAGTTCCAGCAGTGGCGCCACCAAGGGGTGACCAGGGGGAGCCACGGCCAATTCCTGGGAATTCTTTTGTTATTTGCAATCAGTGTGCTTCTTCAAAATAAAGCTGTTTTTGTGTTTTTATGCAAAAAAGACAATTGGCCCATTTAAAAAGCAATAAACTACCTGACAAATAACATATCTAAACAGGATCATTATGGAACTCAAAATGTTAACTTCATGCTGTTAGTGGATGCACATCAAATAATTTGTAACATTTCTACATAAAAAAACTAAGTATATCTGCATATGATTCCTTCACTCTCATATTGACATAGTTTTCAACTTCAACCACATAACAGAAATCCTGAAATTCAGTTATGACTTTTGGTTTTGGTGTGCCACCCCAAGATTTTCAGTGGCCCCAGCTGGCCACCCTTATGGAAAATTTCTGGGGGTGCTGCTGGGTCCCAGATGCTGGACTGGTATGACCTGCAATTTTGACTGCAGCCACTACAGCAAATCACAACACAGCCCAACTCTGTTTAAAAGCTCATCTGTAGCAAATGATCAGAAACGGGGAATTGTACAGTCTTGCACTTTTGAACTTTTAATGATAAACCTGTACTCTATTTGATTTCATATTTTATATATGTATAACTTTTAGTCTGTGGCTATGTTTTCTATTTAAAATTGATTAATTTTATGTCTACCAAAGCCTTAAAGTGCCCTGACTTGTCAGTCAAGTGGAATTATGAGAAAAAAAACTTAAAGTTGGATAGAAAAAAAAAATAAAGGGCACAAGTTTTTAATAAAAATGAGTGCTGTTTTGAAGACATTTTCATATTTCTCATAGACATTCCAGCAGTTATAATAATATAATAAAATATTCCATCTGCTACACAATAAAAAAAAAGTAGCAAGTGTCAGAAGTTGCAAATCTGTTTTTTGAACCAAACATGTCTGGCGGAAATCTTTACATTATTTGGGGAAAATGTTTTTTTTTTTGTTTGTTTTGGTTCTCTCAATTACCCAAGGAAATAAGACAAAATGTTGTTTTTTTCTTTTTTCTTTTTTTTTTTTTATAAGTGATTTGGTGATGATTTTAGTAAAGTACATCATAGGCCTGAATAATGTACCTTTAGCAATAAAAAAAAGAATATTGTCCGAGGGAACATCATAGGAAACCTCTCACTGATTCCACTAACAAAAAGGCAAGACACTTGAAATCTGTATGTTTAACAATGTTTGTTATTTAATATGATATCCCCCTGGCTTTGTGTTATTGTTTTATGCCTATTTGTTTTTGTTAAATTGCACACGATGTTTTTGTTACTTTGT
Organism: Plectropomus leopardus; assembly: GCF_008729295.1. Classification (NCBI taxonomy): domain Eukaryota; kingdom Metazoa; phylum Chordata; class Actinopteri; order Perciformes; family Serranidae; genus Plectropomus; species Plectropomus leopardus. The sequence continues at coordinate 11,504,970 of NC_056483.1, forward strand.
TACGTTATTTTTGTTACTTTGTTACGTTGTTATTTTTGTTGTGTAAATAAAGAATGACCAAAAAAAAAAAAAAAATAGCTATCACTTCCGGTTTCCATCTTCATTTGAAACAACTACCTGGTCCTGCGACCTGTGCGGTTTGTTTCTTCCACTCTTTGAGAACTCCTTCAAATGTTCTCAAAACAGCGCTAAGAGTTGTCTAAGTTTCGCTTGTAATGTTATTTGAGTAAAAACACGTAACTAGTTCTGTTATTCAAATGTTTTAAGCGGAAAGGGCTCATACGATGACTGCAAGAGAGGCGCAGCGTTCAAGTCCGGCACTAAAGGACGCCGTTAAGGTAAGATTGTTTATGTTATGTTATGTTGTTGGTTTGCTGTTTTAAATGCACACTTATTACCGAACAGAGACATTAACCGTCACTCGTGTTGTTAAATTAAAATTATACGATCTGAAAAGCTTGTTCTTCGCCTGTATTAGTGTTATTGCGCAACATTGAAAACCACCCCGGGGACTCACGATGCTGAAGTTAGCTTCTGATTCGGCAGTCGTGAACCATAAACCTGTCGACCACATAACTAACAAAGCGCAAGCTCACTTCAGCATCGTGAGTACCTCAGTGGTTTTAAACGTCGCTCAATAACAGTAATACGGGCCAAGACCAAGCTCTTCAAACAGTATAATGTTAACTTTACAACATGCGTGACGCTTCATTAATGGAAAAGTATCGTATATTGCGTAGTGATCGATTCTCGGCTTTTTGCACCTCATACTGTTGTGAAAAAAATGTTGGCTAAAGCTAAAGCCCCGACTCTGTCTGAAACCCACTTTCACATTTTTTAAAACCCTTATTCTATTGGTTCACTTTAGATCAGGTCTCTGTCAAAAACAGCTTTACCAAGGCGGGTCAAATCTGGTCTAGATTATACCAGAAAGGCTGAAGATGGTTTGAAATACAGCTTGGTATTTGTGAAACATATTGTATTTGTGAAAATGCAGAAAAGAAGGATTTCATAGCTTTTTTCCCCCACATTGACCACTTTAGACCAGGTCTCTGTCAACCACTATACTAAGACTGGTCAAATATGGACTAGATTATCCCAGAGAGGCTAAATTTTATTTAAAACAAAGTTTCAGATTTGTGAAAACTTTACACTATTTGTGAAAATGCTAAAATAAGGTAGATTTCACTGCTTTATTTGCATCTAATGTTAGACCACATTGAACCAGGTCTCTCTTGAAAACCACTATACTTAAACAGGTCATACATGGGATAAAAAGCAATTAAATCTTCATTTTTTTGCATTTTCATATATAGAATAAAGGATTTACAAATGTGAAAATGGGTTTCAGACAGCATCAGGGCTTTACCTTAAATGTCTAACATGCTTTCACAACAGTAAGAGGTGATAAAAGCAGAGGACCGTAGATTTCGAAACTGCACAAGAGTTTCAGTGTTTGCTGTGATAACATTTAATGATCCCTCTAACATCTATTGTTAATGTTGCCTACAAGGAAAATCCAGTGTGTGGATTTTCGTAGCTTTTTGTGTTTTATTTATGAAGCATGTAAGATTATATTTTAAGTAGTAGGAACACATCTTAAATCAATTTTGCATTATAGTTTGAACTGTTAAAACCCCAAGGAGCAGAATGAGAATAGTCTTTGACCATCCTTACCAACACTGTAAACATTGTAAACCAGAAGATATCCATCACTGTTGTGTGGATAGTTGAGGCTGTTATGTTTGGCAGGACTTGTGAAGTGTTGAAGGACAAACTGCCTGTATTAAACAAGTGTTATGTTGTTTCTAGCTGAATAGTTTTCCTAACATTTTCAGCTGTTTGTCGTGGCAGTTTGTTGGCCCTCTCTTACAACTACACGATATAGTAGTACAGACATCTGTTTATTTAATGCTTTTTCCATAAAAATCAAGGTGTCAATCTCAATTTTTTATGATAAATGACATGGAAATGGTTCATCCCCTTTGGTGTGTGTTCGAAAGGAAAAGATCACCAGTGGGATTAGCAAATGCGTGTATGATCCACTGGAACATCATGCATTTAATGTTGTTCCAAAGAGTTGTTCAGCAAATCCAGGAGGATTACATCGTGGATGGATAAACAGAAATCCTGTTGTGATCTCTGGCTGATTGTGAGGCTTTTCTGTCAAATCTTTGCAAAAGTCACAGACGGCTCGGGAGTCTTGAGAATATTCTGCACTTGTAAGGCTCAATTGTGAGACCTCGTTGTGTGAGAACGGTAGTTTGAGCTGTCTTGTCTGTATCTGCCTTTTCTTTCTCACAGACTAATTTATGGTTCTTCTCTCTGACCATGATGTGGTCAGTGTTCCAGACGCTTGGGGATCTTTTCAAAGGCAGGGCTGTATGTGTGTTACACATTGGCAGGCCTTGTGGTGGGTGAGGCTTAGACCTGGGTCGGATGACTCATCCAAACTCAGTGCTTGTCTCTGGTTCCAGGGACTCTTTGTGCTCATATTAGTCTTATTATTGTTTCAATTGCAAGGATCTAATCTTGGTCTGGTGGTGCACCCCTGTCTTGGAAATGTTTGCTTATGTGGATGTGTTTTATTTCTGTCTGGAGTAGATAGAAACAAAATATTGTGTCAGGCACTGTTAACCTGATCATATGTATACCTATTGTCAAACTGCTTTGTCTCCATCCAACTAAAGACCCCAAAGGGTAATGTGGAACACCTCCACTGCTGCAGTTATACTTGGATTTTGTTTCACCATCAGAGCTGATGGTTTCACTATCCTGTGCTCCAAAAGCACCAACGATCTCCCTGGATCTCTGCGCTTTTATGTTTTCATTTACATATAAAGTTGCAGTGGATTTATTGAGTCTGCACATGGCTTTTTACTCAAGCGGTGATTTATTACACGATCTCATGCAGCTTTATTCTAATTGGCTGCCAGCAAGCTTTTTTATGCTTTCACCAGTTTATCAAAGCCGTCTGCCAGAGGCTGCTTTTGGATGTCTGGGTAAGATTTATCTGTGGAAACGTAATCCTTTGACTCACCTTTATAGATTCACTCTCATTTACTTGGTGCAGCAAATATAACTTTTTGTCTTTGTACCAAAAATCAAACACATTTTCACAGCTGATTTCTTTTGTGATAGTTACTATCTTAATCCAGATGTTATGTTGTCCGTGTGTTTACTCATCTGTTTGGTTCGCTGTGACCAATCAAACATGATCAGAGGACACTTAACCAGCATCAGTTTTCCCACCAGATGCTAATTGGATTCATATTCCAGTAAAAATGTTGTCATGTCACGGTTCTTCCTTTGTTGAAAAGAGTTGATAAATATATGTGGGCGGTTAGACGGAGAGATTTCAGGGATGAAGTGATAGCAAATTGCCACGTTTAGCTTGCCAGATTAGATAAACACACATAGATGTGTTTTGTGTGTAATGAAGATTGATCGTCTTTGCTAACCATTTGCTAATAATTTTGGACACATTTGTGGCTTGATCATGTCTGCCCTCAGGAGAACCTTACTACCACCATTGAGGAGATACTTTGCCGATTTTCAACCTGCTTTGTATCATAACAATAGGTGCGTACCGAATTGCATACTTTTACTTTTTACTTACTGCACCAGCCCTTACAAAGTACGTATTGGCTGGATTGGATGCAGTAGAAAATTCTCGTATTTTTGGTGTTCTGCATTTGAGATATTATCTATTGGGGCATACTTAATCTTTTTGGCCATACTAGTATGGTAGTATGGGTACTGAAACACACAGAATGTGAGTAATATGTGTAAATGATATGTGGTGAACTTCCCTCCATCTTAGCAGCGCCCACATTTCCCTGCACATCTGTTAGCTAATCTTCACTGGTTCTAGAAGAGAGACCTGTCCCTCTTTATCTCTCAATTTCAGACCAACCTCCAATCAAACAGTGAAAAACTAGGCAGCACTGATCAAATATAAACCAATACTGGTTACTGTGTTGCCTATTTCTTGCTTAAAATGCTTTCAGAAACATACTTTATTGCACCATTTAGCTGATATGAGAATTTGCGACCAGCTCAAATGGTAAAACTAGCAGTGCTGATCAAATCTGAAACAAGATTATTTTACTGTGCTGTCTGTTTCTCACCTAACATGCTTTCAGAAATATATTTTAGCTTATCCTTTAACTGTAATTTGAGATTGTTTGTTTCGAGATGGCTGCCATATTGTTCCATGTCTCAAAACAAACAACAAGGGCGCAACAAGGTTGCATTAAATTACCCATCAGTGTGGGTGGTATAATGCAACCTTTGATTCAGTGTATTGGTCCAGTGCGGTGCAGTGCATGCTGGTAGTTGTAGGATGGTGAATGCCAAAGTCCTTTTCCTCTTGTTTTTTGGGTCACGGAGCACGCACTTCTTTCCACTGCATAGACAGCCCACTTTTATAAAGCGACTATCTTTCCAGTAGTGAAATGCTTTTTTAAAAAAACGTAGCTTGTTGCCTGTAAAGGACAGTTAATTTCAAAGTGATCTTTGCAACTTTATTGATTAGAGTTTTGCATAAAATACTGGTCACCTTTACTCTTTTCCATCCCTTCTTGCTGTTATGAATCCTTAAGTGCTTGAGAAATCACCTTTACAAGATCCAGATAACCCATCGCTCCTCTAATACAAAAACTGGGTGAGTGGTAGAAATAATATTGAATCATTTGAATTGGCAACAAAGGCTCTTTTTGTAGTGTCCGTGTTACTTCATCAGGGCTCCGAGGGACAGCGTGCAGGAAAAGGGAGGAGTAGGACTGAATGATGATGCTGTTACTGGCCAGTCGGGAGGGGAGGAGCCGTGTGATCGGCTCTGTTCAATAACCTCTAATGGGTCTCTGACTGCAGGAGACCAGAAAATGTCTGTACTGATGCCAGGAGAAGTTTGATGGGTTTAAGCTGCCTCACACCTGCTGCTTCTTTTCTCTCTTTCCCTCCTCTTTCTCCTCTAGTATCATGTCTCTTAGTTGGCAAGAAGTGTATTAGTAGCCCTTTTGTTGCGTTTTGGTTTTGCTGCATACTTGTCATCAGCATTAGCTTCAGTCAGTTGATGATGGTTAAAGGCCACTGGCTTAAAGGTCATAGCAGGGGGAGTGGCCAAGGACAGATTAATTGTCAGAGTGTGAGTAACATTGGAAGTGTTTGGTTCTCTTCCTCTCCAATCACCATGATGACGCTGTTTCCCCTCATCAAAGACTCATGCTGCCAAAAGTCTGATCTCAGTTTCCCAGCAATGCAATGCGAAATGGAATTATTCAGGGGTCACGATACATTAGTTCCAGCTCGGTTGAACGGAAGCATGATGGACGGAGCGAAACATTAACAAGTCACATTTGTTGTTGTGACGGAGTTTGTCACAATTTGAGAGGATGTTGAGAGTATCAACATGACAAAGAAGATGAATTCCCTGCACTTTTTATGGCAGAGTTAGGATGAAGTTGTGTGTGTGAGTCATAAGTGTTTTTGCTCTGGCTGCACAAAATGCTTTCCATTTTCTGGGTTTCAGTTTTATGACTTTGAACAAAGAATGATTGGATGTCTATACCAGCTGTTCCAGATAGGTTTTTTTTTCACTACATCCACCCTAAGGACAGCTTAAACCTCTTTTTTTATATTTAGGGCCATTTCAATCAAAAGGTTGTAAATGTAATGTTTATCCAAATTGAGTACCTCTGAAACCTCAGCAGGTCGTTTGAACCACGGGAATAGAGTTGACTCAAAAGAAAATGTTGTGTCAGAGGGTCGCACAGCAGGTAGGCCACCTCAACCACTAGCTTTGAAACATTTTTGCAGCCACACAGTGTTTTGTCTGCTATTGAGTAGGGACCACAAAGATCAAGAGAAGTGAGTGGAAAAATGGTTCAATCTTGTAAAATTCTGAAACCTGTAAGTATGAGTCTATACAATATGTACTGTAGGGTGAGCATGAAGTTAGACTTTATAGCACATGATCTCACTGGTGTCAGCGCAGGAGCGAACATGACAATAAAATGGATTTATTACTCAAGAGGGAAACACTGGTTTTGGTCTCTAAAGCATTTTTGCACTGAAAGGGTGAAAACATCATCACTACTTTATGAATGTATATCACACATGATTATGAGCGTTTATAGAGCGCATGTCCACTTATCTGACAGGCCATCTCACTTGAAGTCAGTGTCTTAAATTAACTATTTGACTCACTGGCCAAGGTGGCTGGTAGATGAAAAAATCCACTGGCCAAGTATATTTTTTTACCGTCCAAATTGACAAATTGCCTTTTTTGTTTCACATATACATATGTTTCAGTGCATTTCATTGAGATAATAATGTATTTAGTTGAATACAAACTTAAAGAAGAGGCCAGAACAAAATCTGAAGCAAAATTATTTAGATATATTGAACAACACATCGCCATAGTCTCAAGCATGTAAATAAGTTTCCTCTGGTAAGATGTGATGCAGTGTATGTCTAAAGCCCCGTATTCATTGTGTGATTTCAGGCAGTCCCAGATGAAAGATGATCATTGTGAAAGAAACATGGCGATATCTTTGGTCATGGCTCTAAAACAGTGGTCCTATGTTGCACAGTGAGAGAGGTTCAAGCATGGTTTTTGTCACAGTCTTGCCATCAGAAGACTGTCTGGGATAGTTTATTAAGATCTATGTCACAGAGTGTAGCTTGCACTAAACTTCTGCAGGACCTTAAGGCTTTTACTGTGAAAGGTAAGAACGAAGGAAGTGGAGCTAATGTGCTTTTGTTGACAATGTTGGAGGCTGAGTTTGCCATCTTGGATCAAACTATGGGGCCTCCGTGCTACTATTTAATAACCTTCATAAGTATGCGCCACGTGTGAGTCTATACAATATGTACTGAAGGGCAGGCATTCAGTCAGACTTAATAGTACATGATCTCACTGGTGTCAGCGCAGGAGCGAAAATGGAAATAAAATGGATTTAATGGGAAAAAGGAAACACTGATTTTTGGTATCCAAAGCAACTTTGTACTGAATGGGTAAAAACATCATCACTACTTTATAGACCATATATAACACTTATGATTATGAGCTTTTATTGAGAGCATGTCCACTCATCTTACACTTGAAGTCCTATAATGTAAGTTTTATTGAGAGGTATATTCACTTTATCATTTACAGCTTTTGAAAATCTCCCTCTGAACCACTGCTCTGTGATGATCCACTCAGATGAGACATTTCATATTTACATTAACAACCTGAAACAGGCAGTGATCAAACAATTCAGGCCTGAAACTTAATATAAGACATAACCTGTTTTCATTACAAGAAAATTATTTCAAGACTACAGCTGATGACTACTGTGTACTGACTGTTCTGTTCTCTCCCTCCTCTTAATGGTTCCCATTACCAGATCAACACTCTGAATCATCCTTTGTCTCTTGCCTAATCTTAGTGGGACAGAATCTGCCTGCAAAACCCCCCTTTAAATTTCTTTTTGATATTTATTGGCTCATCTCAAAGAGGGGCCAGTGAATGGATGAGGAGAAATCATTGATAACTGAGCAATTTTAGTGTTCCTCGATGATGTCAGTGACGGTTTAGCTCATGGTTGGACTTAGCACGCTGAAGAGTCTTTTAGAGTCTTTTAAGTCCAGGCCAAACAATGAGGGGTTTGGGGCTGATACTAGTTTCTGTGATACATTTCCATGAAGTTGAGCGGTGCTTGGGACTTGCCAATAGTTTTGAGGAGAAAAAAAAGGAAGAAGAGCAAAGTGAGAAGAGGAGGTTAGAATGAATGCTGAAAAATGTATCTTGCCAGCAGCTGTGGTCTTTTTTGCCTCAGATCAAAGAGGGAGATACAGGGAGTGAGGACGTGTGAGGAGGTTGAACTGTGCCAGCTCTCCACAAGAGGGCACAGATGATGTTGCTGAAGGAGGCTAACTAAGTATCCTCCCTGGAGTGTTTCTGATGACATGCCTAGTTGGTAAGACCCTTCATGTTGAGCCCTGGGCTGGCTCTGGTCATTAATCTCCTGTTGTTATAAATCACATGTCTAGTTTCTGCTGAAAGACTGAAAAGCCAGTGGTTACAGAAGGTTCTGTAGTAATAGTGTCTACTTAAACACATAGCTTTGGCTGACAGCATTGATACAGGCTATCTTTTTAGTCTCTGTATTTTGGGGTGTAACACCCTCTCAGGGGGCTACAATATAAAGGCATGAAGTGGTTTAAAAAATACTATAGGCAGATGTCAGGCTCAAGAGGTAGTTTCCTACAGTTTAGACTGAAAGTTTAAGACCTGAAAACATACAAAACAAACAAATAAAATCAGCTCTTACACATGACACTTTAACAATACACCATGTAAATATTTACAAAAAAAGACTACTAAGACACACTATTTACATGAATGAATTACACACGTTGGTACCAGCGATACCAACAATGACAGCGATATACTCAACTTCACACTAGCTTGTCACAAGTTAAATACACACAAAGACAGCCAAGAAAACATGTTATATATTAACAAACCTTGTTCCCCTTTCCGCCTGGTGCTTATTTCAATAAGGAACCGTCAAAACTAAAACTTTCAACAAACATTTCTGTGTTTCCCTCCATCTCTCATCTGTTTGTGCCATCATCTGTTTCCTTGCTAAGAGCACTTCAAAATAAAGGTTCCGCAAGGAAAAAACAGGAAATAAAACTTTCAATTAATGGCATACAGGAAGAAATGTTGGCTTTTCTACCTTTTCTTATTTACAAGAAATTATTTACCTTAAGGGTATCATATACAATATCAGCCACAGAGATGTCTAACTTCTTTCAAATATTATAGAACTACATAGCATACAAGCTTGTGGTGCTGAAAGTCTTCTTCCTCAAATCATTGTCATGATCCACAGAGCAGTTTTGTGTAGGAACCATTTTCTTTCCACCAAACTATATCCTCCACACAGAGGGAAGCGTGCATCTTCTCTTGGATGAGAGGCTCATGCTTGTGACAGTGTGAGATGTAAACATTAATGGCCTCTTTCTTGGCTAAGCTGTAATGTTAACTAGCTCTCTGTTTTTAGGTGAGCTAGCAGTAGCACCACAAGCTGAGTGCCAGCTGCTTCCATTATATTGGAGAGAGGGCAGACATCTCTATGGCCGATATCCCCAACGCTCCTGCAACTCACACCAAAACAGCCTAGACAAAAAGATAGTACTATATGTATTTTTGTTTTGGGGGTAAACTTCTCTACAGCAGACATCTCGTTGGGCAACCCACACCATGACAATCTAGACTGATAAATAGCACTATATGCGTTTTGGATTTTGCGGTAAACCGTCCCATTAATAATTACCAAATTGGAAGAGCATGTCACATTTTTTGCTAATAAATCACTATTTCAATACTTTTATCAGCTGATCAATAGAAAACAGTCTACAACAACCTTTTTAAGATGACATGCCATGAATTCAGTGTTTCAAGCTATACAAGTGTGAATATGTGATTAATTTCTTTGTCTTTCATGATTATAAACTGTCTACTATCTGTGGGTTTCTGACTGTTGGCATCGACCATGATTACATAATCAATTGATTAAACAAGAAAATAACAAAGATTAATCAGTAATGAAAATTATAATTTGTTTCACGTCTAATTCCTGCCAAGGGTCAAACATAGTCATCCTGAGGAGTTTTATCTTTCTTAAGACATTTTTTATTAACTTAAAGAACTTTTACTGCTTACTGTCATTCAACTGGACTTCACAGGTTGACAAAAAAACATCAACTTTTAAGGTAAAGATGCAAAATTTCGTTCACTTGATCTAAGTTTCTTAGATGATTGTTCACCTACTCAGCTAAGTAAAAGCCTGTCAACAGTCAGATGCTTTTGAGAAAATCAGTTACTCTAATTATTCGTGTAGCTTCTTAGTTAGTTGACTGGAATTGTAACTCCAAGGTCCAAAAAACAGTTCAATCGTCCCCAGTGTTTTTCCCTTTCTGGTCAGATTTACTTGCCCTCTGCTTTGCTGAGCAGGTTTGTGAAGTAGAACTAAGACGTGATCATGGCATCACCTGCCCCTTCGTGCTGGATGTCAGACGCTGACACGGAAGAGCAGCCAGGGTTTGATTTACAGGAACATGTGGTCAGGGCTGCTGTTTGTCCTTGCAGTTGGTGTGCTGTTACATAGTCTTTGACTCTGTAGATGGCCCCATATGGTGCAAAAGACATCTGAAGTTGTCTTACTGTGTCTGGAGTTTTGCTTGGAATGAAACGCGGATGGACTGGTTTATTCTAGGGATGGGAATTTTTAACTGACTAGAGTTTGAACCCGTAGTTGATGTCAAAGATAATAACTAAAATTGTTGCTTTGAATTTATTTGTCCTTCAAATAACATCAGACCATATTATCATTTCTGCTTTTCCACTGCAGCATGGTGCTAAAATTGATTATTTGAACTTACGTCATCACTTTGCCTTTCCTCAGTTTATCTTGACATGCTTTTCTCCTGGGAGGTGGAAACCATTTTTTTATATGAAAAATGTAGTATAGTTAGAGTCTGAATTCTGCATGTGCCATACTATTAGCTGCCCTTTCCCCATAAACCTAATGGATACCTATGACTAGTGAAGTGTAAACAGACAGCTGGTGAGACAGCCATGTGTCTTGGATAGAACAGCCACCCAGCCCATAATGTAGAGCAGTTTGGATTGTTCACTCCCTCTTCTGTGGCTGTCAAGGCTGAACAGAGGCGAGGAGACAACCACACAAAAGAAATATTTGTCCAATCTGTCCAAGCAAACTCTCCAATTGAGGACTGAACTTTCCCATCGTGTTGCTCTGTGACTGTGACATGTAATTGGACGAGGGACGATGCTTTGAACTGAGAAGGAGTCAGCCTTTGCATTTAAAAGCAGTTGCGAAGTGTAATGACCCCTGACAAATTATGCACCTGTTCTATTTAATTTTGACCTGCAAAATCCAACATTTGAAGATATATTTAGGCTTTACGATGATGAGGTCGAGCTTAGACTAAACAATAGATTGGCAGCATTTTCAAAGCTCCTTTTGCGTTTCAACAAAACATTTAATGATACAAGAGGAATATTGAAGATAAAAACATATTGGTTTTAGATCACAATTACTTGCATTAATGTTTATCTACGGATCTTAAATACATTATTTTAAAACACCACATGAAAGAGCTTTTAATGTTTTTCAAAACTCAGCCTAGTTTTTATGTCTGGACAATGATTACCATATGCAAACATCAAATATATCCTCATTGGGCCATAGTTGAAGCATTGCCATATAAAGACAATGTTTTTCAAAGTGCCATGGTCCATAGATCTCTCCACTGTTCAGAAAATGGGGTTTCCTCCTGTCAGTATCTCCAGACTTCTCAGACGGCTTTGCTACCAGCGTCACAAAGAGCCAGGAAGTCTCGTTCTGTGTGCGACTACTAAAACGTTTATCTCTCTCAATTCATGAGAGGGTGTTGGGTCTGCCATCAAGAACCCTGATTCAATGTGTGTGTGTGTGTGTGTGTGTGTGTGTGTGTGTGTGTGTGTGTGTGTGTGTGTGTGTGTGTGTGTGTGTGTGTGGATTCAAATGGTTTGCCAGTGAGAAGTGAAAAGGGTTGCCGGGGTGGTGAAAGCAAGCTGTTTGCTCATGTCCAGACCCGCAGAATGGATGAGGACACAGATGGGATTTCTCTCTGGTGGACTTTTCTTCTGACCTAGCCTTGCTGTGTTTGGAGAGACATGGAAACCTCAGCTAGAATGGACAGGCATCTTATTGAATGAGAGAAGACTTAGGGCTTTCACCCAACATTATCTGAATAGGATACGGGAGACAGGCAGTGAAAGTTGTGTTTGGGGATGGGGGTTTTGTTGAGATGAGGTCAATATAATGTGAATGGCCCATGCTGTCACCAATTCTTATCTCCCTTTGACTTTGGGAATGAAAACATGTTTTTCGATACTGATGAACTTACTGACCATGAGGTTGTGTGTCCGGAGCATATGTTAGATTGATATGAAACAGTGGTCTGCACCATAGTTGTCTGATACAACTCAGGCGAGTCCGGACCGTGACCTCTCAGGCGCCGTAGAGCTGCAGTGCCATAAAACTTCAAAGCCTGGTCTAAAGAAATCATCTGGGTTTGTTTCTATCTATGCCTAGAAACTCTGTTTTTCTCTTGAGAACCATGGTGGGGAAGTTCACAGAACAGCAGCACATTTTCAAAGGGAAGCAAAGTGCATCTCCAAGAAATGCATCCAAGAAACAGTCCTCGGCTTAATGCAGAGATCAATCTCTGTATCTCTTAAATTAATACCAATAGCCTGTAAAGAGCCTAAAAAGCCTAAAAAGAGAGATAGAGCTGGATCAGATTTTTCATGATGGTCTACTATTTTTCATGATGGTCTACTGATCTTTCCCACTGCATGATATAAATGTGTTACTATTAAAAGGAAAAGTACAGGTAAACAGGAATGCATGATAATATCAGCAGTATGGGCTGATAACTTTATAATGAAATGTTGGCATCGGCCTAAAATAAACTTCTCTGCCAATCTGACAGGCCAAAAATTTAATACGTTGAAATAGGCCAAATTCACCTTTGTTGTGACTATTGTCAGGATTGTCGTAGGGAAAGGATCATCCAAGCCTGTGAAAGAAGGAGGAATTTTGCAGTTTTGTTTAAAATGTGTTACACAAGAAGAAATATGGCATGTTTAACGTGTAAGTTTCATTGTTTTGCCAAATAAATGTGTACATTTTGAAAAGCCTTGTATTTCTGCATCAGCCAACAGAGGGCCATCACGATAAGTGTTGCCGTAAAGAGACTCTTTGCTCTCTGTAGTTAGGTGGAAAAACATATGTGCATATATTGACATCAGCAATTGGCCAAAATGAGTCAGAAAATATCAGCATATTGGTTATCAGCAAAAAATCTAATATCCTGCATCCCTATAGGTAAATATAGGTGTTGGACTTAAATCAATTAGAGATATCATCTCTAGGGCTCTACTATCTAACTTTTAAATGTATTTTCTTGTCTCAACATCAAATTCTGCTGTTGCAAGTAGTTTAAGTCAAAACAGGTAACAGTTTCCAAAAAATGCAGTTTCCTAACCAATAAAAGAAGCATGCTCCACGTCTCCCTTTGTCATATGGTAGGTGTTTATCATTCGTCTTTTGTCTGGCCTCATGCCTGGGACTAATTTGCTATTGGAGACCCTGCCAGAGGCTAAATGATCCAGACAGCAATGTTCCTAGGGTCACAGAGTTGCCTTTTTAACGATAAGGTGGCAGGTCCAGGAGAGAAAATGTGAATTTGTTGTGAGTCAGTTTTTATAATCAGCTTTCAAAGGACTCGTATACATACAGAAATGGTTGTGTTGTGCAGGCTACATCAAGCCATGTGACACAGTGTCGGGTACTGATAGGATTTTTCTAGGGCTGCACCTTTAAAGTCAGAGAGCCTCAGTCGACTGTGATCACTTCAAGTCGAGCAGTTTTTTCTTTTTTTCTTTATACAGTGTACTTCTGGTGATGTTTTGGTCCCCAGATTTTCCTGCAGAATGAGTACTCCTAACTTCAACACTACTTTTTGGTAAAGGGAGCTACAGACATGCAGGTAGTGGCGCAGAGAGGGAGACCCTCAGCTTAGTTGTGGGGAATTTACATCTCACAGCAACATAACTTATGACACCATCTCTGACTTTTGTTTGATATGTAGTGTAAGAAAAAAATGTTTTTGCACATTTAAGACCCATTGCTAGCGCCGTTAGCTTGTTTACTGTATTAAATTAGTGCTGCTGTCACACTGAATGTCCCATTTTTAAACTTTGTATGGAAAATAAAATGAATGGGTAAAGATTGATATTGAACAACCAAATCCAATTCGACTGGCATAATTCTGAGTTGGCCACAGCCTTAGATTTCTCTTTCCAATGCCAAAAGAAATCCTAAGAAAATAAAAAATTAAATCATGAATTCTTTTGGTATTTACAAGAATGACTACTGTGGTAATACAGTAATTACCAGTCCTCATTGGGGGTGCGTTATTGCACCAGGTGAAGAAGTTTACATATCTCACGTTCTGGTTCAAGAGTAGGGTATAATGGGGGTAGATGGATGGATGGAGGAGGTTCTGCGATGCAGTTGTGAGTTGCTGACAGGTGTGGCACGACCAAGGGTGAAAGGTCAAGAAAGTTTCTATAACAATACAAGTCTGGAGCTGCTTCTGGTAACATGCAAGTTGGAGAGAATTAGCAGACCAACAGCTCTCCTATTACTGTCCATAGTATACATTATGCTTTGCACAGAGTTTTCAGTTTATAGTGTTTTTGTCCTTTGTGATTTCTCGCCATCTCTTGTTTTTAATCACATTTATACATTTGTTTGTTTATTTAGCAATTTTACACATATTTTATAGTTGCATATTAATGCACCTACTGTTCCCTCTCAGTTTACAATGGTAGTTGATGTGACTTTGGCAGACTTCAGTAGAATGACTTGCAACCATCAGAGATGAAAAAAGAACTGATTTCTTTAGATGAACATTGCATGCAGCATAAGGAAGAGTATTTGCAGTCGTCAGTTCAAGTAAAAGCATCTGCTTTCAGTTAAAGATCAAGATTACTTTATCTGTCCCTATTGGGACATTTGTCTTGGGTATAAAGGCTGCCACATAAAAATACATATTGCAGAAACAGACATGAGGTGCGTAGCACAGAGAAGTGCAAACATAAAGTGCATTCACATACATGTAACTCACCCCTTTTTTCACACCCTCCTTACATCCTGAGTTTAGGAGATTCACTGACAGAGGGATGAAAGAGTATGTCACCCTGTATTCAGTAGGAACCCTGTATCATCTACCTGATGGAAATAGTGTGTATTCTTAATACAGGACAAATGAGGGGTCTGCATAATTTTTTCTAGCCTGTTTACCTTAAGTCTTTTTGAAAGAGCATCACCCCTCTTTACTTTTTGATGTCACTCACATAAGCAGGCCTTGTCTTTGAGCAGGAGATGCTGTTTCAAAAATTAGCATCTTTCATTTTATAGAGAAACTAGAGGTTCCAGAACTTATTTGCACTGAAATTTTGCTCACTTTCAGGTTGTCAGGGTATCGGCAATGTTGCCTACATTATATCTCGACAACTGTGACAAGAAATACAGACATACAAATGTGTTCTTTCTCATTTAACACAGTGCTTGTTAAAAACCCCAGTTGACAGCAGAGGTGACAGTGGCTAGATGTTAGTGAGACCTAGTGGAACAGAACTTTGTTTCAGAAGCACAGAATGGGCACATTAACATCAGGTTAAACCAACATTTGGAATGGGAGTGACGCCAAGATCATTAGAGAGTAAGTGTGAGCGCTGGGCAGGGTCAGGTTACATGTTGTCGACCTCAGACCTGCCCTCAACCTGTCTGTCAGAAAAGAGGTAGAGGCAGAGAGGAGAGGGAGTGAAGAGGAGGAGGAAGAAAAGACGAGATGAGTAACACATTTTGACACACAAGCTTTACTCTGTGGCGTATAGTCAGCTGGACGCTGATGCTTACTTTGGCGTTAAAGAGCTTAATCAGATCTGTTGCTTGTATTAGAGCTGTTTCATGTCACACGATCATTAAGCAAGATGTGTGTGTGTGCGATTGCCAGTAAGATTTTCAAACCATCTGGTAATGTGTTTTCCTCATGATTTCTGCAGTAATATCAGACAGGGTCCAGCTAATTTATAAACATACAGTAGTTGGCCATATTTTTCCTGTGACACAAGTGATGTTGCAATCAGGCTCGTCGTCAAAAAACAAAATGCGATACGCAGATACTAACAGACACTAAAAATTTGTATTCGATATGATGCTTAATTGCAACAGATACCAACAGTGCCTTTTTCGCCTCCACATTGACACACAAATACACACACAACGCTGCAGAAGGGAAGCCACACAGCCCCTCCTCTCAATAGCAGCTGAATATGTTAGCTTTCATCAACAACATCGTCAGCTCGGCTGTGTTGCCAGCTGACGCCAAGTCTTTCTGAGGAAATTTGAGAGGTTAGTAAAGCTCCCATTTCAATATCATTGAAGTATTAAACATCTATCCTAAACATTAACCTGGCTGGCGGGACACAATAATGTTAGCCATTTTATCAGTAGCCATTAGGTGACAGCCACATTAGCTGTCTATTATTTTATTGTTTACGTAGCAACTAATAAAATGACAAATGTTGATATGCACGCTAGGCTTCCAATGGTATCAGTCCTGTTTGTAATGTTTTATTTATTTTTTTTGGCTTTTTTAGCCTTTTATTAGATGGACAGATTAATAGTGTTCTAAGGGGGAGAGAGAACAGAGATGACATGTAGCAAAGGGCTGTGGGCAGGAGTTGAACCTGAGGCCACTGCAGCAAGGACTCTGCCCTTAGTCATGGTGCGCCTGCTTTATCCACTCAGCCACCGACGCCCCAAGATATTATCCCCAACCGGTCTCGATCCCACAACCTTGGGGATACTAGCCATTTGTGTAACCCACTGAGCTATACTTCCATTTGTTTGTAATGTTAATCGGCAGTGTTCATTTAACACAACACATTTAACAGCAGGCATATGCTGTCATTGTTGCTGCTTTTTTTTTTGCACTACCAGAGGCAACTTAAAAATATTGTTGTCTGTATTGTTCTTATCTTTGTACAAAATATTTGTGTGCCTCTTAACTGTGTTTTCTTTTTCCCCCATTATATCAAAAATAGTATCAACTATCTTTCTGAGTATTGGTAGTTAGAAATTCTAGTATTTGAAAACCCTAATTGCAGAATGGATCAACATTATGTCAGTGATTTATTACCCCATATTCAACACTGGGATGTCTGTGGCCTGGATGTGACATCATGCAGGGAGGTGAACCCAGCGCTGGGTCAGGCCCTAATGAGACCCACAGAAGAGTCATTACAGTCAGTGGGAGAAAGTTAGACTGTTGAGAGTTGCAAACCGCCGGGTGGAGCAGCCCCCCCTCCCCTCTCCGTCCATTCCTACTCCAACCCCCCCATCCTCCTCCTCCACCAGCTGGCTAACAGATGGAAGGACCTGTTGGCCAAGAAAGTGAAGGAGAAGACGGGAATGTGGTCGAGGAGGGGGAAAAAATTCGGTGACAGATATATTGAATGATAAGCAAATTTGCGGATGCTTGAATCAGAGTGCGGAGGAGCACTTACATATTTTTCTCCCTCATTGTGGACAAGTGTGTGTGTATGTGTGTGTGTGTGTCTAGAGGGGACATTTGGCTAGGGTCACCGATTGGGTTATGCAATGTTAGCGTTTGGTGTGTTTTGTTTACAAGACTTGTGAAATGGAGGAAGTCAGATTGTGCGGGGGAAGGTGATGAGAATGTCAGAGGATGGGAGACAGAGTGGGTACAGGCAGTACAACTCAAGGGTTTGATTCGTGTGTGTGTGCGCATGCCTGTGTGTGTTTGCATTTGTGGTCAAGGAACGCTGCAGTCAGAATGATATCTGTCCTGCTGTTATTTACCTTCCTGGCCCTTAAGAGAGGAAACCAATGGGTGTGGTGGGATCAACAGGGACTTGTCCTCCTCGATTTATACAAACACCACCTCCTCACATTGGCTTAGAGTTTGCTCTGTGTGTGTGTGTGTGTGTGTGTGTGTGTGTGTGTGTGTTTGTTACTGAGTACAACATTTTTAAGCTGTATGCACAGGTGGTAGCAATGGAAAAGGAAGTCAGGTCCCAGTTTAACAGCTGTCTTTATTGGTTTTGGTTTCAGTAGATATATTGTACCTTTTTATGATATTTGATTCGATCTATGAAAAGTAAAATAGGTGTATTGATAAAGTATCTTTTAACAACTATTCTGTGTTCACTGTGAACAAGCCTTCAAATAAAAAGGGTGACTTCATATTTGGCTTTTGAGAGTCAATAGTAACCTATCAAAATATTTTAGATAGATATATGATTTTATTACCACGGGACTGCAGACACAGGTTTCTTATTAAATAACATGTTTAAAACACCTGAAGAAACATTTCTCATTGCCATTGCCAAAGCTGAGGACTGAATCATTTTCATTTTTATCTGCAGTGTTTCAATAGGAATGCTGTGTATTTTGCTGTTAAAATAAACCTACTGCCACTGATTGAGAGACACATTAGCACAATGTTGGCATATTTGATTTTATTTACAGTAAAATTCTTTTCTTGTTTTCTGTCACACAACTATCATGGCAGCTGAAGGCAGTATCATTAATCTTGTAATTTTCATTTTATCTGAATTATCTCAAGAAAACACAAAACATTGAATTGATTTCTTTCTCATAGAGTTCAGCTATTGTCTTTGGTTCTTTCATCAGAAGTAATAAAACAACTGATTTGGTTTTATCAGATGCCGCTATAAAACCATTCAACATTTAGATGTTAAATGGTGACATCTGTCCTTATGACGTAACACTTGGGTGATGTTATTCTTTTATTTTCTGTCTCAGTGCCTGTTAACATCTGGCATTAACATTGTCTTGGGTGATCGAATCACAAGTAGACAGTGCTAAATACAAGTGTGAACAACCACCACGACACATTGTGATCTGATCAACTAAACCACTGTTTGAGAAGTCTGCAATGCATTTGTAAAGATCTTGTAGTGTAAACGCTAATTTGTCCTGATGCGTCCCCAATAAGGACTATGTCATCAATAAAGAACGTGGTGGTTGTTTGGTGACAGTTCATTAAGTCTTTAACTTACCCATTCTTAGATACCCGTTCTGAGTGCACAACCATAGTTTTGGCCTATGGAAGGAGATGTGTTGAATTCTGCTGACAGCAGTATCTCCAACTGTACCGACGCAGCTGCTAACGTGCCTGGAGAGCACGCTGGTGAGCAGCAAGCAAAAGTGTGGATGTGATAACTGCTGTGCTGGACCCTTTGACCTTCCAGCACAACGTAGGCAGTGAAAAAGTCTGGACATAAGTGGTCAGCTGGAGACTTTAGATATATACAGGTGTGAACAGCATTGTGTCTCAGCTGTCGACCTGTATTTGGATTACTGAAATGCATGCTAATGGCAGGTCTAATGCAGGCTCTGAGAGGAGTCCTCAGTGATTGTTTCTGTTTTTCTTCCCGCATGCAGATGCTCACAAACAAAAAGAACTGACTCGTTTAGTTGGTCCCACAATGTTAACATTTTTATGCGTGTCTTGAACAAAGCAGAATCAAGTAACATGCCTCAAATATGCTGACTAATTATTAGGGTTGTAGCCGACTCAGAATTTTGCCATTCGAATCAGATTGGCTGTTCAATACGATTATTTGACTGTTCATTCCTTGTTTTTCTGTAAAGAGTTTGAACAGGATTCAGTAGGAGATTCAGAGTGACAGCTAAATTAATTTAACATAGTAAACAAGCTCACTACACTAACGGCTGGTTGGAAATGTCAAACAAAATTTTTTACCGACACAAGATATCAAACAAAAGCCTGTGACTGCATTGTATTAAGTTGCTGTGAACCACTTCTAAGCAGAAGGCAAGAGATAGCATTATTTCAGAGCCTTATAAGGTAAAACCTTGTCTCCTCCGGGCTGTTACCTGCGGTCGTAGCTGCATGTACCGAAGAGCAGCGTGAAACTGAAGATGCTCTACAGCTATATCTAGGGACCAAACATCCCCAGAAGTACATTGCACACTGTCAGACCAAAAACAAACAAAAAATGAACTGCCCTACTTAAAGCAGTCTAAGTCAACGGAGGGGTCTCCCACTTATTATTTGAATCTCTGACCTTTAGGGGGAAGCCCAACTAATTATATCATTTAAAATGAAATCTTAAATTCTTAATTTAATAATTGTAATGTTTCCCTCAGTTATTCATGGCTCACTCAACCATTTTAAGTCGGAAAAATCTTAGAAAACAAATATATATATATAGGGAAACTACCTACATGTCACCGCCACTTCCTCAGGGTTTTTTATTGCTGTTTCTTCCTCAGTTATGATGGAAAAGTACATCTGGCAGCGTACACTTTGCCATATTGTATGCCAGTGTCTTGCAACATATTCTGTATATCAGCATGCTCTGCTCATCCTCGATGGATATGTCAGGGAAATCCAGACACAGAGAGGCTTTCCTCCCCAGCTCAACTCAGTTTTCTTTCCCACAGCTCTCAGAATATTTTGGCGGTCAGTTCATCTCAGCAGGAGCGCGCTGTATATACAACTGTGAGGCGGTTTGCTTAGATTTGGCTGAGACTTGAGGTTGTAATGCAATTCAGTCTGTACAGTTCTGGTATGAGACCAGGTTGATGTCAAAGATACAGAATTTATGTCATTAAATGTTTCCTGGCCTCACCTGTTTGAAAATACCTTTCAGGCCTATTGCATTTTGTGAGTGCCCTTTTTAAACTTTCTGTTCCAGCGTTAGTCCATTACTTTGCCTAATATTTAATTTACTACTTTAAAAAGTATGTCACTGACACAGAGTGCTCATAAAACGAGGCTGTCTGTTCAAGGTTTAACGTTCATTTATTGTCACTTTGTACATGTTGAAACATGAACAGACTCAGGTCCAGCAGTGTATGATAAAGTGTACTAAATTAATTACTAAATAAATAAAT
Source organism: Plectropomus leopardus (assembly GCF_008729295.1). Classification (NCBI taxonomy): domain Eukaryota; kingdom Metazoa; phylum Chordata; class Actinopteri; order Perciformes; family Serranidae; genus Plectropomus; species Plectropomus leopardus. The sequence continues at coordinate 11,525,582 of NC_056483.1, forward strand.
AAAACAAGAATTAACTTAATATCTGAGATTTATATCTAGTAACTTTTTTTTTTTAAAAAAAAGGCCTTTAATTAGAGGGAAAGAGCAACATAGTTAAAACATAGTTTGGTGCTACATGACTGGAGAAAGCAGAGAAAAATGACACTTTTGATCAAAAGGTAGAAACTACCTACAACTACCAGCATGCATCACTTCTTACCAGACGCTCCCCCTGGTGGATGACGTAGTGTGGACTGGTCCAAGAGAAACAATTGCTGCTGGCGATCTCGCATTACTGTTAAACGTTAAGCTAAAACATGTCTCTGAAAACATTTTAGGTGAGAAAAATGCAACTTACAATCAAAGCAAAATGCAATCTTTGTGTTTCAGCGCTGCTTAGTTTTACCGTTTGTTTTCTGTTATGTTGGCCTCTGTTTTCACTGTGCAGGATGCAGTATGATGCTATGGCACCCACTTCCTATTCACAATAGCTCGCTATTACAGCTAAACAGAGCATTTAAATATGTTTCTGGAAAAATTTTAGGACATAAATATGCAGTGCAGTAATATAATCTTGATTTATATTCTATCAGTACTGCCCAGTTTTACTGTTTGATTTGATTTCAGTCTGAGTTTTAGAGAAGGAGAGAGGGGGTGGGTAACTCTTGATCAGCTGTATATCCTTTGTTGACACTGTTGGTGGAATGGGTGGTGGTCAATATGAAAATGCGAAAGTACAGCCTGTAGTTTGAGCAAAATCCCAGAGTGCCAGTGAAACTCCTCCAGGTTTATAGGAGTATTGCTGTGGAGGCAGACGTATTATCCAGGCAATAGTTACATGGAGGGAAGTTTACCACAGTTCATCTACACAAAAAACCCCACATTGTTTTGATTAAAAGCTGGTTGAAAATCAAAGACATATCTCTTTAACTGCCAGCGAGTCTTTTTTCAATCTTTTGATGGACTCTTCACTTCTGCTGAAACGTGTCTTTTAATACTGGTGACCTCACTCGGCAGGTGCTGGGTTCAACTTGGCATTTCTAATGTGTTAGGAATGGTTTCCTTGGCAGTCTGCAAATCAGCTTCACTCAATCCAGCTGTAGTTTTTACCCAAATTTACATATTTTGTTCAGTTTTCTTAACTAATATTTACCTGACCTTTGGATGCTCAGGAACAATTTCCTTTTTGAATAATGACTCCTTTAGTATCCATTTACATTAATGACACTCAGCTACACTTTTACAACAGTATGAATGACAATCACTGTCATTTCTGTCTCTCAAGTCAGAGCTCTCACTTCCTCTCCCACCCTCTTCCCCACCTCTAACCTTGTTATCTGCTGTACCTCCCTAACAACCCACGACTATAAAATGCTAATTTGCCAGTCAGGGTTTTGTTTTAGGCAGCTGAGGGCAGACCTGACCTGGCTGGGACAGTTTAGGAAGGTGAGGGACAGCTGCTCAGCGGCTCATTGACTGTGTGAAAAAACAATCATCAGAGGACTCTCCTCGGGGCTTTACTGTCCTCTTCCCCTGTGTTTTGTCCTGTTGGGAATGAGGCACAGGGCCATTCAGACTCACATACCTGCCACAGCACCAACAGAGCTTCTGCTGTTGTCTGCTTTGAGGGAATTGGTCCCCAAAGCTAGACGTCACCTGGCCATTCTGAAATACTCATTTAAGTTAGACTGAATATAGCTCTGTGTTTTAAGGGTCAGACTTTTTTGCATCTTGCTTTATTGCTGTCTGCACTAAAGGGCAGTCTTGGAAAAAGAAGACGTTTAATAATGTGAGAAACATGCTTGACTTGAAGTTTTGAATGCCTTGTTGAACAGCCAGGAATGTTTAAGTGAGTGTGCTTTTATTCTCTGTAAAGTTTAGGCATAAAGACAGATGGCATCCTGTTGAGCTGATTGACCCACTGATGTGTGGCACCTATTTACCTTGTGCTAAAAGTGTTGTTTGTTTTTTGATAGTTTGGGACTCAAATTGGATTTATGTCTGTCTGAGGCACAGGTTAGAAGTTACTCCCTGGAGAATTTGCTTAAATAAACTGTTGTGCCCCTATGGATCCTTAGGGAGTGCCCATAAACCCAAATCCTGCTCACAACCAAAATCCCCTTGTCTCTTGTAGTGCAAATGTGACTGGAAAATTGCAGGACATTCATTTAGCATACAAGGGTTGTTTTTGTTAGGTGTTGAGTCTTTATACATTGAGACTACCTTGAATTTCAGTATAGGTTGAGGAGGAAGTTGGACATAATGATAAGTTTGAGATGGTTTTGTGTAAAGGTTTTTTCTGTTCTTTCATCACAGCTACAGACCCCAATGCTGTTGGTATGTCTGTGTAACTTTTTAATTAGTCGTAAGCTGGTAAAGAGCTGCGAGAGTAAAAAAATACCTTAGTGTTCATAATAACCCCCTTAGCAGCTCCAGGTTCACACTGTATTACTACGAAATGCTGTAAGTGACTGTACCATTATTTACAGCCACATTAAGTCAATTGGCATAATTTGTAAAATCCTCAAAGCTGTACATGTTTAAAAGAGGAAAAGCAAACACGCAGGTGTAAGTCAATAAGTGTTTCAACATCTATGTGACTGAAGATAGTGGCTAGGTTGAGTGGCTGAGAACTGCTGATAAGATCAGGAGATGCCTGGAGTTATTGGAGTCCCTCTTTGCAGGCTGTCATTTCCTCTTTTACGTGTCTCCGTTTAAAGACGTAATTGAATAACCTTTATTAGCCTTTTAGTTCTCAGCCCAGACGTTCTGCTTTTCCGTGAAGGTGTGCTGTTGAGGCAGGTATGCTTCTTGAGCAGTTTGCTGTCAGACACAGGACTACCATGGCCTCTAATGTAACTGTAAAGAGGATAATATGTTTGCTTTGTGTGGATATTCCATTTTCCATATTTGATGACATAATGTAGTGTAACAGATTTGAAATCAATTTCTTTTTTGTTCTGTCTCAAGATCTGACGAGTTTATTTGTACTATTTTTTATTTTATTATTGTTTATTTACTGTTGTTATTATTATTATTATTATTATTCAGATTTTTTTCATTTTCAGGTTTGTTTTGTGGATTTCAAGCTAGTTATGATTTAGATATATCTTTCAGATGCATTTTGTATACCCATCTGTCTGCTTCTCTTTGAAATTGCTATCTTGTTTCCAAAAATTTGATAACATTTCGTCAATGAGTGCACTTAGTGACAGTGGGCTACACGCTAACTTTTATCAGCATTGCATTGCATGCATATGAATGAATTTATGATGTAACTTTGTAAAAGGGACAACACGTGTTGAAACAAAGCATTGCAGTCTTTCCTCTTTTAAAGCGTGACTCTGTGTTTACAGAATCTACAAACAGAAAATTCCTTGAAATGTCTTCGATGCAAAATGTCCTCCCAGAATTTAATTCCATCATCACTCAATAAACTATGTTAAGAGTGAATACTTAGATAAGCACCATCATATCATCCTGGGTTTCCTCAATGGACAGTCTTTTTTAAAACACTGAAATAAATCCAGAACCTGAGTGCTAATATAACTCATGAGCAGACTTTGTTTTTACAACTTCATATAAAGGTTTCTGGCATCCATCAACTGCACACAGATTCTTCCCAATAGCCATGTTTTCCTGTGTTTGACGATTAAAGAGTTGGACTGAACTTTAAATTGTCATTGTCAGTATATCTGAGGGGAGATATAACTGCAATTAAGGGAGGGGTAGCTCTCACTTGTACAGGCAACAGCCCTTTTCCTCCTTTCCTGTCTTTTAAAGCTGCACAGAGCACAAAGCAGCTCATGACAATAATATGTCAGTTAGAGCGATGTTCTTGCAGATATAATGTTCCCTTTGTCTCTGTCTAGAGCAGCTTCTATTTGCACTGCATCTCCATCTGGCCATAAAGAGTTGCTCCTAACTTTTTCATTATTACTTATTCTTCCATTTATCATTTAATGTGTAGAATGTCATAAATAAAGACAAATAAACAAAAATAATAAAATGTAACCTAAGCAAATTTCATTTAATTGCCTGTTTTATCAGTCAAAACGTAAGGTTTTCAATTTTTAATGATATGAAAGTGGGAAAGCACATTCTCCAAATAGCAAATATTTTAGTTGTTACTGGAAAAGCGATTTTTAGCAACATTTTCTTCTGGCTTTATGAAATGTGGTGTAATCGTAGGATATCTAACATTGATTTTTTTAAGCCTAAGATAATTGTGATTTTATGTCGAATAATCTAAATACAGTTTTGTATATCAATTGACCTCTTTATGTTAAACGTTTATCCAAAAGTTTAAATTTTTTAAACATTCTCCTTCAACAAAGAAAAACTTTCAGTGGTGATGAGGAGACTCTTGACCCAGTGGTAGCTCAGGCATCTCTTTTGCTCAGCCATTAAGAATGACCTAGCCAGCGTCATGCGATCAATATGTTTTCTTTTCCTCTTTCAAGTCAGTGATGGTCCTAAATGGGTCCTGCAGCCTTGGCCTGTCTGGCCTTTCTCCCAGCCACACCAATCACCAATCAGGGACCCTTGTGTACGCTTGTCTGGCTCTTTCACAGCCAGCCTGGGAGCTCCCCTAATTTATGAGTCATTTCCCAAAGAAAACACGCCGCGTCAGCAGGTTGTGATACAAGGATACGGGACAGTTTAAGTGAGGCTTGATTACCAAAAGGGTGGAGGGGTAGCTAGAGGAGATGGAAGAAAGGAGATGGAGTGATGTCTGACAGGGAAAAAAAAGGATTTATGAAGCACCTGTGACACCAGTTAACATCTGGAATGATGGCAGAAGGTAGAATAAAGGATAAGAGAAAGGCAGATGGAAGTAGAGTATAAGATGGAGAAAGAAAGCTTGAGAAAATGATGAAAAGAGGGAAGATTGCTTGTGATAAGGGCAGCAGAGGTGGATGTCCACAGGTGACAGATTGTACAGTTTGTGACTCACTCAGAAATGTGACCAAGGAAGTCAAAATTAAATGCTTTATGGCCTGTACAGTTACAAATTTCAACTAGACATACAGTGTGGTTGCTTAAGTCTGTCATCTATTTTGCATATATCACTTTTGTTTAAAAAAATTTTCAGTTCATTCACAGATATATTTTTAGATATCTCTCTTGTTTAGCACCAACAATGTATCAAGACTATGAGTATACAGTAACACTTGTTGCTCTGTGAGGCACAGCAGTGCTTTGAGCTAAACACTAACACCAGAAGCCCCAAGTTAATTTGCTCACAATGACCTTGCTAACATGCTAATGTTTAGTGGTTAGTTATACCATGTTCATATCTTAGTTTAGTTTATTACCATGCAGACATTTGCAGATTTTGCTCACTGACGTGAATATCTGAATCAAATTTCATGACAATCCATCCAGTTGTTGTGGAGACATTTCAACCAAAACCATTTGTCAACCTCATGGTGGCGCTAGCGGTAAAGTCAGGAGACCACTAGATCAGCAGGTAATGAAGACATATCATTTGGGGGCCATCAATGTTTGTATAAAATTGGGATGCATTCCTTTCTTTAAATGTTGAGATGTTTCACTTGATAGGTGAAAAGTCTTATCTGCTGGTGATGCGGGACGAAAAATCACTAGGGTTCATCCCGAGTGCACCATGGATAATGTTATGAAATGAAGATATTTTGGTCTCAGGCTGACAGACTGACATTGTCACCCTGAGAGCTATGCCTGTAAGTGGCGTAAAAAAAATCTTTATATTGAGAAAATATCCTTACTGTGCAAATCATTAATAAGCCTACATGGAATACATAACAGCATTGCTATGGTCACCTTCAACTCATTAAAGCACACATAAGGTTGCTATGAGAGGAAGCTATGAACAGTTATTATAGCACCTGTGTTTTTAGAAGTGTTGAAAATAGTCTCAAGGTCTCTCCCTTCATCAACATTACTAACATTGCTATGGAATAAGGTAATCCTTTCATACATTACTATATTGTAACGGCTTTTTTCTTTCTTTTTTTTTTTTACTGTGCTTATATAGTTACTTGTATGAATAGTTCATAGCTAGTATCAAGGAAACAATAACCCCCATGATTAAAGGTCCATTTTGGAAAACTACCTTATTGCAGTGTAGTACATTTACATAGGAAACCCTGGACAAGCAAGAAACGTCCATCTTTGATGTCCGTACGAAGGCTATAAACTTAACCTCAAAGAGAACAGTGAAAGCTTTCTTTCTTTCTTGTGGCAGGGTAACTCCTGCTCCTCAAGCCTGTCCTGATTTCTCATTGTCTGTCCCAATCCATCTCACTCTTGTAAATCTGTGCCTCTTTAACCAGGCAGCCCTTAAGTCACAGCCTTTTTGTATCACAAGGCTACAAAAATAAACATTTCAAAGTGAAAATGCCAGCGTCTGTTCCCTTTTACACAGGAATTATGCATGGGATATTTGGGGCTGAGTCATATTAACTGTCAGAGGGGGGAGGGGAGATATATTAACAGGTGTGTTCAATTTCCATCCCTTTTTATTTATATGTCAGATTATCATGGTTCTTTTGGTGCAGTGTGGTCCAAATAACTGCAGGAACTGCCTGTAATGCTGTAGTGGGTTGTTCTGAATTTAGCCAATTTATTGGTGGACTCCACCAAACGTTTGCTATGTTTGTTTGATTTTTGGCCGACTGCTCCTAAGGTGGAGCCCCAGTTGTGATACATTATGGGCAGTTTCACAGAGTCGCCTTTTGTTATCTTCACTTGACAGTTCAGTTTTTTGATGTATTACATGGAGATTCTTGTTTAGATCTTCTTCCTCTGTCACTCTAATTTTACACTTCAAGGAAAGCACAATCATTGTTTGAATGTCACTAATAAAATGACTTTGTGTTTGCACAATGATGAGTTCATTCTCCTCGTGGCTGACAGAGATTTGATTAAGCAAAGTGGTTTTCATTTCACTGTCAACTTATTGGCATATCACTACACAGTGTAAATAATTCAGAGAGATCACAGCAGCAGGGATTGTACAACATAAATATTGCATCTCCAGTTTAATGCAGCTATTTATTTGCCTAGCTTGGGTTTCTCCAAGCTTTGTGTTCTTACAATCCTGTTCTCCATTTGCCTGTGTTTACAATTTTCGTATATCAAGTGACCACTACAACTTATCCACTTAAGGGACTAATCTAGTAAATGAGTCTTGGCAGTCAGCTGGTTTTCGAAAGCCTGTCAGGGGAGTATTTAGAGGAGAGAAATCCATCTTCTATTGTACATAAGTTTGGGTGATAATGGTCTGTGCTGCACAAAATTCAGACCCGCCATTCCAAGGCGAATAAAGTCACTATGTCTTCAGCCGTTTATGGACAGGCTGCGTGTCTGTCAGTAGATCCAGATGTTTCTGCGGCGCTTATTAAACAGTGAGCATATTGTCACAGAAGTAGTAAATTTGAGAGCGGGAAGAAAGGAAAGAATGATCTTTTCAGATGGCAGAGTGAAGTTGTTTTTAGTTTACACCACACTTTTCAGAAGCACTCCCTGCACACCACTTTGTTCTTCTGTTGCGGTCTTGTTTCAAACCTGGAATAACAGGTGTTTTTCATTTATGTTGTTCTTAACACAGTCTTTTAGTTTACCGCCTGTCTCCTACTATCCTCCTGCTCAGAATTACTGCCTGGGATTTGTGGCCTCCTAATCTCACCTCCTCATACTGGTCTCCTTTTTCTATGTAGAAGAACATTTGTCATTAAGAAAAGTGGGTGGGATGGGTTTTTGTAAAATAATAATGATATTCTTCTTTTCTTTTTCTCTTTAACTGAATTCCGTTAGTCTCTATATCATAAAGATTGCACAGAAATTTTGTTGCATGCAAAATGCATGTCAGCGCTCATTTTAAGATTAACTAACCAGCCCAAGGACACATTGAGCATTCATTCATCACAGCTGGCAGCAGCTGGTAAAGAAGCAACAAGACAAATTCTTCTCCTTTCAGTAATGTCTCTGCCCACCATGTTCTTTGACTCCCAGGATTACCATCAAGGCTGGCTCCCACTTTCAAAGGCTTAGCTGGCAAATCACAGCAAAAGTGGTGTTAAAAGTTTGGAAGGCTGCATATAGACAACAGCATGTACTCTCGTAAAGCAGCGTGATGCAGGACAGCCACAAAAGCCCTCAAGGACATTGCTGTAGTAGTCTCAAAAGTTCACTCAGACCTGTAGACAGTGAGGTGGCCTGGTTTAGCTTCTAAAATGGTAATTCTGGACAAAATCATCTGGTAACATAAAGGGAATAAGGTAGAAATAACAATTTCCCGAAAATGTTAATAAGAGCGTTGAAATGTGTACAGTTTAAGAGAATTAAGAATTTAGGCATCATTATAGGCTAACATATACTGTAGCAGCCTATTTCTGGGGTTGGAGAACATGCAGGCCAGTGGGTCATTGAGTTTATCAACTGGGCACCTCCCATCACAGATGTTTCATTGAATTGTGCATGACAGCTTCTGAACCCTAATGGCACCTTTACACTCACATACAAAAATATCTAGGTCTTTAGCATGTTGGTTGCTATGTTGTTTTTCCGACTTATTGGCCAATTTGCTGTGTTGTCCTTTTTGTGAGTTTAAGCAAATTAAACTGTAATTTCTGATGCTGTGGTTGTAAAAGCCAAATCAACCATGAAGACAGGAGGCACTCATAATGGCTTTGTTGCAGTGAAACATTGGCTTATATTTGGAGTTGATAGACTACAAGCTGTGACTACAAGCTACTAGACACAGTTGAAAAACTTCCAAGAAAGGCTTCTAAGAACAAAAAATGGGAGACTATTTTTGGAAAACCCTCTAAGGGGTGACATATTAAGCGTTTTTTAACCCAACAGTTCAGTGGTCTTCCTGAGAGGAACTGCCTTCTGGGGAGGTCCCTTGAGAATTGCATACCTTCAAGGGCTTTTTTTTTCCTGTTAACATTCACGCTGCCAATAGGAATGCTAAAGTGACAGGCTGTAGCTGGCCAGTGGATGGTATAGTGACGTCACTTTTGCTTTGACAAGTAAAAAATCGTGTTGCATTTCTCCTGTCAACTATATGCTGAATAGAGTCTGGATTCCACTGTTGGTCCATTTGTCTGTATTTTCTTCCTTTATTTGTAATGAGCTGTTGTTTTAGTTTTGTGCTTTCTGTTGTTTACTCATCTGAAAAACTTTTAAAGATGACATTTGTCAGTGCTACATTGGCTATGTTGGACCAGTCACTGTACACTTAACTCACTCATGGTTCGTCTTGTGCTGGGAGAGTACCTACTCTGAAATATGAGCTAAAAAGTCCCTTAAATAGGCGTTCTAAGAACTACCATTATTCCTAGTTCTGGTGGTGCGGACACAACAAAATAAAGGCTTCTTATAAATATGGAAAAGTTCTCTTGGTCTTAAGACAGCTATTATCCGTGTACAGACTTGTTACGGATGATTTGATGATCCAGTTTCCTTAATCTGATCACACATCTGGTGTGGATTTCAGTATAAAGTGTTTTTGAAGTTGAAATTAAAAAAGGTACCAAGCTTTGTGACAAGGAAACAACCAATTTAGCAGTAAAGAAGTGGAATTGTATGAATACAAAGATATGATGTATACATCTTCTGTCAGACATGAGAAAGAAATCTATGGTATGGATTCCAGCTGGTACACTTCTATGTCAGCTAAAGCCACTAAATGTGAGTCATTAGTGAAGAGGGCCATTTATTCAGCGCCTGGACAACACAGATATTTATCAGAGGAAATGGTTGACATTTTTCCACAAATTTCCAGTTATGTGCAATTAATGACCAGCAACCAGATAGTAATTCACACAGAAGAATCCCTGACAAGGACGAAAAAAGCACATTTTGTTTTTTGTAACAATACTGGCTTTCTTCATTTCACTCCGTCACTTTCTCAGACACTTCCAAACCTAGGGGATGGTTTTCACATGGGTGGGAGGGAGGTAGTGCTAGTTTTTTGACATTTAGCCCCTCAGCTGAGGCCCATAGGCCCCTTCTTTTCAGCTGCTGGCAGAACAAGGTTGCTACTTGTCCTAGAATCTCAACGCCGTAAATCAATACACAACCTTGACTCGGGCTATAAATCAGAAGCAGTTTTGATAGATGTCTAGATTAGAGATAACCAGGGTGGACAAAAATTGTCAGGCCCGCTATATCAAACATTCTACTGTAACAAAAAAAAAAAGTTACTTAAAAATTATGAACTTAAGAACTTAAGAACACTTTTGGTTCCTGCATTAACTTTCAGACCTACCATAGTGTAGTCACTGGGTGGTCATGCACCATTTGCTGTTGATGACATGTTCAAAGAAGCAGATGGATGCCAAGTTTGTTGTTGATTTATTGCTTTTGACAACCAGCGGTCCTTTGTGTGGAAAAATATGTCCTGTATTTATATTTTGGTGTAGTATGTGCTGGCGGCCCATATCTATCCTCCACTCAAAGCTACAACCATGCATCTCCTTTAATTACAATAATATGAAGGCATTTTTCTTGGTATTTAATCCTTGGGGCATAGAATAAAAATATCCCAATCCATGCATTAGATTTTGCTTACATACTTGCATGTCTTTTAACACTTTTCATAGTGAGATGTAGATATAATTATGTTTTCACAACTGAGCTTGCTATGCTCAACTGGCTGTCATGTTGCAATACATCAGAGGAAGGGTAAACATCTTTCTGCAGACAACATTTCATTAAATTCTTTCAGCTTCCTCATTTTGAATGTCTGAGGTTAGTGGTGTTGTCCTGGGGTGGCAGAGCATGGGTGCAGGAGTGACAGCCATGGCTTGGGGTGCTGGTGTGCTGGTGTTCTGTCATGGCAGTGTGGAGATGGTATGTCTAGTGCCGGCCACATTGTTTTCAGCGGGTAACCCAAATAGGAGGGGTAGTTTTTACATTTTTGTGGTTTGTTTAGAATGATGGATGTCATTTTTGAAGTTCATGCTCTGTCTTTGTGTCAATGCAATAATCTTTATCGTTGTGTTGTCCTGCCCTTTGTTTTACACCCACTTAATGCAGGGTTGCCCTTTGAAAGTCAGAGATTCAAAATCGTCAGTCAGAGACCCTTAGTTGACTGAGATTGCCTCAAGTCAAGCTGTCTTTTTTTTCTGTGTAGTGTACTTCAGGGGATGTTTTGCTCTGCAGAATTTGCTAAGTGTTTTTGATTTTCTGTTTTATCTACAGAGAGCCACAGACATGAAGGCAGCAGCACAGAGGTGGAGAGACCATCTGGTTAGAAGTAAAACAATGGATTCGCTGGCTTTTGTTTGATATCTAGTGTTGGCAAAAAAAAATGCTGTTGCACATTCATGACCTGTCGTTAACGCAGCTAGCTTGTTTGCAATATTACGTGAATGCCGCTGTTACATTTGGAGCCCATTTAAACTTTTGACCTTCATATAGAAAATAAAAAATTGTTCAATATTAGTATTAAACAGCCAAATCAGATTTGACTGGCATATTTGTGATTCGGGCATAGCACTAATTCAATGGCATTTGAATCCTCAAGTTTGTGAAGTCAAATAGCTGTAAATATAATTTCTTTTAAAGCCTTACTCTAAATGATTTATGCCCTCATTGATGATAACCCCAGATACTTCTCACTGCATCAGACACATTCAAGTTCAATTGCTTTTACACAGTGATGTCATATAGAAAACAATGTGGGCGCCGACACGCCTAATGATGTGGTGGAAACAATATCTTCTACAGCATCAATGCAGCGATAGGGAGTTTGATTAATGATCCTGAGGAGACACAACTAGCAGATGGTATGCTGATCTCATGTTTTTGGTGAGCTTGTTTGAGTGCAGCAGCTGTGAGGCCTGTGCTTACAGCAAAGTGTGGAGCATAGGGCTGTCATTAAAACAAGTACTTTATTGGGGAGATGGAGTCCAATCTCTTCTGACTGCCTGGAGACAAGTCCATGGCTACTCCTGGTGGGTTGTCTGTCTTATGCGGGCTGCAGATGGGTGGGCAGATACGTGACGAGAGCGCCATCGCTTCGACATGTGAAGCTTGAGAGACAGCAGTTGCGTAAGGGGAAAGTATGATGAAGATTTTTTAAAAGTAGCTCTTTTTAATGATTTCAGTGTGGTTATGGCCCATTGTGGCCATTCTGTGTAATTGTTTCTATGCTTTCATATCAGAGGTATTTCCCAACATGCAGAGAGACACAGTACATTTTCTGTATAGAATCTTTAAACAAGTGGTTATTGGCTTTGACATTAGCCGTAGGGAAAGGGGTTTTTTAATGGAGACATGAAAAGCCCTGTTTAAAAATGAGAGTCATTTCTATAAATTGATCTATCAGTGTGTGTTGTCTGACAGGACAGGGGTCCTGAGGATGGCATTAGGAGCCATTATTGTTTTCTCAGATGGAAACCAGGCCTTGCTCTGGCCCTTTGGCTGGCTGCCGTGTGCAACACACTGATTAAGACTGCCACCACAGGGACCTAAAGGAGCCTTTCTAGAATCACATGGAACTTTTAAATAGGAGCCACTGGGGCGGAAGTGAACTGCACGACTTATGAATAACATCAGCAAGGCAAAGTCAAACTGAGATTGGGTAATGGTTGTCAAATTGGAGGTGAAAGAACTGCGGGCAGTGGAAAAGTCCTGACGTGGTTCATTAAAGATGAATCAGCCACTACCTAAATCTTCTACATCACATGAATATAGTTAGACAATGTTTGGTTCTCATTCCCTGTAGCTGTATAGGGGGATTATATCTTGGCAGAATGTCCAGCAGATGCACTCCATTTTTATGGATCAAAGGGCCAGAGAACAAGCACAGCCAACGTCATGCCTACTGTAGTTCACATCTGGACCTGGGGATGACAGTCATGTGTAGCTACTTGTCATAATTTGGATGATTCCGCCTTCCGTTTTCATTAGAAGGCATACTAGCTTGAGTTAGGCTCAGTCAGTATCTATTTTTGTCATTGATTCGTAAATGTCAAAAAAAAGCCAAGCTTTCATTGTTTTTCAGCTCACTTGTTTTTAAAGTCAAAGGACATCCAGTGTGTTCCAAAAAACCCCAAAAAACACCAGAGCTAATGTTCAGTAACTGCATGATATTCTGAAGGCCAGTGAGTAATCATGTTAAATAATTGTTAAATAATCGTGATTTCAATATCAATCAAAATAATCGTGATTACTATTTTTGCCATAATCAAACAGCCCTATTGAGTGTATCACTCTCTTGGAACTACAGAAACATTCAGTTGCCATCCCCAATAACGTCACAGTCAAAGCTTTGTGGTCAGTGTGGTTGTGTGCCAAAGAAATGGCAGATGTGAATTATTTTGAGTGGCATTCCCCTTTTAAAGGGCAGTTTAAGTTAAAATACTTATGAACAACAATGAAGGCAAATGTGTACGATTGTACATAGGTTAAAGTGGTGTCCTGGCCAGGCTCTGCTGTTCCTCCTCTCCTGAGCTCAGGTTGCAGCTCCCATATGGTTCCTTAATCTGTAGGTCCCACTCAGGTCAGCTCAGCAGAGCCAGGTAACACGAGCCAAACTCATAACCCCACCATCCTCCAAAATGCATCCATGGAGACCCGGACAGATGACTTTAATGTCTTCACTTCTTCTGAAAACCGAGCCACATGGAGCTCAGTGCGCTATGATTGAGCGCTAGCCTAACTGAAACCTATTATCTACAAGACCTGCTGCTGAGAGTTTAAATCCTCCTCACTGTGTGCTTTTGATGACGAAGCATATAACCTGGACTCAGTGGAAAAGAGCTTGAACATGATAGTGATAAAATTACACAATTCATGTGGTGTTTAAGCACCTCATCATTTCCCATTCTCTCCTAGCCACTATATAGCTCTGTCCTGTACAGTGTACCAGTGTTTCACATAGTATAGGACTTGCGCCACTTTCCAGAACTGGACCAAACCGTATCGAAATGCTGCTTGTCAAAGCCACAGTAAGAAATTACACCACACTCCTGAGGGTTTGATCCCTAGCCAGATAAGGAACTGCCTGATGAGATTGGGTTACCCCCCTCCTCGTCTTGGAAGAGAACAACCACAGCAGGTCCTGAGCCTTGCCTGTGATAAAATGCCTCCCTGTTGGAGTTCTCCCATCTCCTCTTATGTTTAACGTCTAATAATTTCCATGCTCCGATATCAGTTGACTTGACAGGGGTTGGGTGTTATTGCAGCCGAGTTACAGCTGGAAAGCTTTTCCAGGCCAACCTGAAGTGTGTGAATAAGCAGCTGACCCATAATTTCACATTCCAGCTTAAAGTGTTTTGAAATTACCACCTGAAATGAAGGGCTTTTGGATTTGTCTTTGCTCCTTTGATATCTTCTTTCCATTTTCTTGCTGAATTTTGCTCTCCCTCTGTTTTTGACTTTAGTCATTGTTAGAATTTATCTTTCTATAGATAGCCCACTGAGATTTATATGCAAGGTTAATGGAGCATTTGCACAAAATAATCAGGTTTTTGCCCGTTCTCCGAAAAAGTCTATTCCTTTGAATCTGTTTACATGGCTAATCAAAAGAATATTCCAGTAATAATTCTGTTTACATGCAGCCGTGCAGACTCTGACTAATATGCCCTAACATGTTTAACATGTCAAAATATAGAACAGTGGACCTGCAGGATCTGCTTGTCATTTTGGTTCCTTGCATTACAATAGGATTTTTTTCAGTTTCCTACCGATGGAAGAATTGTTGACTGTGCAAACTCAGCCTCCCTCATTCATTCCTTTAACCACCTTCTTGAAAAGGTCGATGCTGCGATGTTTGTGCATATCCAAACACCTCTTGATATCCAAGTCTTTCATAATGTTTAAGAATATGCCTGTTTCTTCTTCCGATCATGAATGCAGGCTTTTCTTTGGGGCATGCATCTCTACTCCAGCGTTGCAAACTGTTGGCGAGTTGGTGTGTGCAACATATACATGGCAACATACAGAGCTGACCATAAACAGGCTAGAATCTTTGTGTCGCAACTGCAGTTAAAACCCCAGGTGAGATGCATATTCTGAATAATACCATTAAAACCTGAATAGTACTCAAATATCTCACGCCGTAATCAGAAAATAATACATTTGGAAAAAGGCCTAATATAGAATATCTAAACCGAATATGATGTTTTTGCATTATCTGTATCAAATTCAGAATATTATCACATTTGGAATAATAGTGTAATATTACCGTGCATGTAAACATTGCCATTGCTGATTCTAGTTACAGGATAACTAGTGTGTTTCCTTCTTTACCGCAGTGTACCTTTACATTCGGCAAAAATAAATCCTCTGAACCTCCCTCAGGACACTGTAAAACACCTCTTAAGATAAAATTGTAGTGCATGGGGTAGGCTTTTACCAACACATAAACTACATTTGCCGGCCAGTGGTGTAAGAACAGGGTCCTGTTGTTCAGGAAGCTACTTAAACACCTCAGCATTTTTAAGACTTAAACAGGCACTTTTTGAGTAGCTGCATTCTATCCTTTGTGTGCTGTCTTACAAAATGGAAAAAAAATCCCGTCATAAATGCATTGTGAAAAGCATTGAGGTTGATGTTTATAAGAAGGTGCAGACGTTTGTACTTGTCAACATGTGTTTTCTTTTTTCCACTGACCCTCAAAGGATTCCAGTGATCTTAATGAAACCAATTTTCATATAAAGACGCCTTTTAGCTTTGGCTCCTTGCATGAAGGCAGCAGCATTTTTGGACTCAGCCGCTGCGAGGAGACCTGGCCTTTGAAGTAGCCTCTGGTTATTTTTCTGCTTGACAGATCAGAGCAACTGTGCAGAAATCAAAAGGGAAGTACCCTGCCGCCCCAGGTAAATGGTAACTCAGGACTGAGCTGGGACATTTTGAAAGCTAATATGGCTACTGCTGAGTTAGGGCCATCTGGACAATTTACCCTCCGTCCAAGTTCTTGAAAATGTGATGCCTAATAGAGTGAGATTGTGTGCTGCACTTGTGAGCGGACTTATGCCAGAGGTGTATCATATGACTCATCAGAAAATACTACTGCACACCTCACAGAGTGTGAAAGGCAGACCAGAGTCTGAGACATGGTTTGCTGCTGGTGAGGTGTTGACCAAGGCTATCCAGGCATGTCTGACCAGTCTCCACTCCTATAGCAGGAATGCAGGGAGTGGGAAGAGTTCAGAAAATTCTTGAGACTCTAAAGATCCATAGCACCTGGCCGAGTTCATTTTCCCCATGAGAACAGTAGGTATTGAGGGATGAGACACGGCCAATTTAGCTAAGTGAGATGTGCTTCTCCACCAAAGAATAACTGTCTCCCCGTCTCCCAGTGCAATTGTCCCTTAACTAGGGCAATGGGGTGGTGGGGCAAGGTTTCCACAGCACTTGCATTTCATTTTCCAATGCCCCCTGGAGGGTTTCAAAACAAGCTCTGGGGTTAAGAACAAAATCACTGAAAGCCGTTACACCACAACTGATGCCTAGTCAGGTCTGCTTCTCATTGGAAGGGATCTTGGGTGAGGGAGAGGGCTTACGAGCAAGGCTTAGAGTTGCAAACAATCAATGCCACATTGCTGCTCAACCCCACTAAGATTATAGATGCCATACATATGCACATTAACTAAACATAGATGGAATTTAAAAAAAAACCAAAAACTACATTGCCTAAAACTAGAAAATAAAAGGTTATATTGTTTTTCTGCAACTGTAGAAAAGTATTATTAATGATCCTGATAATTTCATTTATTTTGAAATGTGCCCCCTTGTGTGGCCCACATGTGGTTACTTTTTCAGGAGGTTCTGCTAACCAGTTGACCACAAACCAACAAACTTTTAATTTGTTTCAGGAGTAGGGTCTAAAACAGCATTCACATGCAACCTCAGATCAAGACCACACATTTTTCTTAAATATTAGGTATGTTTTAAGATAAGGAACAACAAGATAAGCAATTTTTTTCCCTAAAAACATGTATACACTCATACAGACATAACGCCTCTCAGTTATCACTTATGACCCTCTAGTGAGTGGCAATGTAAAAAGCTAACAGCGATAACAACGGATTGCATACATGCAACAATTTTGTTTGCCAATACTAAATAATTGCAAAAGCTAGAGACTGTATTATATTAACTTGCTGTGAGCTGTAAATTCTCCATTTCTTCACCTGACGGTGCGGTCTCTCTCTCCCTCAGCGCTGCTGCCTGCATTTTTTGCATCTGCTAAGAATTGCGTGAAAGTCAAGAGCAAAATGTACAGTGTAGCTTAAAAGCCTGAGTCATACATCTCACAAGTTTACGACAAAGGCCAAACTCTCATACTTGCATATATGCAACATATTGTTTCGAACTGTACTCTCTCTCTTTGTTTTTTGTTTATCAGTTGAATACATAAAAACTGAAAATACTCAACCGAAAACATTGAAACACTAAGTAAAGTTGGAAAGGACTATGAGAAAAATAACTGAGCAGTGTATGAAACATTTTTCTATGAGTTTGCAACTGTGAAAATCTGGGATTAAATTAATGGTGCACTGGATTTGCTGCAGTTTAGTTGAACTTGGTGAACTCTGAGCACAGTAGGCCCTTGAAAGTTACAATTTAGTGTTCTAAACTACAGCTATACAGCTTTTCATAAAAAAAAGAAAGAAATAAAATAGACAAGCTGCAATTAACATAAAATGATTACATGTGGGTAAAATTGATGTTAATTTAATAATAGTATCATTTAAATTGCTCTGTAGAAGGCATTCTTTCTGTTCTATAGATTGGCATAACGCAGTGTTGTTCCTTTGCAAGGTTGTTTATCTAGTCCAGCGGTGGAGATGATTTAGTGTTGTTTTGATACAGCTGCTTGTGGTCCTGCTGGGCCCAGGGAAGCTGGGAGGTCTTGGAGGAAAGGAAAGGAGTTAGAAGAGGATATGGGTAGAGGTTGATTTATTTGCAGTCTGAGCTTACCCTGAGCTTCCCTTTACCTCCAGAGCTCTCAGGGAAACAGGCGCACACCACACCAGCTAGTCGGGAAGATTGATGTGGGAAAGTAACTTTAGAGAGTTAGATTCTCATTAACTGTTATATCTGATACATAAAATATCAAACTCTTTAAGTGAAAATGACATACAAGCGCTCACATAGTCTGGTGTGTGGACCCATTCATGATGATGGGTGCTATATGCTTTATTCTAATTGCAAGTCAATATTTGAACTCCTTCTGAGTTTTATGCTGGAATTTAGTGAAGTAAATAAACACCAGCCAATGATAGAAGTAGAGCTTTTCATTAGCATCTATTAAAAATGGCTATTAAATTAATTTTTTATGCTTCTGAAGATATAAATAAACAGACTATTTATGTAGTGAAAATACTTGAGGATTCTCATTTCTTCCTTTTAAATTTCCAACTCAACCACTTTTACAGTTCTGAATTCGTCCAAACCTGTCACTGTGTTTCTGTTTTTGCTTTTACTACAGTCATGTTAACAGTGATCCATTTGTCTGGCTCTGCTGTCAGCATGACATAACGCCAAGATCGAGCCTGGCAAAAACTTGATTATACCATGTGTCTTAGTCATGACAGTGGAAACTATCAGTCAACACAGAAGTCTTTGCCCCAGGACTGTGTACGGATCTGTGATATGCAATAGATAAGTCTTTAGCAAGACCCTTATTTTTTAAGAGACAAGCTGCCTTAGGATTTGGTTCACACACCACTGTAGACTGATATCTGATAACCTTCTCCTATCCAATGGATGGCCAGAACCAATTTGCCAATAATGATTGGTATGTGTTTAAGACAGCCCAGAGCTGATGCTGATGTTGGACAAAAAAAAAGAAAAGAAAAAAAATCTGCTCCAGATAGTCTCTGCACCACAGTTACAAAGATTAGGCTAGAACTCTCTTATACCCCATCTCCTTATTAAAAAGAAACTGCCCGATCTGTTTTTCCATTGATGAGGCCCATTTTAGAAGGGATTAGGGGAAGCTGCTGTGTTGTTCTGTTACTAACATTAAGAGGATGTAGGCCTTTAATACTTCAATATGTTTTGCATTAAGTCTGAGCAAGTTTACCTCCCTCTGGGAGTAAAACGTGTCAGCAGATAGCAAATTTTTCTTTAAGCTCAAGTTTTAGCATACCTCTTTGCCTCACTGTGTTAGGAGGAGGGAAATAAATCAACTCAGGCTGATATAATGTTTTTAAGAGATCCTTAGAAAAACAACTCAACTCTGGTATGAAAAGTGATAGGTATTATACTGTACATTTGCTTATCTATGGTGTTGAAAAAAATGCAACCAGCAGGATAATATCACCTGACCTGACCTGTTTTCCTTCTTGATTGCCTGTCAGACTTTTTAGACATACTTTCATTTAAAAAAAAATGTTTTCAGGTTTCAGTTATAATAAAGCATTGCAATCCCCTCTGCTCTTTTGCCTCTACAGTTGTACTTGTTCACTTTTATACATATAACTTCATGTATATATCATATATATATATATATATATATATATATATATATATATATATATCATATTTGCTAAAACTGTCACATATCCATACAGTAGTACATGTATGTACACTACTTTGACAAGTAGTCTGTGAAATCATGTTCCTCTGCCTTGTTGTAGTGCTTCTAATGGCATTTGCAAGAATCCGAAAACTACAAATCAGAGTCAGGGAGTCTCAAAAGCAGCTGTCAATCATGTCAATCATGGCTCATGAACTTCGGTCAAACTGTCAAATTAGGCAAAGCTGATTAAATATGAATCAAGTTTCTGTTACTGCATTGCCTATTTCATGCCACAAATGTTTTCAGAAACATATTTTAGTGTACTGTTTAGCTGTAAAAGGAGAAATTTTGTGACCTGGCTGCCATATTGTAAAGAGTCCAGCAAAAACAAAGGACCACCCACCAGCTGTAGTGCATCTGGGCTCTGATTGGTTGTTTTTGTTCATGTGCAGTGGATTCTAGCAAATGCCGTTTGAAGCACTACGAGGTGGAGGAGGCATATGATTGTTTTCACAGACTATCTGTCTCATGTACTACTGTCTGGCTATAACGACAGTCTCAGCAAATATGGCAAAAAGTTATTACACTGACCAACTGTAGCATTATTGGTTATTGTAACACATAGTAATTAGTCGTCGTATTAATGTTTATCATTATCATTGTTAGAATTATTGTAGAATACTGTATATCGTGATATCGTCAAATGCTGATATTTTCTGAGACGGTTATTGTACCATGTAAATCTCATGCCTATTCAACCCTATAAAACAATGTTAAAGTACCGAAATCTGGAAGCTGACGTAAGAGGTGAAATGAGAGATGGTTTTGTAATAAAATTACTCTTGGTGAAAAGGGGAGAGAGCCTGAAGCAGAAAAAAAATTCTGACTCTTACCTTTACAACATGTTCTTTGGTTTTGGCCTAATTTGTTTTGGATTGGAGGCTTGGTTTCATTCCTGCTGCTAAAAATGTAATAATGTTATGGCCATTTTTGGCTCCCTGTACACTATTTCATCTCAGACACATTGCCAGCATGGATATTTGGCTCTCCAACTAATAAACAATGGCAGGGGTTGACTCTCCTTGTGTGTGTGTGTGTGTGTATGTGTGTGTGTGTGTGTGTGTGTGTGTCTCTGTGTGTCTGTGCTTTGTATTGCGGTTTGGGCAAACCCAACTTGGCTCTGTTTGACGGGGTAGGATAAAGGCTCATACATTTTAATATATTACCCCCATGTCAAGCAAGAAGAAGCAAACACAATGCCACAGGGAGAAAGGCTATTTGATAATGAGAATCAGCTTCAGAAGCGCCTGTTTTTAAAAAAGGGACTGCTGCCATGTATTTGTGTATACAGACTAGATGTGGGAGATGGTAAAGTTGTCAGGTTAGCCATTCAAGCCTCACTATTTCTTTTATCGTCACCTAAAAGAGCAAGTGGACATCTGGAGAGATGTAGACTAAGGGATTCATATTGAATGTCATTTAAAACAAGAGGGCATTTTCTATAATACCAGTTACAGATTATACAAAAACCACCTGTTACATTGAAGTCTTCAATCATCTTGCCAGATTAAGGAAAATGATTTGAACTTGACCTGTTACCCCCTCATTAATCTTCAACAGATTATGGTGTACCTGATGGCAGCTTTCTTCCACTTCATTTGTACTGAAGAGGACTCTTGAGACAAGGTTAATTTAGTGAAAGTCCTCATGACTTAAGTGTCATAAACCACTAATCCCAGACCTCTCTGACTCCTCCAAGACAGGTCAGAGGTCATGTGCTCTTCCCACCACTCTGACCACATCACAATGGGTTCAGGGTCATTTTATCTCAGAGAAACAACAAGATGTGGATCAGGATGTTTCCTCCAAGTCTTGTCGTGGAACATTAAGTAATGCCGCAAAGCCTCCACATTGTTGAGGGATTATCACTCCGATTGTGAGCCTTATTTGTTCTATTTATAGCTGTAAATAGTGGCATTTCTGCTCTATTCCAGATGGCTTTCATGGCTAGGACTTGCACGCCCTTGACAATTGACTCCAAAAGTTTGGCTTGTGCACAACACATTGGCACCACACACACATCACGGCCAAAACGCTCTGTTTGCCTGCTGTGGGCCTGTGAGTAATTTGGAGTGTAGTGGCCTTGTCAGTCAAATGCAGTGCAAAAGGGCTCAGTTTTAAGTGTTTTATATTCTGGGATGTATTTATGAAGTCTTAATTGTGGTAGCGTAGACATTGACGTGAAAGCCCCTTGACTTCCTGCTGATCCAGATTTCTACATTTGTGGTGCCAGCAGCCTAGTTTTCTTTGACTTGGATATAAAACTTGAGCTTGTGATTTCTCTTTGGCCAGTGATGCGAGAGGACCAACTTGCTGTTTGACATGGAACACCATTGTGTAATGTCATTACAGAAGATGCCAAGAGCGTGGGGTTCATATGGCAAACTTGATGTGATGTGGAAAGTGCACAGAACACATTTTATAGGCAATTTCTGTCAAACTTCTACATATTTGTGGCTGAGTTGAGTTACAGTTTCTCCAAAACAGGATTCAAACAGCTTCCCAAAACAGAATGATTAACCTGATGTATCGATAAGTTGCAGTATGTGGCTAGGTTATACATCTGCTTGCAAAAGACATAAACAGCCTTGATGCCATTGACCTTCTGTGATCCCACTTTACTTGTAGCAAACACCTCTGATGTGAAAGGCTGTCATCTCCCTAATCCACACTTTCCATGACGGTTATTCCCAGCAGAACAGATTTCATGAACACTTGGGAAACAGAAAGCATAACAACCATAATATGGTATCACATTATGCAGTATAAATATTTAGAATGATAGAAAGAGATAAATAGTCTCATGTAGTTATGACTGTAACATAAGAAAAACATGAGATGGCCTTGTTATTATGTTACGGCCTGCCTTTTGTTGCTGTTAGCAGCTCCCTGCTTATTTGTATCCCTCAATGCCGATGATCGATGTGGCTGGAGGCATTATCCGCTTGTACCACATGTCCTATTCTTATAAACGTGATATATCAAGAACTCCTTAGGGGAATTTCTTCAAATTTGGCACAAATGTTTACTTGGACTCAACGATAAACTGATTAGGTTTTGGTGCTCATAGGTCAAAGTCACTGCGACCCACCATCCGTCATGATTCAAAGCTCAGGATCAGAAGAGGAGACATTTGGTCAGATACTGAATTGGTCACACTAATTTTTGATGCCCACTTTGAAACTGTGCTGATTGTTAGGTCCTCTGTGCTGCAGGGTTGAGGATGTGTGTGAAGCATCCACCATTTAGAATTTGTAGCCTTTTTGCAGCAACATCCATATTTGACACATTGTCAACTGTCATGACTGAATAGAAGTCTGGAGAGACAGGCATGTAAACTACAACTTGACTGGTTTGTGAATTCATAGAGCCGCAAGGCAGTAATTTATCCTAAAGTATCAAATTAGAAGAATACTTGTCTTCATTGCCCACTGTAAACCTGTCAGTTCACATCTGTCATACTCTTAACATACCTGGATGGGATTAGACAAGTGCAGAAAACTCTTCCACAGCTGTAATGTTTTGCATTCCCAAAGCATGTTTATCTAAGCTATAGGCTGTAATATTTATGACTGTTTTTAACTCAGTCAGCGTACAGTTTTGATTTCACCATCAGCTCAAGTGGTGCACAATATGTGGCAAGGGGTCCATAAAGCCTTCAACATGTTTTATCCCTTTCTTTCTTACGTGTATGGTTTCAGCATGTCTGACACCAAGCTAAACACATTCCTCTGTATAAAACAGGACACTATTTTTCCATTATTTTTTTTTTTTTTTTGGAGTTCAGACCCTCACATAGAGTTCAGCTGAAGGATTGTTGAGTTCATCAGCTGTATTAGAAAGTTTTTTTAAACATATCTACATGTGCTATGCTCATGACAACATGTTTCTGAGTGAGCATGCTGGCGAATGTTGTATAATAAGAACACTGTATGGTGTTTTCCTTCTCGCAAAAGCACAGTTAATAATTTATGGGTAAAAGAAGTCAGACATGTACTGTTATGATACAAATCCTTCTACCTCCCACTTACTTTATCCTGCTCGGCACCAGCTTGGTCATGAAAGTCTTCAGTCGTTCCGTTACGGATGTCCTCTAGATCCTTTGGCCATCTGGACCAGGACAGGAACAGGAAATGAAGAATAAGGAGTTAAGAAGGGTTCTTTTTAGGATATGAAAGCTTTAAAAAGAAAAGCTGAGCAGCCCTTTTCACAGTTTAAGCCTGGGCTACACAAATTGAGGCACTTTCTCCTTTCTTTTTAATACCGTTTTTGTTACTTCCTTTCTATCTTTCCAGTGTTCATTCCCTCCTTCCTGTCATTATTCAGTCATTGTAATGTTTAATATAAGAAATGAATAGCTATATTCATTTTGATCATACTGTCCTCCCCTTTCTTACTTTGTTTGCTCCTCTTCTCCCTTACTTTCATTTTGTTACTTTCCATTTTTCAGTCAAAATTTCATTAATACTTCAATTTTATCATATTGTAGATCAGTCCCTGTAGCCTTACTGTATGCCTACCATACAAAAGAGACTTTGAAAAGACTGACTTTGTGTCAGCAAAAACACGTAACACTGGAAACACAAGATAAAATGTGTTGTTTCTCAACTGTATTCTTGACAATTCGGCATCGGTACGTTCTGTAAAGATGAACTGTATTGGTGTACAAACTTTACATTTTACACCCCTAATTCAGTGAGCACACAGTGGTGTTTTCAGATGGTCTCTGTAAAGTCAGGTCAACTTTCTCACACAGGAGCATTGAAGAAGGGGACAGGGAAAAGAGAAAACATAGGCCTTTACCATCCTTGTTTCTGTCATCTGACGTTATGTTTTAGGAGGCCTTTGTGAAAACAGCTTGTTTGTTTCTCCAAATGTTACAATACCCATTTAGCAGTGAAAAGGAAACTGATTTTTTTTTGCTTGTAGACATGCATGTTTAAGTAAAGGATCTCAAAGATCTACATACATACAGAGGAGATCTTGTTTTTTTCTGGTCTGAAATATTCACAAGATGATGCCCATTTTCTCCTTTTTGGCCTCGTCATTGTGGCTGAGATTCCATGCCCCAAGAGGGAAGATAAGCGCTTACTAGGAGGATATTCTGAATTCCTGTACTGTTTTTCTCCCCTCTAATGTCCCTCTCTTTGCAGGAGTGTGTTCACTGAAACCACTTCATATGTGCGCCATCTCAGAGAGAGGAGAATCTATTGAAACAGAGGTTTATGGGGTGGTTCAGGTAGAGTCATCATGGGTTATACCCACACAGCCACATTTTCCCAACTATTTCTCTTGCTTGTCATTGTCTTTTTTTGTGAACATGATGCCAGTTATAAAACAGCACACAGAACAGTACCACAGCCCTGTCTCTTCTCATGCATATTTAAGCACGCGTGCACACACGCTCACACTGTGAAAGGCAGCTTGGCTCCTGGTCAAGGGATCTCTGCTAAAGACTGGTCCTGGACAAGAGAGCTGATCGCCAGCCAAGCAGGACAGTTACAAAGTGGAGCACGGGAGGCCCCGCCATGTTTGCCGAGATCTAAAGCCCCTTTCTCTAAAGCTTTGTTTGCATTTTGTTCACTGCAGCAGCTGAACAGTACACAGAAAAGCCTTTTCTTACCCTTTCACTATCCACTCTTTTCGCTTTTCACTTTTTCTGACTCGGCTGCTTTCTGACAGTTGATTCTGTTTCTGTGTACTAAAGGAAATTATGTGCTTAATTGGATTATTGGGAGTTTTCTTCAAATGAGTGCTCACCCACCCACACAGCCCCAGAGTCTGAGATCTCCTCTGGGATGGGCTGTCCGGTACAAGTTTCCAGACTCCACAGTCTGCAGGATAAGCGTGAAATGGGAGCCTAGGAGTGTATAACAGTTTAATACTATTAAGTTACAGCAGTTATAAATATGATTAAATATTCATGATTTTCAGAGATTTTGTTTATACTCACTTGATCATGGAATCGTTTTCAAATAAAGGCTGCAGTTAAGCAAGTACATTCATTGAAAAAAAAAAAACCCCAAAAAAAACAACAACACGCTTCACTTTCTGTCTGCACCACTCTCACATATACACATAGTAACTCAATGTGAAAATTCAACCTGATATAGGGGAGTTCTAGCTGTCAGACATCTCTGCTTGCTATCACCTTCAGCGTGCTACTTGGCCCAGGTTTATAGAGACACAATAGTGTCCAAACGCATGCAGGCATCACTGGAATTTGCACCTGTTGGAGACCGGGCTCTTATGGTCTTCTTTCCTGAGAGCTGTCCCTCTGGCTCTTTCCAGGCATTCTTTAGTAACAGAGGGCATGACCTGGTCGTATGGAAATGCTGAAATCTTAAATGAAGGAAAGAGAGCTGAGCTGACATGGGTAAAGGGCAGAGTGGATGATGAGAGGGCCCTAGTGTATAAAAGAGGCTGGATGAGGGAGCTTAGAGAAGGGGAGGGTCCTGCTCTTGTACCTATTCTCATACAAATGATCCCTTGAGCTGTGTGGCCCTTCAGTGGGTCATAAACATCCCAGTGGTTGTGCAGTTGTGTAGTGGTGAGGCGTTCATGTTACTGATTTTCTCCTGGAGAGAGGAAGCGGAGTCCAGGAAACAGATTAAAAGGCCTCTTTTTCCCACCCGCGTGCGAATCACAAATCACATAGAGCCGCAGTGCTTCCCCTCGCCCAACCCAACAAACACCCTGTTAAAAGCCACAGCCACATCCCTGTGTTTTCATCTTACTGGGCACAGAAAACATAGTTTGTATTCTAATTAGACGAGTGAGTGCATCCAAGTTTTCCATGTGGACACCAGTGCTGCAGTGGATGTCTATTAGCTTGCCAGTTTAGTTCTTGTGCCTTATTATTAGGCATTTTGGTGGTGGTATTGTGGCTGTTAAGAGCAGCGCTGATCATTCACCAAAGCTGTTATATAGCGATATATTATTAAGCCACTATATGTCAACATGCTCTAAACCCTTGCTCTTGCCACTTCTGCTGACAAATGAAAATTCTGTCCTTATCATGGCCTGGGGCCAGTTAAGGCCTCTGAGGGGATAATTGAACAGCCTATCTGCGCTACGCAAATCCTAATTCTCTCTCTCAACAGGCCACTGGCGGCATGCTTTATGGGATTATTTTCAAGCAGGCATTTTGAATGTTGTAGCATATATAGGCCTTCCTTCCCACGTACAGCTTTCCCCCTTTCTCCTTGTTCCTGCCTTTCACCTTCTCGCCTGAGAGGATTAGTAAGTTAGGCTTCCGGAAATGGAGCACCACTCGATGAGAATGAGACTCCCAAAAGCTCAGAGACAGGAAGGAGCTGGACACTGGCTTTATGACAACAATTACTGCCTTCTCTCAATGTCTTTTGGGCTCTTTTTTTTTTTTTGGTATTTAACAAAGAGTTCAGTTCAATATCAGTGTAAACAGCACATTTTTTTTTTTTGCTACCCAAGAGACTGAGTGGAGTCTGCGGAGTCAGAGGGTAAGAAGGGAAATGATTATTTGTTGAATGCATTGTTGTTTGGTGGTGGGGAGACTGTTGATTTGTGGCTACAGAGGAACTGTGCTCGCAGGGTCAATGATATGCTTTACCAATTCCTTTTGTCCTTTATCAATAATACATTTTTCTGGAGGCAGAAACACAGTCTTTGTTGAGATTTAAGTATATCCATGGCTTATTGACAATTCCAGCAAAGGGTTCATATTCAGGCGAAGCTTCATCATATTTTAAACAGAGCAAGATTAACTCCTCAAAGGGACACTTTGCTAATTTTCACCCAGCTTTGTATCATACCAATTTGGGTAGTATACGTAAATGAACTAAGGTAACCTTCCCTCTGGCTTCGAGTTTCCAAATCTCTTGGTTTATTTCCCCAGCTCAGATTGATCAATCCCAAATAAATTTTAGCTGACTCAAGGGCTGTTGTTTAAACTACAGATTGTACTTCTGCATTTTCATATGTCTGCCACCACAGACACAAAGAGTATAGCGGTGGATTGCGCAAGAGAGAGTGGTCATGCAGCACCAATTTCAAAGGTATTGTATGAAATGGTTTAAGAAAGGAGCATCTCTCAGTGAAACTAATCATTTGTGTACAAAATCCAGCACCAATTGCAAACCAAGTTATGATATCTGTCCTACAAGGAGAAGGAATAGGGTAAGAAGAAGTAATGCACAATTACCTGGTTACGTGTGGTGACTGTTGTAAGCCCAGAAATGTAGAATGGGAAAGGCTAATAAGCTTAAAAGATGTTTCATCGTTAAATTTTGCAACAAGATTTATTCCTGACTGAAGGTGACCTAACCCACGCAGTGTGTCATGTTTCGGTCCAATATGAATACCACTTATATATTTTTAAATGTTGTGTGTTCATCAAGATGTCTTAATATGTGTCTATTTAAGAACAGCTTGTCCTGTCCCAGTTTGATGAGATGTTGCTAGTTGTCTTCCTAATCTTGTCCCCACCCCCTGCTGATATGTCCTTAACTAATGTTATGCTCACTTGAACTGCTTTTGTCTGACAAGACTGACAAAAGGCACACGTTCCGAAAAATCAAACGTGGAATTCAGTTGTGTTGCAGTCTTAAAGATCCCTGAGGGTCTGCTTGTGGAACCTGGTTGCTACATGACCACGATTGTCTTTGCTGTCAGAATGTCTTTCATCTTCTTCCTTGGACCCAGGGAGAGCGATCAGTATCTCCCCGCTGTATCTATCTCATATCTTCATGGCTTGCAGCACTGGTTCCCAGCCATCTACCCATTTACTGAACCTTAAGGCTATCCCAAATAATTTCCGTCATCCTTTGAATCATCAGATCAGGGGAATGATAGGACTGGTTTCTCTTG
Source organism: Plectropomus leopardus (assembly GCF_008729295.1). Taxonomy (NCBI): domain Eukaryota; kingdom Metazoa; phylum Chordata; class Actinopteri; order Perciformes; family Serranidae; genus Plectropomus; species Plectropomus leopardus. The sequence continues at coordinate 11,553,942 of NC_056483.1, forward strand.
GTATCTTTTCCCGTCTCTAGAAGTTCTTGGAACATCCTAATCCTGCTTTAAAACGACTCCTTGGGTGGTCTATCAGATTTTTAGAGGAGTTGTTCTGTGTACTATCATTTGATTTTATTATCACTATAAAACAACAAGTTTTAAAGAGCAAATGAATACAGGGTCTGTTGTTGCTGTTTTCAAGGCAACACAGTATTTATATGTTTGTAAGATGGACTGTTAATGAATCTGTCCATTAATTTGAAAGATATGGGCCCCCCCATTTGCCACAACTTTTAAAGGCTTGATCAATTAGGTTGTCTCTGTGTTCTTAAGTGCCTTTGGCATCTTGTAAGAGCCAAAGAATCATAGTCTGTGCTAACAATTGTTGTTATTTGGAAGTCTGGATGCACTTATCTTTTTTTCATGCCAAGCATTATCTAATATAGGCTACATTCCTCTTGAGCAACATATGTGGAAGTTAGTATTTGCTCCTGTATATAATTACAGATGGTAAAAACCTGTTGTTTGATTTTTTTTCTATGGAAATCAACCTTGTAATTTCCCTAGGATAAAAAATGATCAGCAGAGGGATTAAGTCAACTGTAGTTTGGGGAAGCTGGAAGAACAACATGTGATTGCGACGCGTGGCGACAAGGCAGTGTGGCTTATAGAAACAATTGGTATAATGAAGGATAGTCACTTGTGCTTTACTTGATTGGGAAAATGCTTACTGCTCTGAACTAGTGGCATCTGGAGTAATGCTTTGCTAGTTAAAGGTCCCCAAGAAAAGATAATGTTATCAAAATGCAATATTATCTTCCATTGAACGCGCAATGGCCTTTTACACCGATGGTAGGTGGCCATGGTTCACCATCATGTAAACATCTGTCAGAGGTGATAGCACATCTGGTATCTGACTGAAATCTGTTTGTGGATGTCATTATTAACAGACCTCTAAATCCTATCATCATTACCTAACACTTGATCTCAGGTTACTGTTAATGACTTCATTATGTGTTAGTGTATTCCCTTTGTCTGCAGCACTACCTGTTAGCTGCCTGATAGTGGCTTTTGAAGAATAGGTGTCAGTATTGATGTTTATTGTAACAAGGACAACCTTTCAAGTGAAAAAAAGGTCTGGTGATATACTTTGTGATTCAGTGTTTGGTTTGGTTTTTGTCTGGAAATTTTATGCTCCACACACACAAAGCATGTTTACATCAACACAAATAACTATCATTGTGAATACCAAGATAAGGGTAATAGCACAATTAAGTTGTCTGCAAAGTAGTTACCAAACTACAGACTGCAGTAACCCTAATTTTGTGTCATTGCGCTGACTTTTGTTGGATGAGCTGGGAGCTCCAGGCACTGGCAGCCCAGAGGGAGGCTGAGCATTGTTTATTTGCATTTAACATGACTGCCACAGAGCTGGTTGAAAATTGCCATGATTAGCCATAATTAACGTAAATTCTTAACGTGCCATCTCAACTAACAACTTTATTGATTTATGTTAAATGCTCATAAATGTTATCTCTTCTCGAGTTAGCTCCGTGGACTGAATGAATAGACTGGATGCTTTCTGTTAAGATCCTGAAGCATTGACATTTTGCCATTGTGGTGTTTAGTTGGGTTTTTTTTAAATATCCACACACTATACAGTTTTCATCTTGAAATGGCCCCAAACTTTCTGTTGTTATCTCTGCCCAAACTCTTATCTTTGTTTAAAGAGTTTACATAGATTGAGTTTAAATAGATGGTTTTCAGTAATCAAATTATTTGTTGCTTGAGGAATCTTTTCAGCCATAAACCAGAATCCACAACTTGAAAACAGTCATTTTAGAAAAGACACACAAGTAGTACTCTCTGGTAGTTGAATTATGCTTAATCCAGGTACTAAATAACCCAGTACTCTCAAGCTAACTCAGCAAAGGTGTCAACATGGAAAGCATTCATTTACTCTGGCTGTAGGATCGTTTTATAGTGACAGTTGGCTTCATTCAGGTTAAAGGGACAGATGCTGCTATGCATGTGTGCATGGATATGTCTTAAATCACATATGTGCAGTACAAAGGCACATGCATGGCACAGCAGGAGGGTGGCGTGAGCAGAGCTCCCTCCACATGCGTGTGCTGCGTGTTCAGCTGTCACTGAACCACAGAAGTCCCCCCTCCTCCTATATACCCTGCTTTCTCTCTCTACTTTTTCTTTACCCTTGCCACCCCTCTGTCCATACTGTATTCCTGCCTCCACTCTGTCCTCCTGTCTCCTTCCTTTCATTTTTCCTTTTCGCCCTGTACATTCATGACCAACTGTGCGTGACCTCTCTTGCTTTCCTGCTGTAACCCAGTCATCCCCAGCCCTCAGCTGTGTCTCTCTGGCATGAACTTGAAATGACAATTATTCAGCCCCCTTAAGTGTAAGGAGTCCTGGGAACCAACAGGACCAAAACAAATGTAGCACCTAGGAACAACACCATGGAGTACCTTGCTTTATAAACTCAATTACACATGGGCTTAGCTTTGGTAACGTTTTGTCTTTTCTAATGTGGCCATGAGCCCTACTCCCAGAGTTGACACTTAAAGGGGATACTTTGCTGATTTGCTGATTCCAACCAGTGCCTAGATATCCCTCCTCACCCCCTAGTATAATTCCCCCAAACTCACATCATTTGTAGGAGTTTTGGCAGCTCTTGGGGCTGTTGCTTAAACTATAGCCTCAAAGAGTATATAGCTGACACACCTTCCCTTTTCTCTCTGTCTCTTACTCTCTTACTCTCTTTCTGCCTCTGAAAGTGAGACTGAAGTCATATCAGATGGTAAAACTAGACAGTGCTGATTAAATAATATTCAAGATTATGTTAGTGAACTACCTATTTTCAGAAGCATATTTAAATGCCCTGTTACGAGCTAGTAAACAGGAAATATAAATCAAGATTCTCTTACTGAGTTGCATATTTCTCACCTCAGATGTTTTCACAAACATGTTTTGGCCTACCTCTTAATTGTAATACGAGATCATGCCAGCCGCCAGTGTTTTACACGCACCATTACACATTACGTCACTCACCAGCAGGGGCGTAGCATTCTAGTAGTTGTAGGTTTTCTACCTTTTGAGCAAAAGCATACTTTTTCTCTGTTTTTTCTGGTCATGTAGTACAAATTTGAAAAGTATTTGCGACTTTCTACTGCCGAGATGGCCTAGTTTTATGTAAAGTCCTTCTTGAGATTGATGAAATACTTCTTTAATTAGTTGCTAGTTTATGTCTGGAGTTTCTCTAGTGTCTTCCATCCTGACTCAAACGGATCTTAAGCAGCTGACACGTTCAATACTTTGATGCCCACCAGTCATCTGACCCTCTGTAGCACTGCGCTACAGAGGGAGTTTAGCGTGGCAGTAGCCATGTGCTTGGCATTTAAAATGCTGTGCAGCACAAGGCAATGTCACCCCTAGATTTGCCTTCCTTTATATCGTGGTTGTATCCCTCAGCGTCAGCCCTAGCGCTCTATACTGGCACTGAGGCAGGATCACAGCTATGACACCCCTATGTATCTCATTCAGCCATAAAGAATGGGGCTAGTGAACCGAGTAGCCCCCCAACACTGGCCTCTGCCTGCACCTGCAGGCCCAACTGATGGTTGGAAAGCTGGAAGGAAAAGGGGGGAATTGAGTCTGAGATGTGAGGAAGCTTGGATCCAGTTTAAGAGTAAAGCTTGGACAGGAGACAAGAGTATGACATCATACTGTATGGGAGACCGAGTCTGATGGGTCTAAACTAGAATAAAACCTTAAAGTTAGTTACTGTGTTAGATCGCATCCATGATGGGCTCTGTGAATTCTTTATGAAGTAAGTTTGAGGAAGAGGCGAGTGAATGGGGGTTACCAGAGAACCTCTGGCCCCCCTGCAGGTCATTCATTCATTCATAAGATGAGGCCATTTTATAGACCTCCCTCTACCCTTGCCTTTGTTGCAGTTGTGTCCATCAGCAGAAGTGAAAATGGAAAATGGAGATTAAAGAGTGGTCATGCAAATTGGATGATGTGTGTTGGCACGAGGTTGATGATCTATCTCTTAACGTTTTGTCTCTAAGCAGGTCCTTGCTTGGTAATGCTGTAGATGTTTTCCTCAGCCTGATAACCTTTTCTGTCTGTGTGGATTTATGATGTTTACAGATGTGCTCAGTTTATGAAAAAACAGACCCTCTCCCCCAGTGGGGCGGCCATCTTTAATCCAGTAAAGAGCACAGGGATTTGGTCGCCCCTGGCCTGCCTGAAGGCCCTTTGGAAACCTCTCGGCCGTGAGAATGGGGGCTGGGGCTGGAGGTGTGGGTCAGGATGTGTGTAGCCATGCAGGAGGGGCTGGGGACAGTCTTTGTGAATTTAGTTAATCTAATTTGAGCTCTTTCCCCCTAAGGCCCTTTCTCTCTCTCACCACTGCCCCTGTTTTAAACATCAGTCCAAGCTGGGGAAAGTTTCACGTGTCCCTGGTGAAAATAGGCTTTGTTTAGTTTAATCCCATATCCTCAAATGTAAACCTGAGGAGGATGTATCTGGGAGCACCCACTGAAATAAAGTGGCACTATCTCTGTTGTGTGTGTGTTGTGCAGTCAAATGAAAATGGAAAGCTGATGCGCATGCATGAGAGATGTAAGTAATATTGCAGCATGCATGCAGCATACAAGTAATTTTAAGATTCAGCAAATAGTTTTAGAGATGGCTCTACACAGTGGTAGACAAAGACAACTGTATTACTTGAGTCAGAGGAAAGATACTCATGACAACAATTCACTTCCACAACTGCATGATTACTGTTTATGGATTTTTGCATTTTAGAAAAAAAAGAAATAAATCATCTGTTGACTTTGAATCAATTTTAACGAGATGATATGTAGCAGAGTCAAAAAGTTCAAGATTTGTTTTTTGAATATAGTGGAGTCACAAAAATGTTTTAAAAAAATAGTCAAGAATATACAGATCCTCAAAAACTGCACTTAAGTAAATGTACTTTATTACTGTCCACCAGTGGCTCTACATGAGAAGAAGCAATCCCATTTGTTCAATGAAGTTTTAAATTCACATAAATATGTTTGTGTTGGTCAAATAAAAGTTACTGATTGAGTTTCAGTTGTAGAAAAACAGTTAAAATCTTCCTTAGTAGCTGTTTGTAGACCAGTTTGAACTTACTAGTTTTTATCAAAGGACAACTTGAAACAGAGGCTGCTGCTTACAGAATGTAAATGAACCATTTAGAAGCCTTTCTGTGGTGTTCACACCTCTGATTAACTCATTGTGCTGCCGTTGGATATCAAATGGGTATCAACTCATTAGGGTTTGCCTTTGAAGTTGCTCCCGAATATCATCAGGGTCATGTAATCCTTTTTTAATGGATCAGTGAGTAGGACAGTGGTTCCGCAAAATGATTAATGTGACAGCCTTTCTCACCTAATGTTTCCTGTGTTTTGCATGAATGGGTTGAAAATTGGTTGATTCATTTAGGAAATGCACCAGTAATGGTGTTACTGTTGAGAGGTTAATAGTAAGGGTAAACTGCTTTATCAGTTTGCTGCCATATAGCACCCCCCCAACACCCCCTTACCTTTACTTGTTTTCCTTTTCTTTCTCTTTCTATGTTACGCTTTCCTTACCTTTGTAATTTTAGTGTCTTTACCCTCTGCCCTCCTTTTTAACTTAAGGCAATTGGTGGTGAAGGGTAGGAATGCAGCCGAGGGACTGTAAGGATTTATCACACTGAGGTGTGAGGGCTGCTGCCTGTGCTTCTGTGCCTCGAGATGTAGCAGTTTAGTGCCAACAGCATTCCCACCACAGGGCCAATGCAGAATTTTATTGCTTTTTTGGTTTGATTCTTTAGACCACATACTTTGTGGCTGCAAGGAGGAGAATGGGAGGAAAGGTGTCAAGGACAAACAGTGCAGAACTTGATGCGTGTTTGTGTGCATGGGTTTTCAGTCAAGATCATATCCAATTTTCTCTTATCTGTCTCTGCTTTTGCCACTCAAACATGCTCTCTGTCTCTCTGTGCTCTTACTCTCTCCTCCACTTTTGCGCTCTCTCCCCTCCCATTCCTTCTCTTTCCACTCCTCTCACTCTCCCTGTCCCTTCCTCCTACTCTGGCTCTCAGGTTACGATGACTGGGGGTTTTCTTGCTTCCATCTCGTAGAGTGTCTGTGTGTGTGTTTGCAACTGCATGTGTGTGTGTGTCTCCCTCAGCGCTGAGCTGTGTCCTTGTCCCTGCCTCCTGGCAGCAAGGAGCCACCCAGCAGCCGGTCTGTGATTGGGTAGGGGAGTGGGGTTCTTGACACAGCGCAGCGCTGACTGCTCCGGGACGTGTTTCAACAGATGGTCGAGGTTAGAGAGTGTCATCACATCGGAGAGAGGATTAGAGGAGAGAGGTTGTCTTCCAGGAGCTGTGTGGTCCCCCCTACTCTCCAACCCAAAATCTCTGCACCAAGACACAAACCCCTCTATGAGCGCGCGGAGAGCCGGCGAAGAAAGGCAAGAAGAAAACTCAGAGAGGAATCCTAGCCTTGCCTCTCACTCGGCCAGCACTCTGCTCTCCTGCCTTTCAGGTACTTTACAACTTTCTCACTTTTTTGTGTGCTTTCTGCAATTTTCCATTGCTTTTGCAGAGTCTGTGCCTGTTAATTTGTTCAGTTGGCAGTCAATTTCTGATGCAGCATACAGTCAGAGAAGTGGGAGTCTACAAGTGCAGTGAATCTGTGTTGCCTGTACAGCAGCTCTGTGTGTGCTGGACTTCACAGTTTTCCCCCTGAATGACAGGAATTCCCTCCGTCGCAAATTCCTCCGTCTCAGGGGATTAGAAGGCAGCACATTCCATTAATGTCATTTTTCCCCAATCCTTAAGCACCCATCTGTTAATTTCTACTTTCTAAGTGCAGGATGTTTGAAAGTGAAAGGAAGCTTCTGTACATCTGAAAAGCTTGCTGTCACTTAAAAATTATGCTGCATAAATTATGAGCTGTGTTCATGGGGGCATCTTATGAGTTAGAATATGGACAAGGTAAAAAAAAATGTCTGTATTTCATTCTGTTGGTATATCCTAAATGTTATCCTAAAATCTTTAATGAAGATGAATTGTTTCCTTCTTAACTTTGTCAGTTCTGATGATAGGAATTAAAACATAATTTTTCTACACGCCCAAAACTCAGTGTGGCAATTAACATTCTCTCACTTCAGCCCAGATAAGTTTTTTCATAAATCTTATCCAGAGTGCACTTCTGGCAGAACGTGTCAGTATACGCTAAATGGATGAGCTGCTGAAGACCGCTTTCCGGACAAACTGTCAGAGCTAAGCAGAGACTCAGAATGTACACCTCGCTTCAGCTATTTAACTCAAGTCAAGTGAGAGGGGAAACTTGCCAGTGGAGTGGGAATATGATGTATAGTATTTATGCCTAGCTCCAGGCACTGTGTGTGTGTGTGTGTGTGTGTGTGCGTGCGTGTGTGTCTGAATGTGTGTGTATGAGGTGTTTGCAAATGGAGATTGTGCAGCTGTGAAAGGCTGTGTGGACAGCAGCCGGGCTGAGAGGAGAGGAGGTTGTATGGGTGAAAGCTGCTGTTGTGTGAATTTGTGTTTACTTTGGTAAACCAGCCGTAGCTACACTTCCTGCTTGTTACTTGAAGTATTTAACACAACCACCAATAGGTTGTGATGACTGCTGCTTTAAAGCCAGTGGAGACGTTGGTACAAAATTTGTCTGTACAAGCGAATCAATGGTGAAACACTTGACAGATATTTGGGAGAACTGTGAGAGAAAGTTGATAGTTGTTTTGTTTTATTCACTGGTAGAGCTTTCACAAGAGGTATTGAGTGAAGTTTGACTCATGAATATGTTTTTTCTGTATTACCCAGAAAGAGCGATTACACTGACACAAAACATTACAAGCTGTAGTTGAACACATTTTAACTTCTCTTAAAATCACTTTTTATGCTCCTGGTAAGCCTGGATTTAGCCGCGTGTGATATGTTATTGAATTTCCTCTATTTTAAAGACCAAGTGAGTGACTTGGGACTCTTTATTTTTTATTGAGTATTGGATCAATGTGTACTGTACCAGTCCACACAAAAATTGAGAATTCATACTTGTGTTCCTGAATGGCAAAATTATGCTGTGGTCCCATTCAAAGCCAACTGCTTGTGCCAGGCACAATTGGCAAAAATGTAACAGACTGGCTTACATTTCAATACATTGGCAGTGCCAGTATGTATTACTGAATGAAAAAGCCAAAGAAATATGTAGAAGCCTTACTTCAAACTTTAAGCATTGACGAGACTGATCCATAAATCTTCTGTTCACTTCAGTTTCACCCGGCAGCATTTAGATTCAATTTCTGATTACCCTACACACAGCATAGCAAAGCGGCTTTGAGGCGTTTTAAAAGGGAAGCACTGGCTGCCAGCGCAGAAGAGAAGGGAGATCCTTTAAACAGTTTAGCTTCACTGTGCTACAAACAAGAGCAGCTGCTGCAAATAATTAGGTTCTGGGGGGTAGACGCTTGCCAAGACAAACGTTGTTCCAGTAGCGGCTCTGCCATCACTCGAATCTACCATGGTGTGTGTACGTATGTCTGTGTGTGTGTGTGTGTGTGTGTGTGTGTGTGTGTGTGTGTGTGTGTGTGTGTGCGTGTGCATGCGTGCATGCGTGCATATGTGCGTATGTGTGTGTGCATGTGTGTGTGAAAGCAATTCCTTCTTCTGATAAGTTTGATTGAGAGACTGAGTGTAAGGGAAGAGGAAAAAGTGTAGAATCTGTGGTTTTCATTATTTTAACGAACAGGACCTGAAGTGTGTGTGTGTGTGTGTGTGTGTGTGTGTGTGTGTCCATGTGTGTGTCCGTGTGTGTGTGTGTGTGTGTGTGTGTGTGTGTGTGTGTGTGTGTGTGTGTGTGTGTGTGTGTGTGTGTGTCCGTGTGTGTCCGTGTGTGTGTTTGTGTGTGTTTGTGTGTGTTTGTGTGTGTGTGTGTGTGTGTGTGTCCGGCCTGTAATTGCAGGCGGCAGTGAATCAGAGACTTCCCAGACATCTTGCATGACTTCATACATACAAACTGATGAACAAGGTCAAAGGCATTCATGGCAGACTTGTTACTGTAAGAAATAAAAAGGGCATTAAATATTTCACTTTGTGTGTGTTGAATTTTGTATGTACTGATATGATGGATTTGTGTTTATTTGAAATGTAAAAACACCCACAAGCTTGCTCTGCTGCATTGCTTTTTTCTGGCTCACTGAGTTATTCATTTTAATTATTTTTAAAGGCATTCAATTTTATTTTACAATTCTAGGTTGTTTTTTTACTAGGGATGGGCATGAGCACTCGAGTAGGACATCGAGTAATCATGAGACAACTTCTGCAGGAGTGTGGGATCTGCACTGGGCAACAGTTTGTGAAAGTTCACCTGCATAGACACACACACAGTGATGGGGCTATTTGTTAGCATCACGCGGTTTATGTTAATGGTTAATTATGGGTTTAATAACAGAGTCAAGCCGTTTCTTTGTCGGTTTCAGTTTACTGGGACAGTTCAACAGCTTTGTGTCAGTTTTTAATTGCTGCAGCCGTAAGCTTTTGCTTACCGGGCAGAAGTTTAACTGACCGCAAGGAGGGCGCCTCGGGAGATGGTTATTCACAGCTGTGTCTAACCGTTGGAGCATCAACGGCAGCAACAGAAAGATGGTTGCGAGTACTTGAGTACACTTTAATGATTTAATGCGAGTACACGAATATTAAAGTTACTTAAAATGCCCGTAGCTAGTTTTTTACCTATTTCTGAGGGCCGTGGAGCTGCGTGCAGAGAAAAAATAAATAGACTAGCCACATTGAAGAACAGAAGAACCGCGCGTCTGTGCGTATCGTCTGTGATCAACATAGCAGCTGTAGTTAATCATAATGGATACACTTATCTGCGACCTTGCTGCGGCAGATGTGTTGTGCTGCATCTGTGTCCCATGCTATTTTTATATAGTATTGTTATAGTTAATATTAATTACAGTTCTTTTGCTGTTTCCTTCTACTAAACAAGAAAAGAAAAGTCATTGTCATGTCATAGCCTTGTTATAATTATCTTTTAATATAAATTTTGAACTGTATGCCCTCAATGTCAGTTTTCCCTATGGTATCGGAAATTGTACTGAATATCAATATTTTTTAAGGTGTTGTGTCAGAGTTAGAAATTTTAGTATTGTGACAACACCAGTGCTGTACCTGTCAAATGTATGAAATTTCATTAATTTTGTGGGCAGTGGAGGTCTTTAACTTTTCCATTGTTTTTTTTTCTTTTATTAACTCCAAATCAAATACCTGCCCTCTTTCCACTCCAGATCAGCACCATCATTTTTGTCAGCTAAGTCAGACTGTTATCATCCTGCACTTTCTCAACTTAAACCCACAATGACAGAAGTCATATTCACAAATTCTATCATTATAGGGTTCTCTGGGTTGCAGCAGAATTTAAAACCTTGCGGATGACTTTCTGCAGTCCTGTAAGAATAGGACGATACTTATGGCTTATAAAAAATGAATTTAGATGGTGTTGAAGTGGAGAATGAACTTAAGATGCGTTGTCCAATATTGCTTTAATCAAATTGCTTCTTATCAGTTAAACTGGCTAATGACTTAACAAGTACTCTGACTGAATTATTCAACATGTTTGCTTTGGAAGACAGTACCTCACATTTTTCATCTCTCTTTAAAATACAGAAAAATTTGCTTTATAACTGTAGTTTGTCTGTGTTCTCATGTGTGCGAGCATGTTAAGAAAAGATTTCCTAAACCACCCTCTCCTCCGGCACTTGTTTATCTCTTCAGCTTAATGATAGTGTTCCTCATACTAGCCTGATTGCATAGTAGCGCTGGAGTAGATTGCACAGTCCTATCACTGCAAATGACCAGTATTTGAACAGTGAGCATTTGGCATGCTTTTATTTATGTGGGATCTAGAAAGGCTATCTTTAGATGAGTCAGCCACTTTCTCAGTTCCTTTGTTGTCCTTACTGATCAAACATTTCCATGGAGTTTCCATGTGCGTACGTGCAGCCCTTACACAAAACATATCCTTGATTTTTGAGGACATATCTCCAGGGAAATATTCCATACATATCTGGATGCCCATATTGCGTAGATCTATTTTGGGGTATTGGGAGCTCTCAATAGCACCCCCAAGTGTTTGTTCAGCCTCTCATTTGAGCGATAAAGGTCAGGGCATGCAAACATCACACTCAGCTCATCATTGGTAGGAATGCCTGATCCTCTAACCTTAGATCTAGTGCTTGGAAATGTTGAAAAGACCAGCAAACCAAACATACATGCAATGCTTTCCTTTTTTGTGCCTGGAAGTGTTCCCCTTGTCTTTGTCTTGAGCCTCTGCCCTAATGACTAGTTGGAAAGTGAAGATATGGTTTGTGAAAAAAGGTTTTGCAAAGTCCTCAGTAGATGATTCTTCTACACAACAGCCAGGATTGACCCCTGACCAGGTCCTTGTCATTTTGGCCTGAGAATGAATGGAGGGAGAGAAGGTGTGAGATTGTTGTTAGACTTTACTCATTAATGTGCACTTTTAGCCGTAGAGTAAGAAAAAGAGGATTTGAATGCTTTTTCTGTGATGTCCGCAGCTGCTTTTGTTCAAATGTCACTGCACATAGATGCAGCATGGGCTTAAGAGGGAGAAAGAGAAAGCTGGGTCAAGAGAGAAACAGAGGGGGGAAGTAGAAGAGGGATAAAGTAGAAGAGGTCGAGATAAGAGAAAGGGAGGTGTGAACATGTGATAAAGAAGTGGGAAGAAAGAAGTGGTTTAAAGTGGACAGAAAGATCCGGTGATCTTGGTGAGATCAGAGACTGGATCTTGCGCACGCGTTCTTGGCTGTCACCCGCACGTGTGCGCATTTGAAACACATGGACACAAACATAATCTTCTTGCGACACAGGCATGTACAAAAGGGAAACATAAAAAAACGTGTACACACACACTCACTATCCACAAGCTTACCCCCTCCGTCCTCCACCCCCCAGAGGGCTGCACTGTCCCTGCTTTGTCATCTCTCTTGTCCAATAATCCCCTCCCCAGGGAGAAGCAATCTGTTTTAGATTTGAAAGAGAAAGGGCCCTGCCTGTATCACGTACAATTAAGCAGCCGTCAGAATGCGTCGGCGTAAGTTTGGAGGGAGAAGTGCTGCCACTGGGGGGTTGTCCCTTTCATCTGCCGCTTTTCCAGAATGGAGATAATGGGGTGGGAGGGTTGGAGGGATGGGAATGGATGGGGGGGCAGGAGGAATGAATACATTTCCTCACCCCTCCATCCCGCTCCACAGCTCAACTAATAGAAGCCAGCATGCGTTTGTTTCAGCTCTTCTGCTCCCTTTCTTCCCTTCTCCCCTGGAGCGGGCAAACACATTCAGCCTCTGCCAGCACTCCCCTCCTCTGCCCGTGTGCGTCTATGTGTGTGTGCATGCACAAACACTTATATGTGTGGACTTGTCCATGTGCTACTGGTAGCCTCTGGTCCTGTTTGCCCTTGCTGGAACAGCCCGACTTTGCCATGTGGACTCAGAATGGCTGGATAACAGAACAGTTGTGGTATTAAAGGTTGAGCAACTTTGTTTATAGTGACAGTCCAGCATTGCATGACACACATTATCTTCGCTTTGCTCTCCTTCGACTGCCTGCGGCAAGTTCAGCTGAGTTTGGCTGGTGTCTCTCCAACATGTTGGGATGATGCATTGACTGCATTCCTTCAACTCTGGCTCAAATGTAAAGGAATGGAGGCGTTTGGAGGGGTAAGCTTCCTGTTTTATGCTTTGTAAGCTAATTAGTCTCTTGGTAGATATCGTATTTTAGATATTTTACAATGCACTAGGATCTGGAATTTTTGCCAGGCAGGATAAAGTTAATTAAATTACAAATGACGTTACTGCATGCTTTGGAAAGCCACACACTGAGCCAGAGGCAATGGAAAGGAGAGCTCCCCTGTGTACAAATTACAGGTTACGTGTCTGTCTGTGTTCAAGTCTGACTGATTCTTACTCTGGCTGTGTCAGTGAATGACTAGCGCACACACACAGAGCATATGATATCCAAATACACACACGCATATATATGCCTAAAGGCATGGACAGAGGGTAGTGCTGAGCAGGCACAGGTGCAATCGGACGAAAGCGTTTTTATGAGTGGTATCATGTTGGTGTGTCACAGCCATGGAGAAGTTTGTTTATGGCATCCAGGGTCACGCAGGCTGGTTCTCATGGTCTATGTTTGTCTACGGTTCCCGAAGAATATGCCTACACATGTTCCGCATTTTAGGGGTGTTTAGTTTCATGCGCCAGCAGCAGCACTTCACTTAACCGGGGTTTGCTGACAGAGCTGCTAACCTCTCCCTCAGGAATCTCCCGTCTTTTCTTTCAGTTTATCAAAATCCATTAATTAAAATTGACTCGGTTTGTATTCCCATAATCAAGGCTACTTTTATTAAATGCTAAATGCTCATACATATTTCATTTACTTACATCAGCATTAGCTGGCTTAACGGATCAGCGGATAGCAATGATTTTCTGATATTAAGCATGTCACTTGGCTAATGCCTAATTAGTAGGAAGTGATACCATTGGCTAATGGCCCAAGGGTCTGTCTGGTCTTTGTAGCAAGCATGTTACCCTGAGAGTAGTGATATTAGTATTATTTGTCCAGAACCAAGCAGGATGCTGGCTTTGAAGCTAGTTTTTGGAGGGGCCAAATAGTGAAATTACGTCTGTCATGTGATGATATGTGCCTTACATCACAAAAGAGACGTGTGCTAATCAGCTAATCATTTTTTGATCATTACTACCCCAGAATTTGACCCATTGGGTCTGATAACATTTGGAAAGTGTGGAAGAATGGCATGATTGAATTATAGATTATAGATGCTAAAATGGAAGAAGCCAGCAGACGTCTCTGGTACAACAATTCTACAGACTTCTAAAGTCTTTTGACAGGGATGACTGGCTGCCCTCCATGGCAGCTGTAAGTCTGATTCATATACTTAAGCTATTGTTGTGGCTTTATCAACTCAATCGAAGGAATGAGATTGAGTTGAGTGTGATACATATTGATAATATTCACAGACAAAACAGCTGCCAAACTTTTTCTTTTTTTTCTTGAATTTGTGTTGCATACAGTTGTCTGAGATCTGTTAAAAAAAAAAAAAAAAAGGCCAGAAATTTGTTTAGGCTTACTTTTCCCAAAAGTATAGCGTTTGTTCAGTTCGAACCCAGGATCTTCTGTTTACCTATTTGCTTTCCTTTTTTGTGTCGCTAAACACAGCTCTGTCTATCCTGACACTGTCATAATGTTCTTCTGTCAGAGTAAAGTCAGAGTAAACAGAATTTTATTTTTATTTTAAGCACAGACTCACACAAACACAGAGATGGAAGAAAGTAAAGCTCAATTTGCTATATAAAACATTTCTCTACCTTTTACTACTTTCTTCCTAAATTTACACCTTATTTAGGAGAATGGTGCATCAGTCACTCAGCAGTCCAGATGGGTCTTTATTTCTTTAAACTGGCAGGGTTCCCATGGTCATGGAAAAGAAGCTGTTGTAGCTCTAATATGCACTGATGTGTGACAACGTTTTATCATGAACGCTTCTTCATTTTCTCCCCACGTTCTGTCTCTTCCTCTATGTATGCCAGCTAGCTGGTATTGTTTTTGAGTGGAGTTTGATATGATTATGATCTGTTATGTTCGTGCTGGTCAAGTACAGCAAAACATTTACTATGTGTCCTTGAAAAAGTTTTGAAATTTTGTCTATGAAAAAATGTGTGGGATCCTTGAACATTGTAAGTACATAGAAAGAAAAGCACATGCCTCCCTAATCACGTTACTATTTCTGTTACCAGGTATGTTCAAACTCAACATTGCAGATCTTATTTTCGTTAATTTCCACAATATACAAGGAGGAGAATTCAAGTCACACTTCTCGAGTCAGTAGTCAGTGAACATTACAGGGCTGTTGAACTTGGTAAACTGCCGAGCTTTAACAGAAAGGAACCCTTCAGACCTCTCACTCTCTTTCTATCTCTCTCTCGCTCTTTCTCTGTGCCACCATGCTGCTGATTTCATGGAAAAGAGGTCAATCTCTTTATTCTTGACAATTACCTCAGTGGAAACCCATTGAAGCAATTTGCCATAGCTCTCTCTTGTGGTAAAAGGAATAATTTGTCTGGGGTATATTTGACGAGTCAAAGAGACAAGAAAGCCACCCGTGAGTGAGCAATACGTTCTCCTCCCTCTCCCTCCGACTTTCTGTGGAGCTCTTGCAGCCTGATGGAGTGTTTCTGATGGCAGTGTGGGTTTTGACAAGAAAGTGGCTAGAGGAATATAAATGCGCTGTATTTTATTCATCTGAGGTCGTCTATCGCTAATGGTTTCCATTCATGGCTTAGAATAGATTTAACAAGAAAGTGCTTGCTCGAGACTCATATCGTATAACTGTGGCTGCTGATCCTCCGATTGTGATTCTGTGTTTTCATATCACACTATAAATCAGAGGAGTGGTTTCCCTTTTGTTCAGTCTCTCCCCCACTCCTTCTCTTGCTTCGCCCCCTCCCTCCCCCTCTTTCTCTCACCATTTTCCTCACCCTTTAGAATGGTAAATCTGCTTTTCCACTTGTAAAATTGAGCCTCACTTGAAAAACAAGCCTCCCGGAAGAACAGTGCATGTTTTTGGAAAATATAGGAAAACATTAGGGATCAGGTTTTTTTAAGTGCGTTTTTAACTTACCATCTAACTGAAATGGAAGGAGTGTGTCTGTCTGTCCTCCGATTTTCTTTCCAACTGTTCATTCAATGGACTTCACACGAGTGCGAGTGCATTGCTGAGGACCTAAGGAAGTGCAGTATTGAGTGCGAGCTCTTGAGATCTATGGGACATATTTATTAGTAGTGTGTCATGTACACACTGCGTAGTATATTGACAAGGGACCCCTATTAACAGTTACATGCAGAATGGTATGCTGGCTGCTATTGGGTGTGACGTTTTTTTGGATATACGGTTTATGAGAAAGCTGTAAGCATCTGCACCAGGGACCAAACAGTTGGCCCTTTCTGAAAATCAACTGCACTAGTATATAATATGCATAATGATATTGACTGCATGGGAGTGATATCAGTCGTGTTTACTGACAATGAGGCCTCTTTGACAGTGTTACTAGCATGAGGCTTTTTCTTATATATACAGACCTCAATAAAGGGCCTCCACAATGAAGGACATGAATACTTAAATGCACACCACCTTCAGTGCAGGTATACACATGCACATACGTAAATAAATACAGGCATCTTTCCCCATTTCTGGACTGACCTTGTGTGTTTTCATTTCCCTCTTAGGGTTCTCAGAACCCCCTCCTGATTTCCAACAGACCACCTGGTGGCCCACAAGCCATTCTTACTTTGAAGTCTTTTCGACCAGGATTTCTTTAATTATACATTATGATGCATTCACTATATTGATGGGGTGGCATGGAAGCCTTGGCACTACAAAGGCTCTCTTACCAGATCCGAGGGAAACATGAGGGGTTTAACTAATAGCTGTGAATGCACTCACTCCAGGTTCACATTTCACTGAATTGAGGCCATTCTTCTTCATGAAAGTGGCCTGCGTTGTACCCCAAACTCGCTGCTTACCAGTGGATGGGAATCACTTCTAACTATAACATCTAAAGGTTTGTAGTTGTAACATGGCTGAGACAAAGATTCTTAATGTTCCTGTTGAGGTTAAAAGTTGTGAAGCCATAAACATGTCGGGATAAAGAGCCAGTGAACTCTCCTCGCTGCCTTGCGCTCGGTTTTCTAACTGGAATTTTGTCATAGATCCTACACCAATTTGGGCATTCTGGTCAAACAAATCAGTGGAGTTAAGAGTCTGAAAACATCGAGGTCTGAGCATTTTCCCAGTGCGTACCCACAGCCAAGTGAGTGCATCGGGACAGAGCTCTCCTTCAGTCAGCTCAGTGTGGCTGACGGGCGGGTCTTGGTGGGTACAATGTGCTGCCCTTGGCCTGCCGGGCACAGCGAGCCCCGACACAGGCCCTCCTCAGTGTAAAAGGCCCTCGTCAGTTTTCATGGCAGCAGACCAGCCGAATTCCCTCGGATTACAGAAATATTTGGACAAACCTTAATCTAAGGCCTCGCAATAATTATTTTTTCCCCTCTGAAATGGGGAGGGAGCAATCAGCCTGCACTGAAAAATGTCACTGGTCTGAAGCAAAAATCAAGAGATCTAACCTTGTTGTTCTTCCTCTTTATCTCCTTTGCGCTGTCTCTTAGATCACTTTGCAACTGAACATGTATGAGATTTCTTGAGACATTTGAGTTGAGTTATTGCACGAAGTCGTAATAAAAACAATAACTTCATTTATATAGCACCTTTACAAACAGAGTTTACAAAGTGCTTTGACAAACAAAGCAAAAGCCGAAATAGGATACATAGCAGGTAAAACAACAACAGAGCAAAACAGTCAGGGCGAGACGAAACTAGAGTAGAGTTGGGATAAAATTAAAAGAGGAGGACACATAATGCACGATGCAGGATGCAAAATGTCAATATAAAATAATAGACAAATAGATCAGAAACAACAGAAGCAACATGAGCAATAAATCCACAAAAAAGGAAAAAATGAATTAAACATAGATAAAATTGGCTAAATAAATAAAAAGTTGTGACTGTATGCAGAAAGTCCCTTGCCTTCTTTACTAGCCATGGAGCCTATAGTTTGAGAGCAGCCTACAGAATTCAAACTATGCCCTCAGACTTTAATTCCCCTCTCTTTGCCATTGTTCCTCTGTGACTTGGCTGCCTTCAAGAGGTGGACTGGGCAAACAGAGAGGGAGCAAATGAACAGGAATAAAAGGGGATTCGAGGTGCTTTGAAATGACCATTGTCCTTGTAGTAAGGCCCTTTATGAATGAGTGATTTACTTTAGTGTGGTATAGCATCTGGTTGTGGTTTAACTTGCATCTTGTTTAGGGAAGGGTAACCTCCTCACCTTCAGACTCTCCATGTTAATTTGAATGTGACTCAAAGTGCTTGGACGGACACACATTAGTGGATAAATGTGCTGCTTTAAGAGATGCATGGATTCATTGCTGTCAGTCAGTGTGTTTGTTCCAGAAAACTTTCCCTCTGTCTTCTCAGTGCGTCTGCTGTTTTTCACTGACAGCTGATAAATAGGTAGACTGCCACTGCTGACTGAACAGAACCGAAGCCAGATGCAGCCTGTTTGCCATTGCTGAAATGAATATGCAGGCCAATCACAACCAGGCTTTTACAAGACTTTTGTTAACTTCATACCTCTATATCTAGCCCCCCTCCACTCATTTTTTTCTTCCCTCAGAGTTTCCCCTCTTAACCCCTGTGTGTGGGTAGCCTCAGGTTGCTGAGGTTAGGTTAAACAAGCCACCATCAAAGCCATATTACCACTCGGGTCAGAGGAGGGTCAGGGTGCAGCAGGGTGTGTGGTTTGAGGCCCTAACTGGAGGGCACAACTGCCAACCAGCCAAATAGTACTGGCCTGGATGGTTACACAAGCAGCAACTCTATTATGTTCAGCTTTGCTCAGTGCACAAAGCACAGCTGTCTGTGCAGCCATACCAAATCACTGAGCAATGCTGCCTTTGCCAAATGAGAGTAAGTGAAAGAGCTGTTTTCTGCAAGTAACGTAGGAAAAAAAAACTTTACTGTCATGAAAGTACAGATTAGTAGGGTGTTGAGGTGTGCTAAAAGTCCCTAGTGTTGATGGCCATTAATCTGAAAATTGCACATCTTTCATGTATTTGCCAGCTGTGTGTCTAAAAATTCCATAGTGGCCTTTTTGTTCCAGTCCTTTGAACCCCTGGGCATTTTATGTCCCTCCCATCCCTCCCCAATATTCCTCCCCCAGCTTAACCATGATGAGTACAGTAAAGGCTCATTTAAAGGGTCATTAGTGCTAATCCTCCAAAACAATGAGGAAGGAGAAACAATGTGCTCCCTAGTCCTCTGACTCTGCCCAGGAATAAAGACCTCTTGTCTGTTCTACAGATGTATAGTAGAAGCCTGTTCTACTTATATCATGCCACATGACATAAATAAATGATTCATTCAAAAATGAAGGTTTTATGAAAATAACATGAAATGATATTCTCACAGAGGGTTCTTGAGGAGTTCATGAAATTGGCAACATGCATTTCAACTCAGATGTTGGAGACAAGTAAGAAGCAGTAGCAATAACAGAGGAGAGCTTCAGAAGCCAACTATATAATAACTTTCAGATCTTGGATATTTGCTCATATTGTTTCTTGTATTTGCAGTGTATGAGCTGCCTGTTTTGTTTGAATACATCCAGCAATGTTTAGAGCTCGATGTACTGGGTCCCTGCTGCCTCTCATCGCTAAGTGTGCCTGAAGGCAAAGACTGTGGCTAACACTTTAAATCGTGTGTACAAAACACAACACTCAGAAGTCACCATTGTTTGAACACACTGATCTAATTCAATTAATCTTGTGCAGTAAATCCTGATAACCAGCAATGACTAAAGCACCATTTAAGCTGTCTAATCTGGGCGATTTAAGTATTCTCTTGACTTTCACACCCGGAGCAGATGTGGCTTTTGATAGACATATTCAAAGAATACATTAAGTAATTACCCATAGTGCTTTGTGCAGTTGATTTGTCTTTCTTGCCCCCTGAAAGTCAAAGATCCAAATCATCAGTTGGGTACCCTTCTGTCGAGTAAGATTCTTCAAGCTGAGCAGTTTGTTTTTGTTGTCATTCAGTGTGTACTGTATGTCACGGGACATTTTGGTCCCCAGATTTTGCTGCAGAGTGAGGGTTCCTCACTTTCACACTGCTCTGTGGTACAGGCAGCTGCGGATCTCAGTCAGATACCACTTTCCCACCAACTTAACGTGTGCACACGTGTTTTTCGAACACAGGTAAACCTGTTAAATACTACGTTCCCACTGCCAGTGAACACCGCACAAGTCTACCTTTCTGTCAGCTGTTGTGTCTGTGTAGGTTGTTTTGTTGGTGTTTTTGTGTGAAGCTGGAGAACAGGTAAACATTTGACAGCAGGAACAGAGGTCTTTGAAAACTTTTCACTGGTTTCTTCTCTTTATATATCTTTTATATAGTCAGTCTCTCTTCTAAACTTGGTACATCTAAAACACAGATGTATGTAGATCTGTGTTTTAGTGCTGCTTAGGAGGAGACAGACTGTAGTAAGTGACGGTGCATCATTTGATCTCGCCGGTTAAGGAGCTGAAATTACCGCGTTCACCCGGATGTTGTGTTCCCATCAATGCCAATCGGAGCCAGAGGTGATAAAAAGCTGTGTCTACTGCACAGTCATTTGACCCGGGTGTGAATGCAGATTGTGCACATTCTCATTACATTAAAAAGCCAGATGTTAGCGGTTAGCAGACTTTTGCAGTGGGAATGAGGCTTGAGTGAGACAGAGGGGGCTGCCAGGATTTGCCTGGTCAGACTCTGAGATAATGTATCTTCTGCCTCCTGCTTAGAAGTTGTGAATTTACAGCACACAGCAACTTTATGCGATATAGTCTGTGATTTTTATTTGATGTTTAGTGCCTGCAAAAAATGTTGTACATTTGCAATTAATTATCAGAGAAGTCAGCACGCATTAGCTCAGAGAGCTAACTTGGCTTGTTTACTGTATAGCATGAACATCGCTGTCACCTTGAATGTCCCACTCAACCCAGTTCAGACTCTTAAACTCTATATGGAAAGTAAGTCAGAAATTTCTGCCTTGGCACTTTTTGTCCATTCTTGTACACTCAGACCAAGATTGCATCTATATTACTGATACTGTAAATCTTTGCACATCGCCCAGATCACATTTCTTTATATCCCTGCCTATTTCTAACAATTTAAATAAGTACATTGTACATTTTTGTTATAAATGTTACTTTTTAACATTTTTATTGTATTTAAAAAAAATACTATGTATTTATGTTTCTTGTCTTTGCACCAAAATACCAAAGCAAAGTCCTTACTAGGGTAAACCTACATGGCAATAAACTGGATTCTGATTCACTTTCTGAATGAACAGGAAACTCTACATGTCAGGTCTTAATTTACAGTAGGTCCTCAATCTACCTCTGCACTCACACTGGTCTTGTCACCTAGCTGGTTATTTCCTCCAGCAGCTTAAAGTTTCACATGTCATGTTAACACGGAAAAGTCAGGTTACTGGGGATGCCACATAAATAATTGTGTTGTTTCTTTTTGTGAGGGGTCACTTTGAGATGGGCAGCTGTCGAATGATCTTGGGGTGTGTTTGGCAGATGCAGAGCTGCTACAAGTCCTTCTGGTAATAAGTGAACTTCAGATGACCTAGTGAGGAAAGTAGATCAGGTGAAATTGAGTTAGGATGAGAGGTAGCCCAAAGGACAAGGTGAGGTCTGCTCTCTTTCGTGGAAGCAGCAGTTTCTTTTTGCATACGTAACTTAGTCTCACATCCCATTGGTCATTTTGTGTGGCACTTTATTAGCTCTGCCATCTCGGTCATTTCAGACAGTGTAGCTATTGATACCCTTATAGCTAACCACATCAGCACCACAAGGTTTGTATCAGATTTCACAATGAACCTTCTTGTCTGTATTCTCACTTCTTTAAGTCGCATGAAGAGGCTATTGCTGGGAACCATTGGCATGTAAAATTGAATTTGCGCTGGGTGCTAACATTACACCACTTGGCTGCCTGGTTTACAGTTGATTTCAGGTCTTCCGCAGCTTGACTGAAATACAGCCTCAATTTTTTTCTAGATCTGGACTGTGTCTATTGTTTCTGGAAAGGTTTCCCATTTACGTAGGAGGACTTGGACCCTCACAGCAGGAGAATGTGTTTTTGTGGGAGACAGCCTCGTGTGTGTGAGTGTCTTATGAGTCTCTGCGTGTCGCCATGTGTTTGTACAGTAGTTTGTGTTGTGTGTGTAATTCACTGTAAGGTTCTGTGCACTCTGCCACCCTGCACTGGAGGGGTGTTTGTCCAAACGGCGCCAATGTTTGCATAGGGCTGTCACGATGACTGGGCTGGCTGGCCCGGACAGTGCTTGTCTGAAATGCAGGACAGACCAAAGTGCTCTTAAATCTCTGTTGCTCCTCTTATCAAGGGTAGCATCTGACTACAGGGAAAACATAAACAATGGAAGTGCAAGGAAAAGATCAATACTCACCTGTTGACCCGTTTGATTTATTGATAGAAGATAATTTGTAATGATGTTATCTTATGTAGGGCCATCTGTTTGGCACGTCAGTGAGAACAAGTGTTTGAGGATGTAGGCTTTTCCCTGCATTTGCATTTTGTGTTTGTGAAAGAACCAAGGCCACAAATCAACACAGTGTGTTAATGACAAAAAATAATTTGCATTTCAACCTGTAATCTTCTATCCAGAGTTCCCACTATTATGAGTCACACACCGTAAATGCTAACTTATTTTAGGTCACAGTCCCTTTGCCAATTGGGTCTGGCCTTTTTGTGGAAATGAGGGTAAGGGCGGAGCCACTCAGTAGGGTTTTACCAGGCTCAGGTGTCATAGACCTGCCATTTGTTTTCAGGCCATTAACTCAGAATAGCGAGCAGTATGGTGCCACTCAGTGGGATTGCTGTCCATAAGGCACTTTTTCACAGGCGTTGATGGAGTACGTATTGTTACAGCGTCACAGTTCATCTCACAGCCACAAGCCATTCTTTCACATATATTATTATTACTGAATGATATATTTAAATCTTCACTGTTTGTCACCTGTGCAGTAATTTTTGTAATAAGGTGGATATATGGATCAACTTATTTAAACCAGTGTGATGTCTCTTTTAGTGACGGCATGATATATATCTTCTTCTGAAGTTGGGGAAAGGTCAGGCTTAGCACTAGTATAAATTTTACACTGGTCCGTGGCATTTAGGTAAAGGATATGCAGACTTTGTGACCAACCATGACATTGTAAGTGAGCAAGAGGCTGCAAAGTGCTATGATGACTCAGTGGTAATCTGTGATTGGCGACAGTGGCCCTGGGGTTAATGTAGCGGAACCCTCTCTCCGCCTCCCTTGCCCCCTAACCCCCTCCCCCCCAGTGTGGTCCCATCCTCCCCACCGGCCCTCTGTCACGCTTGACTCGCCAGGGGGTGACTTTTGAGTGACAGGTGGAAGGTCGGCCGCGATTGGCTGCCACAGGAGAGTGGCTGTGGGTGTTTGAGCGCACACAGCCAATGGCACGGCCTCGGCACAGTTGGCCGAACAACAGCTCTCCAGTGGAGATAGAGAGTTTCCGTGTGTGAGTGTGTGTTATCTGACACAGAAGGAGAGAGTGATAAACTCAAGAAAGAGTACTTGAATGATATGAAAAGGACAGCCAAAATGGGACGTAAAGGATTCTCTGAGGTGAGATCTGTCTCTGCTTGCTCTTTTGTCATATAAAATGCTTTCTTGCATTGCTCTGATGTATTTTTTTTTTACAGTTAGGGTCAGGAGAGTTGATGTTGAGGGATTTTGTTTAGAGGGAAGAGTAGTGATGGGGTTTCAGTCAGCACGCAACTTTAGCTGGAACTGTGGGGTAAGTTTTCCTTGGTGGACCATCAAGGGCTAAAGCGCGGAAGAATCTTTTTGGCTTCTCTGTTTATGGATAAACTGTTGTGTTTAAGTATGCTTTGTGAGCAGATGCACTCAATTTTTCTGAAGTAAATATGCATAAATGTTCCTCAAGGGAACCTAAAAATATATTGCAATTCTCTTGTCTACTACTTCAAAAGTGCCCACTTTAATTCTTTTTTTAATGTCTCCATATGTTTTTCTCCTTCTGTCCCTTCACAGTCGACCACGGCTGCTAGAGCTGCACGGGTTTGAGTGAGTGGCCTGGCTGGACCTCTTCTCCCTCCCTTCACCCCTCCATTAATCCTCCCATCTACCCATCCTGTCTCTTGTCGTCTCGGGCACCATGCTGATGCAGTGGCTGCCTTGGTTAGTCCTGCTGTCTCTGGACTGGGCTCCAGGGAGCTGGGCCTTCACCACCACAAGGGCTCAGGGCCTGAGGGGTCGCATCCAGAGAGACCGCAGAAACATCCGGCCCAACATTATCCTCATCATGACTGACGACCAGGATGTTGAGTTGGGTAAGGTTGGCACACTTTCTGTGCTTCCTGGAATTCTGTGGCCCCTACTCACTTTTAATTTGGGTGATCTTACCTAAATAATCTTTTTGTTTGTGTGATTTTTTTTCCTCTTTTTTTCTCTCTATTCTGTCTAAATCAATTTCTTTGTCTTTTGTGAACATTTGCATCAGGATTCATCTTTTTTTTTCTCCTCACATGAAATATTAAATAGAGGCCATAAGCCAGAGCAGAATGGCCATCTGGCCTATTAACTGCTGAATTCTAATTATTTGCCACTTAGAGAATTCATTGAAAAAACATCAAGTGATCTGAATAGATTGTGTTATCCATATTCTTTGTAAAAAAAATTATGTCATAAGAAAGAAAACATTCATCACAATAAATGTTTTTTCACAGTGGTAACAATGCATGTAACAAGCACTGACCTCCACATCTTGTCCTTCAGGTTCTCTACAGGTAATGAATAAAACCCGTAAGATCATGGAAGATGGAGGCACAACTTTCACAAATGCCTTTGTCACCACACCCATGTGCTGCCCGTCACGGTCCTCCATGTTGACGGGCAAATACGTCCACAACCATAACACCTACACCAACAACGAGAACTGCTCCTCTCCTTCCTGGCAAGCTCAGCATGAGCCACGCTCATTCGCCGTCTACCTCAACAACACTGGCTACAGGACAGGTTGGTGAACAAAGACATGCACTCACATACATGAGCACGCATCTGTATATAATAAGGAGCATTAGGAGCCTGTTTTATGTCCATGACCTCTAAATGCAGTACTGGGGTTGTTTTCTCAATATTTAACATGGGAAAGTGGCATTTCTCAGGTTTAGATAGGGTACAATCTCACTTTTTGCCAAGATACTGTCAATCACCACCAGCTCAAATGTCCTCTGGGGTCATATACACTCACTCGTGTTAGTCAATGCAAATTTTTATAGTAAGCTAGAATCTACTGCCCTGCCTGGCTGTCTGCTGTGAGAAATGCAAACAGGGTGAGCGTGCCAGGTCGCTGTCGTGTCTCATCAGACAGTGTCTGTGTGAGTGATGGGCAGGCGTTAGACTGGGCAGCTCAGTGGGGTCCTGTGGGCTGCAGCACGGCCTGCGGTTTTAGAGCTTATGCGTTAGTCTGCAATTAGCCTTCTCTAGAACAGGCTGGCTCCATGCCCAGCCTATCCGAGAATGCTGTGCAGTAAAGCCAGGGAAAAGGAGACAAGCTAAAAAGTTATGCCTCAAATTTACAGAGAAAGTCACACAGATACACAGAATTGTGATTTCATAGGTACAGGCATAATAAAAGAAGAAAACATACATTTATGGCCAAAGAGCACATATTAAAGGAAACCTTCCTTTTTCTCTTCTTCTTTTTTTCAGGCTTCTTCGGCAAGTACCTTAATGAGTACAACGGCACCTACATCCCACCTGGGTGGCGTGAATGGGTTGGATTGATCAAAAATTCCCGCTTCTATAATTACACTGTCTGTCGCAATGGTTACAAGGAGAAACACGGTGCTGAATATGCCAAGGTATGCCTTCCTGTAATTTCTAAAAGGGGACCATCAACTCAATCCCTCATTTGTTTTCCCTTTATGACCTAATATAAAGACTTCGCCTGACAGATTGCAGGTTCCACTCCACTTATAAATACAGACAGTGAAGCACTTCACTTATCACTGTGTTGTGATCTAGGCTGGCAGGAATTCTCATCCGAGAATTAAAGGGAATGACTCGAGGTGGAGTCTCCTCTTTCTGCAGCATCCCTTTATTATGATGCACCTTACCTCAACATTTAGACACTGTAAAAATGAAGCATATTTATGAGAAGCCTGTGATAAATACCACCCTGCATTTGTTTTGTCTCCCTGTCTGTCTGCCTTTTTCCTGTTCTTTTGGTCTCACTGTAAAGTTTAGCAGGATGACTTTGTGCTATAATACCATAATAAAAAAGAAGGGGGAATTTTACTTTACTGCCATCAGTCTAGGGATGAACACTGTGGTTACACTGTCTTTTTGTAGCTCTGGATGGCATTGATCATCAATCTTCCCCAAATGTTTTTGTAAGAGCTGTCAGCTTGTTTTCACAGCTCCATGCCAATATCTTCCCAGGTAGCGTAGTCCTGGGTACATGAGGAATCCATGAGAAGGGTTTATAGTTTGGATACATGTCAAGTTTCAAGATGGCCTGCCCAGAAGATGGGCAAACGTGTTTGGACTGCTATTTTCTTTGCCAGCTTTGACTGAGGTGTAAAGTTACCCACAAGCTTGAGGCCAAGGTGTTTACATGACATGGGCTCGGTCAGCAGATTGTGGTTTAAAACCAAATGGGCAAACTTTTTGCTATTTACTGTCAAAACCCATTAACCTGCTACCACTAGGACAATCACAATTCCTCTTTTTAGATTCACACAGGGTGAGAAGGTCGTGGTATTCCACACAGAGTGCAGCTGGCACACCAAGTCATTGTGATTACATGAGGCACTTGGCCTGTGATTTCATTCAGTTTGGTCCCATTTGATTTTCCATCTGTAGGAGGATGAGTTCATTGGGGTTAAGGCCTTTGTCAGAGGCTTTTTGCGTGAGATGTAGTTGGAGAATATGATCTATACACTTTTTTTCCCTTCAAATTCCATTACAGAAGACAACAGTCATAAAGACACAAAGCAGTCTGCGTTCTCAGCCAGATGTGCTATGTTGGTGTCATCAGTGCCAACGGAAACTGAGATCAAGCATCTTGTAATTAACCCACAACTCCTCATGAGCAAATGTAGTAAATTCAAAGCCATAACGCCCCGCTGTATTGACAGTCAAACCATGTATGCTGTTATAAAACTTAGAATGTCAGATTCTCAATTCAAATGGGTGGAAGTTACTGATGAAATCAAACCATGTGTGAATGAGTTCGTATTATGTGACTGCCACTTAGCACTAATCATCTCCAAAAGGTTCCAGGATAAGTGATACTCTTCACCTCCCTGACCATTTCAGAGCTGTTGGCCAGGCATTCCCCATGACACTGTTGCTTCCTTTTGACCTGCCAGAGCCCTCAGCAGCAGTGGCTCAGATTTTTGAGAGCTGGCAACACGGAGAAAACAAGTGTGGCAATGCTACGCCATGTGCACGCAATCACCAGCCTTCACGGGCATGTGCAGACGCCAGGCCATTAAAGCTGGCCTGGCTATAAAGCTTATTAATAGAGACAGGATGATTCAGCCAAACCCACTTCTGACAGTTCAAGAAAAATCACCCTTTACCCTTTCATTCTGAACTTGGCACTCCCTTCTGCATGTGCCAGACAACAAGTGCAACGTGCCAAAGCTGCAGGTAGAATGGTTAATCTTTTGGAAACTTGGCAAATGCGATTGTGATTTTAGTTCAGGATGTGACCCGCTGAACATTTAAAAAGACAGACTCCACCATGCCTGGAATAAAGGTTTTGATAAAATGTCAGGCCTGTGGGTTGTTTGATGCGACAATATTACATTTCCTGAGTCTAAGCCCTCTACTGTAATTTATAGTTTCAGTCATTCAGTTGTCCTCTCTTCTCTCATGCCACTAAAATTTAAAAACAGAACTTTTCTCATCTCCTGCATACAAGTCATCACTCACTCAAGCTCTTTTCCTGAGTAATGCCTGAGGCTCATATCTGTCCGATTTGTGTGTTCCATTATCTCCCAGAGTGACTCAGCGACAAGGAAAGAAAACACATGTTAAAGGAAAGGAGAAAAAAATAAGATGAAGCTGAATAGGTGAGGCGGAAGCTGAAGGAGAAAGAGAATGGATAGCCCGGAGAGGAGTAGAGGGTGGGAGCTGTCATAACAACATACCATTTGAGAGCGCCGGGCTCCTCTCACCATCAAGTGGTGTCACATTCAATAGGGCAGAGATTCACTGATGAGGCAACAGCCCATATACTGTATACACATACACACACAGGCTCAAGCGCACACTCAGATTTACACACACGCAGGCAAGCTGCCAGCTGTTGACTCGACAGATTGGTAGTGTAGTGTACTCAATGGCCCCAGTTCATATCCCCACTGGCCCCTGTGCATTTATTTGAAAATGACTGAATGGGGGAAAGCAACATGTCATGGTGATTGGACTGTGAATGAGTTGTATCAAAGCTTGTGTTGTTTTGCCTTTTCCCCCCGATTCCACAGTCTCCATTGGCGCTATTCCACTACATGGTACCGGCTCTACTCTACTTGCCTTTTTTAGGTTTTCCATTAGGACCATTACCTGGTACCTAGAACCACCTTTTTTAGTACCTGCTCTCCTGGGGTTCCAAAAACAGCAGACAGGTACTAAAAGGTGATGTGGACACCTGATCACCTGACCATTGATTAGTCAGAGAGAAAGGTCACTGCTTCATTGCATCATTAGCGCGCTGCATGTATAGACTAGGATACACTAGCCATTTTCCAGTACGCACCCTGTGCTTTTGTGTGTGTCGTGTTGAAATGGACGTCACGGCAGTCGCACGGCGCTGCTATGATGACCAGCTACACTGACACGGTACTGTCTTCTGATGGAAAACGACACCCAGAAAAGTACCCGATATCAAAGGCGAGTAGAGTAGAGCCTGTACCATGTAGTGGAAATGCACCAGGCCTTCTCTACATGGGATTTTAGCCCTGCAGCAACTAATAACTCCTGTTTATTCACTCTTTTTCAGGACTATTTTACAGATCTGATTACCAATGACAGCATCAACTTTTTCCGCATGTCCAAGCGCGTGTACCCTCACCGCCCTGTCATGATGGTCATCAGTCACGCTGCTCCTCATGGCCCAGAAGACTCGGCTCCGCAGTACGCTGAGCATTTCCCAAATGCTTCGCAGCACATGTAAGTTACACTCAGACTCACATTCTCACACGTGCTCAAACACATACAACCAAAAGGGTTCCTATATAGGACTTAAACACTGTAAAATATGAAAAATGAATGTTCAAGGCCCATATTTAGAGATTATATACGCAGGCAGCTTTCATCCGCTGCTTTATGGAATTTTTTCTTGTTAGCATCCAATTTGAGTTTTTATGATTTTGTGTACATAACATTATTACAGCACTCACACCCCTCAATCCCCAGTGATGACAGGTTGCTTAGGAGCTGCTCGGTCCGACGACTCAGCGAGCGTGAAATCAAAATGATTTATCATCCAAGAATAGCCAGGGCACATACCATGAATAAGATCAGGGATGGCTTTTTTACATAGCACAACTCTTGCCAAGCCCACATTGGCCTCCCACAACTCTCATTACTGAACCGAGGCAGCGTCGCAATACTCTGTGTCTTTCCATGGCAACATGCCCTGCCATCTCTTGATGGGCCCTCCAACAGGCTCCCAGGATGCACTGCTCCTCTGGGTGGGGGAGGAACGGTTTTTTAGGGGAGTAGATGTGAGGTTCTAGGCTGTCATTTCAGCTCAGTTTTCCTTTTTCTTTCTGTTTCCCAGCGGTTCCAGTGTTTCCCACTTCCTTCCTCTCACTTTCTCTTCCACTTAACATTCCCCCTGTCTGTTTGCTCGACCTCTCGGCCGCTCTATCTGTATATCTCTGTGTCTCTCCCTCTGTGTATCCCAGTGTCTTGTGTCATTTTCTTACCCCTTGCCGCTCTCCCTCCCCTCCTGTGAAATTCGCGGAGGACTTCCTGATCCTGTCCATATCAATCAGTAGTTTCTCCCCGCGGCTCTTGAGACGAGAGGAATGCATTGTGTGCTCTGGAACACCCTTTGTGACATTATTAATTTATTTTTAGCTCAAGCCTCTGGGTGAAGGGGGTGGATCTGGGGCCCGGGGGTGACTAAAGGGGTTGCCCCAGTGATTGTGTGGAGGTGTAGTGTGTGCAGAGAAAGTTGTGTGGTTGCTGCGGCAGCTCAGGTTGTTGGTATGGGTAGGTGTTTGTTTTGGTGTTTGTTGACTCAACAATTCCATAACAGATACAGAACAGTTTTTTTTCCACTGACAGATGTTGTGGAGCAAATTCCTTTTTAAATATGATTTTGTTTTTAACACTCTTCCACTTTGTGTTGGTTCAAGGAGCTGTGGTAATTCCATTGGTGGATGTTGAAGTACACAACTCGAAGTATAGATACTCCTGGTCAAATATTACTACAATACAAGTGAAAGTTGCTAGGTCAAATTGTTACTTGAGTTAAAATACTGGAGATCATGCTTTGAGAAATACATAAGTATTCAAAGAACTTTAAAAAAATATGCTGCAAAGGCTACAAAAATGCGCATAGAAACACTAAGTGA
The DNA here is from genome assembly GCF_008729295.1 of Plectropomus leopardus. Lineage (NCBI taxonomy): Eukaryota > Metazoa > Chordata > Actinopteri > Perciformes > Serranidae > Plectropomus > Plectropomus leopardus. The sequence continues at coordinate 11,584,367 of NC_056483.1, forward strand.
GTAACAGACGTTACAAAAGGACCACTCATGTCATATTGTTACTTTGCCATATTTTATGCCACATTACTATTGTAAGAATTTAACTGCGCTTGTCGTTTTTCTCTCTGATTCAACTAATTGCTAAGTAAAAAGAAAAGTCTTCTTATCCTCTAGCCAATGCCTTGTCTGAAGAATAGTGTGATTTGCTGTAGATGCAGCTTCTTAAAATAAATAAATAAATAAATAAATAAAATCTTAACATCCCAGTTACACACCTGTAGCTTTATAACTGCTCAAAAGCAACTAAGCTTGACAGCAAATCTTACTAAAAATTGTATGAATTTACAACAAAAAATAACTTTCAGACAATGTTTAAAGATGGGGTAACATCCACCCACTGTTTAAGTCAAAAAGTGAACTTTTGTTGCCAGTGCAAACAATCTGTTGTGGATTTATTTTTTAAAAATTATTTGCTGTCTTTAAAGCAAATACAAATGTAGTGCAGTAAAAAGTACAATATTTGTCTTTCAAATGTAGCGGAGTCAAAGTAATAAGTTTTCAAAAAATATAATACTCAAGCAAAGTGCAGATATTCAAAAACTGCAGTTAAGTACAGTGCTAAAGTAAATGTACTTCGTTACTGCCCGCCACTGGGTAATTTTCTGCAAAAGCCAGTAAGTCCCTGCTAATGTCATCCACTAATGGAAAGACATGACATGAAATTTGTCTAGTCTGCTACTCTCTGCTTTTGCCCCTCCAATTTGTAATGCATAGAGCTGGATGAGACTGCGTGGCAGTAAAGGAGGAGCTGCCTCATAAATCAAATCAATGTCTGTACTTTTGACAGCAACAATAGCAGAGGAGTGTTTGATGTTAATGTCATTAACATTCCTCACTGAAGGTGTTTTTACTCTGTCTCTTAAATGTAAGCCAAACTCTTGACTTATTTTAAACACTATAGATGTGTTGCAGTTCCTCAGCGTCTTGACTCTATAGTAGGGAGTGAGTGGAAGTTATTCTGGTTGTAGCTCGACAAGTTGCTTTCGGGAATGTCTCTAATCCTCATACTGAATGTGTCTATGTTAAGTTTTGTGAGGGCAGGAGGCATTCTGAGTTGAACAGCGGGCCCTAGGCTGCTGTAATCCACAGCTAATACCACCAAACAGCGACCTATATGTGACAGGTGGCAGGTGTGACCTCTCCTATGGACTGGCTTCGTTCCACTGACCTCTGCATTCCTGGTTCCCTTGTGCCCAGGGCCCCATACCTTGGTGGCCAACTGCCCAGAGACAGGTCCCTTTGTGGGGCTTATTAGACCGCCTGGCTAGGTGGGTGAAGAGTTCACCCTTCTCACAAAGCAGGCCTGAGGAGACGAGGGCAGAAGGCAGCTCACTCAATCAGAGCAAAGCAGCTCCCATAGCAGGTCTTCATTAAGGATATAAGTCTTGATACTTGTGTGCAGCGGCTACCTATTTAGGAGTAGAAACTCTGCATTTATAGTTTGAACTGCAGAAACTTTGCAGACAGAAGTTCACCATCATACTTAAATCTACTGTTTATCTCTCTTCTTTACAGCTCAAGTCCCAAACAGGTTAACAGCTTCTCTCAGCTAGAACTCCACAAATAAGACTGCTTCTCCCTCCCTCTTTATCCACTCTTGTTATTCACCATTTCAAATGACCATGACTTATTGAGTTTTTGGTCCAGAAGTTGTTGCAAACTTGACTTTGGGGCCTATTATTTTCTTAAGCATGTGCCAACCCTCAAATGACTTGCATGTGCCAAGAGCGCAGCGGAGCCGGGAGACTCTCGTCTCTGTGTGAGGGGAGAGATGGTCAGAGAGAGGTGTGGAAAAACAGCAAAGGTGCTGGCTGCTGAGTATTAAGACATTTCCTTCAACAAACAGAGCAGCTATTGATGCGTGTTAAGCGCAGTGGACAACTGTGGCACCTGTTACTGAGCAGTAGTTTGTGAAAAGTAGCAGACAGGTGTTTTTTGGCATCATAACTGGGCTCTTCATAGCTGTTACGTGCGCTGATAACTCACCATTAGATTTTCTTACTTCTGTGTGACTTCATCAGGCACACAGTATACATGTATGTTCTATAAATCTTAATACAGGCAGTTTTTTCACATGCCTGTGTCCTCTCTCCCTCCTTTGTGCCTTTCCAGCACCCCCAGTTACAACTATGCCCCAAATATGGACAAACACTGGATCATGCAGTACACAGGCCCCATGAGGCCCATCCACATGGAGTTCACCAACTTCCTCCATCGGAAGAGGCTGCAAACACTCATGTCTGTTGATGACTCAGTGCAGAAGGTAAGTGTAATTATTAATGCAGGGTTTTTGTTCCTCTTATGCATGTAGTTTATCCAGAGCCTCTCTCCTACTGAACAAAAAACCCACTAACATCTGGATTTTGTATTTAATAGGAAAGGTTATAATTGGCAACTTTTCCCAGGACAAATGACTCCTTAGTAGTCACGGCTGTTTATCGGCTCTGGGAGAAACATGACACTTGTGTGGACGCACTAATTTAAGGCCCTTTACCAGCACGTATGCGAATACCGTTCAAAATTTAGTCAGCACAGAGTTTGAGAGAGGCACTGGATAAATAACTGATATGAAAAATAAGTAGTCACAGTAACATTTTCACTGGCCTCCATGCTGCTTTCTACTGTGTACTAACCTATTTCCCAGCCTGTCTATGATGTCAAACATGACAAAATAGAAAAACACTAAAAAAAAATAACAGAAATGTAGATTTGTCTACCGGAGAGCCATTTTCATGGCTGTGGTCATGTGGCATTTTGGAAGGAGTCTATCACATATTTATAAATGGTTTCATCCTGTTTAAAAAACCTGCATACATGTGTTAAGTTTAGTGGAGAAGGGAAATAAATGCCTTGGTATTCCTCTGTCTATTTTCTTATCATGACTCATTTGACTTCCTAGGTGTTTGACATGCTCGAGGAAACTGGAGAGCTTGATAACACTTACGTCATCTATACAGCAGACCACGGTTACCACATTGGTCAGTTTGGATTAGTCAAGGGCAAATCGATGCCCTATGATTTTGACATCCGTGTGCCATTCTTCTTAAGAGGACCCAACGTAGAGCCAGGGGCAGTGTAAGTCCAAACAACAGCTAAAATCATTATCAGAGTCTCTCAGCTTCCAAATAACATTGTCTTCAGATTGCAAAAGGTCAAGAATGACCTGCACTGTGTGTATCCTGACTTGTCTTTCTCTCAGTATGTAAAGTTTCATCTTTGTTTATTCAGGTTCCTTGGTTTTGTCACTTATAATCACCGCATGTATTTCAGAAGAATAATTTTATGTGCATGCACTTCCCCAGAAACCCTCATCTGGTGCTGAACATTGACCTCGCTCCCACGATTCTCCACATTGCTGGGCTGGATACCCCTCCAGACATGGATGGAAAGTCCATCCTTAAGCTGCTGGAACAGGAAAGGACTGGCAATAGGTCTGTATGAATCCATCATGCCATGCTGTAATAGATATCATGTACTGTAATTGCAGAGTGTGCACAATATGTGCAACACTCCTATTCGTTTGAGATTATTGAGCTAATGCAGATTTCCATAGCCAAAATAATTGTGCTCCAGCTGAGCACAAAGTGGCTTTGGGGCAGTTTGGTGGATTTTCCTTGGCTGTAGGACTTTGGCTTGGGTTCACTGAGGTTATTCTTATGAAGTTTCCCGTAGAATTTGTTTGCAAGTTGAATCATTTGTTTCCTCAAGAAACCCGCTGTACCCACAGTGTCCAAAAGGTTCATTGACCTCTTAAGAATAAAAAAATCATTCTGCTTTACAAGAGCACAAAATATATCTGCACTGTAAAAGAAATAAAAAGTCACATAGAAAACAAATTTACAGACTTGAGACAAGAGCAACAAAAAGAACTGGTATAATCCAGTCTTGCGCAAAGAGTATTTACATTATTATCTTAAACCCACAAAGTTTTGAGTCTGCTATGATCAACTTCCCTAATGTTGGCTAGCTGTGTGCCCAACATGCTGTAGCTGATGGCGAGTGCATAGGCCATATGAATTCTATAAACTTTGTACTTTTTGTTTTCCCAGATTCAAACCCAACCGGAAACCCAAAGTCTGGAGGGACACATTCCTGGTGGAGCGAGGGTAAACTGGGGTTCTTTATTCCCTTTCCACACCACAGGCACATCCATGTCGTCGCAGCGCATTGTGTGTCACACAAACCTGACAGAGCATCTCAATGAACCCGAAACGTGCAAGGCTTAACACACGGCCCCTATTCCAGAAACACAGCTGCTTTTCCCAGTTATTTGTTATCTGACAGACATTTCCTGACCACAGTCGGCTTGGAAGGCGATGGCGGTGGAAGAGGTTGAAAAATTCATTTTGGTTAAGCTATAAGCGGCTGGCAAATGATGACAGTTCACGCGAGAGGTGCTGACACGTGTGTTACAAGGTCATGTAATCATTTAAGAGAAAAACAAGCAAAGTCTTTGTCTTATGAAGGGACCTTGCATCTTTTGAGCACATGATCGGGGCCCTAAACCTGACTTGGCCTGCTGTTTTTTCACTGGTGGAGACAGACGGAAGATAGCTAGACACACGCAAAATAAACAAAGGCTAGCCAGGCTCAGGATGATGTTACCTGAGGAATGGCTGGAAGGCTCACACTCAATCCACTCACAGGACATGTCACCAGTTCCCCCAGTGTGGAATGCAGCAGCCACGCTGTAGCCAGCGCTTGACTGTTTCTCCCAAGACTGTTTTCTTTGTAGTGCACGCGATCGCATGCAGCACATGCTCCTTCACAAACCCTGTCAGTTCTTTATTTAACCTCCCCTCTGCTGCCAGATATATGTTGCAGAAAACGATACCTCCAATCTAACAGCCCGCTTTTGTTCACTTAACATGTTAAGCTGTGGTAATGCCAGGGTTACACTGACAGAAACTTGACATCTTGTAGTGAAATGAAAAAAAAGGTTTAATTTAAATAAAAATAAATAAAAAAAGAGAAAGACGTAGAGTCATTATCAGGAAAACAAAGGGATAGAATATTAACACTGGTTGAGGCCAGCTTGTGCTGGAAATATGTGTCATGATACTGTATATTACAGTATGTCACCCAAACAGCTGCTGGTTTTCCCCACTATCATTTCCTCACAATCTCTACTTTTTTTTCCCCCAAATTGCTGGCTTGGCCCTCCCATCTCCTTTCCACTAATTTGCTCATTTGCCAACATCTGCAGACACGCATCCAACAGTACAAAAGAAGCACTCGTTAGCTGTGCTGCTGCGCATACAGATCAGTCTCCTGCTGGCGTGTGTTTGTGTGACAGAAGAACTAGCTCGTCTATGGACTGCTGTGTATGAAATGAAAAGAGTGTAACCTTTGACATGTCGGGGCTTTAGCTCTTTTAATCCATTCCTCCATTAATCCGCACTGTTTATGAAGGCTGTCTGCATGTGTGCCTGTTTCTAAATGCTGAGATTAGCCTCCACAGACCTTTCACTCTGTTACTCTGGCACAGACGCAGCAGCACACACACACAGTAGCTAATGTTTTTTTTCTTTCACTGCTCATGTGATATTTTCTATGATCTAACATCCTCACATGACCTTACAGTGCTGTTCCTCTGAGCCTTTGAGATGCTGACTGACAGCTGGGGCAGACTATGTTGTTTGAGAATCTAATAATCGTTGTAACGCAGCCATCAGGGAGTGACATCGACAACAACTGTTAGCTCTTTAATCACCCTTGGCTAAATGCTAGAGACAGAAGCCAAGCCAGTGTGTGAACTTTGGCTTTTTTCCTCTGGAGCAGAGCACTAGACAGGATCTGACAAGACAACAGCTCAGTCTTGCAAGGCACAGGTTGTTCTGTGCTTCAGTGTCGCCGTCGTTATGTCTGTGGGTCGCGAGCAGCCAGGCCATATTGGCAGAGAGTTGAGGATAGAGCAGGGGGATGGAGGAAGGTTGGCATGGCTGTGGCAGAGACTCAGCCAGGTCTTGTGGTGGTAGCAAAGGAGAAAGGGGCAGGGCAGTTGAACGTAATGCCAAGCCAAGGTCAGACAGCTTGGCCTGGAGCTGAGCACTGGTGCGAGGCTGAGCTGAGCTGCATGCCCAGACCCTCTGGCACACACGGACACTACATAACTCATCCATTCACTGACCATGACCATGAGAAGCACACAGAGAGTAAAAAACAGGAAACAGTGAATAAAACTTTCAGCTCACTCCAGCTCAGTAATACTTTAATAGTTTAATAGTATTTTGACTCCTGGAATAAGCCTTTTTGATGCATATTTCCTCTTAATTCTGCTGACCTGTGTCGTGCAGCAAGATCCTGAGGAAGAAGGAAGACTCAGTGAACACTCAGCACACCAACAGCCTTCCCAAGTACAAGAAGGTCAAAGAGACTTGCCAGCAGGCGGAATTCCAGACACCCTGCGAGCAGCCTGGACAGGTAAAACAAACACAGCCATGTGCAAATGAAAATGAGTTCCCCTGATATCCACTGAGTTGCCTCAGTTCTTTTCCAACAGTAATGAGTACCACTCTCGATGTGACCTCCCTGTTGCCTGTTGAGCTCTTCTGCAGAGCCAAAAGTAAAATGGCAATTTACAATTCATCAGTTGCTTCATAATTGGACCCTATTGCACTATTTCGTGGTGCATTCATTTGTTGGTACTTCCCTTTCATCTATGCCCATAAATTTTCTGGCAGACCAACAGCTGAGTGGTACAGTATGTGGCCTTGGAGCACGCAGACCAGAACAATACAAATTGTTACAAGCTTCAGGTAACATTGAATGACAGGCAGTTTCTGAGGGCGGGACTAATGCAATCCAGATCCAGTTTATGGTCACATAAATGTGTGTAAGTAACAATCAGTTATTAAAGACAGCAATCTGGCAATTCTAGTTGAGCTCAGCAGTGTTTTGTGTGGATGAATGTGGGTACAGAATGTACGTGCACCTGTAATAGTGCCCCAAAAAGTGTCTTCCTTGGAGCTGTAATAATTTACAATTACGTTGCTGCATATTATGACGGATAAGCTTTGGTCATAAGTGGCTTGTCTGGCATGATTTAACATGACCTCCCAATGTGCAGCCTGAAAGCCAGTGGTGTGTGTCTTACAAAATTACAGGGGAAATGGTAGTTATGCACAGCAGGCAAGTGCTTTACCACTTCTCTTCATATTGTCTAATCTCTTTTTCCAGCTCTGCTTCTTCTGTATTTTACAGTATTTATTTTATGCATTTAAATGCCACACAAAAAAAGCATTGCACTGAAACAGTTAAAAGGGTCTTCAAAAAAAGACATAAAACCTCAGTCTTGAACCCAAATTTGGTTAGAATGAGAGAAGTTTTGTTTTTTTGAAAAGCCTTAAAAGTGACTGCCTTTTGAATATGACCGCACAATCTTGGTTCAGACAAACCAGATTTTTCTAAGAGCAAAGCCTCTGTTGTGTTTTTGTCGCAGAGCTGTTGCGGTCCTTTGGAATCGATCATGTGATAACGCTATGGGTTTGTTGTGGGTACACCAAATTTACTCACAAGGGACATGGAGAAATCTCTGTTACTGCATGTTCTCAGGAGTACATAACAGTGTGAGTGGCTTGCGGTACTTTGGGTCTTCCTCATGTTTCAGCTTGCATGGTCATCCATGTCTGCTCCAAGACTACCCATCCTCCTCCTCAGTGTCTCATCCATCTCTGCTATCCTGCTGCTGCAATGGCACTGTTGTGCCTTAAAAGCACTCATAGGAGGGAGAGATAGAGGGCAAGGGAGAAGGATAAAGACAGACAAAGATTGTTTTCATCCCTGAGTGACAATACATCTCTCTCTCTCCCCCGCGTCTTGTCTAATGCTGATATAACAGCTTTGTTTGGCCCGTAAGCCCTCCGTTACCATATGAGCCTTCCAGAGGAAACCTGAGCCGCTTTATGGCTCTTTGTTTGGACCCTCGTTCTCACACTCACCACTGATGCTCTGCACTGCGCCCTGCAGATGTGTCTCTTCCATTTATACAAGACCAAACCAGCGGCACGACTCAAAGCAATTAGCCTCAGCTTTCTTTTCGTGGTGGGAATAAATGTTGAGAAAGACAGAAAATGTAGGCATGTGCGTGGATATGTATTTACACAATTGCACTGGTGACGCATTTGGCACAGGCATACCCAGTGTGAGAGTGATAGGGGGCTTCCTCTTTATTTTCTAGACACCAGACAGGCCCAATCCATCTCATGTGGTCGGTTTGGTTTATCTTTCTTGCTGCCTTTGGATGCCATTCTTTCCCACAGGCTGAGATTTCCCTGATATTTCTGTCAAAAGCATGTGTTTCTCATGACACTAACATCAAAATAGAGGCTTTATCTGAGATTTAAGTTTTTTCAGATTGTTAACATCTATAGCACTTATTATTAGCTATGCCAGAAAATCTGTTCATTGTTAAAATAATGTGGAAACTTCCAAAAAAGATACAGATCGAGGACACTTGATCACCTCACATAGAAATTAAGTTAGCAGAAATAATACTTGAGGGAATATTGTTTCTCAGTGTTTATTTCTGCTGTGGTTTTTGTTGACAGAAATGGCATTGTGTGGAGGAGATCACAGGGAAATGGAGGATACAAAAGTGTAAAGGTGGTTCAAAAGAAGGCTCCAGGAAAAGAGCCCGCAGCCTGAAGCCCCGCAGCGGTTATGACCACAGAGACAGGGGCTGTGACTGTGGGGACTCTCTCCTCAAACCCTCCAGAATGGACCGCCGTTCACACAGACAGTTATCTGCCTCGTCTGGCCAGCGTGAGTACACCTGAACATTTATCTAATATTTTAGTAGAACACAAAGTCCTTTAAAGTGGTAGGGGATTTGATATGTGTTTAGGAGTATTTGGGTTATTTCAGGCATGCATAACATCAGTACCGACTTTTTCTTAACTTATATTGATGTCTCTCAATACCAGGACAAAAATAAGTCTGCACAGACTCAAGTCTGGACTTCTTGTAACTGATTATATATGTTCTAAGGGGAGACATATGCATGGAAAAAATAAACAAGTCAACAAGTCCTGCAATTTGTTCTGTGGATGCTGCCTTTTGCATGTATGTGTGTGTGTGTGTGTTGTGTGCTGTTAGGACTGTGGTGGTTTTGAATAGTTTGATGCCCTCTAGTGTTACTTAGAAAAGGTGCAACTGAAGCAGTGTTTCCCGCAAGTGCATAGAAAAAGGACTTTTCAGTCAATACAATCTCAAGCAAGCAAAAGGACCGATCTGAGAGCACAAAAGGTGAAATAAAAATTCATGAGTGTTACCAATGTGGGAGATATGCAAGCTTTTGCCACAGGGGGTCAGGAGTTGTTGTCTTCATTGTTAAACAACCACAATTACCATTTTATTTTAAGGAGAGGATTCCTTGAATATTCATAATTCCAAAGGTTTTTTTATCCACAGAGGTCTCCTCTTCCCTGAAACTGTTAAATACACAGAATAAAGTAGTTTCTCATTTAAAAAAAACAGTGTTTCTCAATTTTTTTTGTGACCAAACATTGTGAGGGGCGGCTTGCTGAGCTGTTGCTAAAGTTAGCTCAGTGGGATTTTAGGTACTCAACTAATGATTCCTTCAGTGTTCGTTGTTCAGGTTTTTACCAAGAGCCAAATTATCTGAAGAGGTCTCCTCTGCTTCAAAACAACCGAATCTGGTAACTTAAACTGGTTAAAACACTGAAGAAACCAGTTTCACATTAAAAGTCACTGTCTTTCAGACACTCTCTAACATACAATGTTTAATGTCCACCTGACAGCTGGCGCTTATTAAAAAAACTGCTAAGTGTGAGCATTGATTAAGAACCATTCCAGAAATGGCCGAAAAGTATAATAATATAGTAAATGTCAGGAAAAGTTGGTTTGATGAATCAGGAAAATCTGAAATAAGTCGAAATGAATAAGGATACCTCATTTATTATGTGGGAGCATACAAAGCACTGCTTAACTCAAGTGTTTTATTCTTTTTTATAGGTTATCAGCCACGTTTTGTTCACACCCGACAGACCAGGTCTCTTTCTGTTGAGTTTGAAGGTCAGATATATGACATTGACCTTCAAGCAGACGATCAGTCAGCTGTCCGCCGCCGTGTCATCTCAAAGCGCCACTACAACCAAGAAGACCCAGAGTTTAATTTGGGGTCAGATGACGGTTCTGAGGAAATGCTGGCTGATGATACCAATGCAGTTGGATACCCAAACTCTGTAAAAGTTACCCACAAGTAAGAAGGAAGCCTCCCTTACGTATCTCACTAAAGACTTAACATGCACATACACTAATGTCTGTAAAAAAGAGCAGCATTTGACAGGTTTTTCTGCATTTGTTTCAGATGTTATATCTTGATGAATGACAGTGTCCATTGTGAAAGAGAAATCTATCAGTCGTCCAGAGCCTGGAAAGACCACAAGAGCTATGTAGATCATGAGGTGAGTTTAGCAAGCTCAGACCAGACACACACTCTTTAGGTTACTCATTTTGTCCGTGGTCAAAGATTGTCATAATCAGTTAAAGATAATTCATAGTATTTGTTCCATATTTAATTCCAGATCGAAGCACTTCAAGACAAAATCAAAAACCTCCGGGAAGTTAGAGGCCACCTAAAGAGGACGCGACCAGATGAGTGTGACTGTGGAAGAAAGAGGTTAGTCCTTTAAATTTTACTTCAAAAATGCATCTCTTTTTTCCAAACAGAATGCAAGTTATCTATAACTTGTTTTAGGCCTGCCTAATGCAAAACCCTTTTGGACTCCACGCCTAAAAAAAAGTTTTCTGCCTGGTCCTTAGTCTCTTTCTCTGTTTATAAAGCAGCTATTTTAGCAAAGGAGACAGAAACAAGGCAGAGAGATTGAGGAGCAGGAATGATCAACTCCATCCATTTAAGTGAGTTTCTCTTCCCCTTTAATTATGAGTTTGCCCCATTTAGTTTCATCCTTTCTTTCCTTGTTCATTAACACTGACCATGCAACAGAACAAGCGTGAACATGCTGTTTACATTGCTGAATATCTGCATGGTTGCTGCATGTCAGATTTAAACATAAAGCTCGCCTTCATTTAGATGACTCTGTAGATCCCAGATGAGCAGCCGAGCATGTGTGTGTTTTGTTGATGTTTGTCTAGAAATTTTAATGCAGTGTTGGTCCTTGAATGGATTTTAAATGACAAAGCAGTTGCATGGCCCAGATCTATTTTATGTGTGTCTGGAAGTGATTGAGTCGCATGGAAAGCTAGAATGACTCAACAGAGGGGAAATCAGTCAATCCCTCAAACACAGTGATCAACTTGCACCAGGAAACATTGGAAACAGATCATGCCAATACAAAGCAGCTGTTTTTCTGCAGTGCCTGTTCTGTGTTCAGGCAGGGAGGAAGAGGGGACAGTGGCTAGAATGTCATCCCAGAGAAAATTGGACCTAGTAAGAGCTTAAACATGAAAGTAAACAGACTGTCATATCCTGGCATTGGCGATGCCTTCTGGAAGTCCCCTCCAGATCCTCCACCACTGTGGTTACTGGCATTAGCGAGGGTAAGGGCTGATGTCATCTTTGCATCAGCACTGTTTTGTAATTCTCTCACGTTTCTGCCCACAGGGAGGCGGCGCAGGAAATAGATGGAAAGGTCCAGTTGTACAATGAGATCCGGAGAAGGAAGAAGGAGAGGAAGGAGAAGAAGAGGCAGAGGAAGGGAGATGACTGCAGCCTGCCCGGCCTTACATGCTTCACGCATAACAATGACCACTGGCAGACTGCTCCCCTCTGGACATGTATGTACATTTACTTTTGCCCTTGCTTAATCAAGGAAAGCTACTACAAACACTCTTTATCACATTGTGATAATGTGGCTTCAACACAGTTATTGGAGGGGACATGCCTTGCTCAAGAGCACTGAGCAAACATAAAAAAAGAACTATTTGTAAGGTCTTTTGAGAGATTTCCTAGCAGCTGTAGTCGAATCGACTATAATTACAATGAATCTTGATTGCTGTCTAGTGGGTGGATTCTGTGCATGCACCAGCTCCAACAACAACACCTACTGGTGCTTGAGAACCATCAACGAGAGCCACAACACGCTGTTCTGCGAGTTCTCCACCGGTTTCCTGGAGTACTTTGACCTCAACAGTGACCCCTATCAGGTGGGTGAACATCTTTCATTAGTCTTTCAGCTGTGTTTTCTGTCCCCGTCTGTCAGTTTCCTCTATCTGTCCTAAAGCCGTTTCATTGGTCGCTTCATTATGTAATTACTCATTTTTAAGATTTTTTTTTTGTCAGACCAGCAATGTTCAGCTTCGTCCTGCCCTTTCTCTGAGAAAGATACATGTAAAAATGACACTCATGACAATTTTTTGTGTGGTTGTTAAATTTTGTTGTTTACCTGTGCAGCTGACTAACGCAGTGTATACGGTGGATCGGGATGTACTGAACTCTCTCCATGCCCAGCTTATGGAGATGAGGAGTTGTCAAGGTTACAAGCAGTGCAACCCTCGACCCAAAGGCTTGGACACAGGTAAAAATGCTAACTTTCAGCCTGTTTATTGTTCCCTCCCTACCTGTCCTAAAATGGTTGAACATATGGACTGTTAAAGTGGGTTAAGTGGTGATTGTGATGCCAACTATGACTGAAACAGATTTTACACACAGTAGTATTAGAGTGAAGTTGAGAGTTGGACTGTAACAGTAGATTAAAGTCCAGATAAAATGGCATTTTAAGAGTAACTAGCTGAGTGAAACTAGATAGACAGGTGGAATTTAATGTTTGGAGAAATTTGATTCGATCATTGAAAGGTGGGTGTGTCATGACAGTGATGCCCTAGTGATGTAATGTATTATGTGTAGCTGTCATAGATACCTCTTTTCCATAACCACAGTATTTTGTGGACATGAAGACACACTGACCAAGAATGATGTTGGTAGTTGGCTAACTTAATCATAGCTCTGTGAGGCCAAAAGCTGCACACTGATTGGTAGCTGTCCATTTGTTTTGTTTTACAGGAAGAAAACATGATTGGATTTTAAGTTAAGAATATGATGAAATTGATTTTTTTGTAATTTTTTGGCATATATTGTTAAATAGGTGCAAAATATGGCAGAGGGAGGGATCTAAAAGAGGTAAAAAGGCATTTTTCTTTTCATCTGGATTTAATTTGAATTAATTTGGAGTTTGGAATTATATATGTTTCAGTCTAGTCTTCTGCTGTGTTTTGAATCTGTTTCAGTATTCGTGGTGTGTGTGTGTTTGCACATATCTGCATGCTGCATGTGTTTGGGGACGATCCACTCATTGAAGTATGCTGAGATTTCAGGTGGAGGTCAAAGAATCATCACTGAGTCTTGTGTGTCCTTTGTAAATGTGTGTTCAATGGTCTTCTTATTTACAATGACATGCACATGCACACACACTCAGACCTCTCTTTCTCAGCCCAGGACCCTCTTCTGGAATATTTTCCCATTTACATAAAGTTCAAGCATTTTGAATTATAGCATGTTTTTATAATAAGGAGGCCATGTCATAGTTGTACGTCCTGGCGATCATCCCCGCTATGACTCACTAAGTTCAAGAGGTATTTTTTGGAGGATGCTGTCATCACGGCAGTTGAGGCTGTCATTTTATTTGGGGCCGTCACGCATCACTGCCATAATCAACGGCAATGTACTTTTACTACCGCCACATGGTCCAAGCATCCTCGCTGAGCCGACATCCCGGTGACGGAGGTGGTTAATAACCAATGCCAAGATGACCGAAGCCTGTACGGACTGATTTGTAGCGTTCGTGTGTGGCATGAACTGGCTGCGTTGTTTATGTCCTGAGGATAAAAACTTAATGTCTGTAATTACCAGCTGGAGAGTGGAGCACCGGAGTGGCCAAGCTGCTATGAGAAAACTGATTGTGTTTCAGAGCTGGCATGGCGGACTTGTCAAAACCATGCCAACACATGTCACATAGCAGCCTAAAATCTCTTACTTGTACTGGCTGCCCTCACTCGGGTGCGATGCCAGCGCCGTGAACCAATGAAATTGCTGTTGTGGTTGCATCAAGTGATGTTTTTGTTGGAGGAATAGTTTATTAAAACTTAAGTATCTTGGTGAAATGGATCTAGCAGTTACTCACATCTATTTGTGGAGCGTGACTCAACCACCACGATCACCTGACTGGATAACCATGTGTGTTTTGCTTTGAAGGGGAAACCCAGTTGAACTCTACACCTCACAAACCACTCAGTTATGATCAATCCTCTCTCCATCCAGCCCAATCGTATGACCTTTTCCACCCTGTTTTCCTCCATTCAAATCCAAATCTCTTTCCTCCCTGCCCTCCTCAATCTGATCATCCAATAATTGCATTTCTCCATAGGGAGTTGCAGCTGTGCATGAAGAAATCTTCAGTGTGAATGATCTATTTATCTCCCTCCCGTATCTCCCTGAATCAAAGCATTAACAATCGATTGCTCTTATTTTTCCGATCAGGAGGTAAAGATGGAGGAAGCTATGAGCCACACAGGTATCCACCAATTTTTGTTTCTCTTCAGTGGCTTTTTCTTTAACACCTGCATGGGCCTCAAAATGCCTCATTCCCACTAATACATCCATCCATGGAGTTGCTGGCGCTTAATCCGTGGCTGCATGCTGGGGACACGCTAACAAATCATAACAGATGATTTTTGTTTCTCATTAAAGCAGCTTCATTTGTTGTCACCTCTGTGCACACAACCTGTCTTCACTTTTACCTGCTGTGTAATGTCAGTCTGCAGCTATTTCAACATGTAATCAGCAGTTCAGATGTTCTCTGCCGTGTAATTTCACACCTTTGCTTGAGAGTGCAACGTTCATAGCAGTTGCCCATGTTAAAATATGACTCAAAAACTCAGAAATTCATCCTTTTTAGCTGTTCTTACGGTAGCATGGCTGAATACAAACTAAAAAGTCATACTGGGAAGTGCTGAACATGTGCTTCTACTGAGACTCGCCCCAAGCATTACATGCACGTGAATGACAATGCATGGCACAGTATCATCCCAACATATGCATCACATTCTACAGGAAAGCTAAAAGGAGTAGTTCAGACATTTTGGGCAATACACTTATTTGCTTTCTTGCAGAAATTCAACACCACTCTCATGTCGGTAAATATGAAGCTTCAGTCAACAGCTAGTCTTTATGCTAAGCTAAGCTAACCCAGCAAACATTGAGACATTGAATGACATTGAAAGACATTACCTAGCTGTAAGCTGGACAATATTTTATTGCGTCTTAACAGTGCTGAAATATTATGTTAATATGACCAAATAATGCATTAATGTTGACCAACATAGGACCCCAATCCCAGTGTCATTGGCTTTATCCATTCATCCACCATGACTTACGATCTATATGGACTTCGTTTATCTTTGTACTACATCACCTGATTTTCTTGCAAAAAGCCCAGAAGGCTTTTTCTCAGAAAAACTTTGGGCTCTTACAAAACACCACCGGCTCAAAACGACGAGACAGGAATCTATATATAGGAATAAATGGCATAAACATCTTTTCTTTATTTACGAAATGGGTGGTGAGAAATACTACTTTTTGTTACAGTGTGGCCCTCTGATCGCAACCATTTCGTTATCATGATAAATTCTCAAAAAGATGTTAAAAAGATGCTTTCGTTTTCACTGTTTAATTGTAAAATATGATCAATATTTCCTGGTTTGTAAGAAAGGGTCCTATTATACATGGAACCAATGTCACCATCTGTCTATCTTCCTCATAACAGCATTGCAGTTTTTGACTCCGACCACGACCAATTTTGGCAAGGGACACGTTGTCCCCGTCCGACAAATGTTTGCTGGAAACTGTCTCCTGGCTGTAGCTTCATATTTGCACTTAACTGACAGATGTGAGAGTGGTTTTCAACCTTCTCTTCTCACTCTCAGAAAGAAAACAAATCTACCCAAAATGTTAAACTACTCCTTTGAAATCACCCTCCATTCAGTGTCAGCCATATCCATAAGTCATCGGTCATCATCACATCAGTGTACCAGCGTAGCATGACACTCAGCTGCCTCTCACATTCACTCATGGACATTAGCTAGTGGTAGAGTGGACACTTGAGTTGCCGTGACCTCTCTGTCCTCCCACTGACCTCTGCCCTTTTGACCTCTGTTTCTGGCACCTGCTTACCAGGCAACAGCAGCATCGAAAGTGGTCAAAGAGGAGACCAAGCCTCTCCTTCCTGTGAGTCCCTGAGCCTACATCAAACCATCTCCATGCTCTAGCTGCAGTAGTTACAAAAGTCTCATAAGGAAAGCCAATCTAAAGTGGCACTGATGCTTCTTTTCTTCATTTTTTACTTGCAGACATCAAACTGAGCCCTTTTGCTGCAATTTCCTTTTATTTGCCTCTTTTTCTGATAGTATTTTGAGTTCCTTTATTTGTTCTCGGGGATACGCCATTCAGCAGCAAGCTAATTTTCTTTTTTTTTTTTCCTAAGCATCTTCTTGTTTTGTTGGTCATCTTTTCGTTTCCTCTGCTGTTCAGTTCCTTTATTCCAGGTTGCCTGACTTTGCATTTCAATCCAACACAGGCCTATCATTAACTTTGCCATTCCATTTTATTATGTGCAGCTCAGTGTGTTAGTCTGTTATGACGGATCATTAATTTTTTTCTTTTCAGTCTGTCTTTCTTATGTGAATTTCTAAGGCAGCATGTGTTTGCACTACTCATGGCTTGAGCTTAGTGTGGGTGCTGTGTTTATCTAGTTTATCAATTGCTGTTTTGAAAAATGTGTGTGTCGCTTGGGGCTTCAAACCCCGTGGAGCTGGCTGCTTTAGTGAGAGCCAGAGGCTGGGCATGACTGCATGGTGTTTGAGTCAACTTGAAAAGAGCGCCGTCTTCTTTCCACTCCAGATTTTCACAGTCTCCTGTTTCTTTGTGTTTGGCAGCACACAGCCACTGTGGGACGGACGACAGGGTTAAACTGCCCAATTTGACAGACGAGGAGGTGAACTGGCAGGGACTGGAGGATCTGTATAGCATAAACGAAAGCCTTTATGAATGTAGGCCTGACTACAGCCCCAGCCCAGACAACTGGGCCAACTTCCGGAAGGATGTAGATAATATGTTTGCACTGCGACACGTTTTTAACAAATTCAACCGAACCCTTGACGACTCCACCCTGCCAGAGCTGGGCTCCGGGGCCGGGGGTGGAGGCTTTGAAGAGGGCAGCGGAGAGGAGTCGGCCTCAGCCAGCGACGTCTGGCCAGGCCTGGCCGCAGAGGCTCGCCTCACCACCCC
The DNA here is from genome assembly GCF_008729295.1 of Plectropomus leopardus. Lineage (NCBI taxonomy): Eukaryota > Metazoa > Chordata > Actinopteri > Perciformes > Serranidae > Plectropomus > Plectropomus leopardus. The sequence goes on from NC_056483.1 coordinate 11,601,669, forward strand.
CGCCCCCAGCAAAACTCCATCAGCACCACCCACACCCAGGCCCACAGTGGAGAGGAAACTAGAATCTGTTGTCAACGACCTTCCTGAGAGGCTCTTAAACAGACCTGGGGTGTCTGTGATGCCAGCATCATCGGTGACGGCGTTACCATCGGGTCCAAGAAGAGACAGAGTGATCTTCCAGAGCGACATGTGGGCGCAGCAGCTGGAAGAGATAGAAGGAGAGATGTTCAGCGGGAATGGAATGACAGAACTGGAGACACGACATGACAACCTGCTGCGTACTCACAACAGCCTGCAGCTGGAGCCTGGCCCGGGCCGCGGGGATGCAGCCAGCCCTCAGGGTCTTGGCGTGGACCTTGAAGAAGAGGAGGACATTTTCCAGGCCCAAGGCTACCTCCCTTACTACCCACAGACGCTGAGGCCAAAGGTGCAGGCCAGTACCACCCAGAGCCCCCCCACCACACAGACTAGTACCCCACAGAGTGTTGGGTTGGTGCTACAGGTGCTGCCTCAGTCAGCGCTGCCCCTCACCTTGGACTACGAGGGCAGCGGCTCTCTGCCTCAACCCTCCAATCAGACCCTCTGAGGCAGACACATGCGCTGGCCAGCCAGCCAATGAGCTGCTGGTCACCATAGAGACACAGAGACACAGTGATTGGGAGATGAGCTTGCCAAAAGTGATGGCAAGTGATGCCGCCTCAGTCAGTCAGAGTTGTATAATGAGTATTAAATTTATTTTTTATTTTTTTACAGGTGCCTACATTTAATAGTAAACAGTGTTATGTTTTTTTTTTTCAAATATATATTTAGAAAAGAAAAAGCCTTAATGCAGCTAAATTTAAGTGTTGGGATTAAAATGATTAATTCCATATGGATTACACCATTGATGTTTCTAATATATGTTTCTATGAAAAACAAGTGTGAGTGGTGAAACCATTTCAACACCTGAATGAATAGTTTGCATTAGTCAGCTTTTAGGTACGCTCCAGTCTTTAAACAATCTATGAATCATGAAGCTGCTCAGTCACAGGACGCCTCAGCAGACGCTACCCACTCACTATATATAGATAAATGTTAATTTGACCCCAAATGCACTTTTGAACTTTTCCACGTGGTGACCTTGTTTGTGGATATGAAATTTGTGTTCATTTGTAAAATTAGATTTTATGAAATGATCATTTCTACTGACTACTTTCTAAAACTAAGACAAGAAGTGGATTTTCACTTCTGAAAAAGTTACAGAATAAACATTAACACATAACTGTCTCACAAATAACCTTTCATTTAACCCTTTTTTCAGATTATTTTCAAATTTGCCAAATTAGAATATGTTAAGCTTTCATTTTTACCGCTGTCATATGGTATTAATAGTTTTAGAAAGTTTAGACAATCATAGGACAGTTTAACAATCAGTTTATATACTGACAACTTGAGCTCATTATTTTCAGATTAATTGCTCCATTGCACCAGTTTTGGCTTTGCAGATTTATTTTGGTGTGAGTTGCCGAATGTTGGAGATATCAGCTCAGCAGCAATGTCTCTTTCTAGAAATCAAGACCGCTTACTCAAGATAATCTACAGACCTTACAATGAGCAGTTACATGCAGGAGCTATTTTTATTACTTAAACAGGCCCACAACCAAATCACTGTGCAGAAAGAAGCATGCTTTCTACACACAGTTTGGTATAGAGAAATTTGCTTTTATTTTGTTTTTTGGTTCTTTGAGAACCACAAACTGAGTTCCATCTAGTCCCATTTTTGGAGAGAATGCAGACATCTCTACAGCTGATATTTCCAACACTCAGCTACTAAATAGCACCACAGGTAAGAGAGAAACTTATTTATTTTGCAGTTAACGGTCCCAGGAGATAAAATGTTAATTGCGTAACTTTTTTGAAAGTGCCACCAATTCCTCATGTGGCGAAGTAGTGTTTTGATAATCCCGAGTATAGTGTTGCACATGGCCAATTCATTTCGAATGTAACTGTGTAGTCCCTTAAAACTTGTTTCATGACAGCACATTCTGTTACAGCTTTATCTATGACAGCATAGTCAGCAAAATACTGCGGGCATTTTGTAAAGCTAAATATTCCACTGTTTAACCTTTCTGCCAGCAGTTCATCACGTACCTTCTGGTTAGAAACTGTTTCTGCAAATACTTAATGCTGTCCTTTTCTCTCTTGACAGTGTGTGTACAAGTGTTTGAACAACTCTGGTTTCAGGAAAGCCATGAAGCTGTTAAGAAATAAACCCTTTCAACCTGCCGGTGATATTTCACTGTAAGTTTTGTCGCACCGCACGTTCTACACACACAGACGCACGATACTTTGCAATAATCCAATCAGCCAAGTTGATTTTTCCATTTTTAATGACAAATATCAAGTATTCAAGGCATTTGTAAACCAAGTGTTCACAAACATCAATTTGACTTCTGCTCCTGAGGAACAAAAGCGATAAGAGCTCCACTTTCAGAGTACAGCTTCTGTTCTGTCCAGGAAATTCACTTTCAATTCAAATACTGATGAAAGGAAAATGTGTTAAAGCAAATCTACTGTCAACCTGAAGTAGTCCAGGCATGTGAACAGCAGGACACTGAATAAAAAGCAGTAGTTGTACAGTAAAGGCAAACATCCCACATTTACTGTCTAATGATCTGTTTGGCATTGCTGGATGATTCTCTACCCTTCTGTGCATATAACTGTTCTAGCATTGAGTTTGAATAAAGTTATGTTTAAATATATTCAAATTCTCCTCGTATATGTATTGAACTTTACAAACATGTTTATTTGGTATTTTATAAGAACAGATTTCCATAAGCAACTGTAATGTTAAGTGAATTGACTAAATACTTAAAGGAATACTTCACCCACAACGTGACCATTTGCATATTAGTTACTCACCCCTCAATACACTGAATTTGTGAAGACATTTTTTTTAAATGCCTGCGGTGAGAGTCCAAAACCCAAGAAAAAACTTGATAACTTCAAGTTATAGGTGACTGCGTTTAACCCTTTGAAACATGAAAAGATGTGCTTGATTTCTCTCTAAAACATGAAAAGAACACGGTGAGCAACTTAGGAAAATTGACCCAAAAATTTGCAAAAATAGTAGATGAAAATGACCTGAAAATTAGCGCACAAAAAAAGAAAAATAATAAAAGCAAATTACCTTTAAAGTGCAATAATAATTTTGTAAAATAATCTTGAATCTATTATTATCAATTTAGTTTTTTGGTTCATTTTTCTCAAGCTTTTCAAATAAAATAATTTTCTACTGTACTAATTTGCAATCGCAGAACACTTCTTACCAAGTTGTTTATTGACTGTTTCCCATATTTTCATAAGAAATCAAGCCAGGGTTTCGAGGTTTAAATACTTGTGAAGGTATCTGAACGCAGCACGAGAAAAGTGATATAGATACAGGATTCAAAGAGTTAAGAAAAGCAAAACTATATCAAAACATCTGTTTGCAAACTTTCACACAACTTCAGCAGTGTAATTCAACTCTCATTTATCCTGTCGTATGCTCAGTAATTCCTAAACCTGCAGCCCTTTCCAACAGGGAACTAAACTAAAAGTCTAATGCTCTCTTCAAAGCCAGTCTCCAAAGCCAGTAATTTTACCTTGCTGTCCACAGGAGCTCCAGGTCTACTACTGCTGCGATCAGTTAGTTTATTTGTGTTATTGTGTGACTTTAGTGAAGCCAAACTAACCCTTTAAATCACCAAAGTCACACAAGAACACAAACTACAGATCGAGGTTGTTGAAGACCAGCAGCTTCTGCGCTCAGCGAGGTTAAAATGCAGCTTTCCTGTCAGAGATGGCTGTCTGGTCGGGACCCACTGAGCAGTCTTGGATTACACTGCAAAAGTTGTGTGATAGTTTGAAAACAGAGGTTTTGATAGAATTTTGCTGTTGTAAAACAATCCCTATGACTTTAATTCATCATTCACCAGTTTTCTTCACAAATTCAGTGTAACTCGCGCTGAGTGATTAATATACAAATGGGGGATGAATTTTTCCTTTAATGGTATGATGACTCAGCAAGGATCATGTTTTATCTTTCCAGTCACATAAGCAGGGGACCTGATCAATAGTCCTACATTGGTATTCCTCTTTTGAGGCTGTGATGTATACAGAGCACTAGAAGAAAGATAAAGAATCATTACAGATTGAAAGAAGGGCATTCTGGGTAGCATAACCTTAGCATTTAAACGAATTCAATGCTGTACTCCTCTTGACAGAAAAAAAATACATTTCAATAACCCAGCTCCCCCCCACCATGATGAACTCAACCCTTCCCATGTGATTAATACTGTTCAGGCACCGTGAGACAAATCCACCGTTGTTTTTTTGTTTTTTTTTTGTAGCTTTAAGTCCTATTTTTCTTTGTAACTACAATGTCACAGGTTAGTTCATAAATACGCTTCTAACTATTTGTGAGCTCTTTAATACGCTTCATTTGCTTTGTCAATATTTACACAATGATCACTTATGAATATGTAATTTGAGGTACTAAGTCACAATAATGCTAAAATTAGTCACTGCCATTATTATTAATGATAATCTTTACCCCAGCAGAATACCACGAATCTCGGCCATAAAATGTTAACTTTTAAAATGTATTCACTGCATCAGATTTTCCATTCCTTTGCAAACTTTTAATAACTAAAAGTCGAACTGATCAGAATATGAAATACAATAACTTTATTAGACTCATCTTATATTTCCCCCTCAGAAAAAAAAACCTCATAAAAATGTGGTTTTCAAGACATGAACTAATATCTAATACTGAACAAAAAATTTTAAACATGAAAAAAGGCCATATTACCTCCTCTTCCTTTTCTCTGAAAACAATTCCTCTCATTCAAAGGAAGGTAAATCTTCAAGATGCTAAATAACATGAGCTCGAAATAAAAGAAAATCAGACAATCCTATTAAAACATCTGATATAATGAATATTGTAGACTTCCACCAAACTAGCAGACCATATTTTTTTATTAAATCTGCCTGCAGAAGGTGTATCTTTGGGAAACTGGAGTGCTGAATTCAGTGCAGTGATTAAGTTTAATAATTAACCTTTTAACCAAGAAATTTATAGTACAGTAGGTCTAACAAACGGCAACATTCACTGGCCTTCAAACAATCATCTCTCTGTCCACTAGAGGGCCCCAAACACCCACGAGCCGAATAATCAACATCAGATTACTCCTGCTGATAAAAGAGGGTTCATTGTTTTACATGCTCGCTGCACTACTTTCTTAAAAGACTACTCGATAACTACTATGTACATCTGATGACCATTAGAATGGAGAAGCCATACAATATAAAGCCAAAATGATGCATCCTTTCATTTGTCTGATTGTTGCAGTAGATTAAATACAAATCATTTTACTTTGAGAAACTTTAAAAGTGGATCAAATTTGTTGCAAATGTTCTTAAAATCTCCATAGCATTTCCAGTTACAAATACAAACATCTTTTGGACATACAGTAGCTTCAGCACATGGTCAGAGATGAGATACCTTTCTTATTCCTTTCTCCTGTTTGACATGTAGCTAATTATTATACATTATAATAATGAAGTAGTGTGATGAAATATAGATTTCATAAAAGTCACTGTACCATTGGGGTTTGTCGGCTTTAAGCTACATGGTTACCTTGCCAAGGCGAGGAGCTTTGTCCAACGACACAAGGACTCGAGGGCAACAAAGCAGAATACTGTCGCTCAAGTGAAAGGACAGTGACTGGCTTTTCGGTAGCTAGCGTTTACCCTGGTAGCTAGCTTTGTATACTGGACTGGCCGAGACAGCCTGAGAGGCACTGTTACAAAAAAGGAAAGAAAAAAAGAGGTGAGGATTAAAAAAAATCCCACTTTTGTTAATTCTGGAGATCCAGACAGAGGAGAGAGCAGGTGGAATGGCTCAAATACAAGAGAGGTTGCTGATATGTCGACAGCTCAGACTGTAAGGGAAAATGGGATGAGCTGACAACAAGGTGTGTGAGCGGGGCAGGAGAGGTACAGGTGTAGAATACAGAGGGAGCTGTACAGTACTGAGGTGTGTGTGGGGGGGGGCTGTACACTGGATCTTGCATAGTACAGGTTTGTCGTTTGTGCTTTAGTGGCCATGTTGATGATGACTCATCTGTCTGTTCAGAGATTTTAATGCCCTGCCCTTTAACAGTAGCACCATGTGATGTCTTTACATTGTCCGAACCTTCGGGTGGAGGTCTGAGCGTCTGTGTGGATGCTGTGTGTGGCTGCAGCTGATGATATGCTCAGAATAATCCGTCAGTCCCCTGTTATTACAAACAAAAATGAGCAGCCCTTTAAATATGGTGGGCGCACCTGTGTCACTGCCTGTTATTTCTACAGCAGCTGTGGAGCCCCGCCTGGCGTCTGATTGGTGTGAAGCAGACACTTTGTGGCGCAGACACACAAACAGGAAGGCACAAGTCACAATGGACCCTGGCGGGAGGCTTGGAGTGCTCTCACACGTGTGCGGAGCCTCTGTGGTGATGTGGCAAGAGGATGGGCGGAGTTATTGCTTTGAGGGCGTTGCCGGGGCAGCTGAGGCTGCTGTGGCCGCGGTTGAGCAGCAGGGCCGCGGGCTGGTCTGGCCGAGGTGGGATGAACACGGGGCAAGAGCGGGTGCGTGCGTGGCTTTTGTGGCCTCCGGCGTGGCAGATGAGCTCGCTGACGGTGCCCAGCGGAGGCAGGTGCTGGCGCCAGCGCTCTGCTCGATCCTCCTTGTGCTTGATAGAGTACCAGGTGAGGAAGATGAAGATGAAGCCGACAAATTTGAGGCTGGCGGCCAGGCCAAAGTAGACAAAGCGGAATGAGGTGACGTCATATTCCCAGCAGGAGCCATGCACGCCGCAGTCCTGCTGCCACAGCATGCAGGTGGTGTCGATGACAGCACCGAAGTAGATGGGCGTGGGGATGTAGGCTGAGGGAGGAGAGAGAGGCTGTGATTAATAAGGTAAAACACAATTTTATACTACTTCTACAATCTAAACAATATTGTGTGTCACACCACTTTCTCCCATTTCTAGACTAGTTTTGGTTATTTCACCTGCTTCTGTTTCTGCGTTTGTTTTTGTATTTGTCTTTAACTGCAGGTGGCGAAGCTCAGTGATGGAACGAAGTGATGCCATGTGTTTGCATGCTTCACGTTGCCAAACCCCACCCACAACATCCTGAGGAAGCATATAAGCTAAGTGTTATTGAAGAGTATTTTTTTCCCTAATCTTGTTTGTTTTACTTGAAATTTAATAATTTAATTTTGTATACAGACTAAAAATTGTATACAATTAATATATAATGGGATTGGCATACAGAATGTGGTTGACTGATTTTAAGATCATCATTCTGCCACTTGGTGGCACCATGTCATGCAGGTAAAAAAACATGATCCCTTCATGGAAGTGGATGAAATAAAAAAAGACAATATTCAAAATAATTGATCAAACCATGGCCCAGACATTAAATTATTTCAGTGTTGTTAATACCTACATTAATACATTAGTATCTTTCTAAGTGAAATATTGTTACAGCACATAGCTAAGGAAGTGAATCAAATATTGTGATGAACTGTGAAGTTTATATCAGAATATATGCAGAATCCTGAAGTGGAATTGAATACTTTATCAGACCAAAAGAAATGTTTGCATAAATTTAGTGAAAAGATGTGAGAAAATACAAGATGTAAAAGATGTCAAAATGTGACATGTCCAAAAAAAAGCATAACCTTGAACAAACTAGCAAAACACAGCATACCGAGACACGCCATGACAAAGAATATTGCGCAAAACACCATAGTATAGCATGTTGAAAAAATGACCAACAAAACCAGGCTATAGTATGGCTTAAATGTCAAAATATAATAACAATGTCAAAACAGCATAAAATAGCGCGCCATAGCATAGAATTTTGCAAAAACAGCAAAAAACACCATAAAAATGCATGTTGAAAAAATGACCAAAAAGGCAAGGCTATAGTATGGCAAAAATGTCAAAATATGACATGTCCCAAAAACAGCTGAAAACAACTCAAAACAGCATAAAATAGCGTGCCAAGACACGCCATTGCATAGCATTTTGCAAAAAAGGACCAAAACACCATAAAAATGCATGTTGAAAAAATGACAAAAAAGGCAAGGCTATAGTATGGCAAAAATGTCAAAATATGACATGTCCCAAAAACAGCTGAAAACAACTCAAAACAGCATAAAATAGCGTGCCAAGACACGCCATGACACGTCATTGCATAGTTTTGCAAAAAAACAGCAAAAAACACCATAAAAATGCATGTTGAAAAAATGACCAAAAAGGCAAGGCTATAGTATGGCAAAAATGTCAAAATATGACATGTCCCAAAAACAGCTGAAAACAACTCAAAACAGCATAAAATAGCGTGCCAAGACACGCCATTGCATAGAATTTTGCAGAAACAACCAAAAACACCATAAAAATGCATGTTGAAAAAATGACCAAAAAGGCAAGGCTATAGTATGGAAAAAATGTCAAAATATGACATGTCCCAAAAACAGCTGAAAACAACTCAAAACAGCATAAAATAGCGTGCCAAGACACACCATAGCGGAGAATTTAGCAAAAACGGACCAAAAACACCATAAAAATGCATGTTGAAAAAATGACAAAAAAGGCAAGCTATAGTATGGCAAAAATGTCAAAATATGACATGTCCCAAAAACAGCTGAAAAACAACTCAAAACAGCATAAAATAGCATGCCAAGACACGCCATTGCATAGAGTTTTGCAAAAACAGCAAAAACACCATAAAAATGCATGTTGAAAAAATGACAAAAAAGGCAAGGCTATAGTATGGCAAAAATGTCAAAATATGACATGTCCCAAAAACAGCTAAAAACAACTCAAAACAGCACAAAATAGCGTGCCAAGACACACCATAGCAGAGAATTTTGCAAAAACAACCAAAAACACCATAAAAATGCATGTTGAAAAAATGACAAAAAAAAAGGCAAGGCTATAGTATGGAAAAAATGTCAAAATATGACATGTCCCAAAAACAGCTGAAAACAACTCAAAACAGCATAAAACAGCGTGCCAAGACACGGCATTGCATAGAATTTTGCAAAAATGGACCAAAACACCATAAAAATGCATGTTGAAAAAATGACCAAAAAGGCAAGGCTATAGTATGGCAAAAATGTCAAAATATGACATGTCCCAAAAACAGCTGAAAACAACTCAAAACAGCATAAAATAGCGTGCCAAGACACGCCATAGCAGAGAAATTTGCAAAAACAGCAAAAAACACCATAAAAATGCATGTTTGAAAAAATGACAAAAAAGGCAAGGCTATAGTATGGCAAAAATGTCAAAATATGACATGTCCCAAAAACAGCTGAAAACAACTCAAAACAGCATAAAATAGCGTGCCAAGACACACCATAGCAGAGAATTTTGCAAAAACAACCAAAAACACCATAAAAAATGCATGTTGAAAAAATGACCAAAAAGGCAAGGCTATAGTATATGGCAAAAATGTCAAAATATGACATGTCCCAAAAACAGCTGAAAACAACTCAAAACAGCATAAAATAGCGTGCCAAGACACGCCATTGCATAGAATTTTGCAAAAACAACCAAAAACACCATAAAAATGCATGTTGAAAAAATGACCAAAAAGGCAAGGCTATAGTATGGAAAAAAATGTCAAAATATGACATGTCCCAAAAACAGCTGAAAACAACTCAAAACAGCATAAAATAGCGTGCAAAGACACGCCATAGCATAGAATTTTGCAAAAAACGGACCAAAAACACCATAAAAATGCATGTTGAAAAAATGACCAAAAAAGGCAAGGCTATAGTATGGAAAAAATGTCAAAATATGACATGTCCCAAAAACAGCTGAAAACAACTCAAAACAGCATAAAATAGCGTGCCAAGACACACCATAGCGGAGAATTTAGCAAAAACGGACCAAAAACACCATAAAAATGCATGTTGAAAAAATGACCAAAAAGGCAAGGCTATAGTATGGCAAAAATGTCAAAATATGACATGTCCCAAAAACAGCTGAAAACAACTCAAAACAGCATAAAATAGCGTGCCAAGACACGCCATAGCATAGAATTTTGCAAAAACAGCCAAAAACAACCATAAAAATGCATGTTGAAAAAATGACAAAAAAGGCAAGGCTATAGTATGGAAAAAATGTCAAAATATGACATGTCCCAAAAACAGCTGAAAACAACTCAAAACAGCATAAAATAGCGTGCCAAGACACACCATAGCGGAGAATTTTGCAAAAACGGACCAAAAACACCATAAAAATGCATGTTGAAAAAATGACCAAAAAGGCAAGGCTATAGTATGGCAAAAATGTCAAAATATGACATGTCCCAAAAACAGCTGAAAACAACTCAAAACAGCATAAAATACGTGCCAAGACACGCCATGCATAGAGAATTTTGCAAAAACAGCAAAAAACACCATAAAAATGCATGTTGAAAAAAAATGACAAAAAGGCAAGGCTATAGTATGGCAAAAATGTCAAAATATGACATGTCCCAAAAACAGCTGAAAACACTCAAAACAGCATAAAATAGCGTGCCAAGACACACCATAGCAGAGAATTTTGCAAAAACAACCAAAAACACCATAAAAATGCATGTTGAAAAAATGACAAAAAGGCAGGCTATAGTATGGCAAAAATGTCAAAATATGACATGTCCCCAAAAACAGCTGAAAACAACTCAAAACAGCATAAAATAGCGTGCCAAGACACGCCATTGCATAGAATTTTGCAAAAACAACCAAAAACACCATAAAAATGCATGTTGAAAAAATGACCAAAAAAGGCAAGGCTATAGTATGGCAAAAATGTCAAAATATGACATGTCCCAAAAACAGCTGAAAACAACTCAAAACAGCATAAAGTAGCGTGCCAAGACACGCCATATTGCATAGAATTTTGCAAAAAAATGGCCAAAAACACCATAAAAATGCATGTTGAAAAAATGACCAAAAAGGCAAGGCTATAGTATGGCAAAAATGTCAAAATATGACATGTCCCAAAAACAGCTGAAAACACTCAAAACAGCATAAAATAGCGTGCCAAGACACGCCATAGCATAGAATTTTGCAAAAACAGCCAAAAAAAACACCATAAAAATGCATGTTGAAAAAATGACAAAAAAGGCAAGGCTATAGTATGGCAAAAATGTCAAAATATGACATGTCCCAAAAAACAGCTGAAAACAACTCAAAACAGCATAAAATAGCGTGCCAAGACACGCCATAGCATAGAATTTTGCAAAAACAGCAAAAAACACCATAAAAATGCATGTTGAAAAAATGACCAAAAAGGCAAGGCTATAGTATGGCAAAAATGTCAAAATATGACATGTCCCAAAAACAGCTGAAAACACTCAAAACAGCATAAAATAGCGTGCCAAGACACGCCATAGCATAGAATTTTGCAAAAAAACCAAAAACACCAAAACAATAAAAATGCATGTTGAAAAAATGACCAAAAAGGCAAGGCTATAGTATGGCAAAAATGTCAAAATATGACATGTCCCAAAAACAGCTGAAAACAACTCAAAACGCATAAAATAGCGTGCCAAGACACACCATAGCATAGAATTTTGCAAAAAGGCCAAAAACACCATAAAAATGCATGTTGAAAAAATGACCAAAAAAAAGGCAAGGCTATAGTATGGCAAAAATGTCAAAATATGACATGTCCCAAAAACAGCTGAAAACAACTCAAAACAGCATAAAATAGCGTGCCAAGACACGCCATGCATAGAATTTTGCAAAAACAACCAAAAACACCATAAAAATGCATGTTGAAAAAATGACAAAAAAGGCAAGGCTATAGTATGGCAAAAATGTCAAAATATGACATGTCCCAAAAACAGCTGAAAACACTCAAAACAGCATAAAATAGCGTGCCAAAGACACGCCATTGCATAGAATTTTGCAAAAAAGGCCCAAAACACCATAAAAATGCATGTTGAAAAAATGACCAAAAAAGGCAAGGCTATAGTATGGCAAAATGTCAAAATATGACATGTCCCAAAAACAGCTGAAAACAACTCAAAACAGCATAAAATAGCGTGCCAAGACACGCCATAGCATAGAATTTTGCAAAAAGGGCCAAAAACACCATAAAAATGCATGTTGAAAAAATGACAAAAAAGGCAAGGCTATAGTATGGCAAAAATGTCAAAATATGACATGTCCCAAAAACAGCTGAAAAACACTCAAAACAGCATAAAATAGCGTGCCAAGACACGCCATAGCATAGAATTTTGCAAAAAAGGCCAAAAACACCATAAAAATGCATGTTGAAAAAATGACCAAAAAGCAAGGCTATAGTATGGCAAAAATGTCAAAATAGGACATGTCCCAAAAACAGCTGAAAACACCTCAAAACAGCATAAAATAGCGTGCCAAGACACGCCATAGCATAGAATTTTGCAAAAAATGGCCAAAAACACCATAAAAATGCATGTTGAAAAAATGACAAAAAAGGCAAGGCTATAGTATGGCAAAAATGTCAAAATATGACACATGTCCCAAAAACCAGCTGAAAACAACTCAAAACAGCATAAAATAGCGTGCAAGACACGCCATAGCATAGAATTTTGCAAAAACAGCCAAAAAACACCATAAAAATGCATGTTGAAAAAATGACCAAAAAGGCAAGGCTATAGTATGGCAAAAATGTCAAAATATGACATGTCCCAAAAACAGCTGAAAACAACTCAAAACAGCATAAAATAGCGCCAAGACACGCCATAGCATAGAATTTTGCAAAAACAGCAAAAAACACCATAAAAATGCATGTTGAAAAAATGACCAAAAAGGCAAGGCTATAGTATGGCAAAAATGTCAAAATATGACATGTCCCAAAAACAGCTAAAAAACAACTCAAAACAGCATAAAATAGCGTGCCAAGACACGCCATAGCAAAGAAATTTTGCAAAAACAACCAAAAACACCATAAAAAATGCATGTTGAAAAAATGACCAAAAAGCAAGGCTATAGTATGGCAAAAATGTCAAAATATGACATGTCCCAAAAACAGCTGAAAACAACTCAAAACAGCATAAAATAGCGTGCCAAGACACGCCATAGCATAGAATTTTGCAAAAACAACCAAAAACACCATAAAAATGCATGTTGAAAAAATGACAAAAAAGGCAAGGCTATAGTATGGCAAAAATGTCAAAATATGACATGTCCCAAAAACAGCTGAAAACAACTCAAAACAGCATAAAATAGCGTGCCAAGACACGCCATAGCATAGAATTTTGCAAAAATGGCAAAAAACACCATAAAAATGCATGTTGAAAAAATGACCAAAAAGGCAAGGCTATAGTATGGCAAAAATGTCAAAAATGACATGTCCCAAAAACAGCTGAAAACACCTCAAAACAGCATAAAATAGCGTGCCAAGACACGCCATAGCATAGAATTTTGCAAAAAATGGACCAAAAACACCATAAAAATGCATGTTGAAAAAATGACCAAAAAAGGCAAGGCTATAGTATGGCAAAAATGTCAAAATATGACATGTCCCAAAAACAGCTGAAAACAACTCAAAACAGCATAAAAAAATAGCGTGCCAAGACACGCCATAGCATAGAATTTTGCAAAAAGGCAAAAAACACCATAAAAATGCATGTTGAAAAAATGACCAAAAAGGCAAGGCTATAGTATGGCAAAAATGTCAAAATATGACATGTCCCAAAAAAACAGCTGAAAAACACCTCAAAACAGCATAAAATAGCGTGCCAAGACACGCCATGGCATAGAATTTTGCAAAAGGCCAAAAAACACCATAAAAATGCATGTTGAAAAAATGACCAAAAAGGCAAGGCTATAGTATGGCAAAAATGTCAAAATATGACATGTCCCAAAAACAGCTGAAAACAACTCAAAACAGCATAAAATAGCGTGCCAAGACACGCCATAGCATAGAATTTTGCAAAAAACAGCAAAAAACACCATAAAAATGCATGTTGAAAAAATGACCAAAAAGGCAAGGCTATAGTATGGCAAAAATGTCAAAATATGACATGTCCCAAAAACAGCTGAAAACAACTCAAAACAGCATAAAATAGCGTGCCAAGACACGCCATAGCATAGAATTTTGCAAAAACAGCCAAAAACACCATAAAAATGCATGTTGAAAAAATGACCAAAAAGGCAAGGCTATAGTATGGCAAAAATGTCAAAATATGACATGTCCCCAAAAAAGCTGAAAACACTCAAAACAGCATAAAATAGCGTGCCAAGACACGCCATAGCATAGAATTTTGCAAAAATGGCCCAAAACACCCATAAAAATGCATGTTGAAAAAAATGACAAAAAAGGCAAGGCTATAGTATGGCAAAAATGTCAAAATATGACATGTCCCAAAAACAGCTGAAAAACAACTCAAAACAGCATAAAATAGCGTGCCAAGACACGCCATAGCATAGAAATTTGCAAAAACGGCCAAAAACACCATAAAAATGCATGTTGAAAAAATGACCAAAAAAGGCTAGGCTATAGTATGGCAAAAATGTCAAAATATGACATGTCCCCAAAAACAGCTGAAAACACCTCAAAACAGCATAAAATAGCGTGCCAAGACACGCCATAGCATAGAATTTTGCAAAAATGGACCAAAAACACCAAAAAAATGCATGTTGAAAAAATGAAAAAAAAGGCAAGGCTATAGTATGGCAAAAATGTCAAAATATGACATGTCCCAAAAACAGCTGAAAACACCTCAAAACAGCATAAAAAAATAGCGTGCCAAGACACGCCATAGCATAGAATTTTGCAAAAAAGCAAAAAACACCATAAAAATGCATGTTGAAAAAATGACCAAAAAGGCAAGGCTATAGTATGGCAAAAATGTCAAAATATGACATGTCCCAAAAACAGCTGAAAACACCTCAAAACAGCATAAAATAGCGTGCCAAGACACGCCAGCAGCATAGAATTTTGCAAAAAATGGCCAAAAACACCATAAAAATGCATGTTGAAAAAATGAAAAAAAAGGCAAGGCTATAGTATGGCAAAAATGTCAAAATATGACATGTCCCAAAAAACAGCTGAAAACAACTCAAAACAGCATAAAATAGCGTGCCAAGACACGCCATAGCATAGAATTTTGCAAAAATGGGCAAAAAACACCAAAAAAATGCATGTTGAAAAAATGACCAAAAAGGCAAGGCTATAGTATGGCAAAAATGTCAAATATGACATGTCCCAAAAACAGCTGAAAACAACTCAAAACAGCATAAAATAGCGTGCCAAGACACGCCATAGCATAGAATTTTGCAAAAATGCAAAAAAACACCATAAAAATGCATGTTGAAAAAATGAAAAAAAAAGGCAAGGCTATAGTATGGCAAAAATGTCAAAATATGACATGTCCCAAAAACAGCTGAAAAACACTCAAAACAGCATAAAATAGCGTGCCAAGACACGCCATAGCATAGAATTTTGCAAAAAATGGCCAAAAACACCAAAAAATGCATGTTGAAAAAATGACAAAAAAGGCAAGGCTATAGTATGGCAAAAATGTCAAAATATGACATGTCCCAAAAACAGCTGAAAACACCTCAAAACAGCATAAAATAGCGTGCCAAGACACGCCATAGCATAGAATTTTGCAAAAACAGGCCAAAAAACACCATAAAAATGCATGTTGAAAAAAATGACCAAAAAGGCAAGGCTATAGTATGGCAAAAATGTCAAAATATGACATGTCCCAAAAACAGCTGAAAACAACTCAAAACAGCATAAAAAATAGCGTGCCAAGACACGCCATAGCATAGAATTTTGCAAAAAAGCACCAAAAACACCATAAAAATGCATGTTGAAAAAATGACCAAAAAGGCAAGGCTATAGTATGGCAAAAATGTCAAAATATGACATGTCCCAAAAAAAAAAACAGCTAAAAACAACTCAAAACAGCATACAAAATGGACATGTCCCAAAAAGCGTGCCAAAAAAGACACGCCATAGCATAGAATTTTGCAAAAACGGCCAAAAACACCAAAAAATGCATGTTGAAAAAATGACCAAAAAAGGCAAGGCTATAGTATGGCAAAAATGTCAAAATATGACATGTCCAAAAAAAACAGCTGAAAACACCTCAAAACAGCATAAAATAGCGTGCCAAGACACGCCATAGCATAGAATTTTGCAAAAACAAGCCAAAAACACCAAAATAAAAATGCATGTTGAAAAAATGACCAAAAAGGCAAGGCTATAGTATGGCAAAAATGTCAAAATATGACATGTCCCAAAAACAGCTGAAAACAACTCAAAACAGCATAAAATAGCGTGCCAAGACACGCCATAGCATAGAATTTTGCAAAAACAGCAAAAACACCATAAAAATGCATGTTGAAAAAATGACCAAAAAGGCAAGGCTATAGTATGGCAAAAATGTCAAAATATGACATGTCCCAAAAACAGCTGAAAACACCTCAAAACAGCATAAAATAGCGTGCCAAGACACGCCATTGCATAGAATTTTGCAAAAATGGACCAAAAAACACCATAAAAATGCATGTTGAAAAAATGACAAAAAAGGCAAGGCTATAGTATGGCAAAAATGTCAAAATAGGACATGTCCCAAAAACAGCTGAAAACAACTCAAAACACAGCATAAAATAGCGTGCCAAGACACGCCATAGCATAGAATTTTGCAAAAACAGCCAAAAACACATAAAAAAAATGCATGTTGAAAAAATGACCAAAAAGGCAAGGCTATAGTATGGCAAAAATGTCAAAATATGACATGTCCCAAAAACAGCTGAAAACAACTCAAAACAGCATAAAATAGCGTGCCAAGACACGCCATAGCATAGAATTTTGCAAAAAACGGCCAAAAACACCATAAAAATGCATGTTGAAAAAATGACCAAAAAGGCAAGGCTATAGTATGGCAAAAATGTCAAAATATGACATGTCCCAAAAACAGCTAAAAACAACTCAAAACAGCATAAAATAGCGTGCCAAACACACCATAGCATAGAATTTTGCAAAAACAGGCCAAAAACACCATAAAAATGCATGTGAAAAAAAAAAATGACCAAAAGGCAAGGCTATAGTATGGCAAAAATGTCAAAATATGACATGTCCCAAAAACAGCTGAAAACAACCTCAAAACAGCATAAAATAGCGTGCCAAGACACGCCATAGCATAGAATTTTGCAAAAATGGACCAAAAACACCATAAAAATGCATGTTGAAAAAATGACCAAAAAGGCAAGGCTATAGTATGGCAAAAATGTCAAAATATGACATGTCCCAAAAACAGCTGAAAACACCTCAAAACAGCATAAAATAGCGTGCCAAGACACGCCATAGCATAGAATTTTGCAAAAATGGCAAAAAACACCATAAAAATGCATGTGAAAAAAAAATGACCAAAAAGGCAAGGCTATAGTATGGCAAAAATGTCAAAATAGGACATGTCCCAAAAACAGCTGAAAACAACTCAAAACAGCATAAAATAGCGTGCCAAGACACGCCATAGCATAGAATTTTGCAAAAATGGCCAAAAACACCATAAAAATGCATGTTGAAAAAATGACCAAAAAGGCAAGGCTATAGTATGGCAAAAATGTCAAAATATGACATGTCCCAAAAACAGCTGAAAAAACACTCAAAAAAACAGCATAAAATAGCGTGCCAAGACACGCCATAGCATAGAATTTTGCAAAAACAACCAAAAACACCATAAAAATGCATGTTGAAAAAATGACAAAAAAGGCAAGGCTATAGTATGGCAAAAATGTCAAAATATGACATGTCCCAAAAACAGCTGAAAACAACTCAAAACAGCATAAAATAGCGTGCCAAGACACGCCATAGCATAGAATTTTGCAAAAACAGCCAAAAACACCATAAAAATGCATGTTGAAAAAATGACCAAAAAGGCAAGGCTATAGTATGGCAAAAATGTCAAAATATGACATGTCCCAAAAACAGCTAAAAACAACTCAAAACAGCATAAAATAGCGTGCAAGACACGCCATAGCATAGAATTTTGCAAAAACAACCAAAAACACCAAAAAATGCATGTTGAAAAAATGACCAAAAAAAGGCAAGGCTATAGTATGGCAAAAATGTCAAAATATGACATGTCCCAAAAACAGCTGAAAAAACAACTCAAAAGCATAAAATAGCGTGCCAAGACACGCCATAGCATAGAATTTTGCAAAAAGGGCCAAAAACACCATAAAAATGCATGTTGAAAAAATGACAAAAAAGGCAAGGCTATAGTATGGCAAAAATGTCAAAATATGACATGTCCCAAAAACAGCTGAAAACACCTCAAAACAGCATAAAATAGCGTGCCAAGACACGCCATAGCATAGAATTTTGCAAAAAAATGGCAAAAAACCATAAAAATGCATGTTGAAAAAATGACCAAAAAGGCAAGGCTATAGTATGGCAAAAATGTCAAAATATGACATGTCCCAAAAACAGCTGAAAACACCTCAAAACAGCATAAAATAGCGTGCCAAGACACGCCATAGCATAGAATTTTGCAAAAAAAATGGACCAAAAAACACCAAAAATGCATGTTGAAAAAATGACAAAAAAGGCAAGGCTATAGTATGGCAAAAATGTCAAAATATGACATGTCCCAAAAACAGCTGAAAACAACTCAAAACAGCATAAAATAGCGTGCAAAGACACGCCATAGCATAGAATTTTGCAAAAACAGCAAAAAACACCATAAAAATGCATGTTGAAAAAAAAATGACCAAAAAGGCAAGGCTATAGTATGGCAAAAATGTCAAAATATGACATGTCCCAAAAACAGCTGAAAACACCTCAAAACAGCATAAAATAGCGTGCCAAGACACGCCATAGCATAGAATTTTGCAAAAACAGCAAAAAACACCATAAAAATGCATGTTGAAAAAATGACAAAAAAAAAAAGGCAAGGCTATAGTATGGCAAAAATGTCAAAATATGACATGTCCCAAAAACAGCTGAAAACACTCAAAACAGCATAAAATAGCGCGTGCCAAGACACGCCATAGCATAGAATTTTGCAAAAACAGCCAAAAAACACCATAAAAATGCATGTTGAAAAAATGACCAAAAAGGCAAGGCTATAGTATGGCAAAAATGTCAAAATATGACATGTCCCAAAAACAGCTGAAAACACTCAAAACAGCATAAAAATAGCGTGCCAAGACACGCCATAGCATAGGAATTTTGCAAAAACAGCCAAAAACACCATAAAAATGCATGTTGAAAAAATGACCAAAAAGGCAAGGCTATAGTATGGCAAAAATGTCAAAATATGACATGTCCCAAAAACAGCTGAAAACACTCAAAACAGCATAAATATAGCGTGCCAAGACACGCCATAGCATAGAATTTTGCAAAAATGGACCAAAAACACCATAAAAATGCATGTTGAAAAAAATGACAAAAAAGGCAAGGCTATAGTATGGCAAAAATGTCAAAATATGACATGTCCCAAAAACAGCTGAAAACAACTCAAAACAGCATAAAATAGCGTGTGCCAAGACACACCATAGCATAGAATTTTGCAAAAACAGGGCCAAAAACACCATAAAAATGCATGTTGAAAAAAAAATGAAAAAAAGGCAAGGCTATAGTATGGCAAAAATGTCAAAATATGACATGTCCCAAAAACAGCTGAAAACACCTCAAAACAGCATAAAATAGCGTGCCAAGACACGCCATAGCATAGAATTTTGCAAAAATGGACCAAAACACCATAAAAATGCATGTTGAAAAAATGAAAAAAAAGGCAAGGCTATAGTATGGCAAAAATGTCAAAATATGACATGTCCAAAAACACAGCTGAAAACACCTCAAAACAGCATAAAATAGCGTGCCAAGACACGCCCATAGCATAGAATTTTGCAAAAAAGGGCAAAAAAACACCATAAAAATGCATGTTGAAAAAATGACCAAAAAGGCAAGGCTATAGTATGGCAAAAATGTCAAAAAATATGACATGTCCCAAAAACAGCTGAAAACAACTCAAAACAGCATAAAATAGCGTGCCAAGACACGCCATAGCATAGAATTTTGCAAAAAATGGGCAAAAACACCATAAAAATGCATGTTGAAAAAATGAAAAAAAAGGCAAGGCTATAGTATGGCAAAAATGTCAAAATATGACATGTCCCAAAAACAGCTGAAAACAACTCAAAACAGCATAAAATAGCGTGTGCCAAGACACGCCATAGCATAGAATTTTGCAAAAATGGCCAAAAACACCAAAAAAATGCATGTTGAAAAAATGACCAAAAAGGCAAGGCTATAGTATGGCAAAAATGTCAAAATATGACATGTCCAAAAAAACAGCTGAAAACACCTCAAAACAGCATAAAATAGCGTGCCAAGACACGCCATAGCATAGAATTTGCAAAAATGGCCAAAAACACCATAAAAATGCATGTTGAAAAAAATGACCAAAAAGGCAAGGCTATAGTATGGCAAAAATGTCAAAATATGACATGTCCCAAAAACAAAAAACACCTCAAAACAGCATAAAATAGCGTGCCAAGACACGCCATAGCATAGAATTTTTGCAAAAACAACCAAAAACACCATAAAAATGCATGTTGAAAAAATGACCAAAAAGGCAAGGCTATATAGTATGGCAAAAATGTCAAAATATGACATGTCCCAAAAACAGCTGAAAACACTCAAAACAGCATAAAATAGCGTGCCAAGACACGCCATAGCATAGAATTTTGCAAAAATGGCCAAAAACACCATAAAAATGCATGTTGAAAAAAATGACCAAAAAAAGGCAAGGCTATAGTATGGCAAAAATGTCAAAATATGACATGTCCCAAAAACAGCTGAAAACACCTCAAAACAGCATAAAATAGCGTGCCAAGACACGCCATAGCATAGAATTTTGCAAAAAATGGCAAAAAACACCATAAAAATGCATGTTGAAAAAATGACCAAAAAGGCAAGGCTATAGTATGGCAAAAATGTCAAAATATGACATGTCCCAAAAACAGCTAAAAACAACTCAAAACAGCATAAAATAGCGTGCCAAGACACGCCATAGCATAGAATTTTGCAAAAAGGGCCAAAAACACCATAAAAAAATGCATGTTGAAAAAATGACCAAAAAGGCAAGGCTATAGTATGGCAAAAATGTCAAAATATGACATGTCCCAAAAACAGCTGAAAACAACTCAAAACAGCATAAAATAGCGTGCCAAGACACGCCATAGCAAGAAATTTTGCAAAAAAAGGCCAAAAACACCATAAAAATGCATGTTGAAAAAATGACCAAAAAAAAAGGCAAGGCTATAGTATGGCAAAAATGTCAAAATATGACATGTCCCAAAAACAGCTGAAAACACCTCAAAACAGCATAAAATAGCGTGCCAAGACACGCCATAGCATAGAATTTTGCAAAAATGGGCCAAAAAACACCATAAAAATGCATGTTGAAAAAATGACCAAAAAAGGCAAGGCTATAGTATGGCAAAAATGTCAAAATATGACATGTCCCAAAAACAGCTGAAAACACCTCAAAACAGCATAAAATAGCGTGCCAAGACACGCCATAGCATAGAATTTTGCAAAAAATGGCCAAAAACACCCATAAAAATGCATGTTGAAAAAAAATGACAAAAAAGGCAAGGCTATAGTATGGCAAAAATGTCAAAATATGACATGTCCCAAAAACAGCTGAAAACACCTCAAAACAGCAAAAAATAGCGTGCCAAGACACGCCATAGCATAGAATTTTGCAAAAAACAGCAAAAAACACCATAAAAATGCATGTTGAAAAAATGACCAAAAAAGGCAAGGCTATAGTATGGCAAAAATGTCAAAATATGACATGTCAAAAAAACAGCTGAAAACACCTCAAAACAGCATAAAATAGCGTGCCAAGACACGCCATAGCATAGAGAATTTGCAAAAAAGGCCAAAAACACCATAAAAATGCATGTTGAAAAAATGACAAAAAAGGCAAGGCTATAGTATGGCAAAAATGTCAAAATATGACATGTCCCAAAAACAGCTGAAAACACCTCAAAACAGCATAAAATAGCGTGCCAAGACACGCCATAGCATAGAAAATTTTGCAAAAACAGGCCAAAAACACCATAAAAAATGCATGTTGAAAAAATGACCAAAAAAGGCAAGGCTATAGTATGGCAAAAATGTCAAAATATGACATGTCCCAAAAACAGCTGAAAACACTCAAAACAGCATAAAAATAGCGTGCCAAGACACGCCATAGCATAGAATTTTGCAAAAATGGGCCAAAAACACCATAAAAATGCATGTTGAAAAAAAATGACCAAAAAGGCAAGGCTATAGTATGGCAAAAATGTCAAAATATGACATGTCCCAAAAACAGCTGAAAACACCTCAAAACAGCATAAAATAGCGTGCCAAGACACCATAGCATAGAATTTTGCAAAAAAATGGCAAAAAACACCATAAAAATGCATGTTGAAAAAATGACCAAAAAGGCAAGGCTATAGTATGGCAAAAATGTCAAAATATGACATGTCCCAAAAAAAAACAGCTGAAAACACCTCAAAACAGCATAAAATAGCGTGCCAAGACACGCCATAGCATAGAATTTTGCAAAAAAAACCAAAAACACCATAAAAATGCATGTTGAAAAAATGAAAAAAAGGCAAGGCTATAGTATGGCAAAAATGTCAAAATATGACATGTCCCAAAAACAGCTAAAAACACTCAAAACAGCATAAAATAGCGTGCCAAGACACGCCATAGCATAGAATTTTGCAAAAAAAACAACCAAAAACACCAAAAAAATGCATGTTGAAAAAAATGACAAAAAAAGGCAAGGCTATAGTATGGCAAAAATGTCAAAATATGACATGTCCCAAAAACAGCTGAAAACAACTCAAAACAGCATAAAATAGCGTGCCAAGACACGCCATAGCATAGAATTTTGCAAAAAACAGCCAAAAAACACCATAAAAATGCATGTTGAAAAAATGATGAAAAAAAGGCAAGGCTATAGTATGGCAAAAATGTCAAAATATGACATGTCCCAAAAACAGCTGAAAACACCTCAAAACAGCATAAAATAGCGTGCCAAGACACGCCATAGCATAGAATTTTGCAAAAAATGGCCAAAAAACACCATAAAAAATGCATGTTGAAAAAATGACAAAAAAAAAGGCAAGGCTATAGTATGGCAAAAATGTCAAAATATGACATGTCCCAAAAACAGCTGAAAACACCTCAAAACAGCATAAAATAGCGTGCCAAGACACGCCATAGCATAGAATTTTGCAAAAAACAGCAAAAAACACCATAAAAAATGCATGTTGAAAAAATGACCAAAAAAGGCAAGGCTATAGTATGGCAAAAATGTCAAAATATGACATGTCCCAAAAACAGCTGAAAACACCTCAAAACAGCATAAAATAGCGTGCCAAGACACGCCATAGCATAGAATTTTGCAAAAGGGCAAAAACACCAAAAAATGCATGTTGAAAAAATGACCAAAAAGGCAAGGCTATATAGTATGGCAAAAATGTCAAAATATGACATGTCCCAAAAACAGCAGAAAACACCTCAAAACAGCATAAAATAGCGTGCCAAGACACGCCATAGCATAGAATTTTGCAAAAATGGGCCAAAAACACCCAAAAAAAATGCATGTTGAAAAAATGACAAAAAAGGCAAGGCTATAGTATGGCAAAAATGTCAAAATATGACATGTCCCAAAAACAGCTGAAAACACCTCAAAACAGCATAAAATAGCGTGCCAAGACACGCCATAGCATAGAATTTTGCAAAAACAGCCAAAAACACCATAAAAATGCATGTTGAAAAAATGACAAAAAAAAGGCAAGGCTATAGTATGGCAAAAATGTCAAAATATGACATGTCCCAAAAACAGCTGAAAAAAACACTCAAAACAGCATAAAATAGCGTGCCAAGACACGCCATAGCATAGAATTTTGCAAAAATGGACCAAAAACACCATAAAAATGCATGTTGAAAAAATGACAAAAAAGGCAAGGCTATAGTATGGCAAAAATGTCAAAATATGACATGTCCCAAAAACAGCTGAAAACAACCTCAAAACAGCATAAAATAGCGTGCCAAGACACACCCATAGCATAGAATTTTGCAAAAATGGCCAAAAACACCATAAAAATGCATGTTGAAAAAAAATGACCAAAAAGGCAAGGCTATAGTATGGCAAAAATGTCAAAATATGACATGTCCCAAAAACAGCTGAAAACAACTCAAAACAGCATAAAATAGCGTGCCAAGACACGCCATAGCATAGAATTTTGCAAAAACACCAAAAAACACCATAAAAATGCATGTTGAAAAAATGACCAAAAAAGGCAAGGCTATAGTATGGCAAAAATGTCAAAAATGACATGTCCCAAAAACAGCTGAAAACAACTCAAAACAGCATAAAATAGCGTGCCAAGACACGCCATAGCATAGAATTTTGCAAAAAAAGCAAAAAACACCATAAAAAAATGCATGTTGAAAAAATGACAAAAAAGGCAAGGCTATAGTATGGCAAAAATGTCAAAATATGACATGTCCCAAAAACAGCTGAAAACACCTCAAAACAGCATAAAATAGCGTGCCAAGACACGCCATAGCAAAGAATTTTGCAAAAAATGCCAAAAACACGCATAGTCTGTGCATGTTGCAAAAAATGCCAAAAACACCATCTCAAAAAAATCCAAAAATGTTGAAAAAGCTGATGCCCAAAAAGGCAAGGCTATAGTATGGCAAAAATGTCAAAATATGACATGTCCCAAAAACAGCTGAAAACAACCTCAAAACAGCATAAAATAGCGTGCCAAGACACGCCATAGCATAGAATTTTGCAAAAAAAACCAAAAACACCATAAAAATGCATGTTGAAAAAATGACAAAAAGGCAAGGCTATAGTATGGCAAAAATGTCAAAAAATATGACATGTCCCAAAAAACAGCTGAAAAACACCTCAAAACAGCATAAAAAATAGCGTGCCAACACGCCATAGCATAGAATTTTGCAAAAACAGCCAAAAACACCATAAAAATGCATGTTGAAAAAATGACAAAAAAGGCAAGGCTATAGTATGGCAAAAATGTCAAAAATGACATGTCCCAAAAACAGCTGAAAACACCTCAAAACACAGCATAAAAATAGCGTGCCAAGACACGCCATAGCATAGAATTGCAAAAAAATGGCCAAAAATTGTTGAAAAAATGGACCAAAAAAAAAAGTATGGCAAAAATGTCATGACATGTCCCAAAAAACATGCTGAAAAGGCAAGCTAAAATTATGGCAAAAATGTCATAAAATAGAATGTCAAAAAAGCACCAAAAAAAAAATGCATGTTGCCGAAAAAAACAAGCATGGCTGAAAAACACCGTAAAAATATGTTTCCACATGTCCCAAAAACAGCTGAAAAAACAACCTCAAAACAGCATAAAATAAAGACACGCCATAGCATAAATTGCAAAAACAGCCAAAAAACACCAAAAAATGCATGTTGAAAAAATGACAAAAAAAGGCAAGGCTATAGTATGGCAAAAATGTCAAAATATGACATGTCCAAAAACAGCTGAAAACAACTCAAAACAGCATAAAATAGCGTGCCAAGACACGCCATAGCATAGAATTTTGCAAAAAACGGCCAAAAACACCATAAAAATGCATGTTGAAAAAATGACAAAAAAAGGCAAGGCTATAGTATGGCAAAAATGTCAAAATATGACATGTCCCAAAAACAGCTGAAAACAACTCAAAACAGCATAAAATAGCGTGCCAAGACACGCCATAGCATAGAATTTGCAAAAAAACCAAAAAACACCATAAAAATGCATGTTGAAAAAATGACCAAAAAGGCAAGGCTATAGTATGGCAAAAATGTCAAAATATGACATGTCCCAAAAACAGCTGAAAACACCTCAAAACAGCATAAAATAGCGTGCCAAGACACGCCATAGCATAGAATTTGCAAAAACAGCCAAAAACACCATAAAAATGCATGTTGAAAAAATGACAAAAAAAGGCAAGGCTATAGTATGGCAAAAATGTCAAAATATGACATGTCCCAAAAACAGCTGAAAACAACTCAAAACAGCATAAAATAGCGTGCCAAGACACGCCATAGCATAGCATAGAATTTTGCAAAAATGGCCAAAAACACCATAAAAATGCATGTTGAAAAAATGACAAAAAAGGCAAGGCTATAGTATGGCAAAAATGTCAAAATATGACATGTCCCAAAAACAGCTGAAAACACCTCAAAACAGCAAAAAATAGCGTGCCAAGACACGCCATAGCATAGAATTTTGCAAAAAAGCAAAAAACACCATAAAAATGCATGTTGAAAAAATGACAAAAAAAGGCAAGGCTATAGTATGGCAAAAATGTCAAAATATGACATGTCCCAAAAACAGCTGAAAACACCTCAAAACAGCATAAAATAGCGTGCCAAGACACGCCATAGCATAGAATTTTGCAAAAACAGGCCAAAAAACACCATAAAAAAATGCATGTTGAAAAAATGACCAAAAAGGCAAGGCTATAGTATGGCAAAAATGTCAAAATATGACATGTCCCAAAAACAGCTGAAAACACCTCAAAACAGCATAAAATAGCGTGCCAAGACACGCCATAGCATAGAATTTTGCAAAAAAGCCAAAAACACCATAAAAATGCATGTTGAAAAAATGAAAAAAAAGGCAAGGCTATAGTATGGCAAAAATGTCAAAATATGACATGTCCCAAAAACAGCTGAAAAAACAACTCAAAACAGCATAAAATAGCGTGCCAAGACACGCCATAGCAAAGAATTTTGCAAAAACAGCCAAAAACACCATAAAAATGCATGTTGAAAAAATGACAAAAAAAAAAAGGCAAGGCTATAGTATGGGCAAAAATGTCAAAATATGACATGTCCCAAAAACAGCTGAAAACACCTCAAAACAGCAAAAATAGCGTGCCAAGACACGCCATAGCATAGAATTTTGCAAAAAAAAGGACAAAAACACCATAAAAATGCATGTTGAAAAAATGACAAAAAAGGCAAGGCTATAGTATGGCAAAAATGTCAAAATATGACATGTCCCAAAAACAGCTGAAAACACCTCAAAACAGCATAAAATAGCGTGCCAAGACACGCCATAGCATAGAATTTTGCAAAACGGCCAAAAAAAACACCATAAAAATGCATGTTGAAAAAATGACCAAAAAGGCAAGGCTATAGTATGGCAAAAATGTCAAAATATGACATGTCCCAAAAACAGCTGAAAACAACTCAAAACAGCATAAAATAGCGTGCCAAGACACGCCATAGCATAGAATTTTTGCAAAAAACGGCCAAAAACACCAAAAAAATGCATGTTGAAAAAATGACCAAAAAGGCAAGGCTATAGTATGGCAAAAATGTCAAAATATGACATGTCCCAAAAACAGCTGAAAACAACTCAAAACAGCATAAAATAGCGTGCCAAGACACGCCATAGCATAGAATTTTGCAAAAACATGGCCAAAAAACACCATAAAAATGCATGTTGAAAAAATGACAAAAAAGGCAAGGCTATAGTATGGCAAAAATGTCAAAATATGACATGTCCCAAAAACAGCTGAAAACAACTCAAAACAGCATAAAATAGCGTGCCAAGACACGCCATAGCATAGAATTTTGCAAAAACAGCAAAAAACACCAAAAAATGCATGTTGAAAAAATGACAAAAAAAGGCAAGGCTATAGTATGGCAAAAATGTCAAAATATGACATGTCCCAAAAACAGCTGAAAAACAACTCAAAAACAGCATAAAATAGCGTGCCAAGACACGCCATAGCATAGAATTTTGCAAAAACAGCAAAAACACCATAAAAATGCATTGAAAAAATGACCAAAAAAGGCAAGGCTATAGTATGGCAAAAATGTCAAAATATGACACATCCCAAAAACAGCTGAAAACACCTCAAAACAGCATAAAATAGCGTGCCAAGACACGCCATAGCATAGAAATTTGCAAAAACAGCAAAAAACACCATAAAAATGCATGTTGAAAAAATGACAAAAAAAAGGCAAGGCTATAGTATGGCAAAAATGTCAAAATATGACATGTCCCAAAAACAGCTGAAAACAACTCAAAACAGCATAAAATAGCGTGCCAAGACACGCCATAGCATAGAATTTTGCAAAAACAGCCAAAAAACACCATAAAAATGCATGTTGAAAAAATGACCAAAAAGGCAAGGCTATAGTATGGCAAAAATGTCAAAAATATGACATGTCCCAAAAACAGCTGAAAACACTCAAAACAGCATAAAAAAGCGTGCCAAGACACGCCATAGCATAGAATTTTGCAAAAAACAGCAAAACACCATAAAAATGCATGTTGAAAAAATGACAAAAAAAGGCAAGGCTATAGTATGGCAAAAATGTCAAAATATGACATGTCCCAAAAACAGCTGAAAACAACTCAAAACAGCATAAAATAGCGTGCCAAGACACGCCATAGCATATAGAATTTTGCAAAAAAACAGCAAAAAACACCATAAAAATGCATGTTGAAAAAATGACAAAAAAGGCAAGGCTATAGTATGGCAAAAATGTCAAAATATGACACATGTCCCAAAAACAGCTGAAAACAACTCAAAAAACAGCATAAAAAAAATAGCGTGCCAAGACACGCCATAGCATAGAATTTTGCAAAAAAACAACCAAAAACACCATAAAAATGCATGTTGAAAAAAATGACCAAAAAGGCAAGGCTATAGTATGGCAAAAATGTCAAAATATGACATGTCCCAAAAACAGCTGAAAACACACTCAAAACAGCATAAAATAGCGTGCCAAGACACGCCATAGCATAGAATGTTGCAAAAAACAGCCAAAAACACCATAAAAAATGCATGTTGAAAAAATGATGAAAAAAAAAGGCAAGGCTATAGTATGGCAAAAATGTCAAAATATGACATGTCCCAAAAACAGCTGAAAACACCTCAAAACAGCATAAAATAGCGTGCCAAGACACGCCATAGCATAGAATTTTGCAAAAACAGCCAAAAAAACACCATAAAAATGCATGTTGAAAAAAAATGACCAAAAAGGCAAGGCTATAGTATGGCAAAAATGTCAAAATATGACATGTCCCAAAAAACAGCTGAAAACAACTCAAAACAGCATAAAATAGCGTGCCAAGACACGCCATAGCATAGAATTTTGCAAAAACAGCCAAAAACACCATAAAAATGCATGTTGAAAAAATGACCAAAAAGGCAAGGCTATAGTATGGCAAAAATGTCAAAATATGACATGTCCCAAAAACAGCTGAAAACACCTCAAAACAGCATAAAATAGCGTGCCAAGACACGCCATAGCATAGAATGTTGCAAAAACAGCAAAAAACACCATAAAAAATGCATGTTGAAAAAATGACAAAAAAGGCAAGGCTATAGTATGGCAAAAATGTCAAAATATGACATGTCCCAAAAAAACAGCTGAAAACAACTCAAAACAGCATAAAATAGCGTGCCAAGACACGCCATAGCATAGAATTTTGCAAAAACAGCAAAAAAACACCATAAAAATGCATGTTGAAAAAATGACCAAAAAGGCAAGGCTATAGTATGGCAAAAAATGTCAAAATATGACATGTCCCAAAAACAGCTGAAAACAACTCAAAACAGCATATAAAATAGCGTGCCAAGACACGCCATAGCAAAGAATGTTGCAAAAACAGCAAAAAACACCATAAAAATGCATGTTGAAAAAATGACAAAAAAGGCAAGGCTATAGTATGGCAAAAATGTCAAAATATGACATGTCCCAAAAACAGCTGAAAACAACTCAAAACAGCATAAAAAATAGCGTGCCAAGACACGCCATAGCATAGAATTTTGCAAAAACAGCCAAAAAAAACACCATAAAAATGCATGTTGAAAAAATGACCAAAAAAGGCAAGGCTATAGTATGGCAAAAATGTCAAAATATGACATGTCCCAAAAACAGCTGAAAACAACTCAAAACAGCATAAAATAGCGTGCCAAGACACGCCATAGCATAGAATTTTGCAAAAACAGCCAAAAAACACCAAAAAATGCATGTTGAAAAAATGACCAAAAAGGCAAGGCTATAGTATGGCAAAAATGTCAAAATATGACATGTCCCAAAAACAGCTGAAAACAACTCAAAACAGCATAAAATAGCGTGCCAAGACACGCCATAGCATAGAAATTTTGCAAAAAAACGGCCAAAAACACCATAAAAATGCATGTTGAAAAAATGACCAAAAAAGGCAAGGCTATAGTATGGCAAAAATGTCAAAATATGACATGTCCCAAAAACAGCTGAAAAACAACTCAAAACAGCATAAAATAGCGTGCCAAGACACGCCATAGCATAGAATTTTGCAAAAACAAGCCAAAAACACCATAAAAATGCATGTTGAAAAAATGACAAAAAAGGCAAGGCTATAGTATGGCAAAAATGTCAAAATATGACATGTCCCAAAAACAGCTGAAAACAACTCAAAACAGCATAAAAATAGCGTGCCAAGACACGCCATAGCATAGAATTTTGCAAAAAAGGACCAAAAAAACACCATAAAAAAATGCATGTTGAAAAAATGACCAAAAAAAGGCAAGGCTATAGTATGGCAAAAATGTCAAAATATGACATGTCCCAAAAACAGCTGAAAACAACTCAAAAACAGCATAAAATAGCGTGCCAAGACACGCCATAGCATAGAATTTTGCAAAAACAGCCAAAAAACACCATAAAAAATGCATGTTGAAAAAATGACAAAAAAGGCAAGGCTATAGTATGGCAAAAATGTCAAAATATGACATGTCAAAAAAAACAGCTGAAAACAACTCAAAACAGCATAAAATAGCGTGCCAAGACACGCCATAGCATAGAATTTTGCAAAAAAAAAAAAAACACCATAAAAAATGCATGTTGAAAAAATGACCAAAAAGGCAAGGCTATAGTATGGCAAAAATGTCAAAATATGACATGTCCCAAAAACAGCTGAAAACACCTCAAAACAGCATAAAATAGCGTGCCAAGAGCAAACACGCCATAGCATAGAATTTTGCAAAAACAGCAAAAAACACCATAAAAATGCATGTTGAAAAAATGACCAAAAAGGCAAGGCTATAGTATGGCAAAAATGTCAAAATATGACATGTCCCAAAAACAGCTGAAAACAACTCAAAAACAGCATAAAATAGCGTGCCAAGACACGCCATAGCATAGAATGTTGCAAAAACAGCAAAAAAACACCATAAAAATGCATGTTGAAAAAAATGACAAAAAAGGCAAGGCATATAGTATGGCAAAAATGTCAAAATATGACATGTCCCAAAAACAGCTGAAAACAACTCAAAACAGCATAAAATAGCGTGCCAAAGACACGCCATAGCATAGAATTTTGCAAAAAACAGCAAAAAAAACACCATAAAAATGCATGTTGAAAAAATGACCAAAAAGGCAAGGCTATAGTATGGCAAAAATGTCAAAATATGACATGTCCCAAAAACAGCTGAAAACAACTCAAAACAGCATAAAATAGCGTGCCAAGACACGCCATAGCATAGAATTTTGCAAAAACGGCCAAAAACACCATAAAAAATGCATGTTGAAAAAATGACCAAAAAGGCAAGGCTATAGTATGGCAAAAATGTCAAAATATGACATGTCCCAAAAACAGCTGAAAAACAACTCAAAACAGCATAAAATAGCGTGCCAAGACACGCCATAGCATAGAATTTTGCAAAAACAGCCAAAAACACCATAAAAATGCATGTTGAAAAAAATGACAAAAAAGGCAAGGCTATAGTATGGCAAAAATGTCAAAATATGACATGTCCCAAAAACAGCTGAAAACAACTCAAAACAGCATAAAATAGCGTGCCAAGACACGCCATAGCATAGAATGTTGCAAAAAAGCAAAAACACCATAAAAATGCATGTTGAAAAAATGACCAAAAAGGCAAGGCTATAGTATGGCAAAAATGTCAAAATATGACATGTCCCAAAAACAGCTGAAAACAACACAACTCAAAACAGCATAAAATAGCGTGCCAAGACACGCCATAGCATAGAATTTTGCAAAAACAGCAAAAAACACCATAAAAATGCATGTTGAAAAAATGACCAAAAAGGCAAGGCTATAGTATGGCAAAAATGTCAAAATATGACATGTCCCAAAAACAGCTGAAAACAACTCAAAACAGCATAAAATAGCGTGCCAAGACACGCCATAGCATAGAATGTTGCAAAAACAGCAAAAAAACACCATAAAATGCATGTTGAAAAAATGACAAAAAAGGCAAGGCTATAGTATGGCAAAAATGTCAAAATATGACATGTCCCAAAAACAGCTGAAAACAACTCAAAACAGCATAAAATAGCGTGCCAAGACACGCCATAGCATAGAATTTTGCAAAAACATGGCCAAAAACACCATAAAAATGCATGTTGAAAAAATGACCAAAAAGGCAAGGCTATAGTATGGCAAAAATGTCAAAATATGACATGTCCCAAAAACAGCTGAAAACAACTCAAAACACAGCATAAAATAGCGTGCCAAGACACGCCATAGCATAAAATTTTGCAAAAACGGCCAAAAAAACACCATAAAAATGCATGTTGAAAAAATGACAAAAAAGGCAAGGCTATAGTATGGCAAAAATGTCAAAATATGACATGTCCCAAAAACAGCTGAAAACAACTCAAAACAGCATAAAATAGCGTGCCAAGACACGCCATAGCATAGAATTTGCAAAAACAGCAAAAAAAAAACACCATAAAAATGCATGTTGAAAAAATGACCAAAAAGGCAAGGCTATAGTATGGCAAAAATGTCAAAATATGACATGTCCCAAAAACAGCTGAAAACAACTCAAAACAGCATAAAATAGCGTGCAAGACACGCCATAGCATAGAATTTTGCAAAAACAGCGGCCCAAAAACACCATAAAAATGCATGTTGAAAAAATGACAAAAAAAGGCAAGGCTATAGTATGGCAAAAATGTCAAAATATGACATGTCCCAAAAACAGCTGAAAACAACTCAAAACAGCATAAAATAGCGTGCCAAGACACGCCATAGCATAGAATTTTGCAAAAACAGCAAAAAAACACACCATAAAAATGCATGTTGAAAAAATGACAAAAAAGGCAAGGCTATAGTATGGCAAAAATGTCAAAATATGACATGTCCCAAAAACAGCTGAAAACAACTCAAAACAGCATAAAATAGCGTGCCAAGACACGCCATAGCATAGAATTTTGCAAAAACAGCAAAAACACCATAAAAATGCATGTTGAAAAAATGACAAAAAAGGCAAGGCTATAGTATGGCAAAAATGTCAAAATATGACATGTCCCAAAAACAGCTGAAAACAACTCAAAACAGCATAAAATAGCGTGCCAAGACACGCCATAGCATAGAATTTTGCAAAAACAACCAAAAAACACCATAAAAATGCATGTTGAAAAAATGACAAAAAAGGCAAGGCTATAGTATGGCAAAAATGTCAAAATATGACATGTCCCAAAAACAGCTGAAAACAACTCAAAACAGCATAAAATAGCGTGCCAAGACATGCCATAGCATAGAATGTTGCAAAAACAGACCAAAAAACACCATAAAAATGCATGTTGAAAAAATGAAAAAAAGGCAAGGCTATAGTATGGCAAAAATGTCAAAATATGACATGTCCCAAAAACAGCTGAAAACAACTCAAAACAGCATAAAATAGCGTGCCAAGACACGCCATAGCATATAGAATTTTGCAAAAACAACCAAAAACACCATAAAAATGCATGTTGAAAAAATGACAAAAAAGGCAAGGCTATAGTATGGCAAAAATGTCAAAATATGACATGTCCCAAAAACAGCTGAAAACAACTCAAAACAGCATAAAATAGCGTGCCAAGACACGCCATTGCATAGAATTTTGTAAAAAAGGACCAAAACACCAAAAAAATGCATGTTGAAAAAATGACAAAAAAGGCAAGGCTATAGTATGGCAAAAATGTCAAAATATGACATGTCCCAAAAACAGCTGAAAACAACTCAAAACAGCATAAAATAGCGTGCCAAGACACGCCATAGCATAGAATTTTGCAAAAACAGCAAAAAACACCATAAAAATGCATGTTGAAAAAATGAAAAAAAGGCAAGGCTATAGTATGGCAAAAATGTCAAAATATGACATGTCCCAAAAACAGCTGAA
This sequence comes from Plectropomus leopardus, assembly GCF_008729295.1. NCBI lineage: Eukaryota > Metazoa > Chordata > Actinopteri > Perciformes > Serranidae > Plectropomus > Plectropomus leopardus. The sequence goes on from NC_056483.1 coordinate 11,635,931, forward strand.
AACAACTCAAAACAGCATAAAATAGCGTGCCAAGACACGCCATAGCAGAATTTTGCAAAAACAGCAAAAACACCATAAAAATGCATGTTGAAAAAATGACCAAAAAGGCAAGCTATATAGTATGGCAAAAATGTCAAAATATGACATGTCCCAAAAACAGCTGAAAACAACTCAAAACAGCATAAAATAGCGTGCCAAGACACGCCATAGCATAGAATTTTGCAAAAACAACCAAAAACACCATAAAAATGCATGTTGAAAAAATGACAAAAAAGGCAAGGCTATAGTATGGCAAAAATGTCAAAATATGACATGTCCCAAAAACAGCTGAAAACAACTCAAAACAGCATAAAATAGCGTGCCAAGACACGCCATAGCATAGAAATTTGCAAAAACAGCAAAAACACCATAAAAATGCATGTTGAAAAAATGACCAAAAAGGCAAGGCTATAGTATGGCAAAAATGTCAAAATATGACATGTCCAAAAAAAAACAGCTGAAAACAACTCAAAACAGCATAAAAATAGCGTGCCAAGACACGCCATAGCATAGAATTTTGCAAAAAAACAGCAAAAACACCATAAAAATGCATGTTGAAAAAATGACCAAAAAGGCAAGGCTATAGTATGGCAAAAATGTCAAAATATGACATGTCCCAAAAACAGCTGAAAACAACTCAAAACAGCATAAAATAGCGTGCCAAGACACGCCATAGCATAAAATGTTGCAAAAACAGCAAAAAACACCATAAAAAATGCATGTTGAAAAAATGACCAAAAAGGCAAGGCTATAGTATGGCAAAAATGTCAAAATATGACATGTCCCAAAAACAGCTGAAAACAACTCAAAACAGCATAAGTAGCGTGCCAAGACACGCCATAGCATAGAATTTTGCAAAAACAGCAAAAAACACCATAAAAATGCATGTTGAAAAAAATGACCAAAAAGGCAAGGCTATAGTATGGCAAAAATGTCAAAATATGACATGTCCCAAAAACAGCTGAAAACAACTCAAAACAGCATAAAATAGCGTGCCAAGACACGCCATAGCATAAAATGTTGCAAAAACAGCAAAAAAAAACACCATAAAAATGCATGTTGAAAAAATGACAAAAAAGGCAAGGCTATAGTATGGCAAAAATGTCAAAATATGACATGTCCCAAAAACAGCTGAAAACAACTCAAAACAGCATAAAATAGCGTGCCAAGACACGCCATAGCATAGAATTTTGCAAAAACAGCAAAAAACACCATAAAAATGCATGTTGAAAAAATGACCAAAAAGGCAAGGCTATAGTATGGCAAAAATGTCAAAATATGACATGTCCCAAAAACAGCTGAAAACAACTCAAAACAGCATAAAATAGCGTGCCAAGACACGCCATAGCATAAATTTTGCAAAAACAGCAAAAAACACCATAAAAATGCATGTTGAAAAAATGACAAAAAAGGCAAGGCTATAGTATGGCAAAAATGTCAAAATATGACATGTCCCAAAAACAGCTGAAAACAACTCAAAAAACAGCATAAAATAGCGTGCCAAGACACGCCATAGCATAGAATTTTGCAAAAACAGCAAAAAACACCATAAAAATGCATGTTGAAAAAATGACCAAAAAGGCAAGGCTATAGTATGGCAAAAATGTCAAAATATGACATGTCCCAAAAACAGCTGAAAACAACTCAAAACAGCATAAAATAGCGTGCCAAGACACGCCATTGCATAGAATTTTGTAAAAAAGGAAAAAACACCATAAAAATGCATGTTGAAAAAATGACAAAAAAAGCAAGGCTATAGTATGGCAAAAATGTCAAAATATGACATGTCCCAAAAACAGCTGAAAACAACTCAAAACAGCATAAAATAGCGTGCCAAGACACGCCATAGCATAGAATTTTGCAAAAACAGCAAAAAACACCATAAAAATGCATGTTGAAAAAATGACCAAAAAGGCAAGGCTATAGTATGGCAAAAATGTCAAAATATGACATGTCCCAAAAACAGCTGAAAACAACTCAAAACAGCATAAAATAGCGTGCCAAGACATGCCATAGCATAGAATGTTGCAAAAACAGCAAAAAACACCATAAAAATGCATGTTGAAAAAATGACCAAAAAGGCAAGGCTATAGTATGGCAAAAATGTCAAAATATGACATGTCCCAAAAACAGCTGAAAACAACTCAAAACAGCATAAAATAGCGTGCCAAGACACGCCATAGCATAGAATTTTGCAAAAAACAGCAATAAACACCATAAAAATGCATGTTGAAAAAATGACCAAAAAGGCAAGGCTATAGTATGGCAAAAATGTCAAAATATGACATGTCCCAAAAACAGCTGAAAACAACTCAAAACAGCATAAAATAGCGTGCCAAGACACGCCATAGCATAGAATTTTGCAAAAACAGCAAAAAACACCATTAAAAATGCATGTTGAAAAAATGACAAAAAAGGCAAGGCTATAGTATGGCAAAAATGTCAAAATAGGACATGTCCCAAAAGCAGCTGAAAACAACTCAAAACAGCACAAAATAGCGTGCCAAGACACGCCATTGCATAGAGTTTTGCAAAAAAAGGACCAAAACACCATAAAAATGCATGTTGAAAAAATGACCAAAAAAAGCAAGGCTATAGTATGGCAAAAATGTCAAAATATGACATGTCCCAAAAACAGCTGAAAACAACTCAAAACAGCATAAAATAGCGTGCCAAGACACACCATAGCAGAGAATTTTGCAAAAAAGGACCAAAAACACCATAAAAATGCATGTTGAAAAAATGACCAAAAAGGCAAGGCTATAGTATGGCAAAAATGTCAAAATAGGACATGTCCCAAAAACAGCTGAAAACAACTCAAAACAGCATAAAATAGCGTGCCAAGACACGCCATTGCATAGAATTTTGCAAAAAAACCAAAAACACCATAAAAATGCATGTTGAAAAAATGACAAAAAAGGCAAGGCTATAGTATGGCAAAAAATGTCAAAATATGACATGTCCCAAAAACAGCTGAAAACAACTCAAAACAGCATATAAAATAGCGTGCCAAGACACGCCATAGCATAGAATTTTGCAAAAACAGCAAAAAACACCATAAAAATGCATGTTGAAAAAATGACCAAAAAGGCAAGGCTATAGTATGGCAAAAATGTCAAAATATGACATGTCCCAAAAACAGCTGAAAAAACAACTCAAAACAGCATAAAAGTAGCGTGCCAAGACATGCCATAGCATAGAATTTTGCAAAAACGGACCAAAAACACCATAAAAATGCATGTTGAAAAAATGACCAAAAAGGCAAGGCTATAGTATATGGCAAAAATGTCAAAATAGGACATGTCCCAAAAACAGCTGAAAACAACTCAAAACAGCATAAAATAGCGTGCCAAGACACACCATAGCAGAGAATTTTGCAAAAACAACCAAAAAACACCATAAAAATGCATGTTGAAAAAATGACAAAAAAGGCAAGGCTATAGTATGGCAAAAATGTCAAAATATGACATGTCCCAAAAACAGCTGAAAACAACTCAAAACAGCATAAAGTAGCGTGCCAAGACACGCCATAGCATAGAATTTTGCAAAAACGGACCAAAACACCATACATAAAAATGCATGTTGAAAAAATGACCAAAAAGGCAAGGCTATAGTATGGCAAAAATGTCAAAATATGACATGTCCCAAAAACAGCTGAAAACAACTCAAAACACCAAAACATAGCGTGCCAAGACACGCCATTGCATAGAATTTTGTAAAAAAGGACCAAAACACCATAAAAATGCATGTTGAAAAAATGACAAAAAAGCAAGGCTATAGTATGGCAAAAATGTCAAAATATGACATGTCCCAAAAACAGCTGAAAACAACTCAAAACAGCATAAAGTAGTGTGCCAAGACACGCCATAGCATAGAATTTTGCAAAAACAGCAAAAAACACCATTAAAATGCATGTTGAAAAAATGACAAAAAAGGCAAGGCTATAGTATGGCAAAAATGTCAAAATAGGACATGTCCCAAAATAGCTGAAAACAACTCAAAACAGCATAAAATAGCGTGCCAAGACACGCCATAGCATGAAATTTTGCAAAAACAGCAATAAACACCATAAAAATGCATGTTGAAAAAATGACAAAACAGGCAAGGCTATAGTATGGCAAAAATGTCAAAATATGACATGTCCCAAAAGCAGCTGAAAACAACTCAAAAGAGCACAAAATAGCGTGCCAAGACACACCATAGCAGAGAATTTTGCAAAAAAGGACCAAAACACCATGAAAATGCATGTTGAAAAAATGACCAAAAAGGCAAGGCTATAGTATGGCAAAAATGTCAAAATATGACATGTCCCAAAAACAGCTGAAAACAACTCAAAACAGCATAAAATAGCGTGCCAAGACACGTCATTGCATAGAGTTTTGCAAAAACAGCAAAAAACACCATAAAAATGCATGTTGAAAAAATGACAAAAAAGGCAAGGCTATAGTATGGCAAAAATGTCAAAATATGACATGTCAACAAACAGCTGAAAACCACATAAAATAGTAAATTGAGATAGCATAGAATGCCGAAAAAACAAAAAAAAAAAATCATAATATCGTAGGTCAAAAAACGACTAAAAATGCCATACTGTAATATGCAGACAAATGTCAAAATATAATGTGACATATAAATGTACCAAAAACAGCTGAAAATCACTTGAAATAGTCTGTAGAAATAAGTCATATAAAAGAATGTAATATTTCCTAGACATCATTATATAGCATGTCAAAAAACATCATAGCATAGTAAGCAGTTAAAAAAAAAACTATTAACTGTTCGCCAGGACAAGGGAGAGAATTAGACGTGACTGGTTTCACATTTTGAACCGTGCAGGTGGCCATTTACAGTCCAGTTATTGACAATCAATTTCAAATAAAATACTTTTACTAAATAATACCCTTTGTGTGTCTTGATAATATTTCTGTCTTTGATGTCGGCTCTTTAAGACCAAAGTAGATATAAATGACAAGGGGTTGTAGTGTTTTAACCTGATCCACAGGGTCAAAAAACATTCAGTGTGTGGTTCTAATATGTTTACCATTCATGACAGTGCAAATATTCAAGAACTTACCAAGAGTTCGAAGCAAGACAAACTGCATCCCGAGAGCGAAAGGCCTCTCCTGTTCATCAACAGACCTGACAACAGAGAAATGGCAAGTTGATGATGCTGATTCACTGCACTGTATCCAAATAAAATTACATAAGAAAAAAAATCTTTTCATCTATTCAAAATGACAGGGAAATAAGACCAAAATTGGATACAACTTTCAATGGTTAGCTCCCTTACCTGAGTGTGACGATGATGGCGGAGGGCTGGGCACAGGCGGTGATTAGAGTGACAATGAAGAGGAAGATGAGGAAAGGGATGAGAGTGTTGCAGGTGCGGTCGCACTTCCCCGACACGGCGTAGCCATTCTCATTCAGGTAGGTTTTAACGATGACCAGCTGGAGCTGGTTGACCTGGCCGCCCGAGGACGGTGTGATGACCTGTCTGCTCTGCACACAGCCGCAGTCTGTGTAGTTCCTAATCTGTTGTCATAAACAACATAAGTAAATCCCACCATTCACTACCAACATCTCTCTTTTTAAAAGAAAATCCTAACATAATTCCATTGAAACACTAGTGAATAAATGAGTAAGATGAAATCTAAATTTAGACACAGATAGACAGACTGGGTGGCACCAGTCATGTTGTGCTATCTAGACGTTTCCTTTTCTCATGCTGGTATAATTTCCTATCTGACATTGTTTTGGAGTCTGTTACTTCCTGTCCTTTCAGAGCTATGGGAGGAGAATGTACAGAGAGAGCAGGTCCTTGTGATTATGATTAGTGTGTCCGCTCTCTGAAATCACTTTCATCTCGCCTTTTATATTGTACTTGTAAATGGCTGCAATTTTTTTCTGACACAGGAAAACAATGAAGGTGTGTGTGTGTGTGTGTGTGTGTGTGTTTACCCCAGTACTATCGTTGCCCACTGTGCTGCATCCAGCCAGACAGGGGTTGAAATAGGTGATGCCGTCAGAGCCGCAGACCGGAGCGTACTCATGGATCCTGCAGCCACAGTTCACGTTGCAACTGCCTGTCAGGTTCCTGTGGGTCATGGTTAGGGTTGGGCTGCACACACAGAGCACACAGAAAACATTTGTTCAGAACAACAGGAACCCTTTATAGCCGTTCCACTTCGGTGTAGGGGCTACACGCTTCTTTGTAACTCTTGTTTTTCCTAGCATTTCAAAACCTTTTAGATAATGTTAAAATGCTTTGAGAAAGTTGCTTTTCTTTTTTTTAATTCACACTTTGGAAATGTATTTCCACAGAAATGCTATGTCAGCAAGGGCCAGAGGCAGGGGACTTGGCCATTCAAGTATCTGCAGGAGCTTTTATTAAATTTCTGCACATTAATGCATCTAGGTTAGTGTGGCCCTGCTGGGACAGCAGCACACCATTTCTATCTAGAAAAAAATTATGGCGCTATACGTCGCATTTTAGACTACATTTCCAATAACACCCAGTGCTTCGTGCTGCAAAGAGAGTAAGACTCCATATCCCCACTCTCCTTCCCTGCATGGCATCACTCCATAAAGTTTAGTTTCAGCAGAAAAAGGAGCCATTAAAAAATGTGTATGGTGTGATCACATACCCTTGTCTACATAATGCATCTTTTTGATGACTTTCTACTTATTTTCTACCCTTATTTTATTTTGTTTTTATTTATTTAATTACACCCCCCTTTTCCACCTATTTGTTTATTGTATTTGATTTCTTATTCATTTATTTATCTTTTTATTTTATTTTATTTTCCATGACAATAGTTCCTTCTCAGTGCAGAAACAATGAGTTTTTAAAATGATGAAATGATGCAAAATGTAGCCCATGAGGGGGAAAAAAAAGTCTGCCAGTCTCTTGAAAAATGTCAACTGTAGTCTCTGTGTCTCTTTTCTAATCTGCTGCACATAATCCTTTTAATGATCTCTAATCTAGCCGTTCGCCGGCCTGTGTGATGTGTGATGATAGAGGGACAGAGACAAGGGGGTGAGGAAGTGACACCTCCAGTGACTCGGTGTGGGAACATTCGCTTTAAGCCAAACAGGACTTTGGCTCCATCTAAACTGAGGGCAGTGAAGCGAGTCCTGGGTTTTCTCTGGGCAGCTTCGCTCTGAGCCCTGCGGAACAGCCGGGGACGGGCCCTAACAACACAACAGCCTGGGAGTGACGCTGTAGCATACACACACATACACAAAAGCATCACGGACAATACATCTCTCTCTGATAGTTTTTGATAGTGTGTTTAAAATGCCAAAAATGTAATTATTTTATGCCACTTCTCAAAATCAGTGGACCATCATTTTTCACAGGACCATAAAGGGACACTCATCCTCATTTATACTGGTTGTCACAGGGGAAGCAAATTTGGGCCTGTCCTGACATAACAGTGTCACATTCCAGACACTGTGTGTGAGAGAGACAGTGTGTGTGTGTGTGTGTGTGTGTGTGTGTGTGTGTGTGTGTGTGTGTGTGTGCATGCGCACGTAAAAAAAAAGGCATCAGTCCTGCTAGAATCTCAGGCTCACTGCACTGATTGCACATGTCCTTTTTTCAGACTAAACCCCAGCCTCGGCTGAACCCTCCAGATGTCGTGTCACTGTGTGCTGGCTGAACTGCATAAAAAACCCAAAGCGGGAGCCAAGAGAGCGAGTGGCTTAATGTGGTTTAGCGCTGCAGACTCCGAGCGGGCAGAGTGACGACAAATTCTGAGCTGTGAGGTTTTATTAAGATGTTTTGTAACAGAGAGGCTGTGTTTTTGCTGATTCCTTTTAGCTTTGCTTTGAAAATGGACGTCAAACATGATGACACAGCAGCTTTTAATTAAGCATACAGGACCAACTCATAATGATGCAACACTTGAATATTGCATAACTTGACCTCCTGGCCCTGAAATGCCAGAGGACTTTTGGAGTTTGTCTTTTTTTTTGTCAAATAGTCTCCAGTCTGTCAGCAGGGGGAGAGCTGTGTCTAGACAAGTGTGAGAGCAGACATAAAGGGTGGGCTTGGGTTAAACATTCCTCATGAGGGTGCTAGCAGTGACTAGTGACCAGTGCTGTTCATAATGAGGAGCCCCCACAGGCTCACACGTCTTGTTGACCCCTCTATAAACAGCGGCTTAAACAAAGACTGCAGTTATTAATGGGTCAGCTACGGGACTTTAAAGGGCCCGTTGACTATTTGACAAATATTCACCATGATTAACTTAGTTACGTGTAAAGTAAATTTCACAGTGGTTTAGCTATTTCACCTCTCTTTGCTGAGTGTTTAGTGAACTTCTGAGAAGATGCAGTTGGCTGACTGGTGCAGCCTACAAAAGGCAACCAGGTCCATAAGCAAAGGATTTTTTTTCATAATATGTATACATACATACATACTCTAAATCTATACTTCTTACTATATGCACAACAAACTTTAAATGTTCACTTCTGGTACATGTTATGCAATGTACACTATGATAAGATTGCAATACAGCAGATATGTAATATGTTTGTGTGTCTATATCATCCAAGGTCACTCCGTTCACAGTAACTCTATGTGTCTCTCTGTATGAGTGTGTTCACAATCATGTGTGCCAACAGACGTCCGCTCTATATTTCTGTCCGCAGGGGCTGACACATCGGATGACTGTTTTTGTTAACTGTGCAGCCTGGCTGCTGATGTGGTGTCGAGCAGTCGCTTCAGAAATAGAGGTGGCAGAGTGATTCAGCGGAGCCACAAGAGCAGATGCCAGTGTTGCTAATTAATCATTCGCACTCCACAACAATGCCACAACACATGAGGATGATGGGAGCGGTGACAGCATCCCCGGCCCACACCCTCCTACAGTATGTACGTATATCAGACATAACGTCATATGCAGACCTTTTTTAAATAAGCCATTTACAAACAAATGTATACCTGACTCCCAAGTATAAAAGCGGTGACAACCATAAATATGGACCTTTGACAACCAGTATTTTGACTTTTTGAATGTTTCTATTTAATGTAAAGCATAACTTTATCATCTCTCTGTCGACTGTGTGTGTGTGTGTGTGTGTGTGTCTGCTCCTCTCTCGCTCTTGGCTTAGACACAATTTACAAATATATGGAAATGGCTAATATAAAAGCTACAATTACAAACAGTAGACTATTTATATAATACTGTAGATGGGCAGATCGTGAAATTTCATCATGCAGAAGGTAAAAATCGGGACAATTGAAACTAAGGGCGGGAAAGTAAAAAAAAGGCTGGCAAGCATGGGATGCATATTTTCTCATTTTATCATATCAGATAAATGTTATCATTCATAATAAATTTGCTTATTCGTGTGTTTGTTAGCCAGATTTGCTCATGGCACATGAAAAACAATAGACCGGACCTTGAAACTATCACTGCAGATCGCAAGCCAATTTCCCTTCTAATATGTGTTTCCCCCTAAAAACTGGTGCTTCAGGACTCTTCTGTCTAAGCCATGGTTGCAGAATGAACAGGTACCACAGGGGTAAAGCAAGGACAGATAGTCCACTCGTTAATCAATCAAATATACTTTGGCAGCTGTTACTAAACTTGGGCTGCCTGCCCAGATAAAGTCTGAGTGTGTGATACTACATTTGCCCTTACCCAGTGGTGTAGGGTATGTTGATGCCTCCTAAATTGATGCTCTCGCAGCCCACTATGAAGAGTGTGGAGAAGCAAAGCAAAGACACCCCGCTGCAGATCATGGCCAGCTTGGCTGACTCTCTGGCGCCGAGCTTCAGCTTCTTGATGATGTAGCCCCCTAGCACGATACCAACCCCGGCACTTGGTACGATGATCACACCTGTGAGAGAGATCAGAGAAAAGACTAGCTGATGAGGTGGAAAAAACATCAGAAGTGTCGCAAACAGCACAGAAATAGAGCAGCTAATTTGTGTCAAGAAAATATGTTAACACTGAATGAATCACTGTAAAGCCTGAATGACTAAGTGCAAGAAGCATCTGATCTACAGTATTTAAATTGGGAACACCAACACAAATTACATAAGCATGTCATGCTTTTATATGAAAGCTTGTATGGTGTCTTGTTGGACACGGTTGCTTGAAAAAGAAAGTTGACAGGACATTCCATGTCATACCAAGAATAAATGCCTTTGAAGAAAAGTGGAAAAAAGGGATCAGAGCAGGCTTCACTGCATCAATGAGACCAGGCTACGCTGAGGGCTACCAGCGAGTCTTTAACAGACTATGGCAGCACGGAGCACATGCTCTCAGTCCACTAGAGCTGGTCTAATTGACAGCATGAAGACAGGCAAAGCTGGCTGCCTCAGGATGGACCGGGTGGAAAGTGTCAAATAGTGCAGGAGTTAAGGCCTAGGAAGGCGGCACATGGCAGCCCTTGAGCCCTGCCACGGGCACGTGCAGCCGGGTAACAAGCAAGATGGGGTCAGTCTGCGGGGATGGAGGGTCAACAAAAACAGAGAAGTGATCCAAGTGCACAGAAATGTCATCTGGCTTCTCCCTCTGTATATGTGTGTGTGTGTGTAACAGTGACAGAACATGTGTCTCTTTGGGCACCCTCAGTGAGAGCTATGCAACAGACAGCTGTGGCATAACATTATCCTGTAAGTGCATGTCCATGAGCTAAAATCTTGTGCTTTTTGCAGGATTAAACATGTACACAGTTCAAAGCAGATATCATATCACAGGGACATAAGGCACACGCACACAACACACAACACACAACACACACACTCTGCTGATGCTACATGAATGATGTATACACGCATTTTATCTGGATTAACGCTCATTTGATAAATGTGTGCATGTATGCATGTCGGTGCTAATCTAACATAGAGATCCTACATCAGAGAAGCCGTTAATCTCACGACAAACTTTAATGCTGCATAAAATTGTCAGCTGCAGTCTGTAAAGCACAAAAATAAGAAAAGTACAGTAAGAAAGGAAGGTGGCTATTTGAAAGGAACAGTGGCTGAGATTAAGAGAGGCACCAGAGTGAGAAAAAAAGTCAGATAAATCGTCAGAGAGCAGAAACAGCAGCATGGGAGAAACTGCAGCTGAGGGAGGCGTGTGTGATATGTTGCAGTGCTATTTCTGTAGCAACATCTAATGAGCATGTAGCAGTGGCGGCTCTTTAACCGGGTATGTTACAGACTCATGGAGGTGGCAATTTGTGAGATTTCCAGTTATCGTATTTTGACATCTTTGGTTTCTACACTGTTGTTTTTATGATTATTCCTTCTACAGTGAGACAAAGATATCACAAGCCCTTCTTTGGACTTGTCAGCCACAGGGGGTATTACTGCTGATTCTAGATAGAAGGTAGATCTCTTTGTCATTTTTTAACCTACCTACCTTTTATCTAACTTTTATAATATGTACCTAACTATTTAGTAGGTACATAATATAAGTAGGTCAGTGTTAAATACCTAACCTAACTAAAATGATACCTAACTATTCTACTATGTACTTCTAGCAAAGCATTGTTTATGCTGCTGAAAATATGGAAATCATTATTTCCTGTACAGCTTAGTCCCAACCAAAACAGTAAAGTTATAGGCGCTCAAAACCAAAACAACGAGCTGAAAGATACTACAAAGCATGAGCAAGGCTCTTGTGGGCTGTCAATTGTGTGTGATTGTCACTATAAGTGTCCACTTTTATATTTCACTTAATTATTTGACTCATTGTTATTATGAAATATTTACTATGGCAGCTTTAAGCTCCAAGTTCATCAAGTCTTATCAGATTTGACCATCAAAAGTACTGGCATGGCCATCAGCCTCAGCTGTACTTTATGTTAAGTGCTGGGGGGTAATCCCAGCTCCTCTGTTTATTATTGAGATAAACGGTCCAACCATGCTTGCATGTTAGTGCATGTAGTCCCTGTGAGTGTGTCCTACTGGCTAGCTAATCAACACCACTATGCACTACCTTCCAACAGCAATTCCCATGTCCATTTTTTTATGGTCTATTGTCAAATACCTTTATTATTTACACATGCAAAAACACTGTCTGGTATTCTGTTCATTCTTAAAAAAAAACATTCTCTCACAATCATCAGGGAAATGTCACAGTTGCTTCGTCCATCTGTCTGCCCCAAGGAAGCATTGTGCTCCCATCAACAGAAGTGCCCTCTCCTCCTTTTCCTCCTCGCCAACAATCATCATATCCAGCAGCTTGGCATCGTTTGGGTAGCCATGGCAACCGCACTACCCGTTTGCCCTTACCCCTTGTATCCTGGCAACAGGCAGATAAGAAGAGGCAATGCTATTGTGTATGTGGGTGTGTGTGTGCATCTAGAGATGACCATATGTCAGCCACCAGAATACTTGGACACACACACACAAACACACTCACACACACTTTTATACAATCCCAGGCATAATTGAGATTTCAATCACCCCTTGCTGGAATAATCCTGATACTAGATTAGTCGTGTACTAGAACCACTGGCTTAGACAGGACTGAAGGATTTGTACATGGTACATATGTGGTGCACAAATTACAGGCAGAGCAGAGGGTAATGCGCGTGTGCATGTGTGACCACGATATGATGAATGTGTCTCCTGCAGTCAATAGAGTCTTGTGTTACCGTCAGGGGATGTAATGGAAGCTCATCATTGAATGAAAGTCTGCAATGACTCACAGCACTGCCCTATGACTGTGAATCACTGTGCGCACGTGGAGAGGTGAGAACAAATGTGAGCTTAAACTGGTACAGACTAGAGGTACGTGTAGTGCGCTGTGATGTATCATTTGTCCTCCTGTCCAGGATCAGAGTAAACACAAAGAAAGTAGCACATAGTGTGTAACAAACCATTTTTCACTGCAGTGAAAAAACATTTCCAAATAGACATAACTGTGCGTTTTCTAAATTAATTTGTCAGTATATTTATGTAAATATTCTACATGCAAGTTTAAATCTGAAGTCTCACAATAGTAATATATTTAGGTCCTTGTGATCATTAGATGCAACTCAATGAAGAAATTATGTAATATTTTTTAAAGTGCTGCAGACTAGAGTAATAAATGCTAATTCTAATGCTTTGCCGGCATAGTTTTGCCTCACTGATTTTATAGTTCAGATGTGAGATCTTTGCAGGCACAGTTCAACTTACCGACAAAATTAACATTTTTTATGACATTATAGGCAAATCTAATTTATTAAAAGAATTGTTGATTTTAAAATTACACTACATTTTAAACATTTTTTTCTTACTGCTGAAAAGTAATGGCAGAACATCCAGAAGAGGAAGATTCAATTTTCTCGGTCCATTTACCTTCATCGATTGTTGAGATTTTCTTAGCATATCTGTCCTTCTTTTAAATAATAAAACATCCTCTTAATTAGGGCGATACTTCACATAAGAAATGTTCATTTGTATATGAATTATTCCCCCATGTTACTTTGAATTGATGAAGGGAACTTTTTTTTTTACTTGTCTCAATGGTTAACTAATTAAACTTTTTTTTCCGCTAAAACCTTACTATTTAAAACACTGACAGATTGAGTGGCGCACTTTGGCAAGCACGTACATTTGAACACTGGTCAATGAAATGCATGAGTGGATTTCTGATACACATGCTCGCCCAGACACCCGACTGATTTGAAAAAGTGTTTTACGTTTTGACGAAAAAAAACACGTGTTTGGTAAATACTAAACAAAGGACTGGATAAATGAGACTTAGACTATACTGCACAAGTTGGGTGAGTTTGTTAATGGAGGTTTTGGCTATATTATTGAAGTAATTTCTACAGTACAAATGTTAAACAGTTCCTGGTTTCACCTTTTTAGAATGTGAGGATTTCAGTTTTACGTTACTATTAACTGGATATCTATTGGTTTTGGACAGTTTGACAGACAAAAAAAGCCCCCTGAAGTCACCAATTTGGCCCGATTACACACTTTTTAAAGTTTTTCAAAGTAAAATAATGCCAAAAGTTAGATGAATCACTGCGGAAATTACCTAGATCCCTAGTTGTTTTGATTCTGGATTTAATTCACCTCAACACTTTTCTAGAGGCAACTGTATGCTCCACTGCATCGTTTTCAATAGAAAACTTTACTTTGCTGTTAAAAACATATTTTTAAGAACCCACATTATAAGTTCCCACGTATCCTTGATGGCAGCCCACAGGGGACAGTGAGTGCAATGACTCACAAGATTCAAAAATATGTCTGACTCTGCTGCACAACTGTGAAATGAAAAAGAAAAAAAAATGAAACAAAGAGAGTGAGTTAACTTAGACAAACATATTTCACAAAGACACACTTACCAGTATATATGCTGGCGTTGGAGGCGGGGATACCAAACTGTGACTCGATAAACTTGGGGATGAAGGTGATGAAGGCGGTGACGATGGCACACTCTGCCGTGTAGGACAGGCTGACGAACAGAAAGGTCATGTTGCTGAGGATCCTCAGCGCTGCCTTGGGGAGGTCTGGGGAGGGATACAAGACAAGACAGAGAGCTTCATTACTGTGGTGCTGTAATTAACACACAGTCAGTCTCTTAATTTGGCTCTCACTCACACCTACGCAAACTCAACGCAACGGAAGCTTCAGAGGAAGAACGAGTGGAAAGCAGTAATAAAGAAAAGGCAGAAAAGGCTGCATCTGTAACACAAATAAACCTTATGTCATAACAACCTAAGGAAAGAAGACAAAGTTAACACCCCTTTAAATTTCCCGGAAACACTTAATGCATTCAATCATAAGTATAAGTATAAGTATCCCTGTTTCACGCAGGACTGCAGAACCAAACAAGATGTAAACATATAGATGCTCATTGTAGCCTGAAACACTATGAATCTTGAAGAAACTCATACAGCTACCAGCAAGTTTTTTGTCCAGTGCAAGTATGTGGATCATGTGCATCTCTGCTGCGAGCCCGAAACAAACCAAGCTCTGCAAATCCAGCCTGAATGCCGTCATCCTTGGTTCATCATAACAAGGGCGAACATGCCCTTTACGTCTGCCTGAGGGGCAATGTGTCCATGTGATTTGGTTGACGTGATGCAGAATGCCCTCTCATCCTGTCACTTTTAAAAGTCATGTGGTCAAACTGTAAGTACATTACTGTTACCAGGCAAGATGGAGCAGTTGTAACTTTCTCTATTGATCCCCAAAGACAGACCTCTGATGTCACTTTCTCTCCATCAGAGGAAGTGCAGATTCATTTTCCAAACAGGAGCTAATGGGGGTTCAGTTTCTCATTCACAGGCACATCAGCGAGGCAGATGCTTGCTGTCATGGCAACAAAATTATGGGCCTCCCAATTGAACAGCTATCACCGAAATCATGACACCAACATGCTATCTAAACACTAACTCAATACATGTGTCTGCTAAAAGCCTTACACGACCATTGACATTTAAAAAAGTACATCATCAGTGTGCATTTTGCAGTTTTCCTGCCAAATTTAAACAAATATGTTCCTCTCAACCTATAGTCCCCTCCCAACAACCAAGAGGTGATGCTTTGTTTTTTCAATGTCGTCAACTGAGTAACAGGTACAACAATTTTGAGCACAAGCGCTGCAGCCAACAGCAGCAAAACAGAGTAGAATGTAACCACTCAGGCTTATTTGCACCATCAGTTTACATCTATTGACAGTGTAACTGATAGGCTCAGATTTTTATTCTGACAACATTTTGGAAAGATTTCCTGCAGAGATAGACCTTTTGTTAAAGAGTGAAACCCTTTTTGTTTAACCAGTAACAGCCTCGAAATTGCCATTGTCAAAAACCAGACCCAGACTCCATTTAAATAAAGATTACTTTCAGGATGTATAGCACCAGCATATGTTCACATCGAACTGGGTGAATTAAGGGATTATTTCAACTAAACTAGAGTTGGTGATTGTTGGAAAATTGGAAAGATGAACCAAGATTCTGTAATCTTGTTGACTTAATGTGAAGTGTCTGTATGTCTCTGTCAGGTAGTTTTAAGGCTACGATGATGGTCGATGAAACCTTTTGCATTTAAAAATGTGTCTTTTGTGTCTTTGCCAGATACACAAGGTGGCAGAATCACTGTTCTCAGGGTCACTGGAACAAACAAGATCCTTCATCTCTCAGCAAGACTGAGGGGCAAAAGATTTCAGGAGCAGGTTTGACAGAATGAGGATCTCCGCAATCCACAGGGACCTCACATTCAAGCTGCTGCTTCTCTTCATTAAAATGAAAAAGCTGATGTAGTTTGGGCTCCTGGTGCACTTTTTACATCCATAGCCTCAATGGCAAAAAGCATTCCATTGAAATATCCAATTTCCCATGCTTCCTCGAAATATGTTGAATAAAGGCCACAGCTAAAAGGATGCATATTTTCAGTTCACAGTAGAGCTGCAACAATTAGTCGATCTGCAGAACATTAATTGGCAACTATTCTGATAACTGAATGATCATTTTCATTTAATTCTTTTTAAATGTGAGAATTTGATGCTTTATGTTGTCATAGATTACCTTGGACTCTGGGAAATTAGTCTGGGCATGTTTCACTATTTTCTGGCATATTTTGACAAAAGAATTTATCGATTTTTCAAGGAAATAACAGGCCGATTCATTGATAATGAAAATAATAATTTGTTGCAGCCCTAGCTCAAAAAGATTTCTTTCAGTATAAACACAGACAGCAAGAGAAAAAAAAGACTCTGTGCTTTATTTCTGCAACTGAAATCCAAAAAAGCCCAAGAAAGGTTTCTCTGACAAAAATAATTATCAATACTTGAAAGAAGTGGGATGACATCTGTGCACACAAAGCTTCTTTATTCAAATGAATTTGAACTTTGGGGCAGATTCCAGACAGAAAAAACACTGCCTTGTCTACCCTTGACCTTAAGTTTCTGTGGGATGATAGATGGGAGAAGACGGCGACCAAAGGAAGCATTTAATACAGGCTTTCAAAGTAAAATATTATATTCAGGTTATTATATGTTATCTATTTTCTTTCTATGCAGTCTTTTCTCTCACTTATTCTGTGAGTGTGTGCAGTATGTCAAAGGCCACATCTGGAAACAAAGTAAGACTTCAAAGCATTTTGCTGATCACAGCTGAGCAAAACAACTGGCATCTTCTATTTGATCCTGTCTGTGTCCAGAGTGATTAAGCCCTGTCTGAGGGCATATATTATGACTTTACAGTCATAAGGCTACCATGTGGGCTTCTTCTGTCTCATGTGCTTGGCACGCACTGACGCCAAGCAAAGAAGGACCAAAAAAAAAAAAAAAAGGCAGGAAGCACGTAAAGTGGATTATTATTGCCTTTTAGTGGGGAGGTTATTATGAAGCTGGTCAGCCCAACTGGGTGGCATGGTGCCTTGAATTGGAGATAGCCTTCTCAGCACTAATTCGGCTAATCTTTCTGGAGGTGGGGAAATGTTAGCATCTGTCAGTGTTATCTCAGATCAAAAGGTACCAATAGAATAGTGACGCTAATTATTCCATTCCTGTGGAGCTGGGCTGTAATCTTGTCTGGAGGGGGACAGATGGTGAGGTCCTGTTGACGTCTACAGCAGCTGCTCTTTCAATCAGAAACACCACTGGCTCGCAATAGTTGCCACACTCCCTATTTTGTTGTGAGAATTTATATGATGACTGTCAAACTCATGCATCTGCTTTGCTAAACCCGTGATAATAGCTCCTTTACTGTCATATAGGTAAATGCACTAATATATATCTCATACAAGTTGTGTTTTATAGCCACAAAGCTAGTAAAGTCTGAGCAGTGGATCTGATATAAGAGCGAATGCTCAACAAAAATGGTGTGCATGACTCCTGCAGAGGCTCAAAGGACATAAAATTAATTTGAGCCTTATTTTGAGTTTTTATAAATTTAAACATTAAGATGTGAAAGGCCACTTTAACCCAAAATTGTCCATGGATTAGACAAACTATTCCTTTATAAATAATTCTGCTATTGTTTCTTTGACTTCAAGTTGATCGATGGAAAATTTGTCACCAGCTATCCTAAAGAATACTTTAACCACAACTTAAGCAGTTATGTAGTAAGTATTCCTTAAATTAAGCCACTTAATTGTTTAAATCATTCATCCCGTTGTACTTTCTTCAATATCTGGATTTGCTGGTTTTCTGTTTTATATGTTTATGAAGTGATTTGGGTTTTTCGGCTGTTTATCGTACAAAATGAAACAGGTAGGGACATCACCTTGGATGTACGTGACAAGCAATTAGTTTATGAATTGATGAATTCTTCATGTCAGTTTGTTACAATCAGGAGCGCAAGTTTACACAGAGTTAAGATGGAATTAAACAGTGAGCCTCCACTTTTTTTGAGAAGCAATTGTAGAAAGATTTTTTTAATCACTTTACTGTATCTGTATTTTAAATCCAGTCTGATAAGGTATCTGCTATTGCAATATGATTGTGACACGCAGTGTATGGCTGCAGTTATTCATTTTAACTATCTAAAATTATGAAATGAAAAGTCAGAGAAGTGGTGAAAATTGCTTCCACGCAGCACTTGACCAAGGTCTGGAACATTCCGTAATCAAAAATGCGTCCATGACGTTTATTGCTGAAAATATTCAGTGTTAGCATTTTTCTGTGTTTGCTGATGATCTGAAGGGCACAAAAAAATGCTTGGTGAAAACAGGCGCTTCTGTGCCGCATATCTTTCACAGAAAGTGCTGAATTTGTGCTATAGACAAACACACACACCTCAATAGAAGGACACGCACAGCACTATAATATATTACAGATCCAAACACTGAAGCGCCTGAGTCTGCAAAATTGGCTGTAGTTTGCACAACAGCCCAAAACATCCTGCTGGGATGAGTAAAACAGCAGGAGAGCAGCCGCTGGACTGTGGAAGCTATAATGCATACATGGTTACAGTGAGTGTTATCTGCTCTCACAGACAAAATCCTGTCTGAGCAGCTGTGGGGAACGCACATAAGAATGTATTTATAATAGTAATATACACCCATTTAAATAAATAGTGGGATTCACTTCATTCACGTTATTTTGCATATAGTAAAGAATGTGAGGGCAAACATGCATGCTACCGTTTTGCTCTGCTGCCAGGACTGGCTTTACTCCTGTGTGTGGAAACGTGACCGAGTTCCCCTGAGAGCTCATTTAAAAGAGAGTGAGAGAGAGAAAGCTGTCTGACTGAGAAAAATCAGTCAAATGGGAAACTGAGGAAACACTGGAGCAGAATTCAGCATAACCAAAGGGCTCTCCCGTGGAAAACCAGGAGATTCCTGCTATATCTAGCTCAGAGGAAACAAAAAATACTCTCACAGAACCTCAAATGTTTCTAATTTAATGTTTTTATTCTACATGAGGAATGCATGACTGTTTTTTGAGAAGTGTCAATATAAAATCAAGGTTGCTCAAATAAACTCGAAGTCTTAAAGTGGCAGAAAAAATTGCATGACCTTTGGCGTGTTTGCTATTTATTTCCTTACGTATACAGAACCCAGTGTTGACAAAAACTGCCCGTATTACAGTGAACTCCTGCTTTACCAGTCAACTGTGCGGACAGCCTCCTCCATCACAAATCAATACCATCTTTAACAGG
This sequence comes from Plectropomus leopardus, assembly GCF_008729295.1. Taxonomy (NCBI): domain Eukaryota; kingdom Metazoa; phylum Chordata; class Actinopteri; order Perciformes; family Serranidae; genus Plectropomus; species Plectropomus leopardus. The sequence continues at coordinate 11,655,542 of NC_056483.1, forward strand.
AGATCTCAATGGAGCTTCCACTGTTAGATAAAATGACTAATCCTGGCCATTGATTGGATTATGGGCCATTTCTACATCAATTTCTCACAGTTCCTTTATGTAAGGTACTTGTAACACCTCCAGAGGAGGCAAATGAAGGCTGATGATATCTGTGCTTCACCTTTGATGTCCTTTCCGAAGCCCATGGAGGAGGACACGTTCTGGCCTTTGCTATTAGACTTTTCCTTCATCACATCATCATCGCTGGACACGTCACCAGGCGAGCTGATCTTTTTCTTCCTCCTCTTTTTGTGGCGTGGGGGCAGCTTTTTGGGGAAGGCAAACATTGGAAAGATGACCAGGAGCATGGCAATGGCACACAAGAGAAAGCCGCTCCACCTGAGGGGAAGAAACAACAGATGAGTTGTAAAAGCAATAGAGAACAGACTGATTATCGCAAAGAGGAGGGCACATAAGGACTTGGGCAGTCATGCAGATGTACATGCATTAATTACCAGTTGCCAACAAAGCGGGGGTCACTCTGGTCGATGTTGACTACAGTTTTGGGGTCGACGTAGAAGCCGATGAGGACGCCTCCTAGCAGGTAGCCAGCTGCAGGTCCCAGGGCTCCCATCACATACATGATGGCTAGAAGAGACACAGACAATTATTTTAATCTTTTTTATTATCGATTATAAAAATCATAACACAACCGTGCTCAGTAATATGTGATATAATAATACTAGTAATAATAATGCTGAACTAAGGTCAGATCAAATTTAAAGTAGAATTACACAGATAAAAAATAGACACAGAAAATAATTAGGAAAAAAAACAATAACAAGTAAACAGAGTTCAAAGAAATTAAGCAGTAAACACAGAAATAATAGTAATTACAACATAAATCATAATTATAGTAGTCATTAAACATAAAAAAGACAGAATAAAAGAAAAAAGATTAATTAAAATACAAACTAATATAGAAAAATAAAATAAAAGCAAACAGTTGCTAGATATTACTGAACGTGAATGGAATATGCCTACATGCATACAAAAAATACACTTAATTGTACCATTATACCACTAAGGGGGAATTCAGTCTCAAAATATGATAAAAGCAGATGCCAGACCTTAATAGTTCTTCTCAGTATAACCTTGGCCAGTGTGTTTTAAATGTTCAAGTTTAAGATGAGACATTACCTCCTCCACCCAATGTGGAACTACTCCAAACAACACAGTCAAAGGGTCAGGGTGCATTTCTATATGACATATATGTAAGAGGGTATTAAATACACCTGTCCAGAATGGGGGCAGCTTAGACATAGCCAAAAGGTAACTGAGACTGGGCGAATCATGATCGCATCTGATGCAGGTCGGGTCTAACGCAGGGTAGAGTTTGGCCTGCTTACCTGCAGATAGATGCAGCCTACAAAGAATCTTAAATTGCAGCAGCTTATGTCTTATACATATTGATGTTGAGTGTACCAATGAGACTGTGGACTGCCAAGTAGTATCTGATATAGTACTTCACAATTCATCCTCACATTATCTTGCCAAGTGATAAATTGACCGGGAGGTGACGAAGAGACAGAAACTCCAATACTCTTTAAACCACTTTCCTAAATTAACTATCGTTACTGAAACAGAAAGTCAACGCTTTGTTTGAGAACCTTCAAGTTTTTCCACTTTCTTCATCGATGCTTTTAATTACCCACTGTTAACTGTTTAACTCAGACCTGTGGGAGCTGTTCATTACCCCTAACGCATCGTCCACCATATTCAGAACAAATGCACTCGGATCAGTGGGAACTCGCCACCCGCCCTGAGGTCATTTCTCACAGCTTTTGAAGCGTCTGTAACAGCCGACCTAAAAGCTCCAGAGGTCTTCGCATTGACCTGAGGGCGCGCCTGCAGCTCTCCCACGCCAGACAACCTCAGAGCAAGCGGGGGCGAAACATTAACCCTCTGAGGGCTCTCAGACCCTCACTGAGGTGAGCCGATCACACTCCATCACTTTGCCGCAGGAAGGGAAAAACTCATTAAAGTTAGATAACCTTAGTTGGACAAGTGGAAAAACCTCCTGCGGACATCCAGCAGAGACGTGAGTCAAAGCCATTTACCAGCTGTAATCAGGGGGCAAACTTTCTATAATTACACCTGGAACATTGCTGCTAGTCATCAGGGCGTGAAAGTGTGTGTGTGTGTGTTTGCGTGACTGAGGGGGAGGGATTAGCTCTTTATGATGGCTGTGTGTGCATATATGTTAAAATGTTTTGTGAATGACACCATTCTCTCCCACAAGTAGACTTAATGGTTTTCATCTTTTCATTTTAAATGGAAAGATGGCAACAAACCCCACATGCATCTGTTACTATCACACATGCAAAGCAAAATGCTCCTGTTCCTCTATTTGTGTCTCGCAAATGTCACTTTCTTGGATGCATGCTGGCACTAAGCCCCATTGGCAGTGTGAGGGTGTGCACACGTGTACGTGTCTTTGTGCTGGTGTTTATGACAGAGCCTGTGTTTAGCGGCAGGTGTGTCATGTATCTGGATCAACACTCAAATGTCTGATCTCTCCCCCCTGAGAACAGAGGAATACCTCATCACTGCCAGATTACATAACAAATGCATGCACGCATACACACACACTTCAACAAAGTTTGTTTTTGTCTGAATGGAAGCTCAAAAGCCATTTCATCTCAGTCTGTTTCACCAAATGTTTCAGCTGCCCCGCCAACATTTGCATATAGCATCCCCACATCCCGGGAGGCTTGCATCTTTTGCCGCCCTCATATTTTCATCCCAACACTTTGAGTGCTTTTGGACCTCCTTTTCCTCCCCGGATGTGGCGCGTGTTCGCTCATATAGTGTAGCTCCAATAATGTCCCAAAGCCCAAATCCTTATCTACACTTAATTAAATCATGGCTTCTTTAAACAAAACTATTGGGAAAAAGAGAAAGAGAGGAAAATATTGCTTAATGAACAAAAAGCCCTTCAACAAATCCTCTTATCAGCCTAAAGCAGACACACACACACACACACATGCTTGCACACATGAACACAAAATGCAAGACAACAATGGTTAATTTCCTTGGCTCCAAAAGACTCTGGTGATCAGTCTTTTTCACACGACTTTCTGCACGCATGAAGTACGTGTATGAGAGTGTAAACATTTCAAATTATAAATGTCACATGTCGATGTAAATAAAAGTGCGAGTCTGAGGGTTTGTTCTATAAATTTCATAGACGTGAATCACTTCTCTAAGCACCTGAAGCAGGTGTCCCTCTCTGTTTCACTTCTGCTGCCTCTCTCTCACAAATCATATTTCATCTTTTTAACTACTCTCACTGCACCATTTCTCATATCGTGCTGGCTGGAGTGTCAATTCACAGCAGCAGTCTATCCGTTTCACAATGTAAGTGAAGGAATTATCCACCCAGAGACAATAAACAATTAACTATAGTTGGCAAGGACAGCAAGAGGTCTTATCTTATTATCTCCATCTTGAAATTAAAATCTGTCTTGCAAAACCTGAGCTAGTGAATCATGCTTTTGTGGTACACAGCAAAATAATTTCCATTTGTAAAGCACCAAACATAGTCTGTAATTGAAAGGCTGGCTATAGAGCTGCCTTATGTTTTGAGATAAGAGAGAGTCTGAGCATTTAGTACACATACATTTAAGATTGCAAAATTTCAGATTAAAATCTTCTGGCTCTTGATCAAGCTTCAGAGCAGTCAGACTCTTCAAAATTGTGTTACATAGTTCAGAGCTATGAATGGACATGACCGTAGTGTGTGTGACGCAGCTGTGAATCAGCTCTTGCTACAAAGGAATACTGCAACCACCAAATGTTCACTCGTGTAACAATCACTCACCCTGTGTTAGGTTGAATTTATGTTGAAAACTAGTTTTTCTTGCATGCCTCAATGGTGAACTGAGATTAAAAAAAACATTTTTTTAATGCAAATGGTCATTTGGGGGGTGAAATATTTCTTGAAACCTAACAGGAAGCCTAAATATTACTTAATGATGAGTTACAATGGCCATTTTTACAGTGGAGTGCCACATAAAGCCTATCAATGAATCACTCTCATCCCCTCACCTTGCCAAATGCTGACCTTTCCTGTGCCCCAAATATAACAGTACGTTATTTTTAAGCAAACTCTGGCTTGAACCAGATACACCTGACGCAGCCAGCTGTTCATTGGTCAGGCAAAGGTTGAGCACCATCTACGTTCCTTTGGTTGCCCCCCAATCTCCATCATCCCCTTTCTCAGGCACCCAGGCGCTGGACTGGCCATATTTTATCCCCCCTGGGTGATTGTGTAAGCGCCTATCTTGCCACTCCATCCATCACATTAACAGTGTTCTGCCCTATTGGAGGACGAAGGGGCTCATAAACTGTGCTTGACTCGTCGCCCTACCCTGCCCGCCTGGCACCGGCTCAGTGCAGATATTTAGGGATGAAGGGATTGGAGGGCTGCGACCAGGCTGAAGGGCGGCCAGGGCAGAGCCATCGGATTGAGGAATATGCTGGCACAGCAGCAGCGCTCCATCGCACACAAACACACATGCTGCGGTGGCAGACGTCAGTGGAGTCCAGGGGCTGCATGCCAATGCAGAACGCATGGCGCGCCACAGGCTCGCTTTACTCAATTACGCAATAGACCTTTACCAGCAGCACGTGAAGGACGATACATTAAAGGCTTCCTATGGCTTTCCACACGTGCAGAGATAATGGATTAGGAGCTCTCCATTGCAGTTATTGGCTTCTCACTCTTATGTTATACAAAGTCAGCATTTAAACCATCTACCGTGACCATACAGCTTGACTTTCAATATGTTGTGTTAATTTTGTGCTGACTTTGTTATATACATTAGACTTGCATGAGAAGATTCCCATTGAGGATGAAGTCACAAAGCGTGTACGTTAACATGTTACAAGCAGAATTCAATATCTGCAGCAAGATATTAATGTTTATTGCACTGGCCTGGAGAAAACAAACACACACACACACACACACACACACAAAAGCATCGAATCAAGAAGCACTGAAGCATCAATTACACCTCAGCACCTTTAACGTGAGTCAAGGTCACTCACTTGCAGCATATTAACTACACACATGAACGCTTAAACGTACGTGCACACGAACACGTGAAAGGGGAGGTGCAAGGTCATTAAAGGTAAGAGTGGAGGAGGGATAGGGTTAGAGAGTTTTATAGTGCATCATTGACCCCAATTTAGTGTTTCAGTGTTTGTGATGGATGGACTCAGTGGTGTCAGGAATCCAGAAAGAGAAAGGCAATATACTGGGATGGAGAAAGCTAAAAACTGATAAACAGAGCAGAGTGGTGGGGAGAGAAAGCAGATGAGGCAGGAAGAAACATTAACATCTGAGAGGAGAGAGAGAGAGAGAGAGTGATGGAACATAAGGAAACAGAAGGAGAGCTGAGGAGCGGAGCTGGGCTGCAGTCTGTGGTGACTGATCCTGCTGTGTAACAGAGTGATAAAGCTTGCTCAGCAACATCCCTCTCAAATCTAACCTTCAGGGACCAGCGCTGCTCTGTTGTCTCCACTCTGCCTCCTCCACACTCCGTAAGAGCTCTGCCCCTCCTGACTCGGTATTCATGAGCTGCACTGACTCATTCAGAGCTTGTAGGAATGAATGAGGGTGAAACCGAAAAAGGAGAATGGCAGCAGAGAGGCGTAAATTAGAGGCATGATTGCAGGAAGGTAAATGGTGACTGCTGATGGTTTTGAATTGGCGAAATTATCTTCAATCTAGATCTACTGTATTGTATCCTAATGTGTTTCTGTTTTTTTGTCCATCCTTTCTAACCATCCAGAGCTCCAACTAGGATTGGGTTCCGTTCACATTTGAACTGGTGCTGGTTCTGGTGCCTGGAATTCAGTACCAGCAACCACTGATACCTTTTTTCAGTACTTTACCTTCTCTGTATAATATCAAACATTTCTGAACAAGCTGCAGGGGTGACATCGTGAACTGAAATGCAATTTTGCTTCGCTGCTTTTCTCTAATTAAATATTAAGCTAATATTCTGTCTCTGTCTGTCTACTGTTGTGTGTGTTTGTCTATTCGTCTAGCAGTGACACTAGGTTATTACTAATATAATAAGAAAAATAATCTACAAAAGACTGTGGCAGGCTTCCCTGCTTCGTTGCGTTTATGTCTGAAGTTGAACCCTCTGACTTCTTGAAGCTCTGTGGCTGGCTTCCAGGCACTTCTGCTACTTGTCCATGTATGGGTACTTTGCAATACCAACAGAATTTGGTAGGTATCCTTTAAAAAGGGAAAAGTTTGATACCTAACTCTTGCTGCATCGAATTAATTTTCACATCTTATTATATTTTTTTTTAGATTATTTTTTAAAAATTCAGAAAATAGTGAAATTCTCATCAGAGTCCGAGGTGATGGTATCAGACTGATCAAATGAACAGTCTACATTTCAAATATATTAAATTCACTGTTGTATAAAGCAGAAAATCATTTAAGAAGCATTTTTGTTCAGTTAAAAAGGAGCTCATACGTATTTGCTTGCAGTTTGATTTACTATTCATCTCATCTTTATAGTTAACTAATATTTATTACAGATTATGAAATTTTACACTTTTACATCAGTTATTTCCAAATGTCACACAAGTGGATTTGCAAAGGGCAACTTCCACACCCTGAATAATCATAACCTCTGATAGAAACGCAGGGAATTCTGGGATACACGCCTTCCAGCTGCCTCCTTAGTGTCCTTGGTTATGAATGGAATTTCAGGCTTAACAATAAAATGGCGTCTGCAAGGCTCCCCCCATCCACCCTCCCAACCTCTCATGACCTTCTGTTCCCCTCACCCCTCACCCTTGAGACACAGCCAGAGCAGCAGCGGATGGAGGAAGAGAACGCAGAGCAATCGGACCTGATGAGAAAGCACATTGCACCTAATGAAGCAGCTCTCTTGTGGCCAAACTCATTACCACAGATTAATGATTTGATATAATTACGTGGACAAAATAAAGGACAGGACTTCCACTGCCTTGTCAGAACACTGCGGGGTTAAAAGGTCGAGGCTACAATTCATACAACAGAAGAATCATCAGACACACTGGCTTTTTATCACATCAGCAGCTCCACACAACCTGAACTAAATCTGAGCACAATGTGTGTATGTATGCCCATGCAGTCCATGTGCAGTAAGTCTCATTTGTTTCCAGATTTACTTCCCTCTTGTCACTTTCCTGCAATAAAGGCTGCAGAGGTATGAGCCAGGCTCTGTAATCCCTCTGCGCTCTCTGGCTGGAAACTTAGTTTCAATGAATTATGTAGCGCTCCACCTGGCTATTAGCCTACAAAGCTCAGTCAGCCTCCAAACAAGCCTGGGAATGGATGGCAGGGAGCAACATAACGTCCTTGGATTTGTATTCAATACGTTACACCGGAGCTGTCTAATCTCTGAAAGATGCAATCAAGTTGTCTTCTCAGCATTACTCAAGAGCTGTGTCATGTTGATTTATGTAGCATTATGCAACATGCATTACCTATTCACTCTGATGTGGGATAATAATCTATTTCTACCTGCTGTGTGACAAAAAGAAATTCACCTTTTCCTCTTTATTTAATAACATCCACTTTTGTCAAATGCCAGCACACTCTTCAGAATTCTGATACAGTGACCTGTACAGTCCAGCTGAATACCTAAATCTCTTTGGAAAGTGTGGCTGCAAGTGACAGCTGTATGATAGATGATCTATGCGGCTGCTGCTGTTCGAAAGAGAACGAAAAGAGAGGGACAGTGCTGCGTGTATCCCTGTGTTGCGGGGATCAATTCAGTCATGTGACTTTCCCCCCCGAAAGACAAGAGGAGGAAAAAGACAATGAAATAGGGGAATGACAGCATTGTCATGGCAACTTGCTGACAAAGCAGTGTCTTCTTACAAGTCCTAACCTTACAGTTTTACCCAGAGGGCATGCACGGGGACTGTGGCCTCTCTCTCACACACACACACACACACACACACATAGACACACACAGGGTTGTGGGACAAACTGCATTAATATGCATGCGTTATCCCGACCAAACCTATGCACACAAGCAGAATGCAAAATTGCATATCAGAAGGCATGTTTACTCTAAAGCCATTTGCTGTGGAAATCTTGTGTTGATCCTCTCATATTGCAGCGTGTTCTGTACGGAGCGTCTCCGCGTGCACCTGCTATTTTGGTTCTTGTATAAGAAGCAGAGCAAAGTGCAAAGAGCGGGATAAGGAGTAATATAGATCAGAGGGTGAAATGATGAAAAAATACACTCAACCAGTCACTGGTCCCATAGCTCTAAAATCACAAGGAGGCGTGACAACATCAAAAAAACATAAGGCCATCAGCCACGGCTATTGGTGCCGCAGAAGCATAAAAAACACTCCTTCAGGAAATCATTTTTGTTGTCTGGAGGTTGCAGAACAATGTGAACGCACAACACCATATATCTGCAGCCAGAGGTAGATGGTATGGGTTTTTAACAGCAAAATTAAATAGCAACAAATATTTTCAAACTTGTGTGGTGACGCACCTATACAATCGCATGAATATGACGCTAATTCAGTCAAAACTCTACTGTATTCCACGTTGTAAGTTGTCACATCATTTCTTCAAATGTAAAATATAAGTATTTGCAATGTGATTCATTCAAGAATAAAACATGAAATGCTAAAATGTGTTTTTTAAAAAGTTTGAAAAGGAGGCTACAACGCACAGGATCAATGGGCTCCAGAAATCCAATGTCTCTTGCATAAACGAGCAGAATACAGAGTTAAAGTCTGAAGTGTGTAGTTATTCTGTAGCAACCGTGTGTCATTTGAATGTGATTTAATAAAAGTAAACACAGTGAAAGGTCGTGCATAATGGTGCTGTGCTCCTGCAAATGAGAGGCTGCAGATTTATTACCATTTCTGTCCTTCTACCTACGAATATCTGCAAGGATTTAATGAACTGAAGAAGTTTTTTACACAATATGAAGCAGCTCTGGACAACAGATACTGTAAGAATCAATCATGTGCATTTAGAGATAAATGCAGATTAATTTACTGCTGTTCATGCGTTTACAACACTTGGAGCCTTGGGAGTTGTATTTGCATGAATGTGTCCCTGAAAAGAAAAGTTTATGTGGGTGCTTGTACAAGAGCTTTCTGTAGAAAGAGAACAGTCAGGAAGGGAATGAGATGGTAGTAAAGGTGGTGGAAACGAATGAAAATGAAATAGGACTAAAAAAAGTTGCAGTTTCTATCAAGTCAGATTAAATAAACCCAACTACACCCACTAATTCAGTCAGATATTCAGATAAAGACACAGAAACAAACAAACAAACAGACATTTTAGTGGCCTGCTGCAGTGAGATGAGTGATTATATGGGTGGGATTTTTAACATGGAATGATATTCTCACTCTCCTCTTGTACAAAAACAGGCACAGACTGATGGACAGACAAAAACTGTGCAGCTCCAATATGATGCAAACAGGTCAAGAAGTCATTTCCTGCCTTGTGTTAAGCCGGCAGATTTTGTCTGTGTGATAATAACATGCCGATTTAGCTTTGCAGCAAGGCACCAGTTGGTTCAGCCCTACTAGTCTGCTTGGGCACCCAAACAGAGCACAGCCTCATCAGGCACATACATATGCCGCTGCAAACAGGCTGAACATGACACACCGCCTTTTTTTTTTTTTTTTTTTTTTTTTTTTTTTATATGTATGTATGTTCTATTCTGGAAACACCTGCTTTCCTTGAACTGTAAATTGTATTAAAATAGTCCAAAATTATGACATCTGATTGCATTTCAGTGTTGAATAACATTACATAGCATAGTGATTGGTTAATCCCTTAATAACACTGATTATTTTTTAAAAATTCAATACATTTGAATGCTTGAGATGACTTGGACACAACATTTCAAGCATTTATTTCACACTTGGACTACCAGAAGGATTTGAAAGCCGATCAACACAAGATTTAAAGGTCCAGTGTGAAAGATTTAGGGAGATTTGAGGATTGCAGATTGCAACCAGCTGAAACATCTCCCAGTTAGCTTTCCTTTCGTATTCATTGCTCCGCAGGATTCGACTGAGAGCAAAATTATCCTAAAAGGTCTCCTCTCAAAAATAAACGGACCTGGTGATTTAAACCGCTAAAACCTACCTATAACCTACCTATCTGGACCCAGTGTGTGTTTGTCCGTCTGGGCTGGAGGCAACATGGTGATACCCACAGACAAGGTGCTCTATAACACAATGATTCTTATTTTCAGGTGATTATACACTAAAGAAAACATACTGATTATATCATATTCTGTTTCTGCCAATATATCCCCCTACATCCTGCACACTGGAAGTTTAAGGTTTTAATTGGATGCTGTCAAACCATCCATTATATTACCATACTGGTTGAAAAGAGATGAGAATCTACTTTACTCATACATACTGAATATAACATGCTCATACTCACCTCATATTTAATAGTCCTAGCAGTCAATAAGAGTTCTACACAATGCTGGCAGCCCACAGGCAGAACAGTGGGTGGTAAAAGATTAAGATAAGTATGAAATGTGGGCAGGATGAGAGGAATATTTTAATGGATCAAGTACAGTAAAGAACTTTGATCCTGGTGTGCAGGCAGCACAGTCTGGTACAGATACAGAGTCAAGACTTAAACAGCCAGACATGACCTTACAAACAGCGACTTCAAAGCTTTTCTGACTTGGAAATCTGTGTTCAGGCCACCCATCAGGCTTCTGAACTTCTTTACCTCCAGGCATTACTGTTATAAGCCCCTTAAGCAAAGACATGACTGATCACAAGGGGCGCAGAGGACTTGATCAGAATCTTAAGTCTGCCCCCCCCCCCCCATCTTATGCTCTTCTGCACAGCATTTATGACCCAGTTACCTCGTCTCTCATCCAGGGGCAGGTCATGTGGTGATATGGTGTGATGCATGATTGATGCAGCAGAGGTGAGACATGCAATAAGAGCAGGCGAGGATCCGATTAATAAATCTACTGTACACGATCCACTGGAGGATTTTTGTCACGCCTTTGGAATAAGAAGTCAGAAATTGCGTCCTTGCTTTTGTTAAAGCTCCTCACTGCAGGATAGTAATGCCCAAATCTTTGTCATAGTGCAAGAAAAGTCCAAACACTAATAAAACTTTCATACAGGCTATACTTTCCTTGCAGGGGTTCCCTAAGCTCACTTTGCTAAATCAAATACATAGGAATTCAAAGAGAGAGGGAGAGAGAATGGAGGGTTTTTCTTTATTTCTAGCTGCTCCCCTGCTGCTGGAGGGAGGCTATGGTGGTCATCCAGCCAGTGAATGCTTCAGTCAGTCATGAACATGGATATTATTAACTGCTTGAACAATACATCATTCAGTCAGTCCACAAAGAAAACGCTGTTGTAGCAATGACCGTCATCAGTTGCAACTAGTTTCTAGCGTGCATGGCTTTCCTGAGGGACCCCAGTGCAAATTCTGTGTACGTCTGAGGGGTCATGCATCCTAACTTTGACTCCAAATGACCACTTCCTGCTGATTCTGATGCTGGTGTAAGGCTTTTTGACTTGCATTAACAGCAAAAGACTGAAAATCTGCTGCTGATTGGAGCTGGTGGGAGTGTGGCTGAATGCAAAGCAATTAAATGAACAAAAATCAGCAAAAATCCGCTGGGAACTTGGTGATGGAGGGAGAACCCAGCCAGCAAAGCATATAAGGTCAGTCCCCAGCTGCTCACTTTTCTGTGCTGCATTAAAACCTGTGACTGGGCCTCTAAATCCATCACTGTCAGATGAGCAAACGCTCTAGGACAAAAGACAACACGTCTTAGCTTAGAGAGCCCTTTTGGAACCAGATTTGTCATGTGGGGGCTACTTTTTAAAAAACTTTTGTGATTTACGTTGAATGAACCTATGGGTATTTTTTGGTGACTTGTATGCCCTAATTGTTGTTTTTGCATATTTTCTGATTAATAATGATGGTGATGAACTTTATTTCATACCATGGTCCGTGTGAAAAGTAGATTCTGATTGTCTGCATAGTGTCCATTACTTCATGGCTACATAGTATCACAATCATTTATTTGTAAAATCTTAATAGAGATTGTAGAGAATGACGTGGCTGGATGGCCAGCTAGTCTTGTTGTTAAACATGTAAAACTGTAAACTATAAAATTATATTTATTGTTTGTTAGCGGTACACAATGTTGACTTTTTACCTCAATAGCATACAGTTTTGGTTTTAGGCAAAAAGTTCTCTGAGCTGAGCAAACTAGAAATATCTCCCATTGTCAAGTTGTACCTAAGGATTGTTCTGTTTACTGCAGTAATGAACACAGTTTCCATTGCATAAGGATATTATGCAATGGTGGCAGGCCCCTCGCAGCCTTTCTGCCAATTGTTCCCCAGTGGCCACTCGCGGTACTGCAGAGAGAAAAAAAAATCCCTTCTGCCCAAAACATTCTTTCTCCACAGACCACCATTATAAAAGAGACATCTGTAAAACTGTTGACAGGACACCTCAAACTGCAAACAAGGTAAAATATGACAAATTTTTTGGCATATGCACCAAACGAGCAATTTCATAGGATTAAACAGACAACATGTTGGCATCCTGTATCTAGGCATATTATTATATATGGATTGTTCCAGTTATTATTCAAACCTTCAGGGATTACCAGGGAAACTAAGTTTTGGCTTGGAATTTGACTGCAAAAAGCATAAAAATATAATGAATGTTTTTTTTTTTCTTTGGCAAGTGACCATGGAAAAAGTGGGATGATGCCCTTCAAGTTGGCCATAATTGGAAATTAATGGACTCCGCAATGGCAACTGTCTTCCATGCAGTTCCTGATAATGGACATCTTGTTGGGTATTATCCCCTACTCAATTCATTGCAGGGTGCTTGGACCCCGTTATACTTGCTAGTAAGTTTTGTATTTTAAATACTCATTTATACTGCAGGTGCTGTTGAGCATTAGAATAAAAGTCTGTTACAGTGCAAACTGAATGCGCCTGTCTGACTGATGTGGCTCAGTCAAGGCTATTTATTGTTCTCAGTGAAAGTCTATTGAAAGACAAACCAGATAATGCCTGAGGCAAACACTACTGTACGCACTTGCATATGTAATTTTATAAACATAAACCACTGAAGATTGTTGCCGTGACTAAGAGATCATTCATTTTTGATTTACTGTCATATTAAATTCTGTTTTCACCAGACCCCAGAAAGGTATTTTTGTGAATGCTGTGCCTAAAGCAATCCTACTTTATTGTCAGTCAAGAGGAAAAAAGTTCTCACCATCTATGCAGGCATTAAAAAGTGTTATTTATTAGACAGCTGGAAATCTATTTCACTCTCTATTCCTCACAATCTCCTCTTGTGACAAGCCAATCAAACAGATTCAGTTTTCTGTAACTGGCTTTCTGATGGAGTGTCATTCAAAGGCAGAGCCTAAGAGAAATGCACTAATTCCTTTGTGCCTCCCCCCTTTATACGACTTCACTTTCTAATATTTCTCAGAAGTCTTTCACACACTGACACATTGAGTAAATCCCTTTGCTCTCTACTTAATTGTCTAATCCACCATCCTTTGTGGATTTTCCTCCAAATCCATCTCTCTTTGTAACGTTTACCCCCATTCCTTTGACATAATTTGAGCAAATACACAATATTTAGTTCATCCTCTACTAATTGCTTCTAATGGAGGACTGAAAAAAGGGCCATTTTCAAGCATTTTCTTGCAATGAAGGCTCCTCTGTAGAAAAGTATAGGTCAGTGTGTACCCTGCAAATGTACAGAACATGATGCACAGGCAGGGCAACAGGCAGGTACAGAGAGTCGGCTGTCGAGTTTGCTATTTTTTCCCCCACTTTCTGGTCGAGCTGTTAAGTCAACAAATTGGAAATCCAGGTTTGGATTAGTCATCAGATATTTTAGATTAAGGTACAAACAAGGTTTATAAATACATTTTTAGGTAAAAATTGACCACGCTGTAGCTTTACAGCATTTTTGATCAGCGTGAGTCATAGTGGGGAGGAACACTATAACATATGCAGTTATTATACCTATCCTAGCTTTATTACCAATATCTGATTTAAGCTGTAAGCAGTCCAGCCAACCTGAGGGGATCCTTTTGGACGACTGGACAAATATATCTGTGATTGGTCGATTAAACCGCCAGTTGTTCTTTTGGGTGATTTTTGTCATTTTATTTTGCTAATTTAATGGTCTTCTTCTTAAGAACAAGTGAGAACCACTACTCTGTGAGCAGCTGGCACAGCGGTATAGCAAAGTGTGGAGATCAGCGACCTTCAGCGACAGACTCTCGTTAACTCAGCAGCACCAAACTACCAGCAACAGCAGAGGCAGTGGAGAAAACAGCATGTAGATCCAGCATATTTTCACAGTTAAATAAGTAATTTAAGGGTTTATTCCAAAGAAACCAGAGTTAATGACTGTTGGAAAGACTCAGACGGTTTTGTTGATTTTGTCTTTGTAAGGCTTGAAGAAAGTGTGTTTCACAATGTGTTAACCTTGTCTATATTCGGTTAATAGAAAAAAAACATGACTTCAGAATGTCTAAGGTTGCATGTTTTGTAAATAGGTGAAGTCTTACGAGTATCTAATGACCAGTCTTATGCCCCCAAACCCTAATTCTTTAATGTCACCTCTTTGCAAAAACACACGCTGCTGGAGTGCCTCCAAATGAAGTGTCAAACACACCAAGTCTGTTACCACTCTGTGTGTTTGTCCATGCATACATAATGTTCCAGCATTTGAGAGGGTGGCAGATAATCTTTCAGCTGATGAGGAGCCATGAATGGGGCATCTGGGCTGGGGGTATAACCACATTCTACTTAGGGACTGAGTGTGCGTGAATCCATTAGAGAACTGAATACTGGGCTGAGGTGTTAGTGTGCCACAAGCTTGCACCTGCAGCTTTTCAGCCTCTCTCATTGACAGACATGGCACAGCAATCTGGTCCATGGCGCTAAAGTGGGGCCCCTCCTCATCTTCAGTCAGCGCCAAGAATTTGGCCAATTCATCAGTGCACCCTCCCCTGTCCAATTCCTGCACCAGCTACTCCTCAAGAGGGAAATAAACGGGAAGGAATGCTGAACTCAACTCCAGAGTCTTCATCAGCTTATGCCCTGCTGTCAAGAAACCATAACGACATATCTGAGATATGAAGGCACATTCTTAATCATAAATACTACTCTTTATGCCTGCACGTGTGTTTTGCAAATCTGTGTGCTATGTGAGCTCCATTCCCTTGGCAACAGTGAGAAAATGATATTTATTGGTATCTTGAAGGATAACAGGCAAAAAGAATATATTAATAACTGAGCTTATGTGATCTTAACCATGAATCTGGAATACTTTAATTACCATTTGCATGAATGTATTTACTGTGGCAAAACAAACAGCAGATGGAGTGATGACACAGCTCAGCACTGCTTTCATTAACTCGTTTTGGTGTTAATAAAAAAAAAAACTCAGTACACTTTTCTGCAGCAGAGGTGCCACCCCCACACTGTGACACAGGTGTATGAAGCCAGTTTTGATGGGTTGGACTTCTCCGCAGTCTTGCACAGACACAGATGTTCAAATGCCATTGCATGCTTGCAGGAAAACCAATGCATCACAAAACCCTGCCTCCTGCAAACACTTGTGCTCACTCCAAACAACCCCTAGAGCCAAACCTCACCAACCCCCAACTGCAGGTGCGCACACACACACACACACACACACACACACACACACACACACACACACACACACACACACACACACACACACACACACACACACACACACACACACACACACACACACACACACACACACCCTGCCAGCTCTAAACAGCTGCTTTCTCACCATTCACATCCCACTACTGACAACTAGGCCCCCCAAAATGTAAAACACACAGCCACAGCAACAAAGCCTAACAAAAATTAGCATTAAAGCAGCAGGCTTTGAGAAGTTATTATAAAGTACCTGTTTCTGACTATTAAAAGCCCACTGTGCACTTCAAATAAACTTTTCTCCCAAACATCCCACAACAATGAGCCAACTCAGTCAGCCAAAATCAGTGGACGGCTCTTGTCAAAACACTGTGTCTCCGATGAGCTGTATCGCAGTAACATGTTAGCCTATTTGCCTGAGTTACATAATGCGCAACCAGCTTAACGCTACATTTAGTGGCATAACAGAGCTTGGCAGAGCTGCTACGACAGACAGAAGAATGTGCACAGCGAATTCGCCGCGGTCTGTACGCCTGTCAGGCTACATTTTTTGGTCTTACTGCATAATTTTTGAGCTGTCTGTACACGTCTGAGTGTGCACGTGTGTGCAGCAGCGATCCCACAGGAGTGAGGTCAGAAAACGTTTAGTGCCATGCCATCCATGGCTCCTGTCCCTCCAGGATGCTCATCTCAGATGGGTCTGCTGTGTGCAGCCAGCACAGTAGCATCGCAGCTGAAGGTCAGAACTTCAGTTTCAGAAAGAAAAAACATCCAATATATAAAAATGTCAATAAACCATTTAGTTAAGAAAATGGGGACCTATTTAGATATTTTAAGCTTAGACACTTTTATAACAGAGAAATTTAAAAAGGAATTTCAGAGGAAAGTAATTATATGACTGATAGGTGCGTATAATCGTGTATCTGGGACTGAAACCTGAGGACATTATTCTTAAGAAGGACATTTACCTGTTCTAAATCCATCTTTCTACTTTCATGTAAAAAGGCCATTACTGGCTGAAACACGACCCTCCAAGTCCAGGACAGTGAATGGACATTGTAGAGGAACTATGGAGAAACTGACCTTTCACCTAAGGACTAAAGCAGAGACACACGCTGGGATAAATGGATGGATTATAAAGCCTCATTCCCACTGCACAAAAAACCTGCTAACACCTGGCTTTTTAATGCATGAAAACATAGCGTATGATTGGCATTCACATCAGCATTAACGGCAATACAACACCCAAGTGAACGTGGTAATTTCAGCTCCTTAACCAGCAATGATGTGCCGTCACTAATTACCGTCCATCTTCTCCTAAGCAGCACTAAAACACAGATCCAAATACATCTGCAGAGTTCAAAAGAGAGACTGAATAAGTAAGAGGTATATAAAGAGAGGAAACCACTGAAAAGTTTTCAAATACCTCTATAAGTTGGTCTGGAGATAATATACCAAAAGTTGTAAACTGAAAGCAGCGGTGCTCTCAACCCTTCTGTCTTTTTGTGTATGTTTTTTAACTGAAAAACTAATAAATATACATATAAAAGATATACTACAGCACTGTTGTGCTCAACATGTTCTTACACTTATGTAAATGCCATTAACACTTCTCCCTCCAGCAGCCCCTCCTCCCTTTTTCTCCATTTTTGCAGCGCAGAGGTCAAAGAGAACAATAGCCAGTCCAAATGCTCTGAGGGCATAGCACAGACATGGAGGAAGATTTTTTTCATCTCTGTAGCAAAACAACACGCTAAAGGCTGAATCAACTTGGAGGGCGGACTGAGCTGAGCAGATAAGATGCACAAGAGACAGAGAAGGGAATGTAATTCAGCTTGACGTGCACGTACAGGCAATCTCTGTTCAGTAAATGCAACTATTTGATCCAGAGAGGGTTGACGCAGCTCAGATATGTTGACTCCCACAGTAGCTCACTCAGAGTTTTGGGGAGTCCAGTGCTTGATAGCGACAGTACCCTCTGTGCTGATAGCCATCACAGGACATACTGTACCCCTGGCAACAGATAAACATCTGGTTATTATTGACAACAACTCATTTCCTGACTGGACACAACAGGCAGAGGAAGGGCATGTTTCTCTTCACAATGCTGATTAGCTTAATCAGAGAAAATACAGAGAGGCTGCGGGTTTTTGAGTGCTTTCAGTCAGCAGAGATGAAACAGCAAAGGACATCTGAAGTGAAGAGGCCTCTTGTTTTTTTGTTATAGGCCATAAAACACTTAGAAAGGGATGTGACAGCTCAGGGGGAGATAAAGCAGTATTAAAGCAGTATTAAAGCTATCCATCAAGAGAGGAAATATCAAGTGAGAAAAAAATATGCTATGTGCAGGTACAGATGTCACATTAGATATGTTATAAATTAGACGTTTCATTTGTGAATGATGCACTGTAATTTGTTTAAATTGACGGACGCTGTTCAGGTAATCACGTAATCCCCAAGACACTTAATTATGAGTCATGGCTTTGTTGGTTGGAGAGGAAGAGTCTACAGTTAAATCGGTGTTTTAAGTGTCTAACGTGTGAGAAGTAACAATCCCCTGCTGTGTTTCTCTGCAGTGACAATTAAACCACTTCAAAAGCTATTTCGGGGCATTATTTCATTTCAACCCGAGCCAACAAGAGCCAGGGATCAAGGAGGATTTGGGGGAACAACATGGACCAAAGAGTCAGTGAGAACAAAGAAAAAATGTCAATTTTTTTCCCCGCATAGCTGAAAACAAAAGGTTTCTCACTGCGATCGCAAAGAACTCTTGTGGCATTTCCCCAGGAACCTTCCCACACTGTCAAAACAACCCGGCCACAATACTGAAAAACGGCCAGAAGTCAGTGGCCAATGAGGCTGAGCAATGACTGCACTACAGTTGTTGCGGTTAAGACCCCTGCCTCTGGAAACAAACGGACTCCCACACTCGCCTGAACCTTCTCTGCTTTTTTCATCACTCCTACTCTTCAAGCGGACTGATTAAAAGACAAAATTGTCTGTAAGGAGTGCAGGTCGATGGAGAGATAAACAACAAAGATTTTGAGGCACAGACAGAGTTATCAGTGGTGCGCGATCAGCCTTGTAGGGGTCAGTGGTTCACATGGCAGTCATAGTAGTAGTAGTAGTAGTAGTAGTAGTGGTGGTCAGAGCTGGCAGCCCCAGAGTGTGCAGCTAAAAAGGTCACCTGCTGCTGAGTAACCTGAGGGCCTGTGTGAAGGGAACAGGGCTAGAGATATTTAAAACCTCCTTGAGGATAAGCCAAGGGGACAGTGATGAAACAAGACCAGCCTTCTTTCTGTGCCAGCCACTGACGAGGCCCAAACGTGTACCCTAACCGATCCTGAAATATGATCTGTCAGCCTGGAGGGGCAAAGAGAGAGAGAGAGAGAGCAGGCAGCGTCTCTGGGGACGTGTGTGTTTGTTTCTGTCAATGCACAACCTGCATTTGCTTTGGCTGCTAAGCAGAACAGGACACACAGTTTAATGAAATTGACTTGGGTGAGCACAGAAAGGGACACGCCAGGGCCGCGACTGATAATCCTCAGAAAAAATAAAACCACGGAGGTAAAATGGAACTGTTCATTACTGTTTTTTCTCTCTAATCTGGTGGACACACACACACACACACACAACACACTTCAGGAGAGAGACTGAGAGCAACTGTTCTTTCTAAATTTGTCAGAAGGAGAGAGCAGAGAACACACCCCTTGTGCTTATGTGAGCATGTGTGTGTATCAGAGAGCGCAGACAAGGCCAGTGTTCAGGCCGTCCCGCCGGGTGTTAAAGCTCCTCTCTTCCCAAACTGGGCACCACCTCTTTTCCTCCTCTTTAGTAAATAAACAACCCTCTACAGTCCCACTAGCCCCTTTTACACTGCCTGTTCAAGGTGGGAATATTGTGCTGTAATGCTGCCTCATCATTCTGTATACGACCGCAGAATGGGGGGGATAGAGTTGTCTCGCCTTAAAGTCACCATGAGAGGGAGCAACAGAGCTGAAACTGTGTCATAATGGGACCATGGGCGGGACAGGCACGACGTTTGATAACATGTTATGTGTGCGACCCATCATGGGAGATTAGAAAAGCAGTGGGTAGCAGTTAGCGGCTAACTCAAAGAAAAACAGAAACCGCAAATTGGGAAACAAATGAGATTCGGGAGCTCTTTACAGATCAGCCGCCATATAACAGAGAAGATAAATAATTGTAATTGACACGTTAATGACATTGCTGTTGTTTATAAAGCTCTGCAGAAGCACGTTTTATGTCAAATGAGAGGCCAACGCCCATCATGCCTCTTTTAGTACAGTGATACTGGAACCAATTGAAAATCACACACTGGATTGGAATGGTGCCAGCGTCATTTCGTTCTGTGTTAAAAAGCAAAGAATGCATAAAGAAGGGACATAGTAGTGGCCCTATAGCACAATTTCTGTGTAAAAAGGGCTTCTATGTCAAACTAGGGCTATGTCAGATGCCCTTGGTTTTTCATGAGTATCTAATAGAGCATTAATAATGCACAAGCACCAATAATACACACAACAGTATGTTATTTTCAGAGTCATCTGCGCTGCAAACTAGTTAATGCAGAAGCAGCGGGGCTTTGTTGGAATCAATTAACCTTCTCCTGCATGTAGAGCGGGTGGCTGCGTGTACAGTGTATTTGTATGCAAAGAGGCTGCAAAGTCTAGACAATAAAAAGAGAAACAGTGCATAAACAAACGGGTTACAATAACAGTGGATATTTCAGGTATATTTTTTGGGAGCTGAGTTTGTCCACCTCCTCTGTTTGGTAATGTCGACATGCAGACAGCAGTCTAATCAGAGATGACCTCTCCACTCACCCAACATCAATAACCGCTTCTCAGCATCATTAGCCTGTAAATCACTGAGGTCGTCAGTGGGGGAAGGAGAGACGCCCACTCTCATAGCTGGAGGTCACAGTCACTGTCCATAGCTTGTAAGGGATCAACAACTCAATGAGAATAATCTAGACTACATTGATCATTTAGATCTGTGGGTCACTATGTTGCCAAATCAGACGGTGATGATGACAGAAACCGGCGTCATCCATCAGCAGCAGAGACAACACGATGAGAACAAAAGCTGGCTGCGTCTCAAATAAGTTTCCAGTTTACTACAAATTGTTACTGCGGAAAAGAAACCTCATCTAATGCAACGAGGGAGCCACCTTCATACAAGATCGAGAGGCTCAGAGAAGGACAAAGACGAACGTTCACCATAGTAACGCCAAGAATGGTATGTTATAAATCTGTCAGAGCAGAAAGAGAGAACAGACTGAGGAAAGAGGCAGAAATGTCCAAACATTGGTCACTTCCACACTCGAGCTGCCAGTTCTTGTCTTTATATTCTGTAGGACTACTATAAATCTACAAAATCCTAAAACGAGATCTGCAAAGCCAGATGCACCCCAATTCACCACTTGCTCCCAAAGTAGAGTAAAAGAGGTAAAGTTCAGATGCCGTGCCCGTGATATTACCATAGTGATGTGGGGCACAAGCTGGGAAATGAGGCGACAGGTCAGAGGGAATGCCCTTCTGTGTACGCATGCATACACAAAGATAACATCCTGACAGAAAACCCACACACTCTCTTTCTGTTCCTCCAAGGGCACCAGAAGTACCTCTGAGTGTAAACCACAATGTCCTACAAAAGCCAGCAGCTCCTCCCCTCTGAGCCAGTGTAAATTGAGATGGGGTTTACATTCACGATAGTGGGGGAAAAACAATCTCGAGATAATTTCAGGGGAAGCCTCCTCGAGATATGGGTAGCCTATATCTCCACAAAATTAAGATAGGAAAATATGAAAATGGCTTGGAGGATGTCTGGGTGAACGGGTTTAGAAGTGCTCCATTTTTCCCCTCTTGCAGGGGGAAAAAGGGGGGAAGGGTAGAGGTTAAAAAGCTACACTTGAATGTTAATTCTTATACATGATCAACATTTTTTTAAGTGAAATAAAGAATTTTGATGCCTGAAAGAGGATTTATTCAAACTAATAGGTTATGTAATCTGGTGAACTGTTAGTTTTTGCAAGACAGTGGTTACGATTCAATGTATTGCAATTCTGTAAGCAAGGCAATATGTTTCAATTTTTTCAAATCTAACTTTAGAAAAACTGTTAATGCTAAAACTTGCATACATTTCGGTTATGGATTGCACCACACTGTGTGCAGAGAGTATTCTGGGCACAGGTGGAGTAGCAGAATGATAGGGGGAAGTAGAACTTAACCATTCATTGTGCTGGGTCTAAAAGTTTGCTTTCACTTGCTTCTGCAGCAGCTGCACCTCTCATCTATTGCCCTTCGCAGATCTGATTGGATCAACTAATCAATTATTTACCCCGAGACTGACACGACTCAAACTGCTGCAGTGGGAAAACAGAACTCACCAAGAGCTTTGGCTGCGCTGCATTTACAGACCCACAAAAACATTAATTTAGAGAGGGGACACAGAATGATAAACTACCGTTGTCAGCTACTGCCACACAGATTCTATGTCTGTGGAAAACACCAGCTCCTGTTATAGCTCTATGGTACACTAGCAATATGCTGTGACTTTGGAGCAGAAGACTCAGGTGGCTGGAGATAGATTACAACGCTGGAGGATTTACCGGTTGGTGATTTAAAAACAACAGAAAGAACCTCTGCCATGAATATTTGCATATATTGCACTATTTATTGACAATCAACAGTGTTTTTGAAAATCGACACAGTATCACAAAATATGAAGTCTTTCTTTTTTTTAAATATCCCTACAAACTAACATGACAAGCCAGCACCACCTGGACTTCTTCATCTGTAGCTGATTCATGCACCAAATACCAGAACATGCCTCGGAGAATGTCAAAGATAAAACTGTACTCAAAACACCTGAATCTGAAGCCCAGTTACCATGGTTATTCTGAGCATCTGATATACAAATAAAGGACATTTTTCCCCAGTTATCAACTCCCTCTGACACGTCAGAACATGCTGCTGTTTTCCCAAACAGTCCTGGAAAAAACAGATTATCCCTCAGGGAGTCCTCTGAGAATAGCCATCAAGGTCACCGCAGCTGCCTTTGATGGATATCTGAACATGGGGATGTCTTCACTGGGATGACTCAATAAGCCTTATGAGCCCTGATGCATTTGTTCAGGAGTACCTTGCTGAGGTGAGGGCACAGCAAGTCTGTGTTTCGGGGTTGTTTTCTCCTTGTTTTTCTGCCTGGTTCAATAGCTATGCTGCATTGGCTCCCTGTGACGCAGGAATCTGATCAATACTGGGTCTCAGGGGCAGCGGAGCAGGCAGCCGGAGGACTCGACACAGAGTATGCTCCTTAGGCTGCGTAATGTTGTGATCAGGGGATAATGTCAGCACTGTGGATAACGCTGTGCAACTACCTTATAGTTGTTTTTCATCTCAAAAGGTGCAAGCATTGCTCCTCACATGACTACACACAGACGAAAACAATACACCCGCACACGGCTCGTATACTGAAACAATGAAGTCAAAGTTAACCCTTTGAAACCTGGATCGACATCAGTTTTCTTATGCTGCATTCAGATGAGTTTCACAAGCTATTTAACCCTTTAAAATCTAAGCAAATTAGTTTGATTTCTTTCAGAAACATGGGGTAAAAGGTAATAAGCAAAACTGCAACAAAAAAAAATTCAAAGGTTGCAAGAAATTAGTAAAAGTTGACAATAAAATGCCATTAAAAGCTTGGGTGTTCTTTTTTTAAAAGTGGAGAGATTAAAAAGAAGAAACTTCGAAGAAAAAACTCTATTTATAATTACTATAATTTTATTGTTCAATTTTGTCTCATAAAAAATGTATACATTAATATTTTGTTTTTAATTTCAGCACTTTTTTGTTTATTTTTTGTTTTTACTTTACTTTTTTGGTGACTTATTTTCAGGTTATTTTCCCGTAACTACTCACTAATTTCTTGCTCATTTTTGGCCCTGTTTTCTTAATTTGCTCATTGCCTTCTTTTTGTTTGTTTTTTTTTTAATCAATGTGCTCAGGTTTTAAAGGGTTAAATCAACAATACAAGTTTGAGCCATTTATCAAGCAAACATGCAAACGTTCAGAGGCTATTTTTGCAGATAAACATCAAATATAAATCAAAAGAATAACTGATGATGACAGTAATCATTAGTTGCACTCTTACACACAGGTCAGTAGGACAGTGACCATCTGTGTAACAACACTGCAGCAGACTGAGGGGTGCCCCATGTCCCAATAACCCAACTACAGCGCACAGACAGACAGTAGGATTACTTCTGCAATCATGGACTCCTCTATGAGCTATGTAAAGTATGTGCGGGCGATAACTCTGAGCAAAACCATCAGGGCCATCAAAGCTCCAGCATACCAGTTAAACTACAGGATACCTGTGAAGACACGTGCAGAAGATTTGTGAAGGAATACAATCTGCTAAGACTTAAACACGGCAGCAACTAGTCTTATCTGGCTAAACATGAGAGCATGCTGCTTTACTGCTGCCAGCCTTCTGTGCACACACACAAGCCTGAGGACATAGCAAAATTACCATGCACACGCACACACACACACACACACAGAGTTCAAGACCATTAATCATAAGCAACCCAGTTCTGCTTCTTGCCCCACACTCCTCTCTAGCGCTTCTAGTCCAAGGTTGACTTTGCAGTCTCTGTATTTACCTCAGTGTGGTGCAGAGGTTGCATGCCGTGGAGATTAAATCAAAAGGACAGGGGGGGTGCTGAGTGCATTGTTGAACTCTGTGGGTATACATACATGTACATACCCTCGTGGTAAACATCAGCAAGACCACACTGATTAAGCTGTCTTCTAGATCTATCAAAATGCAAACATCTAATGTATTTAAAGTGGGAATAAAGTCAGCTGGGATAAGTGACAATAACTGTTTTTCAGAGGAGTACATGTATAACCTGAGGGCTCTGCGTCCTTCAAGTCACACACAAGAGCAGCATAGTTTGTACTGTGGAGTCTAACACCAGCTTGTCTTCTTTTCACTCAAATAAAAGGCAACATGTCTGGACTGTTTTATACACGCAGTGCTGTGCAAAAGTCTTAGGCCACCATAGATTTGTTGTTTTAGAAAATTTGTAATGGGGAGATATATATACCTATGCATTAAGATATAAAGAACGTTGAGTATATGTACAATGCACTGAAACACCAAAAAAAGTCAGAACAAAATGGTTTCTTCAGATTGAAGTCAATATTTAGTGTGAAACATGGAATCATAGCTCAATGAATACTGAGATTTGGACATGTTGTGGATGCAACCTGGTGTAAATACAGTTTATTATAGTAAATCTCATTTTGTCTGCTCTTGAGAGTTCAAGAAATGCTGAGTTGAAAGGGAGGTCACACCCCCCAGCATATTTGCAACTTCAGCATGTTGAAGTTTTTATTCTGAAATATTTGCATATTTAACTCTGCATACATATTCCCTGTATGCTCAGGTTGTATTTTAGTAAAAATACAACTGAGAAATTAATATTAATTATATCCTTGCTAAGATATCAAAGTTTAAGGCGACCAAAGACTTTTGCACATTGCTGTAAATGCCAGTCATAAACAAGGAAAATTAAATGGATTACAGGATGTCTTACCGAGGTAGAGAGATGCATTTTCTTTCTTCACATTGTCATCCAGGTAGGTGGGCCCCAGGGTGTAGATTGGCGTCGACCCCATGCCCACAAGTATCTGAGCGCAGATGAAAAGAGTCACATACAGGTTGTGCTCATTGCCCTCCTGGTCACGAGGGCACGATGCCACATCGAGCTCGCGCCCGCTGCTGTTGCCGCTCAAACACAGTCCCTCACGGCCTGTTGATGAGTTCATCTCCTGGATCTGGTAGGGTGGTGAGATGAAGTGGGGCAGGGAGAACAATGCCGCCCCTACAGCAATGACCACACCACCCACAGCCAACCAGCGTGGCCTCTGACCTCTGCCCCCGAAGTAGGAGATGAAGACCACCACCAGCAGGCTGCCGATGTCGAAGCAGCTGACCAGCAGGCCGGACTCAGAGCTGCGCAGACTGTAACGCTTCTCAATGGTGGTGATGACGCTGCTCAGGTAGCCTGAAACCATCAGGGACTGAATGAAGGTCAGGTAGCACATGCAGAACAGGAAGCAGCGAGAGTCTCTCAGGATGACCCGCACATACTTCCTGGCTGGGATGCGAATAAGGCGGGTGAGAGAGAAACCAAGTTTTTTACCCCCAGCGCCAGCGGCCCTGTGGCCCTCCACAGGTAAAGAGCTACTGAGCCCCACCATACTGGAGGCCGAGGGGGAGAAGTCTGTCCTGGAGGAGGGAGTCTCTGCCTGGCTGGAATCTGGGGTTTTTGCCTGGAGCTCGTTTCTCTCCTGCACAGCCACGCACGTGTGCGTAGTGTTGACCAGCAGAGACTCGGCGGCCTTTCGATCCGGCTGACAGGGTCCATTCAGGATGGGTAAGCTTTTGGACTTGAAGCAGGTCTCTGAGTCCATGTACTGGTCCTGGAGCTCACGGATCTCCAGAGACTCAGACAGGTCACTCCCTGTTTCATCGTTGTCTGATGAAGTCATGTCGCAGCTGGAGATGAAGCTCCTGACTCCGCTGAAGACTCAGAAACTAGTGCCACATGAGGGCACAGAGGATCTGGAGAGGACTCTGCCCTGCAAGTGGGACTGGGTCAGAAGTCTAGCTATGTGCATGTTTTATTCCACATGGCTATTAACAGCAGCTCTTCTCTGTCACAACGTTGCTCCAAAATATTCCTACAAGCCACTGGCCAATAGTGATGTCATGACTGAATGCAGACGAACATCACCTCTTTACACTTTATAATATTGTCAGAGTGATACAGAGAGTTTTCAATAAATAGTTTATAAGATTAAAAAAGAAACATACAAATAACAAAAAGGTGTTGTTTTTACAGTGTTCACCTAATTTAGGACCCTATGTTGATGTTGCTTTTATGGCTCTTTGTTAGATAGCTTGATTCATAGGGGGTTTTGTGTCCTTTGTCCTATAGCTGTGCAGCATCCTAAGAAAAAAAAACAACATAAAATCAAATTGACGTAAAACATCAAAAATGGTTGCTACTTCCAAATTGGACACATTTATATACATACAAGTTTACAAAATGCAATCCTTTGCACTTCTGGCTTTCTGGCAATGTGTCCACCCCGGATTAAACTGGTCACCTCACATCGCTAAATTGCTAAACCCGAGACAATATCCCACGAAAAAATAAAATAAAATAACCCAAAGGAACAAACAGCTGCGTCGCTGTCAAACTGTCGCAACGGTAAAAGGCGAATTGACACCCAGCTTTGTCAAAACGAGAAATATACCAGGAGAACAAAAGACCACGCTGTCCACAAACGTCTCAGACATGACTTTGGAAAGAAATAAAACCCCGAATCAGCGCGAGACATTTCTGAAATTAGGCGACAATGAGTCTCGGCTTCGACTAACACGCTACATATATTATTTGACGTAACTTCAGTGGACGGATAGAGGTGCAGACGGCTGTGATACTCACACAGGACAGAGGGAGGTAGCCTGTTGTTCTCCACGGAGCGGCCACTCACTGAATGAAAGCTGGTTGATGCGGATGGCTGCTGCTGGTGGGGAAATGATGCCTTCAGGTGCTGTGAGAAATAGCAACATTCAGACTCCACAGCACCCATTAAGAAGAAAACGCTGAATGTGTCTATTTTTTTTTTTTTCTTTATTTGGTTTCAATTACTGGTTACATGGCCTAGTCATCGTTGGTTAGGTACATTTACAGAGTGATCTTTTTTCTATTTTTTTAAAATGTGAAAAACAAACACAACACTGAACATGGGGTGTTTTGCATTTGTGAGGAATAGAAATAAAATTAAAGAATTGAATAGACATATTTAAACAAGCTTTTCCAAATTTGAGCAAATTAAAGCCTCATGGAGTCTCATTGAAAATGTCATTCTTTCCATTAGAAAGATTTCAGAAATAATATCACACCAATTCTGGGGCATCAGACTGTACAGATGACCTTGTAATTGCTTTTCTAGCAGCTAAACTCAGTATTTTAAAAAAAATTGTTTTGATCATGTCAGCTGCTAAAACTAAAAGTTGGGGGGGGCGACTGGAAAAGTGTTCGAAATGGTGATTACATGGTGATTACACAAAATAATTCTGTCGATTAATGTATTAATCACGTATATTAATCATGATAACTTATACAAGCTGATTTTATGTATATTCATCAAAGTAGCGCTGCGTTATTTGAGCTCAAACAAACAAAAAAAAACAATCACAGAACATGTCTAGGTCTTCTTCACTAGTATGTTTTACACAATATAGCCTACAAATACACTCAACTGTCAAACTACAATATAAAACCCACTGACGAGAGTTTATTCCAGTCTTTAGATTATTATTTTTTTTAAAATTTCATCATATTTTATTTTATCTATGTTATTTTATTCATTTGATTTCATATTATCTCATTTAATGTGATTAAATTTAATTGATCACGATTTGATATACGTCGCCTTGCTGGTATGTTTTACACAATATAACCTACAAAAACATTCAACTGTCAAGTGACTTTATAAAACCCAACGAGAAGAAGGTAACTTGAACGTAGCAAATGTGGGGGTGAATGTTTTTCACACCGGCCATATTGGGACTTGTAGTTTCTTTCTTGAGTCAAACGTGTCTTCAGCTTACTATCAAACTACATGTGAGACGGAGATACATAACAGCGAGTCTCTGAGAAACGAGCCACTCTGAATATTTTTGTAAATGCAGATGCATTTAAATTTTCATTTAGTTATTTCTGATTACACTAAGTGTAGGACTGCATATACCGGCATGCTTGTCGGCCTATATGGGGGCTTGTTCAGTACACGACGTCATCTAGACAGCTGGGACCCTTGCTGACCCAGCAGTGATTGACTGGTCACAGGCTCCTATCGACAACTGTGCAATATGCCTATTTATGGCCCTCTGACGCAATAAATAGTAATAAAATGTCTTAAGAAGTCTCTTTTTTTCAAGGAATACTAAAATTAATTCATTGGTGAAAAATACTTAAATAGGGATATACACATTTTCCTTCCCATTTTCGAACATCTGAGATGTTTTCTGGAATCTGTTCATTGAGTTTTTGTATAGGTTGGCATCCAATATGTTATTAACATTTTTGTTTAGATGAAAATGTTTTTTTTCGTTTTCTTTGTTTTACATGTTCAGAATAAATATCTAACAAATCAAATCAATGCTGACACTATAAGAAATATATTCACATACCATATCAGCAAATTAATAATACATTAATGTAACCAATACTTGGGGAGGGAAAATATAGACTTGGGCTATGATGGGAATTGTAGTCTTTTTTTCTGATAGCTGCTGTAATTTGACTGCATTTATAAGGTAAAAAGAATAATAAACAAAGGTATTGATTCAGTGTTTGTCTGATTAAAAACAAACATTGACTCTTTTTAAAGATAAAATGTCTCTGAATGGAGATTAAATTGAAAATGTCAGAGAATTAAGATGTACCTTTTTGTCCAAGAGAGAGTTGACTCCCAGTGCCTGTCAAATGGATGGATGACTTTACCCAAGGTCATTAATTCATTTCCTGTATAAGGTAGGCTGGGTGATCAATCCCACTCCTCCTCCTCCTCCTCCTCCTCCTCCTCCTCTGCTCCTCATTCTGATGCTCTTTGGTTCCTCTGCAGAGGAATAGCATTTGAATGAAGCTTGAATGTCAGATCTCCACTTCACTGCACTTTACAATTGTCCAGTATATTTGTGATGTCTCCCAACACTTCTTTTTATTCCAAAGTGACAAAACAAGCTTAGCTGTCCCCCCATACTGTGTGCAGGCTTCTGAAGTCCAGCATTTCAATTGTGACTGAGAGAGAAAGACTGTCTCTCAACAGTCAATCAGAGGGATCAATGAGAAGCATCATGGTCCATCATAGAGGCCTCTGTGGCCTCTGTTCAGGAGTTTTTAATCTCCTTGTCTGGCTATCGGCACGCAGTAGGCTGATCAATACCTCAAACCACCATGAATACACAACAGCATAAAGGGAAGAATTATTCAGCAGATAGTGGCACTGTATCACTATGATGGAGCTTCCATAGCACCTCTGCAGGAACAGCTACAGCAGGACAGAAAATAGTTAAGTAAAGATTGGTTTTGCGTGACACATATATGTAAAGGCCCCATCTCTTAATATATCTGGCAAAGGAAGAAGACAATAAAGCCTTCATTTTAAGTTTTGGGCGTTTTTTTTCTGGACAGCAGTATATGGTACAGATCATAAATCAAGAAAAACACTTAAATTTCCCTTACTGTACAGATTTTCTTTCTTTGTTCAATGTCGGAGAGCAAAGTGTACAAGTTTTTGGTATTATCTTTTTAAATTAAATTATATTATGATGTGGTTTATATGTTGTTTTCCATAACCTGGTTGCTGAATAAAAATCAAAACACAGAAAAAACAAGATAAGGAAGAAAATTAAGAAAATAATGGCCAGTAAACAACATTTTCTTCTCCCACATTCTATCACAAAACTGAATTTCTAACTTTTTGTAATAAAATAGAAGGAGTTAAAGAAGAAAAAAAAGCAACATGTATATTGTCTACAGCAGATTCATTTTGTCAGCCAAATGCCATTGATGTAGAGAAGATATGGACATCACAGGGATATTTAGTTAGCCCATGACCTTTCCTAAAACACAACGTGTGACCAGAGTTTTCACAGATGACAGGAGCTGCCTTTCCCAAAGCTTAATATGGTCATACCTTCTCAGAAATAGTTGCAATGGAGAACAGCGCCATTATAGAAGAATCAGCAGCAGAACAAAACACAGCAAAACCTGCATGGGAACAAATGAACCAGCAAAAACAGAGACTGAACAAGCACACGTTTTTGAGAGGCAGCTCGCTACAAAGCTTTCCTTTATATCTAAATGTTTCCCAAAGTCTTTGCAGTTATTGCTGTATTGCATTTCTCATATACACGGCAATAAAATAAACAGTCTTCTATTAGAACAACTATAAAAAACAAAATCTGTAATCGCTCACAGGGGGTCAGAAATCAAACCTATTTAAAATTTAAATATTGATGGGCAATATTTAGACTGGTGTTATGCAGAAATTGATCATTCCCTGTTGAACTGGCTCTGCAGATGGTGATAAATGTTTTATAATGAGAACAATCAATAAAACTGTAAACCCCTGAGACAAATGTCTTGGATGTTACCCTTCAACTTATATATTTATTATGTGATGGAGCAGTTTCAAAACCGTGCACTGCTTTCACAAAAGTACAACACCACCCCCTGGTGCACAATCTAGTCCAATGAGGCCAGCATCTGCAGAGTGTTTGTGATTCTGAACATGACCAGTAGATGGTGCCTAATACTTAAGGTTGTTTGCATCAAGTAGGTGACCGGGCTGCAGGATAGGCAGGTTGGATGGTCAAATAACTGAATAAAAAATTTTTAAAAAATCAAAATTCAAGATCTTACTTGTCATTTTGCCACGCACAAGTGTAAGGGGATGTTGCAATTCTTGTTCAGCTGTTTCAGTCAAAATAAATAAATAAAAATAAATTCAATAAAATTAAAAAAAAAAAAAATTCTGGTTAAACTATGATTGCATTTGCAAGATTTTGACTGGATTGTTTTTAAGCTGCATCCACTGATTTCACCCTTATAGATAAGTTTAATTGTTATGAAAGTCCCTAAAAACTGTTGTATAATGTCTTCTATATTTTTGGAGGGGGCAGGACTTTTTTTTACACTAACTCTAACTAACCAGTGATTACAGCAGATTGACTCAGAATTGATTAAAAAAAATGCATTTCAAACTGGGGTAAAGGTGTTTGTATGAGAAATATTTCAATAAGATGCTGAACAAGGAACCTCTTTTTTTAAATAAAGCAATATTGCCAGAATTCTTTTTTTAAATCCATAACAATATAAAACCTAATCTGTAAAAGTCTATATACAAAATAATTTAATTTTTACATTAGTGTTACATATTATTAAACAGCCAGAACATTTTGTGTGGCCTTGTAGTTGTTTTGTGTCTTTTTGTAGTTGTTTGGGTCTTTTAGGGGTAATTTTGTTTCTCAGTAAGGCAGTTTTTAATCTACTTGTGGTTGTTTTGTGTCTCTTTGTGGTTGTTTGCTCATGTTGGTAGTTATTTCGTGTCTCGTTGTTATTTTGCATCACTTTAAGGTGTTTTTGTGTCTGTGCAGTCATTTTGAGTCTCTTCCAGTTCTAACCAAAATATTTTTACTTTCACTTTAATGTTATATATTATCAAACAGCCAATGATATTCAGCCTTTCTTTAATTGTGGCATTTCATTACTTATGGCTTCCTTTTAATAGCTATACACATTAGATTCACTCTTTACAATGTCTGGTCAAAGTGCTTGTTATTGTGCCTGTGAGATCTCCACCTGTCAGTTTATGAGTGATGATAACATCATCATCATCATCATCATCATCATCATCATCATCTGCAGCCTGCTCCGACACTTCCCATGGCCTTGGGTCGTTCTCCCCCTGCTCCATCCCACACTCTTCCTGTTAACCATCCCAACTTTATTGACATTACAGGAATTGCTAATGAAACACCGTCTGTTTCTCAGCTTGTTGTGTCTGCCCATCGAGCTACTGAAGGGAATCGCACACAAACTTACACAGACATCCATGCTCATAAATATACTGTACATTCCCATCCCCCTACAGCCTTTTCCTGTATGTAGCCTTGGCTATCACATCCACCAAGTAACATACGGGAAAATGCAATAATGACAGACATTTAGGTGTGTGCATCTGTAACTGGAAGTCAGGGGTGCTGTGGGGAGTTCCAGGACTCCAGAAAACTAAGATAGCACAATTAATCCAAAATAATCAACAGGCTCTCCGTCTTATGGCTGTTTTTGCATCCTGAAAATAGTCGAAAGAAACAATCCATTTATCTCTGACTATTGCACGGCTTCATCAGCTAATGGCTTTACAACAGCACTCAAAGATATAAGAGGACTCTATGCTTGAACTATAACCCTCCGCGGTACTGTTTTACCACTTTCTGTCTACCGGAAAGGCATCCTTTTAAATTAGCAGTCCTCTTTTGTTCTGCTTTCTAAGGTATCATTCTTGTGTCACGAACAGGCTCGCTGGTCTGTAGTCCGGACTACTCCCCAAATTAGGTTACCCATTCAGAAAGGTTTGCAACTGGAAACTTTGCAACCCAGAGAGCGCCTGATACATATGAATAAGGTTAGCAGGTCTGGACAGAAGGGTGGTGTAGTAATTGTGTTAAAAAGTGCAAGGGCCCCAAAATAAAGACCCCCAGTATAAGCCTGTGTTGGCCCCCTTACTGTGCTGAGCAATCCTAGCAGATTGGGCCCCATGCTTATGCAAAAGTCCTCACCCCCTCCCCTCAAGACCCTCAAAAACGCTATCATCACCTCCAGAAGCTTGATTGGTCCACCAGGTCACCCAGTGAGCGGACTTATGCAGGTTCCTCCATGACAAAAGCTGGCTGAATGTCCCTTTCCTCATAAATCATGATAACATTAACAAATATGTTCCTTGCTAAGAAGAGCACAGCAGCTCCCTTCCCTGTGGCGATCTTTAACACTGACAGCACACAGCTTTGATTAGCAAAGATGACCCGGGAACTCTCCCCTGCTGAGGGAAGCACTGAAAAACATTTGACTTATTATGGATAACTACAATGCTAATTCTTTGTATCAGGAAAGCCTAAAACAAACCTGAAATGCAGTGTAACATAATTTTAACTGATATGCTTCTTCTTATGGTGAATTTACTGATTTATTTTAAGTTTCTGGTGTATGCAAAATAGAATAGTCAGTTATGCACATCTAGCATTTCACTTTAATTCAACACATATAATTAAACTAATCAAAATGAATGACTAAAGCACATGTGAATTGAGATGTTAAGTCTCTTTGTTGTCAATGACATTATTAAGATGGTTTACAAATTAATTTTGCACTTAAACAAGCAATAGAACCTCATCTTACAGCAGTCCATAATTAAAGCTACTTTTCATGACTCAAATCATTTTATTTCATGTAACATTTCTTTTTTTCTTGCCAAAAACACATTATTTAAATTCTGAGTGCATGAGCAACATACATACAGTAGTAGTAATTTATTTTTATTTTAATTAAAGGAGCAGATTTTAAGCTTTAGGGGGATTTAGTGGCATCTAGTGGTGAGAATGCAACCAGCAGACATGTCTGCAGAATTATCTGCAGAGTGTCTTCATGTCCATAATACATAGACCTGGTGATTTAAACTGGTAAAAACTAAATAATGCATTTTTCACATCAGATAATGTGTGTGGTTTTTTTAGAGCGCTTGTTGAGGGGCTGGTAACTATGGTGGCCGACAAAAAAAAGTGAATTGGCCAATCTAGAACCAGTGTTTGTCTGTTCTGTAGAAATATGGTGGTGCAACATGATAAACTCAACAGACAACCTGCTCTCAGTGTAAGCATAAATGGCTGATTCTAAAGTTATAAAAATACAACCATTTTTATTTTCAAGTGATTATACACTAAAGAAAACATACTTTAAAAAAAAAAAATTAAAAAAACCCATATTCTATGTCTGCCAATGCATCTCCATAAAGCCTACGCACTGGATCTTCAAAATAGGAGCATGCGTACAAGTAAATAAGGTTCACAACATGCTGTTAAATAGACAACAACTGATGAGCTGCTGCTGGTATGAGTTGGAAGAAGCAGTTTAGCTGCATACTCAGCGTGTCTGTCCTTCCAGATGAGACCCCGGGTTTACTGTAAACACAGAGGCTCTTTCAAGCCCTCCTCAATTCACCTAACACATATGGAAATGGGCCATACCTTAAGGGCTTTGTCCTCCTCCAAGAGCATCCACACGGCCCTCACAATGTTAAAGGAGGGACTGGCAAACATTTCATATTCATGGGACACAATCACCTCCATATGAATGGAATAATTGCCCTTTAGAGGCTTAAGCTACCAACTGAAGTATGTGTGGGTTTTTTTAGGCCCTTGGGCTATGTGGTGATGATAAGCCACCTAAGCAGAGTGTGTGCTCTATCATCTGTCAGAGGGAAGAAACGTCTGACTGCTGTGTGATGTTAACATGTGTCCTAGAATAATGTACTGTGTGTGCAGCTGTGTGTTAAGGATTGCTGTACTTGTGCATACAGACAGTCAGACCTTTGTGTCCAATTGCTTATCAGCCGAAAAGAAATGCTAAACTGTTGATTGTTTTTGTTTTGAAAAGGAAGCAGATTTGCCAAGATAGAAGGAAAAGAATTTAACTTCCCTACTGATAATCAGTCAGCTACAAAGACTTTTTGGATAAAGAGCTTTCAGAGGAAAGTGACTGAAAGTAAAAAAAAAGGCTGTCATTTCATCATTTCAGCATGAAATAAATACAAATGTAGTTTTGGGGTAAGGCTGCAGACTATGTTAGCCAGCTGTGGTGCACCTCTTTCCATCAGAACAGGGTGGGCCCCTCTTGGATGAACCTAAGGGAAATCCCCCTCCTATTGTTGTTATACTACCCTGACACACGCATCAGCTTCTCAGAAGCCAGTGGTACTTGAGCATGTGCCTTCTTAACCCCTGAGGAGGATCCTTCTGCCCAGCTCATCCCACTAATTACCTCCAGCCATACTGTAAATGGGCCACTCCTGATAATCAGCCTAATCTGGGAGGAAGGCTGGATAGAAGCGCAGACAGAGGGAGACATGGATGGATAGGGGATGAAAGGAATGAGGGTATTTCAATGAATCTGATTAGCTGAGGCCAAAAGCCTCAGTTTGACAACTTGTTTCAGTGACATCATCCCCAATGCATATGGTGGTTTAAGATCAATCTGCAACTGAGCAGCTGATTAATTTCTTTCTCTAAAGTGTGTTTCTGCTTACAAAGTTAGGAAACTCAGTTTGCTGTGACAGCAGTGCAACTAGTGTGTTTCTGTACAATCAGACTTGGTTTAAACCTCAGAGAACTGTTTCCTAATCATGTAAAATAAAAGCAGTTTAGGGAGTGTTAACTGAAGCTGAGTGTGTGACGGTCTCTGAATCATATCATATTTGTGGATTTATGTGTGTGAAACATTAATAGAGACAAAAGGCACACTCCTCATGGTTATTTATGTGTTTTTTAAGGTGGTATGGGGGATTTGTCTTTGGTTTCTTGCTTGGTAAAATGCTAAAATGTAATTGAGTATTTAACTGGATGCAGCAACGCACTGACATGTTTTTGGGATGCCAGTATTGAACATTGCGGTGTGCAATATTGATGCCAAAGGCCCCCTTAAGCATCTTTATGAGATGCACAGGCTTTCACCTAACTCAAATTTAAACCAACCCATGGCAACACTTGACGCTGACAGTAACTGACATACAAAAGCAGACTTTCACCGACTTTTACTCACAAGACTGCAGCTCGTGTCCAATGTGAAACCAAAAGTCACAGTAACGTAACGCTCCATTATTTAGGTATGGTTGTAGCACACTGACATCACTCAGGTAACCTTACATAACCTCAAACATTATATTTTTTTCTAAACATAACCAAGTAGTTTTGCTGCCTAAACCTAAACCTAGCACGTGTTGCAATGTGTTTCAGCTGTGCATCACTTAAATATGTTAAAGGGTGTCCCCATGTGTCGCTATCAGACGCCAAGAGGCAAAGTTTACTAAAAACCACAATGCCCATCTGTTTTAGGGAATTGTATAGCCAATTAAAAATGTGCTTGCAATCTATTTTTTAAAGGTTAACCTTATTAATAGGAGCACATAGGCTTTGGGCTGAAAATAACAGGTTTTAATATAAGAAATTAACTCATTGTTGGTTTGGGTCTTTCTCATGGAGTTGTTTATCTCTAACAAAAGTATAGAATATCACCATATAAATCCTTTACTTTTTCAGATAAAAAAATCAGTGAGAGTAGCACAAAAGCTGCAGAACTCTCTTTCCTTGTTCTCCATCCGTCTCCTGGATCATCCCAAAGGCCCACACACACAAATCCTCCTCCTCCAGTAGTTCTTGAGGCACAGATGCTAATAGAGCAATGCCTTCTGCCCCCGATCCACACATCAGTACAGACACACACCCCCACACACACACACACACCCACACACACACACACACACACACACACACACACACACACACACACACACACACACACACACACACACACGCACACACACTGCAGCAGTGTTTGCACTGTAATTGCTGCAACACTGTCTTTGTCTGGACCATAATCCGGGGGATCCATTGTTGGTCATACGTGCCTGCTCCTTCATTATTACCAATACTCACCCTCCTTCCTGTCCCTCAAACCACCCCCAAACCAAAGACTGTCTCTCTTTCAGCCCTCACCGCCCCACACACAAGAGAAGTGTGCTGCACCACAAAGGGACTTAAAAGAGGCACAATTAGTCCTGTGACAGTAAGCCCCGGCGTGGGCCAGGAAGCATGCCGCACAAAGGGGACAAACTTTTATACGACACTTTAATGCAAACACTGAAGTGTGCTGCCTCACGCCCCGGTGCTTAGAGGCTGGCCGCTCTCATCACGGGGCATTGTGGCCAAGAAACAAGCAACCATTCACGTCATTTATTAGTTACCCATTAATTGGGGAGGCACAGAGTTGCCATTAGGAAGGAGAAGGTGTTACAGAGGGTGGATGAAAAAAGAAATCATCAGTGGGCTGTGCCTTTAATTGAATCCCATGCTAGTCATTCAGAAATTGCTCTGTCAATGATTATATGGGGATCAATACAGCGAGGGCAATTGCTATTGGAAATGGGGTGTGTTTACACTGTAAACTGCTTTGAGGAAACCCTGTGAGCACATACAGCTCTCCAGTAGATTAAGAAATTTAGTTTGCAACACTAATACCTCTTGCAAAACAAAATATTACAACACAGGATGACACACACACGTGTTCTGCCTGTGTTTGTGCTGCTGAGCTGTGTGGAAGTACTTCAACAGGTTTCCACTGCTGCTCTGTATCTGCACTGCAGGACCCACATTAATGATCGGCAGACTTAAATAAACCCTCTGTGGTTGTTCTCTATCGATCAGGTGATCTGACTATCAGATAAGCTAACAGATCTATGAAGGGCCCGTGCTGTAATTGAGTTGCTCTGTGGGAGTGTGTGTGTGTGTGTGTGTGTGCCAGTTCAAGCATATGTGTTCACAGGCACATTGTATATGCCTACAGTATGCTTCTGGAGAATTATCAGCACACTTTAGGCAAATAGTATTGCTTTGCGTGTGTGTGTGTTTCACACGTCAAGCCAAATGGGAGATGTGCTCCCTGCGCTAATTATGAGTTGTAAAGCGGGTTGTGATTGTGGTTGTTGGTTTGAGTCCCAGAGGGGGATCAGTATTCAGTCTGTCCACTGTGCTGTGTGATTAAAGAGACCGGGGAGGGGAGGTGGGTAAAGTTTGGGATGAGATGTTGGACCAATTAAGATATCCGGAGGAGAATCCTCTTATATTAATCTGTCATTTTGTTGTATTTGACTAAAGCACATATCTTAAAAATCATTAAATGAGATTTGTGTTGCTTAAACATTGAAAACTGGTATAAACAGTCCAACTATTTTCGTCTGCTTTCTGTAATGAATATGAATTAGTTTCACAAAGTGGCACAAAACTGCAACATTTTGGGGACAACACAGTTTTCTAAACGCCTTTTGCTGAGAGCACCAAATAAACTAGAAAAATTACGCAGATACGTGACTCAAACTTTGGGTGTAAGCAAACAAAAAAAAGAAAAACTATTAAAAAAAGAGTGTAAAACTGATCTTATGACAAAAAGGAAATGGTTTGATTTTGTCAAGGAAATGTATTCAGTGTAAAAACTGACCTTTAATTTTGACAGTTTTATATTAAAGGGACAGGTCACCCCAAAATCAAAGACACATATTTTACTTCTTACCTGTTGTGCTGTTAATCAACGTATATTGTTTTGGCGTGAGTTGCCCAGTGTTGGAGACATCAGGCATGGGGATGTCTGCCTTCTCTCCAGTATAATAAAGCTAGATGTCATTTGGCTTGTGGTGCGCAAAGCACCAAAAAAAGACATTTGAAAAGCTCAACAGCAATCTCTCTATTCAGAAATCATGACCTGGTTACTAAAGACAATCCATAGACCCTGTTTTGAGCAACTACGTGCATGAACTTTTTTCTCTCTACCAAATTACACCCACCAATATCACTATGCAGAAGAGACTGTGCAACAAAGTAGATTTCTAAATAGCACTACAAGTAAGAGGAAAAATATGTATTTCTAATTTGGGGGTGAACTCTCCCTTTAAATAGGATGCTGAACAAGTAAACTGATTGTTTAAGTGTAAATGCAAATGTATATATTATACATACACCCCATGACAACCATTTGCTCCTTTTTATGTTACGCTTACTGTCAGTTGTATCTTGTAATAAATCTAGAGACTTCAGAGGGGATAATAACAAGTAGTAATAGTGCCATATATTGTGTGTGTGTGTGTGTGTGTGTGTGTGTGTGTGTGTGTGTGTGTGTGTGTGTGTGTGTGTGTTCATGACACTTCCATGCTTCTGTGACTCCCTGTGATGCTAATGTTACCTGTCAGCTCCCTCACCACAGCAGCCATGCCGGCTACGTACAGTGACTAACTAATAAACAGACACCACAATAACCACTCTGCTCGGAGCTTTGTGTCCAGCAGGAGATGAGTTTCAGGACAACAACAGTCACAATTAATGGACACTCAGTCTGGGAGCTGCCTTCATTAGAAGCATATTTTTTTTGCAGCAGTTAAAGGGACAGTCTCATGGTCAGGTTTAAGGCTAATGGGGCACAGGGGGATTGGAGCACCTGAGTGAGGACTGACGCTTGTGTGTTACAGACACACAGTGACACTGAAACATAAACTGCTGGAGAGATGACACCCTACCATTGATAACCAACATCAGCACTTTTCCAGTTTTATTCTTAGTTTAAAAAGCAATTTATCATGTCAAAGACTCAAATATTTAAATGATAGGTTCACACTGTTTTAAAGTCTGTCTTAAAACAACATTTACATGCCCACTGATTTGGCTGTCTCAGACTGCTTAAGTCTATGATTAGCTGAACTTCAAGGCCCAGACACACAAAATTGACATCAAAGGCTGATTTTTGTGTTGCCTCATGTCGCATGTGTTTCGGCCAAAAAATTCCACTTGAACGCACAACAAAGATGTCAGCCAACAGCCAAATCACACGTATGTTCTGGGCATGCGATGGATCTGACAGCACAGATTGATGACACTAGTTAGCCAGTTAGCACAATAACAACACTGCCTGATCTTAAAAGATTTATCATGCGCTAGTAAATAATAACACAAATCACCAAAAATCTCCTACAGGGCTCAATGGCTTAAAAAAAAGTTTACCGAAGTTTTTCTCTTCTCGTGTGCTGAGCTGAACTTTCAATCAGAGTGATTTCATTCGTGGATGGGCACTGCCAGGTCTGACACCAATTCAACGTGCAGAAGCAACCGAAAACAAGCCGACAACAGCTGTATTCTGCCATCACAATAGGACATAACGGCAAAATAGGGCGACAGACACTCACTGAGCCTGATATTGGGTCGAAAGGTCAACCATTGACTTGGTACGTCAGGGCCCCATGAGCGCATTTTTGCACAGAACAAGGACTGTGGCTTTTGTACACTGAATTCACACTAAAAAAGGGATCTTTTCACAGACAGGAGGAACAATCACAGCAAGATTTCAAAAACAAATGTGAACCTGTCCTTCAAAACAAAGTGGAATGCCTATCGCAGTAGTCTGGCCCTGACCTTTCAGAGGAGCTCCGCTTTGTATAACTCACACACAGTTACCTCTGAAGCAACAGCAAGAATCCACAACTCGACCTCTAAATCAGAGCCTGTGGCCCATTCTCATTTTCCAAGCCTTTCTCCTCCCCTTCTCCAGACAGGACTGATGGCTTTTGTTTGCAGAGGAGCATCATCGCTCACAGCTGCTGCTGTAAATCTGCCCGGCCTCATCCATCCGCCAAGAGAGCCAAATGAGCTCATCGTTTTGGCCTCACGTGGCACCTCTGTAGCAGTGGTGAAATATCGAGGATGATGATGATGGCGATTATTGGTGATTTCCTCAGCTGAGCCGTGTGTGTCATTAAGGGGGAGGAGGAGATTGTTGTTCTTTGTCTTGTTTATG
This sequence comes from Plectropomus leopardus, assembly GCF_008729295.1. Lineage (NCBI taxonomy): Eukaryota > Metazoa > Chordata > Actinopteri > Perciformes > Serranidae > Plectropomus > Plectropomus leopardus. The sequence continues at coordinate 11,696,601 of NC_056483.1, forward strand.
TGTAGAGGGTCTACTCAAGGCGGGATGAATTGTCTGTCCTCGGGTCACTGTTTGGATCACCTGGCTGATTGTATTTCAGCTGTTGATTAACTGCGGCTGGATTAATGTGAGCACTATATATGGCAAAAAAATGATAGAAAGATCAATCTAACTGTGTTGTTCTTCAGCCACTGTCTTTATGAATCAGTCCTTTATAAATGGAGCACTGAAGTTCTCTATCTCTCTCCAGAGTGAACCCTATAGACCCCTGCTCCTCTCCTCTCCTCATCTCCATGTTCCCTCTTCCTTTAATTACTGTGTTCATGCTTGACGGGCACTGATGACTTGATTAAGCCTGCCGTGTGCAGTTCCAGTCTCTACCCTGCTGATGAATGAGTCTAAAGCTTATTAACTTACTCGTTCTGATCAATAAGGCGCTGAGCTCGAACACTGCAAGGACAGAGAGGAAACTGCTGTGCCGCTGCTCCTCCACGCTGGCAGCAGAGATGAAATCAACACACATGATTAGCGTGTGTAACCAATCCTGGTGCTCTGTGGAGAGAGGAGTACAGGTGGATTGATTTTCTGGATTACTTTCAGTAGCAGAAGCTTTGGAGTCAGTCTTTCTGTGATTCTCATGACAAATATTGTTGTGTTTGCAAACTTGTTATGTTAAAAGATATGAGATCCACACAGCAGGAAGCTCCTCTTAAAACAAACAAACAAAAAAACTATCAATGTTTCTGTTTTAACAAGTGTTAGGGACATGTCGGATGTGTTTGTAGCATCCAAAACTGTATTTTTAAACAGAGTTTGGGACATTTCCAGCCATATTTGTCACAACCAAACTGGATATTTTTTTAAACAAGAATGCAGAAGATGTCCAGCCGTGTTTTTAGTGACCAAGCCAAGTTTGGGACATTTCCAGCTGTAGCTACCAAACCTGGTCTTTTTTAAGGAGATTTTGGGACATTTGTGCTGTGTTTGTAGCAACCAAACCCAATGATTTTTAATAAACGTTTGCATCCACAACATCCATTTCTAACATTTATTCTAGCGACTGACTCATTTACACCCTCTGACAGCATCCAGGAGGCGGCAGATGAGGAAGGGTCACATCTAAACCCTATTCCCCTGAGAAGGCCTTTCAGCTCCACCAGGGCCTTTAGAAATGAGAGGCTCATCATTGAAGCTAATTCGACCTCCAATGGAAGCAGTCAGCATGCGCGCAGCCTTTACAGCAGTGATATTGTTTGAAGGTGACAACTTAACTGACAAAGCTTTGAATAGGAGATTATGACTGAGGATGGTGCCATGTGTCTGTCTGCACCGTGGAGCCACAGAAAAAAAAAAACATGCTTCCCACTCTTCACATTCTGATATTGATCATTTTTTGTGCCGCAGATTCAATCTTTTATGGTAAAAGGTTCCAGTATTGATGTATTGTGGTCAGTGATACACACACACGAGGGCTGAAAGGTGTTTGATTCATTTTTCATGTCTAGAAAACAGATGCTTCCTGTTGCAGAGAAGATGCCGATCATACGATATCCCCCCATACACCCTCGTGTCTGAGAACTATCTCTGGTTTTGTCAGGGTCCTTAATGAACAGGACTTTGTAATGTAAGCCTTTAACTGTTAGAAGGCCTGGCTAGGCTAAACAAGACTTGGTGCAGGATAGCCTGTATTGACCTTTGTTTCCCCTCTGCTGGCTGCTGTGTTTGGTGCGTGTGTGAGAGAGTGAGCAGGAAGGTCTTCTGGGAAGAACCCTTTAAGATGATGCGCACCATTAATGTGACTGTTAGGTCGGCTCCATTTCAGAGGCATTGATCTGCTGCTGGAGCTTACAGAGCCGTGTGGCAGCAGAGCTCAGACTTAGGTTGGGGAGAAGGACCATAGGTGGATCTAAAAATGATGAGGGGTGCTAATACTGTGGGCGCTGAAGGTTTCATAGGTTTGTTTGGCTGAAACAGGGTTCACTGTGCATCTTCCCACAGCATGCAGCTAAATCAGAGAGACACAGAGGCTCCACGGGAAAGAAAGAATTGGATCACACTGATTGATCTGCAGCTTTTAATTGTGCAAACAGAATAACATTTCAGCACTATTCTGTCTTTATCAGAGTCAAAGAGGACAAAGGCAAAACAGATGCTTCCATGAACCTGAGCCCACTGAATGGTTTAGTGAGTTTGAAATGATGAAAAAAAAAGCTATGGCCTTTACAGTCACTATCTCAACCCAGTTGAACACCAGTGGTTAAGACAATGCACCACTATCTCCAAGTTTTATCTTAAATCTATTAAGCAATGTCTAAATGTCTGCTGTACTCAGGTCTCTTGCAAAATGGATCTTGATAGTAGTGTTGAGATGTCACTGTTTGCACAATGAAAAGCTCCAAATCAGTCAGTATGCTCCAGTTCTTTAACTACTCTAGGAAGTTCAGTGTATAGTTTTGTATTTCTCAGAAAGTTTAAGAAAATGAACCATTACTACAACTTCATTTGGGGGTGGGAAGGGAGGAAAAAGACCATTCTGCCAACTCTTCATCTCCTAATGTTATTATTATCACTACAGCTGCTGCAAGGATCCAGAGTTAGAATTGAACATCTTTCATTTACAACAATAATCCAAGGAAATGTTTGACATTAGAGGACCTTTTCAGCCCTCTTCATGCACTTTAAACAACAAAAATTTGCCACTTTTATCAGAGAGACTCATTTGTTTTTTTAGTTAGAGACATATCTTAATGTGATGCTTCAAGGTATCTCTCACATTGGATTTCATATTCTGCAGAAATATGGATCATTTTTTTATAAACAGCTTTTTTTCAAATATTTTACACAACAGAGACGATACAGATCAACATTGTTAAATACGTTAGTAATGCATATACTGTATAATGGATTCCATAGCTCTCTGTTTTTTTTGTAAATCACAGGTGAACTGAAAACTTAAAATTGTTTGCATGTATTTTAAGAATTCCTTGTTTCATGCCAAACTGTGTGTCTCAATTTTATGGTATAATGTTGTTTTCAATGAAATGATTTAGCATGTTTAAAGTGAAATAGGTTGACATGTAAAGGAATCTTTTTTTTTACAAAATACATTAAAAAAAAAAGCCACGTATATGTGTTATATCCAGACTGTGGACACTTAGCAGGCACCACTAAATCCTAAAGTGAAGAAAATACTTGCAGAGCTCTGCAGTTTTCCTCTGATGAATGTACATTAACAGAAATATAGACTGACTCTTACCGTATCTTGAGTCTGAGCCATTCTCAGTGAATTCTATTACCTCAGTCAATAAGGACATTGTCAATAAGTAGTCTGGAAAGTGTAGTTTGTATTAGTGAGGGTTTGCATCTTTTTCAAGTATTGAATATTTAGTAAAAATCAAGATGTATTTATAAAGTTGCATTATTGCATTTTTGAAATGTTACAAAGGTATAATAATAATAATAATTATGTTTGACTACAAAAAGCAGCAATGATTGCCACCACTAATTAATTGGCCTGGTGTTACCAGATGAATCAATGACCATCAGAAGATTGTCTGTGGCCGAGATGAATCTCATGTGTTGGAGATTGTTAAAAAAGCATAAACAGATCAATGCAGCTCCACTTTATAGGCTTGGATATGGCTTAGATATCCGTTCTGCTTGATGTTGGAGTGTGTGTGTGGGGCAGACGGAGCGTTTGGTAACCAAAGCTGTAACACAAGTCCATTTAGCATATGGCATTTTTACCACGGAGAGGTAAACACAGTGGGGAGGCCAGGAGAATAGTAAAACACACTGCTTAGGCCAGATCTCCCTGTGGACCCACACAGGGTGGACACACACAGAGGACACAGTGTCCAGTCCCAATGACAACCTGAGGTCACTCTGCTCAATACAGGAGGCTTTACTTTGTTTCTTTCCTAGAGTTTCAGTCTTTTCCTTCTCACTTTAATCTTGTGTCAGGCTCGTTAAAGGATAACTTCACGTCTAAAATAATCACCCAATAAAGATAGCTTTTTTTCCTTGCATGCTTCCATGTTGACCGAATAATCCAAAAACTGAGAAACTCTTGTTTGGGAAGCACTGAGCATATGACTAGATAAATGAGATTATACGGCATGAGTTGTGTGAGAATTTATAATCTTTTTTAATTTTTTGCTGTCGTCAAACATGGACCCCTATGACCTAAATATAACATGAATTTTCTCCGTTTTTGGATTCTTCGTTTACCAGAGGCATGCAAGAAAAACAAAGTATTCTTCACAAATTGTATGTTACACAGGGTGAATACTTGATATAGTAATTGTTATTTGGGGGGTGATGTAAACTTTAAAAAAGTAAAATAACCCACCTAATCACACTTTCTCCACCCACTATCTTAAACTTTCTTGTCCACAGTCCTTCATTCCTTCCTCTCTTTGGGTCACGGTGCATTTAAACGTGTCACAACACTAAAGGATGTTGATATCAACTGTCAAACCTTCAACCCTAATGGGGCTTTTTGAAAGTGACAATCTTAACAGATCAATGCACCCCTTAGGACTCCGATTACAAAGACTGTCAATGACCACACGAGGAGGAGAGGGGGAAAAGAAAACATGACACTAGAAGCATACGACAAAGTCAGCCGAGACATACCAACCACATACCTGCAGCTTGATTTACTGGATGTCTCAGGGTAACTTTGCTGCAGCCATCCTTTGTCAGCTCAGGAAACTCACAGGGCGAGGCTTCTGCTGAAAGAGCGTAAAAGACCAGTGGTGGCAGGGTGTTAAGAAGTTAGATGCCGGGAAGCAGCACTAAGGTGACGCTAGGCTAGAGAGAAGCCATAAAGGCCTGTTAGGGTACATTAGGTGGAGGAGAGGGTCATAAGGCTTCATGAATGTTTCAGCAGGACGGGGGGCATTTGTCTTCCAGCTCTACTGTCAAAAAGCCATCATGACTCAGTGTTGGGGGTGGGTGGCAGGTTGGGCTGCGGCTCCAGGGCCGAGACACTCTATTTCGCTGCGGCAGAGCACGCATACACAATCACAGAAATGCACCGAGAACACTCACACGCAGCATGACAAACCAACAGAAGAACATATACTCTTAGCTGCGGTAATGCACTCAGCGCCCGCCTCATCCTTCACAGTTTTCATCCCCATCACTGTCAACACACTTGCTGTTGAATCATTGCCTCTTTTCTCCTGGACGAGCAGCTTTAAGACCTTTCAGCATTACACTCGCTAATGTTTGGCACCATCGCAAAGCATCAGGTGCTTAAACAGTCACTCCAGCCCTGAGGTGGCTGCTAAACATCCACACCCCAGGGCCTTTCAGCCGCTTCTCCCCTTTGACCTATGCGGGCCTTTGGGAGCTGCCTGGGGTCACGGTCAATTGTCCCGTGAACAATAGAAGTGTAGCTGTGATAGCAACAGAGACTATAAAACCTGGTTGGTGAAGTGTGTTTTTTTAAAAGGCAGAGGAAGGAAGACGTAGACCCTGGAAGAGGAAAATCTGACCCTGACATCAACGTGCTAGCATAAAAATGTCAGCACTCCTGGTGGTTTCATACATGCCACGGCACACGTTGAAATAACCACAGGACATGATTATATTTTAAGTTTGGCCTCTGTTTAACACAGACAGCACACAATGCAAACTCTGAGCCGAATCATCACTGTCCCACGTAGGTTACGTTAACATTAACTGAAAGGCCTCACATGCAATGCTAATAATAGCACGCATATGAACGTTGAAACAAAAACAATAAAAAAATCACATTTGAAAGGCATTTGGGAAAATGCAAGCAATAATCTCCCAAATTATTTGCTGCAAAATCAGATGACAAGTTGTCTTATGTTGGGGATGAAGGTGAGAAGACGAAGGAACGCAAAGGCCAAAGCTACAGCCAGTGGTGGAAGAAGTTCCTGAGAGCCATATGGGCTACATGAGTAAAAGTACAGATATCTCATCAGAAAATGACTTTGGTAGAGGTTACGGTCACCTGTTGTGTCAGAATCACACGCACACACAAGTCTGAAATTATATGATGTTTACTGTACTGAAGAATCAAAAGAAATTTTACAATATTAAATTTATTGAAAGTAAAAATACATTTAATACATTTACGATTAATTACACTTGAAGAAACAAATGGTAATTTTTAGACTTTTAAAAACCAAAATCCTTTTTTTTTTATATCCCTCCCATTCCTTCAGTAGTCAGTCCATCCCTTTCTTCCTTCCTTCCATATTTTATAATAAATGCCTTGGAGGGAAATGTAGTAGAGTACAGATACTCCCAAAAAAATACATAATATAATAACATTACAACAAGTATGATTACTTAATAACAGCACACTACTGTGCTGCTGGTAGTAGTTCTGAGAGAGAGGTGACTGAAAGAAATGAGTCAGGAGTAATGGGGCTGAAACTTTGGGATGTCCAGCCCTAAATTACAATATCTTCCTCAGAGCCTCATGACAACACAGTCACAGCAGGACTCAAAATAAAAGCAAATAATCCCTGTCTGGAAGTAGGGCTCTATTGGCAGGTGACACTGCAGTGATAGAGCCACAGAGGCATTCTTTAATTTCAACGGACCACTCTGACACTATATGGTGGATGATCTGCGCCTTCACAGTGAGGTACGATGTGGAAAAACCACATCATGATATGTGAAGGAGATGTCTGAGGGAAGAGGCCTGAGAGAGATCTCAAAGAGCTTGCTCGCAGCAGGTGCTACAAATCAGCTGATAGTAGCAGGGGGCGTTCAAGATCACCTACAAACCACCATGGGTTTCACAGGAAGTAACACTCAACTTTTTCTGTATTTTTTTTTAGCTGTTAGCTCCCGAAATCAGTATTACAGTGATCAGAGAGGCTGAGGTGAAGCAGAGGAGGTGATAAGAGGAGGAGGGAACTAACTAGCTGATAAAGCAGTTGTGCTCTCTTGTCTCTGCGCTGTTAGCTTTGTTCATTGTGACTGATAGATATTGATGGATATGTGGCTGACCTCCCCCTTCTATCCATCACTCCATGTTCACTTGTGTGTTCAGATGCATATATGGGCATGCATGTGCAGATTTTTGTGCATTTGCTATATGCCCACACATACACCCCATGTGCATTTGAGGGCTCGGTTTGCAGGGTTTTGGTGCACTGTGCGGCTCACTCCTGTACTCTCATGATGGCCCGTGGGGAAATCAATCATCAGCTGTCCTGTGTGGCTGGTGACTTGTGCATTGTCCAGGAAAAAGAGATGAAGGGAACAAGGGAGGTGAGGAAAAGACAAGAGTGCTAATTAGCTAATCCACTTCAAGAGGGTTGAAATCTACCACTTCCTTCAATATGTCATACTCTGTCTGTTTCGGGCAGGCCACAATGTACTAAAGCAGAAGATTCTCTCTTTTTCTTCCATAACACACTCCGTACTCTTTTCCTCCCCCTCCCTGACAGTACACAGAGAAAGCAAACAGATCTCTATTTGATAGTGCGGAGTCGATGTCCTGCCATACGTGAGTCTTGTCCTCTAAGTGTTGGTCTAAATGGACAGCTTAGTTCGGATTAGTTGGACTAACAGCAAACATCTTTAGAGGCAGGGAGGTCACCTCTCCTGTGCATGGATGTGCATGTGGAAGGAGTACAGTGTCCATATGTTGTAAATCCTTCCCTCGAGGACAACACATGCTTCTTCCAGAAAGTACACACTCTTTGGCTTTTTAACATTTAAATCCCCCTCTGATCTATGTTTTATGAAATATCAACCAAACTGCTCGCAGAAAACTACAAGAAATAGATTTCTTGGGGTTACTCAGCGCTGCACTTTCACATCAGTGGATGTATGTAAGCAGCGTGTCTTTGCTCTGGCCAATAGTGTCGTAGCAGCATGTGGCCTGACTGTCCTAAAGTACCATTTTAAGACAGCCTTTCAACACCTCTACCCCACCGAGAGAAACATTCGCTTGAGAATAGACCCTGGCACAACAGGGGCAGCCAAAACCATGAGGCAACTGTCACACGGGAATTGCATGGCCACAAAGCATAACATACGAAATTTGCATTTGGTTCTTCTTAGCTGGGAAGACTGAATCTGGCTGCAATTTCTAGAAAATTATCTACTGAAAAATGCAAACATAAGGACAGAGGAAGAAGAAGAAAATGTAAGGGTGATTCTGCGTGTGAGGCAAGTAGTGTAACAGTTACTTCGCTCCTCGCAACCAAACTTCCAGCTTCATCACCCACTGGAATAACAGTTAGGTACATACAATAGCCTTGCGCATAAAGACACACAAATAGCACACTGAGAACTATTGTAAAGCGCAACGCATGGGGAGAAGAACCCTATAACACTTTCTAACATCCCGAATGACAATGCCAGATGTCAACCTACAAGCAGATTTACTCCTTTCAGCACCGTTGCATATGAATCGGCCGAAAAGAAGGGCTCGGCAGTCCGTCAGGGGTTAAATAGTTCAAACAGGAGCAAACAAATAGGTTTTTCTACAAGCATGATAGATAGATGGAAGCTCAGGTATACAGTAGATTCATGATGGGTTACTTTGAGAGTTGCTGGGGGTTATGTGGTGTGTGTGTGTGTGTGTGTGTGTGTGTGAGTGAGTGTGTGTGAGTGTGTGTGTGTGTGTGTGTGTCGGGGGGCGGTAGGACAAAATATGTTGCCCCATGGGACCACAGTGGAACCTCACACCAGCCCCCACAGAGAAGGATAAGGCCATCTGCCCTCCTCACTCATCAATCCCACCTAGAAGACACACACACACACACACACACACACACACACACACACACACACACACATACACACAGTGTCGGGCAGCAATATGGAGAGGCTTTGCAGACAGTGTTTGATCTGCCTTTCATCCAGGCAGCAGCATGCAGGCCGCTGAGCCTCTCTGTGTGTCTCGTGATGTACTGTCCTCTGTCCCAGTGGAAATCACTGGCGTATAACAACAGCTCCAACCTGAGGCATGAATGGCAGGACACAAGCTGATCAGCCTCACGTCTTAACTGGGGGAACAGGAGGGGGTGGGCACAGCTCAGTGGATCCATTCAAACTTAAATGACTTAACTCAAATGTTTCTTTAAAGGCAGAATCACACAGAAAACTCGCCATTGTGACACAAGCGAGTTAAAACTCACATCCAGAGTGGACGCAGCAAAGCTAAACCAGGTGAGAAAAGTATAGCCAGTTTTCTTCCCTAACCACTGCATTTACTGTCAGTGCACTCCTGCCTCATGAACAAAATAAAACCCAAAGAAACCAAGTCAGGTTTATATGCAAAGCACCTTTAAGACAAAAGCAACTTTTTAGTATTTTAATTCAGAGTGAAGAAAGTCATCAGGACATAAAAAGGCATGATTTAATGTAATTCAAACAAAAAATGACAATAATAGACCAGATATACGGTTAATAAGCATCTCGTGTAAGAGGTATGTCCACTACAACAAGCACCAAAAATAAGGAAGGGAATATTTATGTGAGCACCTCTGCAAAGATGGTACTTTGACATATTTTCAAACAGTTCACCTTCTTGGAGCATGGGCAGTTTATAAGACAATGGGCCACTAGGGACAGATATGCAAAAGGTCCCACCATCTCTCCTACATTGTAGATGCTGTATGTGTCTGTGCAGTTATTTTATGTCTTTTGAGGACAGTTTGTGTGTCTTTGTAGTCAATTTGTGTCTCTTTGTAGTGGGTTTATGTCTCTTTGTTGTCTGTGTGTGTCTCTTTGTTGTTGCTTTGCATCACTTTGTCGTCATTTTGTGTCTCTGTGGTTGTTTTATGTCTCTGTTGTTATTTTGTGTCTCTTTGTAGTCGGTTTGACATAAAAAAAAAAAAAAATTGAGAGCCACGGGAAGATAAATAGTACGAAAACGCCTAAGTGTGAATTCAGTGTCAAGACATGAGTCAGCTGAGCCTAAATGCCCCAAAAAACATCATAAGTATATGTTTTGGGACGGCATATAGGGACAGAGAGGAGCCAGGTGTCACATTTACTGTAAGATTTAACCTATTGTGCCAAAAAGTAGCAAGTTTTCAGAATTGCCCTTCATCAGTTTTCATGTGGTTTGAGGCAGACTGAGAGCTGGTGTGGTTATAGTTTATGAGTCCACTCAGCTGAGAGTCTGAGGCCTGTCTGGAACCAGAGGCTGGCCTCAACATCAGCCAGACAACAGCACACACACATACACACACACACACACTACACTGACAGCTATTAGGCAATCAATAGAAGCTAATACATCAGAGCATTTGACCACTCAGCTCCACTAGCTTAGCAGACAGAGAGGAAGAGAAGAAATCTATCAATCTTTCTGTATGACGAAATGCATTTTACAAGCATGAAGCACACAGGTGGTAAACCCATCCCTGCAGCAGCAATATCCTCCTCATATCAGCAGACATTCCTAATTGATCACAAAAACAAATTCACGTTTACGGGGTGACGTCATGCATTGTTTTGGAGAGAGTTATGGCCGTCTACTTCGACCTCAGAGGGAATTAACCTCCGCAAAGCCATAAAACTCATATCATTAATATCACATTAATATAGAGATTAATCTGATGGATAGCCCTCCAGAGGCTCTGTTAACGTGCCAGGAGGTTAAGTGTGAAATCAATCCATATAAACGACCTGGATAAAAATTCTTCCATGCCGGAGCTGTCCTAAATCAGCCAATCAGAGAGGCGCTAGTAAAACCACTCTTTTAGCACGGCTCGCTAACAATCTCACTATTTCAGCTCTGGCAGCTCATTCTCCTCTTTTCTCCTTCTGTCTTTCTTTTTGTCTTTGTGTCTCGTCCCATCCTTCTCCTCCACCCCTCTGCTCCTAGAAGGCCACAAAGGGGAGTATCCTCTCTTTTCACAACAGGCCTCTTACAGAGGCTCGGGGGGTGTATACATGGGAGGTGCAGGGTGATCTGCACTTGTTCAAGGATCCATATTTTGTCTATTTGAAGGGAGAGGGAGGCTGTTAAACATTCAGTGAGGAGGCGACCCCTGACCCTGAAGGCTGCTGTCCGTCCGTTACAGTAAATAAACAGAGAGGCTGGGCAGAGCTCTGAAGAAGAGCGAGACAAAACAAGAAGAAGAAGAAGCAGGCTGAAAAATCTGCTTTATCTTTTATCTTTCTTTTTTCAATCTTGCTTTATTTTTCTCCAGTGCTTGAATCTGTGTCGTAGCTCTTACTTAGCGCTGTCACACCACTGTCGTGTGGGACTGCATGCCCTCAGTGTGAAGTGTGGTGACCCCGAGGTTAAAGGTGACATAACAGAGCACTGAGACAAAGGCTGGACACTGTTTCTGCAGTCAGACCCCATGCTGCTTCCACCAACAGAACCAACTGAGGCTTTCCTCAAATTAACAGAATCTCACACACACACACACACACACACACACACACATCTATCTATCTATCTCGGGACAACACATGTGGGACAGTTGGTGACAGTGTGAGGGCAGATGTCAGTCACGGCGAGCTCCTTTGTGTGTGGAGCAATAGACCACCTCACTGCTGCACTCTATTGTCATTCATTTGGTCCAGAGGGGTTTGTTCATTTTGTTTTACTGTGAGCATGCAGCCTCCAATCCATCACTGGGCTCCTTAGAAACACAGCAGACAGAGAACGCACACACAAGGACACATGCACTGATTGGACTGATGGCGATAAGCGCACAGGGTCCATATTAAAACGCACGCACACACATACACACACACAGATGTGCATGCAACTGACTGCAAAATGTTAATCATGGCACCATCCATGGAGCATTATTTGAATTATTTAACAAGACTGATGAACGCTATTAACACTTTCAGAAAAATTTCAAAACAAAATGTAAAAAAATATGATGTGATATTATAGAGTGAATAAAATCCTCTGTCCCATTTATGATGATCTTATTTGTTACATTTCTAACAAAAAAAAATCATCAAATCTTACAGCAAAATATAATTACCTATAAAAACATTTTGTCAATTATAATAGACACTAAAAGGTCATGCAGTCCAAGGAGAACCGTTTTTTAACCAATTTATTTCTTCTCAACTGAGATTTTAATGGAAGACCTGCTCACCAAGCAAAACCAACAACCTTGTTCCCATGCGCTGATTTTTTTTATTTATTAGTCATGAAAAAGCAGACGCTCATAGAGAACAAACAAGGACACTTTGCCTTTGCAGCCTTACATTACAGTAAAAAATGCTAGAAATAAAGAGAGGGTGTAACATTGATTTTATACACAAATAGACTCAAATCTACACTGATAAAAATAGCTTTGCTTTTCAAGCGTTTTGTTGATGCAAGAAAACCCAATGCAATAATACTAATAATAATAATGATAATAATAATAACAATAATAACATTTTTTTTTAGTGTTTTAGGGAGTCACATTGGGTTCACAATACAATTGCAGTGTGAAAGCTTTAAGCCACAAAACAGACAACATATTTTAACATATTATAAATATATTTAGACACATTTTGCCAACAATTTAAATTATGATGAGCCTAAGTAAACAGGCCTATTATAGAACAACTTCTTTTTCTTAAGCAGCATTTACATAAAGAGAAAGCACGAGATCTTACCTCACTGGAGGCCTGATATAGTAAGCCTATTTTCGTGCTGTCACCAATGTGTTCCTGGAGTATTTCGTGATATCTGTACCACCTAAAGTCCTCTACGCATTACAAAACCCTTAGACTGCTTGTCTCTGTCAGGATTTACTGGAGTACAGTTTAGCTCAGATGGACTAGTTCCAGGGCCGATATTCTGGATTTAAAACTGTTAAACCGGCGTACTGACAGTTTTGTCCGGCGTTTTTCGGTGTTTTTGGATTGTCTTTCACCGGAAATACGGGTTCCTCCTGTAATCCACCCACTGAAGGAGACGGAAGAACTGTGCTGTCCAAGAGTTGCCTCTCTGCAAAACAAGAAAACAACTCAATAAATTAAGTTTTCCATGCGGAAACAATGCAATATTTTCCTGTTGCAGTCAAAATATTTATCTGTTTTGACAAGCTAAAGACAAAAAAAACTTACAAAACAAATTATACTGAAGAAACTAACAAAATAGCGTGCAACCACAATTACAAAAAACAAACAAAAAAAATTACACACATTAAAAGAAACTAGTCCCACATATCTGGCAATTATACATTAGGAGATTTATATTATTATGAGGTAATATTTGTCAAAATTGTATTTTACTTACTTTGCTGTTAAAATTCAATTGTGTAAATTACGCGCAGCCTTTTGTATGTTTCTCATATGACTTCAAATAACCACCTTTGAATTCTATCCATAAAATTAAACGGTAAAAAAGAAACTGTTCCCTGATAATAATGGTAAACTGAGAGGGGATCCCATAACTCCTATAATTATATCCGGGGGAAATCCAACCAAAAAAAAACCAGATTGTCTTACTTTTGTGACTTTTCATGTGATACTTCAGCTCCTGTTCCTCTTGAAAAGAGGCTCCGCACAGGTCGCAGGGATGGGGCTTGTCCTTGGCGTGGGTCCGCCGGACGTGACTATCGTGTGCGGCGTGAGAGGCGAAGGCCTTCCCGCAGTGCTTACACTTAAAGGGCCTCTCTCCGGAGTGCTGGCGGATGTGAGTTCGCAGAATACTGGAGGCAGTGAAGGCCTGGAGGAGAGGAAAAAGCATCCAGTGAGAACAATATATTTTTTAAATACTGAATTCACATTTTTGATGGCAATAACGGTGGCAGGCTTTTAACCACAGTTTATACAACATTAAGGCCCTGGTCGTTTATTTTTTATTTTTTTGTTTCCCAACTAGTTCAAAATATATCTGTATTTCTGTTTTTATTTTGTACTTTATTTTATTTTTAATTATCCCTACTTAATATACCTAATAACGATAATTTGGCAGAAGCCTAACATCTCATCGTTTAATGTCTTTCTGTAGGCCTAATTATTTCCGTTTTCTTATCTGCCGTGCCAAACCTCAAGCTCTTACTGTAACCATCAGGTCTCGTGCTTTATTGCCTAAATTGCCCAGATAAGGAGACGCAGGATCAGGTTAAACAAAAACCTTCTCCGGGTGCGTAAAAAGGGGAGGATATCGAGAAGAAAGGACAAAGAAACTTCAGCTCATTCCAGGGCCGTGAATTAAAAGTATAATCTCGGCAGACAAAGGGGTGGGTGTACATCTGGCGATAATTAGCATGTAAGTGTCTCGCGGAGCGTGCCCGTCCACGCAAACAATGATGAGGGGCTCGCGCCAAATGCACCATGAAACGAGGGCGAGCTGAATGCGCAGCGCTACTGAAAAGAAGAAGAGGAGTGAGGAGGAGTACAAGAAGGCCTGCAGGTCCTGCACTGAGAACCAGAGCAGGAACTAAAATCATTACTATCATAAAAAGCTATAATTAAAGCCTAATACTTATATTAGGGGGAGTTTCGGACACATGGAGACTTATGACTCTTCTGTTCAGCAGCATCAACAATGCAATATTTTTTGATTATATATTTATGTATTTATTTGTTTTACAATGCAACAAATTCAAATTTTACTGAATATCTTAAGACATTTTTGTTTAAAAGGGTACACAGCATAACATAACTCAAAGTTTCTTCTGATAATTTTAAAGGCCTTTACTTTTAAATTCGTAGCTAAAGCCCCAAATAGTAACGTTGTTTTGGAAAAAGGGATGAATAAATGATTGCTCACCTTATTGCAGTAGACACATTTGTATGGCCGCTCTCCAGAGTGCACGCGCATGTGTTTGTTGAGACTGGACGACTGGGAAAAACTCTTTCCACACACTGAGCACTGCGGATCAGACAAATATAAAATATTAGACAGAGTAAAAGTTTTGTCATTTAAATGTCATATTTTTGTAAGATAGGTGTTTTGCAAGATAAGCTCTCCAAAACTCCTTTAATTTTGTGAAAGATTTTATCCATATTATAATTGAATTTGGTTTTAGAAATATTTTTAAAATATATTATTATGCATGATTTTTTTTTAAAAAAATGAGTAATTTTGTTAAAACTATTCAGTTGTGATGCTGATTGAAGTTTAAGTGTTGCCACCACCTCTTACAGTAATGTGTCTTTAAAAGAGGCCTAATAAAACGTGAGGCTGCGGGGAGCTGTTCTTTCAGCACCACACAAACTTCAGCACGCGCCACTTTACTGGATGACGCACGGCTGTAATGATGTAATGGTCAACAGACACACACGCGCACTGCCCCAGTACCTTGTGAGGCCTGTGTTTTTCGTGAACGTGCAAAATGTGGATCCTCAATCTGTCTCTCTTCTCGAAAGATCTGTTGCAGAGGTGACAGGGGAACTTCCTGTCGCCCTGGTCCACGCAGCGCGTGTACTTCAGATGTTTGTCTCTGTAGTATTTGTATGCAAACACCTTCCCGCATCTGTCACACTTGAAACCCTCGCCGGTATCTGGAGGAAACAAAGAAAAAGTATATTTAGTATGGCGGTAAAATCGGTGATTATTAAAGAGTCAAACAAACAGGAGTTTAGATTCTGACCTTCAGCGGGAGGAACCACGTTGTTGTCCTCTCTGGGGTCTTTGAGGGTGAGAGGGATGCCCAGAAACTGCATGTAGCAGTCTCCATACCACACCAGCAGCTCCTGTCCGGGCCGGATCTCTTTGCAGGCCTCGTAGAAGATCTGACCCTGGATCTGCACAGCGATTAAGTTCTGCTCCTCCGGGAAACGAGCACACTTCACCAAAGACATCCAGTTTCCTGAGCCTCCCCTGCCGTCAACAAAATGACTCAACCGGCCGTTTTCAAACACCTGAAGGGGTAAAAGGTGTTTTTTCAGTATGCTGTAAAATCTGACAAGTTGATTTTACTTTAAAAAAAATCTAGGAAACTGATTGCCTTGAAAAATGAAAGTAACTATAGTTATTAATCTTAATTTTTCTATTAAATTTAAGTATAATTGTTAAGTTTACTTAAAATGTATGTTTACTTAATTTTGTGAATTTGTTGAAAATTAAAAATGACAAACTCAACCATTTTTTAAACGACGTCAGTAAACCAAGTTTACTGTGCTATATATGTATTCTGCTGGTTGCAAACTAGTCAGTCATATTTGTATATTCTTGCTTATATGTTGTATATATGTTCAGAAAACAGACTTTGCAAATCTCCTAACTTCACTATTGGCCAAATCCTCTTTGTTATGATAAAGTCAAGTCAGACTAACTCAGTTAACTGAAGTTGCTACACTTAGAAAGTAGAAGGAACAAAGTGATTTCACTTGTCATTTCAAGTTCCAACAACTTCACAAAATTACATTTCAAGTAAACTTATCACTTAAATATAAGCATGAATTAAGATTTAAAGTTACATTTACTTTACTTTCTCAAGGCAATCTGTTTCCAAGATTATTTTAAGTAGGATCAAATGATTAGAATTTGAAGCAAAATTTTGGGAATGATATCAACACATTACCTCCCACATCAGAGTGTTGTCATCATATGTTTTAATCTCGCTGGTGTTCACCAGTTTGCCTTGGAAAGGTCCGAAGCGTGTCCCTTTGGGGATGCTGCTTTTTTCTGTGAAAACTCCACAGTGTGAGACGTTTCCCCAAGCTGCCTGGATGATGGTCAACCCTGCAACATTGTGTCAAAACAGCGTCAAATCTCAACAGCGCCATCAGGAATTCAGATAAACAGGATTGAGGATGATTTATAAAAAAAAAAAAAAAACAAAAGAAGAAATTGTCAGGTGTTACCTTCTGGAAGTTCAAGTGTTTCTTTGTCCAGTGGGAGGATGTGAGAGTCAGACACTGAAAAAGAAAGAGATATTAGGAATTTTGGAATGAAATTAATGGATTTGTTTATTAAATTTCTGTGAGAATTTTAGCAGACAAATTGAATAGTATAATTTGATGAAAATGATGAGGAATTTTTGACTCATAACTGTAAAATCGGACAAGTTGATTTTACTTAAAATAATCTAGGAAACTGATTGTCTTAAAGTAAATATAACTATTAATCTTAATGTATACATTCATTAATTAAATGTTAATTGTTATGTTTACTCAACATGTAGTTATAACTACTTAATTTTTTGAAGTTGTTGCAACTTAAAACATGACAAGTGGAATTATGTTGTTCTCTGTTAGCAAAACCACCTTAGACTGACTTAAATTGATCATGACAAAGAGGATTTAGCCAGTGATGAAGTTAGGGAGATCTGCCTGTTCTGTTTTGCAAACATATTTAAGAAAATGCAAATATGACTGACTACTTTGCAACCAGCAGAATACAGACAGTATAAAACTCAGTTAAGTTGGAAGTTGCTGAAACTTGGAAAGAGTGATTATATTAAAGTTGCCATTTTTATTACTTACTTTTACTTTTATTTAAAGTTATCTGAACAACTGATGTAAAGTAAATATAAATTAAGACTAGTTGTATTTATTCCCATTTTTCAAGGCAATCGATTTATTTATTTTAAGTAAAATCAACTTGTTAGATTTCACAGGGAACATTTCTGGACATTTTTGCTTGCAGGATTTTAGTACAACAAAGGCCAAATGCTGTTTTACCTTTTCATACAAATTTAAATGAACATCCAGATTTAAGCAGAAGTCTCACCTGACTTTTCGGGCAGGGCCAGTCCGGATATAGCGTGACCCGAGCTGCGCTCCTGGCCGCCGGAATAACCGTACAGCACCATGAACAAGTCATCCTCAGTGAAATTAAAAGAGGTTTTTACTGGCGACATGTCTGCGCACCGGTGGCGAAACAAAGCGTCTTTGGGCGGCGATGAAGACGCAGATGAAGATCTGTCACTGGACGGGCTGCTGAAGTCTGAGGACAGCGGACCGGCGGCGTGCTCCGTCACCACCGCAGCCAGCTCCTCCGGTTTGGAGCACAGCGGGTGTCCGGGCAGCATCTGGCTCAGGTAGGAGACACCGGAGGCGCTCAACATGTGCTCGTGCAGGACCGAGGCGTGATGTGGGAACGGAGGGGCTCCGCCGGGCAGGCTGAGCGGCAGGGACGCCTGAGTGTCCGACACCAGGCGACCGAGGGACTTGAGCGGGTGAAGGAGACTGTGCGTCCGCGGGAAGAAGTCCATGTAGGGGTGAGGACCGGGGAGGGGGGCAGGGTAGAAGCCACGAGCCGGGCTGCCCTTCAGCATGCCGGCTGGGTAGCAGCTCTTGTCCTTCAGCACTACAGGGATGCTGGACAGGGACACCGACATGACAGCGGAGATGTGGAGATGTTTCCTTCACGAGAGAGAAAGAGAGGGAGGAGGGGTGAGTTATAAAAGTTTAATGCAAGAAATCTAAAAAAGGAAACATGACATCAGGAGAGGTTGACCACACCTGAATTGATTTTTTAAAATGTGAGCAGTAATCCAACCAGTGTAATTTACCCTTTAAAATAATAATAATAATAATAAGAAGAAGAAACTGTATCTTTTTTGGCACTAAGAATTTCTGGGCATTTACAAATTCATAATATCTGTAAAGACTTTACATTATTTTGGGAAAATGTGGTGTTTTCAATCACCCAAGAAAAGAATACAAATCTTTTTTTTTTTTTAGTAACGAATTTGAAATGATTTTAGCAAAGTACTTCATACATAAATGTAGCAACAGAAACCTTGTACTGTCGCTTTTCTGAAAGATAATGCACATTACAGGAAACTACTCACTGATTTTACATTTTGTTGTGTATGTAAAGTATGGAAGGAAAAAACGTAGTATATTTGATAATCCTCTAAATTAGTCCCACAGATCCTGACAGGAAATGAAGATATAATACCATGAAACTTAACAATAAGCTGTAAATGTATTATTGAGAACCACCCTTTCCCCTCATTGACAATATTTTCAATTAATCTACACTTTATAAAACCACAATTTCCGTTTCAAAACTAAAACCTTGCTCAAAATCTGGACTGCTGCAAATGAATATATCGAACAAAGCTCTTGCGTAAGTGAAAGCAGTCCACAGTGAAATTGGACAGCCGATTTTGCAATATTTCCAGCTGAGAGGACACACAGCAGACACACATCAGGTGCTCATCAGCGGCTGGAATATGCCGTGCTCTTTTTAGGAAGTGTTCACCAACCAGCCAGTAAATAGAGGGACAAACCAGGGTCATGACACTAATTAAAGAACAGGCGGCCAGAGCAGAGGTCAACATTAATGAAGCTTTTTATGGACTTTATAATTACCGTCACAGCAAAAATACAATAAATAACATAAAGACGTTGCACTAATATGCTGGCTGAAATAGCTATTTGTTTTATGATTAAGAAAAAAAGGAGTAATTTAACAGGAGAGGAAATAAAAGGTATAATTATTATACTCTGTGCGTAATTTCAAGCCTATGGAGTGAAAAAAACAACAATTTGACCATGTTCATCTTTTTTTCTTTCTTTTTTTTTTTTTTTTTTTTAAAAAAAAAACAATACTCAATTTGACATAAATCACAAAACAATGCGCCAGAATTAACTGAGTATATACAAAAGACTGTAATCCCCTAAATAAATGTGTTACAATAACTTAGGGAAAAAAAAGCTTACCTTGTGAAATAAATGAAAAATGATTCAAAGGGAACCTGTCTCACATGTCCACAAGCTTCCGTTTTATCAAAATCAAACGACAAAATCTCCAAACAGTGCGGGTATAATGCAGCTTCTCTAAACTTCAGTGATGCTCTGCAGGAACGTGTCTCTCTAGTTGGCTCGTGGTCATCTGAGGGCACCGACACTGTTCACACTCAGGTCTGCTGAAGATGCTCCTCAGCACCTTCTTCCTATTGGCCAGCAATCAGCTCGACCTCATGCATCTCAATGTCCCCAGAAGAATACATTTTCTCAGGGACAGCCCACCCCGTTAACCTCTAAACACCAGTCTGCTGCCACAATAAGGCCGATTGAGAGAGGGTTCCCAAACATTTCCATATGAGGACCACCACCCCAACACACACACACACACACACACACACACACACACACACACACACACACACACACACTGTGAGATCGTATCTGAGGGACCCCCTGTGGAGTGGAGATATGTGTTGTTATGACTTGGATGTGGTGAATTAGGAGGAGAGAACAGGAAGATCTGTTTATCAGATTCATCTCTCTACCACTGTTCCAAACTTCATTAAGAAAATAAGTAAAATAGAAATGATAATAATATGTAAAATGTAAAATGATAATTTGGTATATTTAGAAGGCCTATTTGTCGGCCTCTTCAACGTAATTCTATTGCATCGTTTGTGTTTGACTTGAATGTTATTTCTATAAAATCTCATATAGATGGGGGCGTTGCAAATTCGCGCAGTCACTGATAAATAATAAACACATAGGTCCACGCGCTAACTCGTGTGTATGTGACACTATTTTTTGAATGTATAGCGTGAACTTATTAAACATTTCTGAGGAAATGTGTAGCAAGTCTTTAGAAATTCCCAAGAAAGTAATTTCTACTTGTGCAATTTCTTGAGTATTATTAATATTTTATTTTTTCAATAGCCTACTATTCGTTTTGATATTGAGGGGGCACATATGGGGTGGGCAACAAAAAATAATTTTCTGCACTCTGTTGAATTTTTAAGCACCAAATTCACATCTTTTCTGCATCAATTTGTGGTGCAAGTGTCTTTAAATTGATCAAAACAAAAGGCCTCTGCTACTTTTCTGTTTCGATATGGGTTTATATTCGTTGTATTTCATGCTGTTTTAGTCTATAAATCAAAAATAGTTGATACCTGGATGTAAGTCTAGTTCAATAATGGTGCCTCAGAGGAAATAAACCAACAGCGAAACCCATCAGAGAGCGAGCCAATTGCTTCGTCATACTTTTTTATATGTTGAAAATACAATGAAATGTACATGGAGGCCTTTAAAAATCCCTTGAACTCGAAGCTCCTCCTCTCACTTTCAATCACATGAAATAAGAGTCACTGGATTAAATACTGCAATAACAGAATTCTTTATTTACAAGGCAAATAGCATCAGCGAAGCCATATTAGTTCACAACTTGCATAACTGTGGTTTTAACTTCTCTTGTATATCTAGTTTTGCATAAAACGCTCACACACACTAGGGGTACAAAGGTGGATGCAGGTATACAGTGTGATTCCTGTGAACAATGCAGAAAAAAAATATCTGGGGGGAAAAACACAACAGTAAGCTTTCTTCAGAAAGTCCATATAATATATTACATATTGCTTCAATATCCCTATGTGTCATATTTTCCATACAAACAGTGAGGAGGGGAAATGAAATAACAAGAGTCTTCAACCCAACACAGAACAGAGAGCGATGAGGAGGGACAGTTCGACTGTGACCGAGTCTCCTGCAACTGCAAAGTGTTGAGCGATGATGCACCCATTCAATATTGTACACAAGTCATTATACAAATTTATACAGACAGCGGTGTAATGTACAAGAACGAGAACGGACGAAATCTAAGGCATTATGCTAGGGTTTTTAGCATTTCAAGGTTGCATCTTAGCTCTAAGAAATTGGCAGACAATACAAAAGGGCATTTAAAGTTCTTCGAAACCAAAAGTTAAAGAGAAAAAATATTTTTTTTATGTTTAGTGGCCTGGATATTTCTAAAGGGGCAAAATCATTTATTTGCACCTGTCCTCATTATAAATGCTAAAAAATGCATTGCTACCACATGGCTTTAAATCTTTTTCAAAATCTTGACAATCTTTGGAAATTTGCAAAGGGCTGTGAATCATTCTTTAAAATGGCTCAAAAAGGCTTGTTCTGCACGACTGTATGATACAATCACAACAGCATTTATCAAAAAGGTGTGAAGGCCGACAGCGAGGCGACTGCGGGGCATCTGCGTTTGATGACAACCGAAACATTAAAGCAGACTTGTTCTCCGGAAGTTGACTCGCTGCGGCTTCAAATTCCATTTACACATGAGAGCAAAAAGAAGCAACAATGGGCGACTTCCTGTCTAAATGCTGAGAAGAGCATGGTGTAACTGCACAACACCACGTGGTCAACATGTCGAGATAAAACACCATCAATCACATCCTTAGGCCTTTAATGACAATACATTCAGAATGATTCTCTTCCTGCTTTACGCTGCAACGTCTACATTAGGACCCTGTTAAGTGACATCATCAGAAATTTCTTTTTTTTTTTTCCCCGTGGGCCTCAAAACATGCTAACCAACAGGTCGTTTCTCACTATGAAAATAAAAGCTGGTAGAATTCAGAAATCCAATTGAAAGGTGAGGATTATTTGGCTTGCTCCAAGTCTGTCCTGGGTTAAAATAGTTATAAAAAGTTTAGTTTTTTTTGAGGAAAATGTACTTTTGAGGTTAGAGACGATGACTTGCTTCAATCTTGTGAAGGTCAAACCAAACCCCGACCAGGGCACAAGAATAGCATGTCATTACGGAACACTTTATAGTCGAACTAACTGCCTGAGGTCATAAAATATGGCTAAGTGTCTGTCAGAGCAGGTCTGGTGAACCGTGCAGTCTTAACTCTGACCTCTGCGATAGAAGAGTGGCTGGAGGCTGAGAGGGCGTGTGTCAACAAGGGGATCACAAACTACTTCCCTCTCCAGGCCTCAGCCAGTGCTGCATAATCTAATAGGAACGCTGTGTGTGGATGTAGACTTTCTTGGTACAAACTGCAATAAAAAACTGTGTTTAATACTGCATCCAAACGTGGAGCAAAAATGTATCCTTTTTATTCAGGAAACTGTACAAAAATTACAAAAACAAAAACACAAAAAAACCCCAAGAGATTCTCAAGTAATCGTTATTGCTTGTTTACATCACACCAGGACAGTTTGCACCTAGCAGCTTGTATGAAGCATTTTTCACTCCAGACAACATAGAAAGCACACTTCTGTTATTTTTTTGAGTTATCGTATGGCTGTGTTGAATTTGTTTTTTGTTTTTTCATTTTTTGTGGTGTTCTATGCTAAAGGCAGAGAAGCAAGCGATAATCTGTACACTGTATACACAGCACACCCCCTTACGACCCCCTCCCTTCCTCCCGCCCCTGTCTGCATCGTACCAGAACGTCAGAAGGCTCCCAATCCACTTCCCAAAAACAAAAAATACTCTGCTTCAAGAGGCAGTTGTGACCAGACGGGGGAACCAAACCCTAAAGGAATAAAATAAATAGGAAAGAAATTGTTTTACTTATTGGTATGTACAATCTCTGTAATTCATTTTTAAACCATATATGATTTTGACATCTTCTTCTGAAACTACAGGACCAAAGTATAATCCATTATTCAGGTTAATAGAAGAATCTTCTCAGAAAGAATACAACCATTACTGTTAAAATTATAAAAAAAAGTGCCTCTTTCACACTTTTAGAAATCTTTTTTTTCTCTTGCTGCTACTAGGATAAACAATCATCTACAATAATTAAAATGAATCTATACAGAAAAATAAAACTTAATTTAATACACTATATAAACCTCTTGACTAGATTAGTCTAATCATACAAATCACCATTCCACTCAAACCATTCTTCTGCAGTGTTTTTCAAGATCAGTTTTTTCAACCATATCTTCATTCTACATCTTAATTCTCACAACAAGAAAAAAAAAAAAGAAAAAAAAACAACAACAACTAAAATAATAATAAAATAAAGAACAGCAAAAAGGCAAAACCGGCTAAGTGTTTGAGCTCCATCCGTGAATCTGAACATAACTTGGAGTCTTTGCTGCCATTTTGGAACTATGTGGAAATGTCACAAACGTGTGAGAAAAGAAAAAAAAAAATCAGTGTACGTCTTTTTTTTTTTTGAGATGAGATTGTAAATGGCCGCTGTCCACTGAGAGGAATACATTCATCAGAACAAGGGATCCCACCCACTGCTGCCCCCCTTGGGTCAGTGTCCCCCACCAGGAGGCCTACAGTAAGTCACACTACGGTGAATGCAGCTGGACAGGCAGACAGACTGGCTCATCACAAGGCTCTCCTCCAGGAGGGTTAGGCATGTTGGACAGAGATCCGCCATCCCTCCCCAGCACCTCTTCACTCTCCGGTGTCTGTTCGGGCCGGCCGGGCTCCTCCGGGACCGGCGAGGAGGCCCAGCTGGGACAGACGGCAAACTCGGGGCTGGGGAGACGGGGGGTCAGGGCACGGCCTGGCTGGTTCAAGGGGCAGTCGGTTGGTTACATGTACAATTTTTAAAGGGCCGACGCGCTCCTTGCACCAGCTGATCACTGAGGTTACAAACTCCATGAGGGTCAACAGTATTTCTGCGGAGACACAACACATATTCACTCACAACGTTTAATAAACACGCATTCAACAGCACACTTGAACTTGCAGAACTTGCTGTGCGAAAAAACTGCTAACAATTAGAAACTGTCTTAGAACAAGTCCGTAAATCTGAAAAGCCTGCGCTAATGGCCAAACGGTAAATAATTGAAATAATCTGAGTGCCAATATATTTCTATAATCCTGGAAGGAGGATAAATCAAGTGACAGATATACTGGGATGTTACAACAGTCTGAAGTGCAGACAATCAAACAGCAGCACCTTGGTTAAATATTCATGGCCCTTTATTGGGCTTAAAAGCATCACGGACAACAACAGTGCATTTCACATACCAAGCTAACAATACCGGAGAGACAAAGGATGAAGGATTAACTTGGTTGACATTAAATAATCACCAGGAACACAGTTCTGACAAAGAGAAAATATCGGTACTTCTACCCGATTTTCTCCGATGTCAGTTATCTATGTGTAAAAGTGATTTGTCATCTTGCCAAATCACATTTTATTATTCTTGTGTGTGTGACAGTTTGACAAATCTGTGACTCAAGTTTTACACGTCAAGCGAACCAGCTCAAGTCCAGACAGAGCAGCCTGTGAGCATCATACAGTAACGTCTACACGGTCTAAATGGTCTGGCTCTAAAGTGCCCGCTGCTAATTACATCATTGTCCTCTAAGTTCAAGTGAAGTATCAGAACTCAGGAGTTACGTAAACTACTGAGTAAATTATTCACGAGCGCGGCTGTTCAATAAGTGTACCCAAACACTTAGGGTCTTACGATAAGACAAACACACACACAGGCAGCCGGGAGTGCGGACAGAAAGAAAGGCGAACCTTTTAGTTTTCTTGGTCCCTCGATTACTGTGTAAAACTGTAAAGGGTCCACTTTGTTAACCTCTAAGGCTTAAACTCTGAAAGTGTCCGACTTCCTCCAAAGGGCTAATGTAAAGGAACACCCTGAGGGTATTACTGGGCCACTCCAAAACCTCTAATTCCATCTGGCCATGCTTAACAAAGTCCAACTGAGAAAAGCAATAGCCATTTCTCTAAAATTTAATTGTGGGTAATTTTTACTCCCACCTTTAAAAAACAAAGTGTTTGAATTTAGTGGGCTGAGACCAAGTTACATCGCAAACTCTCTTGTTCCCTGTGATCATCTGCACCTGGTTTAGAAGGTAGAGGGTAGATTTATTTACTGGAGGTTGCCAAAAGAAAATTGGGGATGCAGCTTTTGTCCGTTATGCCCCAAAGCTCTGGAACACACTGATATGATATCAGAGAAGCCACCTCGATAAATATTTTTTTAAAAAGTAAACTAAAAACTCATCTCTTCACTTTAGCCTTTAACTGCCGCTGAATTTTGCTTTGCACCTGCAGCTCTTTAAAATGTTCTATTTTTGGCTTTATTTTTATAAATATTATCTCAGTGGGTTTTATTTTCCATCTTGTGTTATGCACTCTGTGCATTCTACTTTTATCCTTTCTTTTACTTGTATTATGAAGTGGGTTTTATCCATGTGGAGATGCATTCTATGTGTTCTACTCTTATCTTATATTTACATTCAGATTTTATTATGTCTTCTCATGTGACGCATTTGGTGGATGCAATTTCTTTGTCGTGAAGCATAATGGGCTCCATTTCCTGTATAAAAGGTGCTATGCAAATAAGTTTAATAATCTTTCCCCACTGTGAGAATTATTGCCTGGTATTTACCTGTTCTTGCCCCATGGAGGGCAAGCCGGGTGAGGGCCCTGAGGCCATGGACGTGACACTCATCTGTCCAGCCATCTGGCCCATGCTGCTGGTTGCCATGTTGCTGGCCATGGAGACATTGTTGAGGTTCATGCCGTTGCCGTTGTACATGTTGCTGTTACTCTGCTGGGTGAACTGCGGTGACGCCTGCTGCTGTGAGAACATGCTGCAGAGAGGGAAGGAGACGAGAAAGACGATGAAGACGGGTGAGTCAAACATTTTACAGCTTTCTTTAAGAGCACTGAGGACAGTTAATGTGTGGATGGAATTCTTCTTAACCCTTAGTGCATTATTCAAGTCTGACATTTCCAAGAACATGTATATGGATCAGAGCAATTTTCAATGCTGAAATTTAACAGAAAATCTATTCTCAAATAATTTGCATTGGGCTTTGAGCTTTAACCCTTGGGGGATGCAAACAGGAAGTGTAAGCTACAACACGAAGCCTCTTTTTTGTTTACATTTCAGCAAAAAGGTGCTGTTAGTAGTATGCCAAATTAGAAATAAGCAGTTCCTGTTTACACTTTACTTACTGTTTACACTACAATTAGTGAACCAAAAAAAAAGAAGAAAAGAAAAACATGACGTTTCTATGTTTCTTAGGCAAGTTCTGCAGTTGGAGAGAATGTCTTTTTCTATGATTGTATATGCGTAAATATTTATTTCTATATTCTGTACATTTTCAGACTCAGATTTCCAGAATTCTCAGATTTTTCACTGAGTTTTATATTTTGGAGAAAAGAATAGGAGCAATAGTCCTGAAGCACACATATGTTTCCAGATTATCTTTTCCATACTTACCTGGATGTGGAAATTACTAAAATCAATTCCTTACTATGCAGGAACCCTGTATATAAATCCACAAGGGTTATCAGAGATATTAATATCCCTTACACCGTATATAAGGGTCTAATTCGACACTAAAGGTTTACTTGGAAGGAGGTTCCATCCATCTTTACCTGTTGCCTGCCATGTTGCCCTGTGGCCAGCCGTTCATGTCAGGGGAGCCCTGGAAAGCAGCGTTTCCTTGGCCCTGCTGCATCATTGGGGACTGTGTGTGGGCCATGCGGGGGGAAAGCAGGGGGCTCTGCGGTGCGCCGGGACCTCCAAAACCTCCATCTGCCTGTTGGCTCATACCTGTGGTGGATGCAGCGAGACAGGTCAACCCCACTGCACCTGCAGAGACTCAACTTCAAACCAGTTTAGTGGAGGAGTAACTGATAACATTCAATGTCATTTACACAAACATGCAACATGAAGGTGAACATTTTGGCGGAGGATGAGCAACTGAGCAAGCATGATGATTAATGTGACTGAAGACCGTCCATTCCCGTCTGCATTCAGGATTATTGACAGTAAAGTTAATATGTCCTACATGCATGTAAGCAGTGAACATGCAAGGGGCTAGAAAGAAAGGGAGGAAGGAAATGGCTTAGGAGAAAAGGGAAAGAGAGAAGTGATATCTAGTAGAAGTTATTGCTCTGTACAAACCCACCAGCCACAATCAGTTTAAGCAGTGAGAGATAAATTAAACATGTCATTAAACAAATCAGTATTACACTAGATTATCAGATTATATCCAGATTACACGCCACACTGCGAGACTGACAGGTGCAGCTTTGATTATTGCTCTGCCTGATCACAATCTTGAAAGAGTCCGGCATCAGTGTGTTTCCTCCGTTACACTTTGATTATTGTGCGCTTGGTGCCCTCTGGTGATGCAAGAGTGTAAAGCCAGGACACCATTTTGGACAGTGGACAGAAGTGTGACATTGTTTACATGCACAAAATATTCTGTTTTCTGCCCTTTCTCTAAAAAAGACAATATTCCTACAGGGCTGTTCAAAAGGCAAATGAAAATTAATATATTTCACTAACATTCCTATTCCATGCAGCCATGCATACTCTGATTAATTTGCCTGATGTCTTTTATCATGTCAAAATACATGAGAGTGGAACGGCTGGAGCTGTTTGGGGCCATTTTTCTTCTTTGTGTGAAAAAAGTTAGATTTTTTTCAAAGTTTTTCCCCGGTGGTGGACTTCTTCGAATGTGCAAACACAGCCTCCCTTTCCTAATTACTTCAACCTCTTCCTTTAAAAGATCAGTGTTGCAATATTTGTCCCATTCCTACTCTTGATCAGCGATAAATTCTGTGAAGAGGCAGCTACAGAGCCACCCTGCCTGTTTTTGGGTGCAGTGACCACACGGCCTTCTCGTTGGGGTCAGGATGTGGGGATGGACTACGACGCATGCTCCAGTGACCTGAGAGACGGAGCATATCAGTGTCTGGTGGACGTCCCAGCACACCACCGTCTATGTCACCGATCACATTAATGAATTCAGTGAGTCTGTGGCTGATTTCGTCAAACAACAAAAACACCTGCATCTCCATCTGCAAACTGGTTTGCTTGACAAGAACACACAGGGCTGACCGTAAACAGACAAGAGGCCGTGTGTTGCAAACTGCAGTAAAAACCACAGCTGAGATGCAAAATCTGAATACGCTGCATAAATGTCCAAAGAATCTCCTAAAACCAGAATAATAGCGTCATATCCCACGTCTTATTCAAAAATCTACATTCGGAAAAAGGCCAAATATCTAAACTGAATAACTGTTTACATCATCCCTATCAACTTAGGAATACTGTCATTATCTGAATAATAGTGTGCATGTAAAGATAGTTAATAGGAGTACATGATCACACTTCCTGACAACTACTCATTTGTTATGAAATATCTGAAGAGTAAAATATGTCGTATGACTCGGATCATTTGGTAGCAGCTGATTAAAGCAGTCATCAGTGCAGAACGTTACAAATCAGATGATTGCCGCTACTAAAAAGCATGAGATGCTGTGCAACTAGAGTCACATCAACGCACAGACACAATGGCACACACACACACAGGTTGTCGGGTGAAGTGTGTGTTAGGCTGGGGTGTGG
Organism: Plectropomus leopardus; assembly: GCF_008729295.1. NCBI lineage: Eukaryota > Metazoa > Chordata > Actinopteri > Perciformes > Serranidae > Plectropomus > Plectropomus leopardus. The sequence goes on from NC_056483.1 coordinate 11,725,536, forward strand.
GAGCGGTACCTGAGTTGGGAAACTGAAAGGCACTGTGCTGCATTTGGGGGCTGAGTACGGCCCCGTACTGTCCGCCCATCATGTTTGTGTTTCCCATCATCATCTGTGAGGAGGAGGAGGAGGTGGAGGAAGAGGAGGAGGTGCCATGCATGTGGAGCTGAGGGTTGGGGGGGAGAGAGGGCAGGCTGGGGGAGAGAGGGGAGGAGAAAGGGCTGGTAGGGGGAGGTGGCGAGGCCAGGCCTGTACTGGTACCGTAGCTGGGCGGGTAGGGGAACTGCTGGGGGTTGGCCTGGGGGATCCGGGGATTACTCATGCCTCCGGCGGCCATGTTGGGAGGCAGGTTGAGGCCCTGGGCCCTCATGGCCATGCTCCTCTGCTGCTGGACCTGCTGGGCCTGCTGCTGCTGCTGCTGCCTCTGTCTCAGGTGATTACTCAGCAGCTCCCGCTGACGCTGTGCCAACATCTGAGCGTTGATGGTCCCCTGCAGGTAGGAGGGCAACGAAGTGTGAGAATAGAGGAACAAAAGAAACAAAAACAGTGCCACGGAGCTACCTTAAAGATATACTATGCAGGATATTTCCAAAAATTACAATGAGTAGATCAGACTCATTATAGCAGTAACCTCTCTAAATCATCACGTACAACCCACTAGAAGTATGTGATGGTGTAGTTTTCTACAGAGACTCTGCTCTCTGCCTATATTTTTTTACTTCTTAATTTTTGTGTGTGGGACATTTATGGGTGTGTACCCATACCTTACCTTAGTGCCAAGGTAGTACTACTACTATGACTACGACTATTACTATGGCTACCTTTGTTTATATAGCACCCTTAAAAAACAAGTTTACAAAGTACTTTGACAAGAAAGAAAAGTTGAAGCAAGAAGGGTTTTTTTGCTTTGGCAATATAACAAGGTAACTACCAATAAAACTTAATGCAATTAAAAGAATAAAAGCAGTAAACACAAATTATTATTATTATTATTAATGATATTACTATCATTAATCAGTATCAAGTAGATAGGAAGATCAAAATCAAACGACTAATTCAAATAGCAACCAGGTGCCAGACTGTAGGCAGCAGTCATCGCCTGTATATAGTACGGCAAATTGATGAAAGTGAATCTGGGGTCGGCTTTTACTTTCACTTTTGCTTGTGAGCTTGTTTACAAACAGTAACTGACAATCCTGCAGAGTACACCTCTCAGTCAGTCTACAACACAACAAACAGAAATCAGGGCCTTAAAATTTATTCAAGACATCACAGGGTTCACACACATTTTCATGGATAGGATTTCAAAACTTTTCAATGACTTTTCAAGGATTCTTAATATTTTTTTCTCTTCTTGTCCTATTTGTCTGGCATTTTTCAAACATAGCACATTCAAACTCTATGCAAATAGAATTTCAGGCATGGTATACATGAAGAGAAAGATGGAACCGAAAAATGGAGAATTGTCACATGTTGATAAGCATTAGAGCGACGTTACGTCAGCAGCTACAGTAAGTAAGTACAAGTAAATTTGCCATTATGTTACATTACATGGTGGTTTATCCACAAAAGAGTACTGTAAAAATTTCAGTACACGCAACAATATTGCCATGACTTCTCCAAAACTTTTGATTACTTTTAATTCCATGACTTTACCAGGTCTGGAAAACGCAAATGTAAAATTTCTTGACTTTTCCGGGTTTTGCATGATCTCAGGAAACCTTGTCATCAACAAACTAAATACATATATTTATGTATTATTATACATAATGACATGTCTGTGCATGTACAGATTACGTGACAGCAGCGGTGACCTACCTGGTTTGGAGCACTGGCTCTAAGAGGTAGGTTCACATTTGACACACTACTCATCTGAGTCATCATGGGCTGACGGTTCTGGTGGGACAAGAGACAGAAAAAAAGAGGTTGAGACAAACTCAAGTGAGTTGAAATATCTTTAAAATCCTTAATTCCTGAAAATCTTAAAGACATACTTCTGACTTACAGCAAGCAAATTGTTAAACAAAAATACAAACAAATCACAAGAAAAATCCAACAACAAACGTGAGTTTAAATTATTTTCCAGTCAATGACTTCAAAGACCTGCAGACCTGCAGGTAGACCTACATGTCCCATCTATGTCCTATGTGCTCAGACAGAGAACCTGCCAAAATGTCAACCTCAAGGATAATTACTCAACTCCTATCTGCACACAGCTACAGATCAAACAGTGGCGTTACATCAGAAAGACTCGAGAATCAAAGGACAGGATCACTTCCAGCACTGTCATGCCGGTCTACATGCACGTGTACCTGCTGTGACTGTAGCCGGTGCTGAAGCTGTAGTCGTAGTGCGTTGGGCTGGTTGGGGACGACCCCAGTGGGCCTGAGACCGGGCCGGGCCTGCATCCTCATCATGGGGTAACCCGGGCGTGGACCTATCTGGCCAGACATGGGGTGGAAGCCTGGCTCTTGCATGGGGGCACCAGGGTAGCCCCTTTGGGCCATGTGGGATGGCGGGGGACCAAATTGCTGGGTGTACATGGGAGGCTTTTGGTCTATCATCATGGAGGGGTCCTGGGGGAACTGGTCTGGCTCCAGTGTTTGATTCTGAGACAGGCAGGCACAGAAACAGATATAAAAATGCAAAACTATAAAAGATAATAAAAAGTTACAAAGAAACAGTAACAATTATCTCACTTGTTCTACCAGAGCTGGGATCCCCAGAGCACGATCAATCTCCTCCAGACCATCAAAATCTTTTAGTGCGGTGTACAGCTGGGACATTAGGGCCCCCTCGTCTACTGCACTGCCATCACCTGAGGCGAGTCCCGTGCTACACAGCAACTCATCCTGGGGCGCAGAGTGCACCGGCCTGAGCAGAGAACAGACAGACAAGGTGCTTAACATATTATCAGAAAGACAAATTTCAGTCCAGTATTAGTTTATAGTAACATCTTGAGACCTAGAAGTATCAGTATCTTGTCCCCCACAGAGGACAAATCTTATTTTCTGGGCTCAGGAGGTTTAAAGTCTTTGAATAGAGATCTAATTACAACAAAAATACACATATAAGGAAGTTTGATTTCAAGAAAAATCTTGAGTAGTGAGGCCAGTCAGAGATATTTTAGCATTATTTCTATCATGGTAATTTGCATGTGAGTATCTTACCTGGTCTGATTTACAAAAGCTGTCTGGTCGATGGGCATCATGCTGTCTGGCCAGGGGGCTGTCTGGTTGGGTGGAGCCTGTTGTTGGGAGAAATGGTGGCTGACCATACCAATGTCCATATCAGGTTGAGCTAATTATGGAGAGAAAACAATATAGATTAAAGCATGCTATGAGATAATCTGGCAATCCAGATGGTCAATATTCACTTTTATAACACATTTTTTTTATAATTAAATTCAGGATCACGCATTAAAACAGGGTTCCTATAGCTTAAGGCAAGTTACATTCAAGACTTTTTTAATGCCACTTGGAATGAAATTTAAGACAAATTTCACAATGCTCAAAATTGAAGAAAAAAAACATGACCCATTACAATAACTTAAAATTTGCCTAACTTTTTGTTGTAACATAAAAATTAACTTTTTTGGTACTGTCAATGTGAAGGGAAAATTCATAAAATCCTACTTCCCATGTCTGAGACATTTTAATACCAATTAAGGCCTTCGATTAATGAATTCAATGCATTTTAAGACTTTTTAGGACCTTTGGGAACCCTGTTCAAACACACAAACTTAAAAAAATATTAATAAGAATATAAAATAAACAAAAAGGAAAATAAAATCATAGATAAAACAAAGTACAGTAGACATAGTCGAATAGTAATATAAAAGTAGACAACAGTTCAAAAATTATATAGGATCAGGCATAATTATACTCCTCATCTGCAAGTGAGTCTCTGCAAGACATGAGTGATCTTTTCCATACAGTACAATTAAAAAAGATAAGTGTTTGCCTGTCCTTCAATGTGTCACTCCAATGATTACATATATATGTGTGTGTGTGTGTGTGTATATATATACACACACACACACACACACACACAAATATTTATATATATGTGGCCTAATAGGTCTTCAGCCAGAACAACCAGCACACAGTGTCGCATTAGATATTACATTCATTCCTTGAGTGCTATGCTATATTTAGCCACTGGGTGGCAACCTTTTACACTCAAAGGCAATAATAAAAAATGGGTGAGCTGAGGTCTTTTCATTTGTGCCTCACCAGTCCCTCTGCACCATAGAGTTTTAGAGGTACTGAAGCTCATGATTCAGTTTTACTGTGAATCTGTAAAATGTCATTTTTTTTCTTGAGGTTTCTGTATTAAAGTACTTTAACAATCAAATTTCTCTCTCATTAAAGGCTTATCTTTTCTTTAGCGCCGTCATATTCTTATAACAGATTAGATGAAGAAACAGGGATTATTATTATGGGTCAGTTTGAAATCTACTTTATAATGTCATCTAGTTCCTGCATTTAAAACTCCATGTGAACTGTGTTTTTAGGGCACACTGAGCTCTCACCGTTTGCCATCATTGGGGATTGGAGCATCTGCCGGGGCCCTGGCTGGCTGTTGGGCCTCATAGGCGCACCGTTCGGCCCCATCCTGCCCTGCATGGGACCTTGCTGCCCGGGGCCGGACGCTCCCAGAGGAGGTGCAGAGGCTGAACCCACCCAACCCTCCTGCTGCTGCATGCCTGGCCTCGGACCACCTGGAGCCATCAATCCTGGAGGAGCAAACACACAAATGGAGACATGAGAAATGCCTCAGGATGGACCTCAATGAATGTCCTCTGTCCCTGTGATGTAGCGGTCTAATATGCCAAAAAGCCATCTACAGGGGGATGTTTGAGGAGCGCTGATATGTAGGAGTGACAGTGAGAGAAACTTTATGCCAGTGCGGGTGACTGAATATTTCCTGTCACAGGAAGTGAGTCACCTTGCCATGACATGGTATGTAACAGGCTGAAAGCAACATAGAGGGGAAAAAGGTCTTTCTGCAGTAATCTGAAAAAAAAAGCAGTGTTGACAAAATCATTCATTGTGATGTAACTGTGATAAATACATGTGATTTTGCCATTGGAAGATTGCCAAGTGGGTATCACGCATCAGAAAATGAATTTCTTAAATGAATTTTAGTATTTTATACCAAGTTCTTCATCAGTTTAGTGTTTGTTTTCTAAATTTGGTGTTTACACATTCTTCTGTATGTTTTAAGTCCATTAATCTTATACAAGTGTGACTATAAGGAAGCCCGTCGCTCTGTGGGTACCAGAGGCACCAGTTCAGTGTTTCATTTTGTTAACAAGGCGCATCACTGTGACCACAAAAGCACGAATGTCACACCCACCTGTGTTGACCAAACCGGCCTGATTAGCCATCATGCCGTGACTTCCCACCATGCCTTGCTGCTGTTGCTGCTGCATAATCGTGTATGGGCTAGTGGCCCTTATGGGGTACTGTAAAGAGGGCTGCTGGGGGGACACATTCATGTCCAGAGACACGCTCCTCACAGGTAGACCCCGGCCGGGCTGACTCGGTCGGACACCTGTAAAGTCTAAAGGTAGAAAAAAATGGTTTTAGCAACCCATGAAACACTGGAAAATTTAATAAAAAAACCCATTAGTTCTTTCTCATTTGCATTACTGTCTAGTAGAGTGGTCGAGTGCATCAAATAAAGACTTAGCAAAACTACAGTAAGTCCAAAACATTGCAAGGCAATTCAGAGGACTTACATTTGGAGCAACTGAGCAACTGACATTTAACAAGTACATTGGTTTTTAAAAAGAGGTTGAAGAAATACCTGATGGTACAGAACACCAGCTCCTCTCAAACAGGACATGTTTTGTTAAATAATGCCTGACTATATCATCATTAATAAGGAACTCTGCTTTTTATTTTCTCAGTCACTGTATGTGCGGTTTTTAGTAGTGCTGCAATTACTGTAGAGCTTTATCAAATGAATTTTTAGACAGTGAGGATATTTGATGTCATTGTTGGAACTAGCTCATTTTTTTCACTGTTATTCTTTTTTTTCTTTCGTTTTCCTGTTTTCTTGTTATTTGTTCCTTTTTGCTTTGGGTAATGCTAATGGGGGATCAAATAAATAAAATAAATAAATAAAAATAGTCCAAATGATTTCAAGTCTACATATTTACAACGTTATGACCTCATTATGGCAGTATTTTCTGCAAAGATTTAATATCATGTGGACTTCTAAGTAAGTGTGGACTCACTCGCTGGGCTCATACCAGTCCCGATGCCCCTGTGTTGCTGCTGTGCGGCCATGGCAGGATTGGTCTCGGACATCTGCAGAATGTCATTGATGATGTTCTGTTTGTCCATGGGACTGGGCAACGAAACGGGCCGTGGCTCACAGAAAAGCTGCGGCTGAGCATTCTGCAGGTCGTTCAGGATGTCATCCAGTTCCGACGACTGGCGAGAACAAAACACACACACACACACACACACACACACACAGAGAAAGAGAGAAGAAGGAAGTGTGAAAACAAGGAACAGATGAACCACTTAGGCCTCCATTTAGAAACCAATTGCTGCTTTACCTGCAGACAAACAAACACAAATATATGTGTGATAAAGGCCATACGCATATACCGAGAGCACACCCAGTCTGTAAACACTACTACACTTGGCATGAGGAGTCTTTATCTGCGAGATGGGAACAGCAGGATTGGCCTTGTTTATAATACAGCACTAACCCCGGGATAAAATGGACCACTTTCCATCAAATCTAGGCCACACTTCACTTTGACTTAGCTTATCAGACACATACTACTCCTCGCACACCGGCTGGTGTCCTCGAAATGTACAACTGCTGCTCTTTTTCTACAGTCTTTAAACACATATTTAAGAATGACGTATTTATAAGAACACTATTTTTGTCTCCACTGTGAAAAAACACAGCAAAGATGAAAAGATGTGCCTCCTGGAGCTGATTTCTATTGAGTAAAGTGAGATTTATAACTCTGTGTTGAACAGATGCCGTAGTTATGGTGACATGCACCTCCGCAGAAACGGTGATGCAGACCTTCGTTTATTTTTGTAAGCTGGGAATCATTTCCCTCAGTGGAAAAAAAGCTTTTATTAACTTTTATTTCACAAAGAAACCATACATTGCGAAGACAATAAAGCTGCCACAAATGGCATTTTATGTCTTGTCTGTGATTTATCCTGGGTTTGTATGTGCAGAAGAAAGACCTCTAGCCACTAGGCTAATTTATGCAATGTAAAATGTCATAGGCTAATGCTAATAATGTTAGCATGTTGTATTTGTGCATGGTGACTAATATAATGTTGAAAACAGCTAAAGTTATGTATAACTCAATATGGTCAGCCTCCTTATCAATCATGTCCTAAACATATGTACTAGCTACAGTAAGACAGCAAGTTTACGACCTATGTGACTAACCATCCTATTTATTTATGTATTTTCTTTCTTAATTAAACACCCATTTATCTATTTGTTTGCCTTCTTCTTTGTAGGTGCTGTTGTTGCTATTTTTGCTTTAGTTGCTTTTGTTTGGCTGTTGTTTTTTGTTTCTTGCTAGTTTGTCTACTGGCTTTTTGAAATTGCTTGATGGGTTGCATAAGTTGCAGGCTATTGTTGTACTGATTTTCATTTTACTTGTAAATAAAAATAAAAAGAGCATGTTGTATTTGTGGGGAAAATGTGAGCAAAAAGCAATTGTTTTGTCTGTGAATCTTGAGTTATAATAAAGCTGATTTGTGTACTTGTGTAAATGTTTAATGTGTGTTACGAATCAATCAAACTTTACAGTACTTCATAAAAACCCCACCGCTGACGGGTGTTTTGGTGGTGTAACAGCAGAGTGACACAGACACACCACCACACAAGTATAAACGCTCACAACACCATAGGCCACTTGTGTAGAGCCGATGCGCAGCTATGAATCCGCCTTAACATGTGAGAGCAGCATGAGGCGACAGATTGGTTGGTGCTACGGTCTGAACTGCTCTCTGCCCCCCTACTGTAAACAGCTGGACTGAGCCTGCCCAAAACAGCCCAAGGCTGCATTCATACACAGCTGGGCTTTGGACTATCTGGCTCATTTTTGTTTAGTTTTTCACACAACTATCTTAAACAAAGACAAAGCCATACTGGGATCTGCTTTCACTTGCTGAACTAAAGATCTGCTGCAACTATGACTAAAGATCCAAAGTCTTGAACATTTTTTTTTTGTTTTAGGACAATACCACAGTGTCCTCTCTCAAAATAACAGAAACACCTGAATAATGCAGTCTGATAAAACATGTCAACACTCAAAAAAAAAAAAAGAAAAAAGGCTGCAGTCAAACTGGAACAGAAACATCAACATTTCTGATCATATTGCTTCTTAGAGAGATCTGAGGGACTTTAAGTAAATAAGCTGCACTGGCTGTAACTATCCAGGAGAGTGCAGCACACTTGGAACCACTGACAGCTCCTGATCGTGACATACTGTACAGCAGGAAAACGGCACACCAGCCACTGTTTCAACCCTGTACTTCAATGTTCTAAACAATTGCACGTATCTGTAAGGCATTTAAATGCTACTACAGATTACATGGCTGCCAAAAATGCCTGACAGAGTGGTTATCTTAGGTGGCCAAGGACTAATGGACTGCATATTGTAAGATGTGGGAGAGCTAGAGAGAGTAGCAGAGTAGTGAGGGGTGGAGGGGGGGGGTTTGGCGGTGGTGGGAGAGAGAAAAGCCCTAATGAGGTCAGGAATGATGTAATGCTCCTGTACGCTCTCGGTTTGCTCTTTTCCTCCTCCTCTTCGATTCTCTCTCCTCCCACTTTCTATTCTCTCGTCTTCTCTAGTTGCTTTTACCCTTAATGGGTCCCATTTCTATCAATCCCTGTTACTCTCTTCTTTGAATGCATGTTAGCGCATGCATGGCAGTCCTGTCTCTGCTGCATCTCTACTGTCTTTGGTTAAAACTGCGGGGACTGGTAAAACCAAACCACCATTATTAAATATTTTGTAAAATCTGCAGATAATTAGTTAGATTATTGACATTAGAACATTACTCACGCTGAAAGAGTAGCTAAGGACACAAACTGTACATTACGTTTTTGCTTCAGGCATTAACTCTTTATTTATCCCCACGCCCAACACAAAATTAAGCATCGTTAATTGGGAAAAAAATAAGTGATAAGTTTTTTTGGTCCTCTTTAATTGGGGTTGCTTACTATACTTACAGAATAAAGATGCAATTATCAGCAACACTTTCACGTAAAGGGAACATTTTATGGTGCTTTGACAATGCCTTATACATTTCAAGCATGTGCGATACAAAGGGGGACTCACTGTGCACAGAGTTGCGTGCTTAGGAACAGCAGAGGCTGACTGTCTCACAGCAGGGTGGCGATGAGGCTCTGCCAAATGTGTACTCTTTTTTTTTTTTTAAACTTGAATCTAGGGCTCAACTTAAAGCGATCACGTCTGTAAATGAGCAAGTTCTATTCATTACAACTTCCTGATCCCAGTATGTACCCTAATGCCAATGTGGACTTAAGGGCAGAGCCTCTCTGACCTAGCCCATGCCATTTCATAGGAAAAGGAACTGAGAATGAGGGTAAGTAAAGCAGAACTGCCTCTGTCAAGTAAGGCAAAAGCAAAAGTCATTTCACTCCAGAATCATGCTGGCCTTTTGTCAACAGAAACTCGGCAAAAATCCATTTGCCGTCTGAAAGAGCTGAAATGGCAATTTTTAGGATGACTGCAACATTACCTGCAATCCTTACATACTGCAATATCTGAAGGTTGTAACTGGATAGTACTTCTTGTTTCTTCTTTGCTGCTGGTATTTATTATGAGATGAATATCATTACATAATTTGCATTAACTGATTTGTGCTGATATCTAGGGGTTTTAAAAAAGGGAAAGTTACACCGCTAAGGGAAGTTAAAGAGCAAATCAACTTATGTTGCAACACACTGTTTGATTATGTGTTTTGCAAGACTTGTAATAATAGTTCTAATAAATCTAATTTTTTAATGGTCACATATTCCCTGATATATCCAGTGTAACATGCTTTCATTGTGTTCTGATTGGCAGCGCCTACTCCCTAAGTAATGATAGGGGGGCATTTATTTTAATAGACCAGTTTTTAAATAGACTCTTGACATATACTGTACATGTAAGGACCTGCGTGATGTCTGATACAGTAGGTGTACAGTAGGTGTGCCTACTACTAGCCTTTGAGTGAATGGAAATGACATTTCGGCATGCAGCTTGAAATTACAGGGCTTAACAGTAAGGATTGGCAAATTGTCCAGGGCAGGTAAAATGCTATTTCAGGCTAGTAAATCTAACAATGGAAGGAACAATGGATGTACTAAATGGATGTATTAAATTAGAAGACCTGACTGTATTGGAAAAGATATATATATATATATATACCAACTTACTCCTATTGAGGATCACTGAGGAGCTGTAGCTTTTGTGATCTACATCTGGAAAATGTTTTTTTAATAAAAGAAATACTCAATATTGAAGTAAGCTGCAGTGATTTCACATGTTAAAGTAATGAACAAGTCATGCTACTCTGATGATTGATGATAATTTCACAGATGTTACTGATGTGATAATGAAGAAAATAAGTTTCCTGTTGAGTCATGATACATTGTAGATTAACGTGAAAATGAAACATGAACTCAACCATTAACATTCATTAAAATAAGGATAATACTGTTGTGGAACTAGGTTTAGTTTTAGTAGGCAGTATGTCTACAAGACTCTACTGTCTGCAGGAACCACAGGAGCAACACAAGTAAATCACACAGATGATCCTGCCTGCCATAGGGCCTTGATCAGACTAGATGAGCATACCTATAGTTCCTTCAGCCATCAGCTGAGCCACTACTACGGAGATCTGCTCTGATTTCTCATTTAGCTCTGCTCCAGCCATCAATTATTCAGCCCTCAAACAATCATGAGGAGGAGGAGGGAGGGAGAGGCAGCGAGAAAACAGTGGGTGAGGTTAGTAGAGAGAAGGATGAGTGGACTTTTTAACTAGTACAGTCAGCTTTCGCACATGGCCGAGCAGCAATTCACCAGTAAGAAAGAGAAACCCACTTGCACACATGTAACGGCTCTAATGAAGTCTTAGTTCACATCCAACAAATGCTCTTGTTCTGGATTGAAAACCACATTTAAACTTGAATAAGCCATCACTGTTTGAAACCCCAAGTGCTTTAATCACTGTCTAACTGTGCAACCCAGATTTCACCAATTTCATTTGTACTGTCAACAAAAGGCAGGAATTAACCCATTTACTATGCAATTTAATTTTGTTGTACAATAGCTATTTCTGGAGAAAAAATAAAGCCTTCAGGATCATGGCATACATATTAAATCTCTAAATTTCTTTTTCCCTCTATTGTTTCTGGTACGTTGCTTGTTCTACAAACACACCACTCCCTCTCCCCTCTATCTCCATGGTAGCAGAGAGGACATGCAGGAGCATATGGCTCATCATTTTCACTCTGCCTGCCGAGGCTGGGCTCTCCTGGGGGTATCTACACCTCTCTCATCTCTCCTTCTTTGTTCAGTTCAACAGCAGCTCTTATTATCCATCCAATCACCTTTTTCTCTTCTCCATGTGTACCCAAGTGGCAGAGCACATACTGTACATACACAACTAGCATGCATAGCTGGCTGACACCGCTGTCCCTCTGTCTGCATGAGAAAAAAACGGAAAAAAAACCCCAACACACTGTTTCTATAGAAATGTGCCACAAAGAAAATGCGAGACACATTGATTTTTGCATGCTTCTCAAGCATGATTTCTACAAAAAAATCTGACTTTTGTTAACATTACTGATGCACAAATGGTATGAATGTCAGTTTAAGAAGAGGGAGGTTATGAGAGAAACACAGACAGCAAAGCATGCAAGAGCATTTATGTACTTTTGTGCAATTCTATGTAATTCTGTGGTTACACAGCGATGTGTGTGACAGAACTACATATGTGTCTTGAACCTGTGTTTAGCAGAGCGCATCATAAGCAGGTTTCTTGTATGAAAGGTTATGAGTCTCATCAAACACTGGCTTTCTTTCCTGCATTAGAGAACCAGCAGGCGGAAACCTCTGCTACGCAGAACTTTTTACCAGCAACACTCTCCCTGCTCACTCCCCTTTTAATCTTTCCTCCTCTTCTCTCTTTCAGTGCCAGGCCTGACCTGAGCTCATTGCCAAACCTGAGGATTCTGGCCAAACGCAACCAGGATCAAATGGCTGGAGAACCACAGGGGTTCCTTCCAAATGTCACAGTTGTTTGAAGCTGGCGGATAGCCTCCCTCAGCTTGTACTGCCAACACATAGGCAGTGAAAAGACCAGATGTGTTTATATCCGTGAATAAAAAACATGCGTGGTGTCTTTAAGTGTATATGACAAGACTGTAAATCTTAATTGGACTATATATAAGCCACGAACGGTCTGTCTGACCTCTACACTGCCAGACCGTTGTGTGTGTTTAGCTGTAGCATCCTGTGTGGACATGGGACTTGGAGGAGCCAACATCTGCTACCTAACCCAGATTAACGCTCAGACAGAGAGGGGAGGCAAGTGGAGCAGTGCAGGGCGAAAAACTTTTCGCAATGGGCTAAAGAGAAGGAGGTTACAAAATCAGTTTTAGGGCAGATCTGTTTTTTTCATCATTTCAAAGCTGCAATGAAGCATTCAGTAAGCTATTTTTTAGTGAGACAGTGAGAGAACTTTTTGTAAAGACTAACCTGTTCAGCCCTGTCGTATCCTGTGTCTTGTTTCTCCGTCTTGACAAGAGGGTGTTTGCCCCCTTCCACCTTCACCTCCCCAGGCTCCAGTTTAGGGACCTTGTCCTTCATTACAGTGTCATCCTTATCCAGTAGGTAGCGTAGCAGGGCATTGTCCTTCTTTTTGGGGCTCAAGGGCTCCTGCTTTGTAGCAATTTCTCCTCCAGAAGCTGTACTTCCCGTGCCCTGGGCTTGATCTTGGCCCAGCTCTTTGCCTGTTGCCTCTGCAGTGAGTTTGGCCAGGTCTACTGGAGACGTACTGTTCTGAAGCAGTTGGTGGAGGATCTTGTGTTTTTCCTTGAGGGATGTAGCATGAGTGTTACCCCCAGTGTGCCCACCTCGGACCCCAGTCCCAGCCTGGTCCTTGCCCTCACCTCCTGCGCCAGGTGACAGGGGCGTCTCCAGAGGCTCTGGCTTGGTGGTGAGCAGTTGCAGTAGCTTGGTGTGGCCCTTGTTGTCATACAGACGATTGTGAGCGTCATGGCCCTCTGTGGGCCCTTCCCTCTCCTCCTTGGGCTCAGCTAAGTTGCTCTCTGCCTGGCCCTGGGTGTGCCCCTGACCCACCTCGGTGTGAGGTCCAAATGAGTCCCCTGCACCACTGGCAGTACCACTGCCTCCGAGTTTTGACATCAGATGAGTGTTCACCCCTGACCCTGGTGTCACACCAGCTGGGGAGCCTATCTTTCGATCAGGAGACCCCAGTGTGTGTGCATGAGGGGGCCCATGCCCGTGTCCGACACCGTGGCACTCACTAAGGGCCTGTAGAGCTGACAGAGAACTGCTAGTGTAGCTGTTAGCATGGGTGCTAGTTGTGCTGCTACTACCTGCACCTCCAGGCCCTGCACTACACATCCCTACTGGGGAGGGTGAGTGCAAGCCTCCAGCTACACGAGGGCTGCCTGCCCCCCCAGGACTACCGCGGTGCCTGGGCGACAGCATAGAGTTCTGTTGAGGTGGATGGGGCCCACCAGCTGGGCTGGGGCTAGCGCGAGAGGGGCTGTTCATCCTCCAGTTGGGGCCCTGCTGTGGCGGCTGCATGCCCCCAGTATGGTTGTGTGGTGGGGGACAGCCAAAACGGTAGCCCTGCATATGACCCCCCATGGCTGCTGGTTCTCTGGGGCCAGCCGGGCCTGGAGAGGAAAAAGGCGTGCTGTTGCTGCTGATGGTAGTGTCTTGGCCCTGAGGCCCTGAGCCTGGCAAACTGCCTGGGGTAGGAGGAGTCATGGAGGGAGTGGAGGAGTTCATTGGTTTGGGAGCCATCCCTGTGGCCTGACTGCCAGGACCCATGTCCTGGCCCATTCCACATACTGTCTGCTCCCTAGAGGTTAAAAACAGACACACAAACAATACAGCTGATTAGTTCAACAGTTTTCATTACCAGAAATTTTCTGTAGAAGATAACAAATACAAAAAATTGGCCGCTGCGAGCAAGGTTCCCACAAGCTTAAGGCAAATTAGATTTAATACTTAAGAATTAATTTTTTTTTTAAATGCCACCCAGGATGTAATTTAGGACAAATTTTACAAAAACCAAAAATGAAGAAGAAAAAAAAAGAACACATATTTTTTACTTAAGGGTTAAGGTAATTTTTGTCCAAGTGTTTGGTACAAATACCATTCCAGTCAAGTGAAAAAGTTATATCGGTCAGAACTGGGAAATACCATTTGTTGTCAAGTTTTGCAGACAATTTTGGTCTGTTCTCACTCTGCATGTTGGATTCCAATGACTTAATTCCCGTCATGACGAGTTCAAAAAGAGGATTTGGTCAATAATTATTTTTTCTTAAAATAGATGTTACCATTTATTTTGACATTTTACAATTCAAAAGACAAAAGACAGGGCTATTCCTGCTGTTTTTTTTATTTTAAATATTATCCTTTTTTTTTTGGAAACTAATTAACTATCTGTACATACCACAGGGGGGAGGCGTGACAATTTGTTTAATTTGTCTTTTTTTTATTAAGTAACCTTTATGTATGATTTTACCGTGACCCTATTCCCTGAGACCCAGACCAGTATCAGGCATGAATTGACATTATATCACATCCACACGGAGAACATGAAGCCATCAGGTTGTGCTGCAGGGCATTAACAGGCTAAAACATGTAACCAAGTACATGCCGCAGATCTGTCTCTCTCTTCCTGACACAGGTGTAGGTAAGCAGACATACCTCTGAAGAATGTGCAGGGACATGTAGAGCTGGGGTTCATTGGTGGCTGGTGAGCGCACCAGTTTGCTCTTGGTGTGCGCTGACACGATGGTGCCGTCAGAGAGGGAGAAACGGTAGATGGGGCTGAATGCCTGGCCATGGCGCAGCACTAAGGACACATATGCACTTATAAGAGTAGATGGACAAACAAACCATTTCTTAACAAAATTATTAGATGTTGGTGATTCATGTGCATACAATAATAAACAACTTTCTCTGCAGGGTCCATACAGACAGGGCCAAGTGAAATTCAAGGACTTTCAAGAACATTTTCACTGCCAAATTACAATACAAAACTGGCGCTAACAGCTGACCCTTCTCCGGTGTTAGTGTTCTGCAGGCAGCAAAACATCCTGTTGTCCAATATTTACTGGAGTTTACAGCCCTGTTGGCACTCATATCACTGAAACAGCGTTACAAAATAATTGCAAGCACAGCTGTTCTTGCCTCCGTAGTTTGAAACATTTATCTGTTTGTTTTCCTCTCAGTTACACTCAAGTACTTTTTAAAGGACCAAATGAAAAAAAAAGTCAATGTATTCCAGGACTTACATTTCTGAGTGCCAAATTGAAGCACCTCAAGCGCCTTGTATTAACCCTGTCTCTGCCTATTAAGTTTTGCTCAGGTTCTGTTGTCCGTTTGTTATTGTAACTGGAGTGAAGGTCTCAAAGCAGAGGCCTGCATTTTACCATTAGCTTTGGTTAGAAGGGACCCATGTTTTGACCTATAATCAAATCTCCATTTGCGGTCGCCTGACAACCGCATCATGAGATGAAAAGAATTAACTATCAGGAGCCAATCATTAAACACGATATTTTTTGCAGTAAGTGGCAGATTACCTTCCTGCTGATGTCTCTTTGCAAAAGACATCTCTCCGTCATTCTGCAGGTGGAACCTCTGGATGCAGCGCCTCACCAGATCCTCCCAGCCCGGCTTCATGGACGCCCGCAGCAGACTTGTATCCAGGGATGTTATCTTACCTAAACACAGAGGACCGGATTAGCGAGGCCTTACACAGAGATGTAAGTAATGACTTCTATACACATATACAAACCCACACCAGATGGTCTGTTGGAGATTCAATGCCTCTCTCAAACATAAACAAGTGAAGCAGCTTGTTGATCAGAATATGCTCCTTGCTTGGCCACTCTGCTGCACAACAGCTCTGTGGTTTGATATTGATTGAAGAAATACTGAGGATTTACTCTATTTACAGTTTCATTACAACTTGGCAAAAGCCTCAGCTTTCTTCTGTGCCAGTAAGGCACTGAAATCAACTGTGGAGAAATTCCTGGCTACAAAAGATTAGATAGGCAAACACAAGTACAAATACTGTCAGTTCAAATTGTAAGATTGCCATTTAGGCATGACAGGTAGAGGGATATATTTTATAAGTCAGCAGGGGAAGTTAGACTCAACCATCCTTGGAGCTCAACAAATACATTCATGCTATGTGTGTAAACACGCACGCATACTCACTGGTATCAGTGTAACAGTTGTCCCTCACCATGTTGCAATTTAAATGGAGGCAGTGATGCATTTAAAAGGGCTGACAAGCAGACTGCAGCTTGAATGACAGCCACACGAACTGACTAAAGACTTGTCACACAAACAGTCATGACGGTAGCACAACACAATATCCAGCAAGGTCTTATTTTCCCAAAAAAAGAAAAACATCCTTCTCTGAATCTTGAATAGAAAATCAGGATGCGTATTTTATCCAGAATGTGCAGCCTCGACAAACAGGCAAACAAATGTAGGCATGCAAACATGCACGCCTACAGAAGTCTGGGTGGGGAGCTACTGTAAATTACTATATGTCACCAAGTAACTATGAGCGTGGGTTTGTGTATGTGTCTGTGTGTGTATGCCACACAAATGGTTCAAGCACATCAAAGACTAGGTCAAAACACAGACAGTCGTCTGCATCTACACACCGGTGATCAGACCAGTGCTACTACACCTCCCAGTGTGCAGACAGAGGTGCGAAGTGTCAGCTAATGTATTTGATCTTAAGGGCCTTTTCCAAGGATATAATAATCTTTAAATACCTTAACTGTCGTGTGAGGAGATTTATGGGCTGGTGACATCATGGGATAAGGTGGGGCTGAAGATGTGCCTCCATAAAAGCACTATATCATTTTTTGAAACGCAGGTCAAAAATGTTTTAGGGGACTCAGGGATTTAAAATTGTCACTATGATTGGTATGACCTATTAGCATTTACTGGACAGTGTCTTTCAGTGGGCTGAGATTTTTTTTTTTTTGTCAGTGGGAAAAGAAATCAAGTTTGCTCCACAATGACAAAACTGTAGTACAGAATTTAAATAAATTTGTATTTAGAATATTAAAAAATAACCTAATAACCTGCGCCCAGATGATTTATAAGCCTCAAACTCCTACACTGAATACATGGAAAGTTCAAATGATGGAAACTATTGCATGCGAAAAGATGTTGGGAAGACTGAACTGGAAAAATGAAGGAGCAGTTAAGGAGCAGTGGGACAGATTCAGTGGATTCATGTCTGAAAGGGAACAATCTGACACTGATGACGGGGTATAGCACACTTGTGATTGATGCGTTGCAGTAATACCTGGCACATTACTGTGGTATTAATGTGTGTCAATACCTGTTAGTTTACCTGCCTGTTTGTTTGATTTTTTAGATGTTGTTGCCTCAATCTGTTTCTGGTTTTCTTAATAAAAAGTCAATAAAAATGTTGATTGTTAAACTTGCTGTGAATGTTTTTCGCTATATCAGTTTGTAGTTCTCGGCTGTGAGAGTGGTTCATGTACCTTGCAGGTCCTGGCGCGTGGTGAAGCTCTCATGCGTGGGAAGCATGGGTCTTTCCTTCATGGGCACCCTGCGAGCCACACAGATCAGGCACGACTGAAAGTCTAGAGAGAACAGAGGGAACATATCGGGGAGAGAAAAGATGAGGTAGAGGATGTAACAAAGAGGACAGGGCAGAGACAGAAAGGATGAAGGGGGATGGGAAAGGGGAGGAGAGGGGAGGATGGGGGCGTAAGTGATAGAAACAGAGACAGGGAAAGAAAATGAAATGCATGTTATTCCCAGGCAGCATAATTAATACAGTTATTAATGAGCGTGGGGATCAGGGCTCCGCTCCTTTCATGAGGAGGAGCAGCTATCGCTGGCAAGGGAAATGATGAAGTGTGACCTTTTGAAGGTGTGTGTGTATGTGTGTGGGTGCATGCATGCGTACGTGCGCTGGAGTGCGTGTGCGTCTCCGGCTGGTCTCACCTACAGTGCCATCTCACACTGATGACACCTCCCCTGGCCCGACATTAAAGATTGCCATCGCTCAATCATGACAGTTGCCTCTAACACACACACCGATGACACCGCCAAGTCCAGGACTGGGGTGACCCCAAAAAGTCTGCCATCCAACTTTCCTGAGCCAGTAATACCCACAATCCCACACATGTTTCTGGCAAAGAAATGCATGCCAAGGCTGACACACACAAACACACACACACACACACACACACACACACACACACACACACACACACACACACACACACACACACATTCCTCATTTTGACTTGTAAACAGAGCCTCTTGGGTGGTCTGGCCCTTAGATCTGTGAATCTCTCTCAATTCTTTTGCTTTCCCTCTCCGTCCTTCCTTCCTCCCTTACTTCCTCTGTCTGTCTATGGCTGGACAAATTCCTGCAACTGTAACCACTGATCCTGCCACTCACATACGCATATGCACACATACACACACAAGCACAACTCTGGCCACGGTCCTAGTCACTCTATTTGCCAAAGTATGGCTGGCAAGCAGCTGGTGCACAAAGGAAGCCAGAGAAGGGAAAGACAGGTTGAGAGTTGGAGTGAAACATTAGCATTTTCACTTATTGTCTAAATTAACCACTGAGTTACAGTTTGGCAGTGGGAAGTTATGATTAGTCATCAAAACCACTGAGCAAAAATGATTTAGGTGGTTAAAGTGTAGAATAATGCAATTGTTTTCAGTGCATTACGTATCAGTGCTTAACGTTTTTGGATAAAGGACAGTCACTTGTGATGGACATTTCCTCAAACTACAGCATCTCAAGTTCCAGACTAAAGCCAGGAAAACTGCTGAAAAAGCTCAGTGAACTCTCAGTGACTGAACACTGTAAGGACAGCAGAGCCAACATACAATTTAAAACATTTCCCAGGAAAGGCGAGCAGATGTTTATACTAGTGGCTACCCCAAACGCAGCTCACATATGCTCCAAAAACATGTTCGGAGCGTTGATATGTTGAGAATTATTTGAAGGCAATCAAAAGACCCCTTTACTGATGTAAACAGCTACACCCTTTCCTCGGAGTCATAAGCCCAGGTTTGTGAGGGATGTACATGAATTATAGATAAGCTTTAATGACAGCTGCCCAGCCTCTCGTCTCCCTCGTGTCACTTAACTTTTCATGGATGTAAGCTGAGTGGCACCAGAGCTGCTCCTCCTCAGCTGCGTATATGGCTTTTCACATACAAAGCAAAGACAAAACTTAGCAAATTCTCAATCATCTTTTCTCAAAAAAATCGAAAAGATAAATGGCTACAACTTGAAATCATATCTAAAACCAGTTTCCACTCTGCAGCAGTCACATTCTGAGGTTTCTTACACCCAAAAAAGCAGCTTAATGTTATACTTTGGGATACTTTGGATCTTTTGAAGTGGGTTTGTATGAAGTACTTATCCACAGGCAGTGTGTCACATAAAGTAGATGGCAGGAAGGAGTAATGTACTGCTGTTGAGGGGTCAGCAACAAAACTCAACATCAGTATCAGTTTAAATGTATGCTAAACTTTTGAGTTTTTTCACCGCTTCATCTTGCCATGACACAGCATTTTTTAAAGGGGAATTAAAGCCGTTATCCTCCTCCTACAAGCCTAAATGCAACCTGTGATCCTACAGTGTGTCATTGCTGGAAATTCTCATGTAAAAACTAAAACTTAAGGTGGTCATGCCTTCTCTGTGCAGGCCCTTCAGTGGTAAAGAACATTGCTTAGCTTCTGTTGTGGTACTCCAGCCTGCTTCTCTAAAAACTGTAGGTAATAAAATAACAAAAGATAAGTACCTCATACAACCCCACTTTAAAAGATCCTTTTAACTCTTGTCTTTATCAAGGTTTCATGACAACATAAGCAACTAGATTTCTTATTCTGTCAACTTTTATTCTGCTATCCATTGAAAACCGCAGCAATCAATCTGATGTTAGAGCTACTTATGATTTTGTTGTAGATCTTGCTCTGCAAGACTACTTTGAATTTTATCTTTTTCCCATCTAGACACCTTTTTTATTGTATACTCTGGTGTTCAAAGATAATTTTAGGCTGATTTTAGCAATCTTCCACTCCTCAGTCGTAATAGTTTGTCTCTTGTCTGTACTAACGTGAATGTGAATTTGCAAGGTCTAACAACTTCGGAACATTTCTCACAATTCAGTCTTCTATTCTTAAATTCTCTAATCCCAAAAGGGTCGACAATTGCTCTAGATTTAATCATAAACATAAAAATATGAGATGGCCAAAACTGTGTCTGGTGCTGTACATATAACAGAAAAGGGGGCACTTCAGAGAGTCTCAACAGATCCCAGAACTAATCTTGTCCAAGGTTGATTTGTAGCATCAAACTTTAGTTTTAAATGAACCTAAGACTCTCTATCCACTCTCTTTTCCCACAACATCGTCCCTTCATCTTTCATACCGTCTCCTTCCTCCTTGATGGATTTCGGCTCTGAAACGGCGAAACACTGCATGGTCTCGTATTTCTGCTGCTGAGGCTCATGCTCGTGCGGCTCGTCCTGGTTGTCGCTGTGGGGATTGACCAGCATTCGACAGTTGAACGTGTGACTGTTCCTCCTCGGACCGTCACTGGACCATGGGACCCCATTCACTGTAAAGCGGCAAGAAGGGGACAGGGGAGATTTACAGTGTGGCCTCCTGGGGATTTTATTTGATGAATTTTTTACTGCAGCCAAAAGTGAACAACAAAACAGGGAGCGGCGATGAGCGAGCCAAGAGAGGCTACAACACTGCAAGTGAAAGACATAATGAGAGCAAGAAAGAGAGAATGAAGGCAGAAAAAGTGTAAAAAAGGAGAGAGCAGTTGCTGGGTAGAGATCAGTCATAATGAGCAGTTGGAACCCTGAGCCCTGTGCCATCTATCCACAGCCATGCATCACAGCCAGGCCTCCATATGCATGTCCTCTAAAACATCATTGCCAATCTTTCTTCTTCTCTCCAACACTTACACAGGCGCGAGCAAGCACGCATGTACATACGTGTACGAGCAGACGTGCACGCACACACACACACAAAATAAAAGAAAAAGAAGAAGAGACATGTACAGTCACGCACACAACTCATTTAACTCTAGCAAACTCCCATCACACTCCATCTGGTTTGTGATCTCATTCAGTGCATTGATAATCTCCCAGTATCTGGGACACAGCCCGCTGATCGTTTCCAGGGTACTCCGCTCTGTGCTGCTCTCCCACCCAGATGGCTGGGCACTCAGACCTCAATCCGAAGCACCAGGAGACAAGAGGAGAGGAAGGGGAGAGGGGACTTAGAAAGAGCTCCTGGTGGGGTGCACTGACATACATTAAAATCACCTCTTAGGAGACGTAGAGGTAGGAATTGGAGGAGGTAGGAATGAAAGAGGAGAGAGGAGACTAAGAGGGCAAAACCGGAGGAGAAAAAGAAAAAGGCAAATGTCTGTCTTTCGAAAATATATGGCCTGTTTTCATTAGATGAGCAGTGCTAGCGTAAAGACAATGCTTTTCAGAAAGGATAGGAAATAGGAAAGCGAGAACATGAAAATGGGAACTTGGTGAGGGTGAGAATAACACACAAAGCGCAGAGAAGGGGAAGGAAGGGCATGAGATGAGAATATATGAAGGGAGGGATGCTGCTGACAGGGGAGAGAAGCCGAAAAAGGAAGTTAATTAGCTGAGAAGGGAGGGAGGAGGAAGAGAAGAGCGAGAGCAAATGTCTGGGCTGAGCATCAGCAAAAGAGAAAATGAAGAACCTATAGGTTATATGTACCGTGCCAACCTTGTATATAAAGCTTACATAACACTTTGTATTAGCCAGCTTTCACACACCCTCTCCATAGCAGTTTAAATGTAAACATTTAAGCATTTTAATTAAACTGACAACACAATCAGACAGCCACCTACAACTGTATACAGGGAGAAGAAGAGAGGTGAGGGTGTTAAGAGACAGAAGATGCATGCTATGTAAAAAACAAGAGATAGAGCCGGGGTGTGAACAAGCGCCTGCTGAGGTATGAGTGATGCAACATAGAGGACATACACGCGGAGTCGGGAAGAGCGAGAGAAAGATGTGGAACACAAGTGACACAGCGAGACACAAACTGACAGGTGGAAAAAAGCAAATGCTGGCAGGGAAAAGAAGCTCGAGGCTAACCGAGGGATTTGGGCAGCAGGTTCTTGATGAACTCAGCGTGATCCCCGACGTGAAGCACGCTGTAGACACTGGTGTTCATCAGCTCCTCCTGGTTGTAGCGCAAGTACTGGGTCACATTTTCAGACACGAACACGATGTTACCCTCCATGTTCACCACAAAGAAGAAGCCATCCAGGGCCTGCGGGGGTGAAAGAGAGAAAAGTCAGAGAAGAAATTAAATTAAGAAAAGGGAAGTCTCATTTCATTTTTCACACTGACACAAATCTCTGACAGTGAAATGGAAGCAAAGGAGGAGAGTGAAAATATGTTTGACCACCTGTATTTCCCACTAATACTGACTGATAACAAGCCGCTACAACACTGCAGCTGAGCAGGTCAATAAAAGCCTAATCCAACCATGATATGCTTTTCTCCGCTCATAGATTATTGGGATAATTTCACTGTTTCAGCCTCTCACATCCAACACTATGAGCTAAATTTAGTACACAGCTTTGTAAATTGCTAAAACTCCAATTATAAATGCAGAGGAAGGTGTTTTGCAATCTTTTACTTTATGTGTATCTTTGGTTGCGGTTAAAAGAAACTCATTTTAAAAATGTTAAAAAAAAAAATATTCAAGGAACTGGTTTGTAAATAGCTGGTTTCCTTATTGTTAGCTTATTTTCTTTAGTGTGTGCCACTTGTGCCTCTCGTGATTGAGCTGAGGTTACTGTGCATCACCTGGCATGCACATTCACTACTGAAATTTTCCTATTAAATTGTGTAGATGTGCAGCAACTCTGCATTGTGTCTAATAAGAGGCAATTAGTTCAGTGTGTGCTGGGCAGATCAATCACTCCTGCAGATGCTCAACATCAGTGTTGCCGATAGAAAGCAAGATAAAAGCATGTGCCAGCAGCGATTGGAGGATGTGAAGGAGGAGGAGCACTTAATTGAAAGAATACAGCCCCAGGTCAGCCATTACACACAAGCTGGTGTCAATTAGGCCATCAAATCACCCAGAGCCCTTAAAAGGGAATTCTGGTAGTTGTAAAGCTGTAAAATCTGGTGTCAAGATAAGAGACGAGGGACTCCTGCCAAGGTGTTTGCTCCACACCTCTGCTTCGATTGTCATTACCAACATACCGCACATACAGTTTACAGTACATGGCTCTATATTGATTTAACATAATGCTTATTGGGAATAGCATATTTAGTTGTCTCACCCTCCTGCTGATACAGAACACTGTGTACACCTATAATCATCTGCCTGTCTCTGTAACTACGCCGCCTAACATACCTACACTCAACCAGCAGGCGCAACGTCACACATCCCAGGTTACACATGATCACACTGGAACATAAGTTTTCCCTTGCCTGCATTAACACAGCACAAGCTGAAAATAGACTTAAGGGGATCTCATCTATCACTGCGTGAAGCGGCGTGTTCCAAAACGCAACATGGCTATGCGAGTCCACCCTGTGTGAAGAAAGGCCATGTACTGGACAAGTAGGGCAAACAGAAACAGAGCAAACACTCTTTAGTGCCAACTCCTGCCTCCTTCCAGACACTGTTGAATAATGCTGTTGGTCAATACCTTCATTTATAATGCCCTGATTAAATACACACTGTAGAGGGGACCAAAGCCGATACAAATGAATACACTCTAAATAAATACACTCTGAGGCACCATACTCCCCATGTTCCATTTTACACCTAACCTATTGTCTTGATATATAACCCTATATTGCTTAAACTCCCATAGCAATGTACAGTAGGTAGTAAATTGTTATAGCAGAGGAAATAGGGTCTGGTCAACTCCCATCTCCCCTCTGGGTATTACTGTTATTTATGATATGATAGTGGTGCTTTGAAAACAGGGTCTGTCTTCACATAAATCCTTGCTAAACACGCTGTATTTTCAGCATGACAAAGCATGACTATTTTGCTAACAACAATTCAAACAGGCCTCTTGTAGGGCTGAATATAAAATTTAGATATTTTTTGGTACAGATAGAAACGTGACCACACTGCAGTGTTTCCCACAAAATTACTGTTTTGTTCTTTGTGTCTGTGTGTTTTTTGTACCGTTCTGTGTCCCCTCTCTAAATCTCAGTGTTTTTGTGGGATGTGAACTCACGCAGGAAGAACTCGTCATGAGGTCTTTTTTCCTCAGCTGCAGTTTGTGGAGTTTGAGTCACGGGATGGATAATTGATCAGTCGATCTGATCACAGCTGGTCAGATTAGATCAATGGATGAGAGGACAGGTATTACAGAAGGGAGTAAATCCAAACTTTTAGACCCAGCACAATGAATGTTCAAGTTTCACTTTCACTGCATCTGGTGCTCTGCGGCTCCCTTTGTGCCCAGAGTGCGCTATGTGCTCCAAGAGTGTAATGGTGGTCCAGCTCCAAAAATTGAAAATCTGTTTGTGGGAGCAGATGTTTTAATGAATGAATGAGTGGAGAGCACTGCACTGAGTCTTGAAAACTGTCAAATACGTAAATCTGGCAACAAATATCTGACTAGATTTGTACTTGTTCTTATGAGTACTAATTTAAATGACAATTTTGCCAATTTCAGGCTGTATTACAGCTACTTGTGACTGGACAATGCTTAACTTTTGCTTCTTTGGTTAACTGATCAGGGTTTTGTAAATATACTATTATATTTTTCAAATAAGGATATCAAAATAAGCATTGTTTTTGTATTGTAATTAAACTCTGGCATCATATTGGCACTAGTATTGGAAAAAATTCAACATACTCTGCTCTGGTCTCTTCTGTTCTCTGATAATGTCGTCACACCACACAACAGCAACCATACAGAGCAATCTACCAGGAATGCAAACTACATGCCACAGCAGTCATGTGACAGAACAAGACTTGCCCCCAGAGGGTTAAAACAACTGTGCATTAATGTTTTTTCACGGCCCTCTCCGTCTTCCTACGCTTGCATGAGAGTAGGCAGCAGAGAGCCTTGGAGGAGGGTCACGGGGCGCGTGGGTGCATTTCCTGCCGACAGCCATTCTCCTCAGAGCATCCTGTAATGAGCCAGGGCTGGGGGACGGGCAGAGACGTGGCTAGAGCGAGAGGGTGTGAATGGCCGATTGCTGTGTTTTGGGGCTGCTGACAGATGGGAAAGCATGCAGGCTGCACCGGTCTATATTTAGCCGCGAGTTAGTATGTCGATTCAGTGACGCTGGACCAGGAGAGCTATAAATATTCCATGACAGGACAGATCTAGAGGCAAATGAAGAGAAGATGGGGAGGGAGAGAGAAAAGAGGACTGAACAAGTAAGAGAGAGAAAGGGAGGGAGGAAGTGAGTGAGAGGAGAGGCTCAATGGACTGATTCATTCGCCAGGCTGTTGCTTTCTTTCCCATTATACGTAAGCACTTCAGTGGCCCTCCACAGGACAACGAGGCCATTGCTCCGCTCGGTGATTTACAGCCAATCGGGGGCAGATACAAGATGCTGGCAGCTTTTGCACCACACAGCTACACTAACACACAACCACTACTAACCCATTTGGGATTGTTTTCTGTGGATAGCACTCTTCATTTTTTACCAATCATGATTTAAAGAGAAAAGTAGATCTAACGCACACCGAAGGCGTTTTTTTCCCTTTGCGATTAATTTGCATGTAAATACATTTTTTTGAAATGTTGTTTTTGTCATTAGTACTTTCACACGGCAGGGTTTCCCACACATTCATTTTTTTGTGGCGGCCGGCCACAATATCAGCATTCACAGTCGCAGTTTGATTTTCTAGTTTTGGAGCTGAACTGCTCATTCGGAGAGCTGTTGGAAAATACATACATAAACACACACACACAATAAACTGTAAGGATATATATATGTCTATATTTATATTTATACACACTTCAATTCAATACACACATGGATTCTAATTCTGTGGGAAACGTTGCAAAAAATGTAAATATTATGCATTTAAAAAGCAATATTTAGTCTGAATTTCTCTGAACTTTTGCAACCAATCCAGCTCCACTCCTTGCTTTCTTTCCTTTCACAATAAAGCCCTAGACATATAAACTTCCTAACTGTTTATCAGAGTAAACTCAAATTCACTTACAGCATTTTGCTAAAAGGAAACTAAAATAAATAGCTTTCAGTAGCTTCGGCTATACAACTTACCTCAGACAGATTACCAGATGCTGCTTTGGATGTGAATTCGCATCACTGCATTAAATGTTTTATTAAAAGACTGAGGCAAATGTTGCAAATTTGCATCCCTACGGATATGAGTAGCTCTGAAGGAAAATATTCCCAGGCAAGTTCTTTTGCACTTTTGTGTCATTTAAACGTTACGCCCCCAGTGTGTAAAGTATGAGTGTTCAGTGTGTGGTAGTTTGATATGACACTATGAATAAGCATGAGAACGCCCTCTACCCACCTCCAGCATCATTGGTCCCAAGGCATCTTTGTCAATCACACTTTGGCCTGTTGATGAGACATCAGCCTTCTGTACCTCCTCCTCATTTGCTGCTGCAGCTTTTTCTGTTGACAGGAAAGTCAGTGACAAAAGTTTAGAGGCAAAAACAAAACTCTGATCAAGAGAATAATAGTTTTAATTTTATGAATTTAATGTCAACATCCCTTATAGTTACAATAACTAAGGTGTTGTTATGGGGAACAAAACTGCATCACAAAACATAACCCCAAAACATGCAGGTCAGAGAAACAATTTTCGCTTTTGCCCTAAAATTGGTCCATATACTTTAAAGAGGTCACTTGTTAACAAGACTTTGAACAAGTATCTTTCTACAAAGCAAACACATTTTGTTCCTTTGTCAAAACAAGTTGCCATGGCTCAAACCCAGGCACTGAGCAGCGAGTGAGAGTGAAAGGTTGCTGTAAATGACTGTGTTGGAGCATGCGGTGACCACACTGGTGGCAGCTGCTGGATGGCTGCATGTGCAAAAAAAGAAGAAAAAAAAAAGAAAAAGGCTATTATGAAAACACTGATACTGTGTAAACAACTCATGCTCCAAATAGAGCTGTAAGTTGTTACTAAGCGGTAAAGCAGAAAAGGCAGACCTTAGAAATATTAAGCTTTTTCGATTTGAGGTAAATAAACACAACTCACAGTCATAAATGAAGAGACAGGGTAGCACAAAATTGTCACTATTACTTCAACAACACAGTTCTCAACAAAACATGGGTTAAATATTTAAGCCAGTCTGATATTTGTCAAAGCAGTTTGATCAGAGGTATATGACCATGATTTCAGAGGGACATAAACTATGAATAGTCATTTGAGAGCCTTCATTTTGAAGCGTTTCTATAGAACCACCAGGAGAGAGACTGCCTTTCTCAGATAACTTAGCTGGAAGTGTCCTCCTGTGACTGCATACTCCTACTGGATTTCCAAGAATGGATATAGAGAGTACGACTTGTTGCTCATACAGGTACTTGTAATCTGCAACCAAAACTGGACCTTCGTAAAATACATTTGCAGTGATTTTACGAGCTTTGCAAAAATGTTCCAACATGACGAGCACCTTTGAATCCACTGCACAATAACCATTAAATTGTAGTGATTATTTGGTTTATTTGGGAGTGAAAATCAAAATATCCTGTGTGCTCGTGTACCTGCACTATGGTGTTGCGCATTTGTCCATGTGAGTGATTGGGTTAATAACCATGCAGAGAAGCCTTATGTTCAGCGCGTAGGCTGCCCTACTTTTGGAGATGATGATGAGAGGCGGAATATGAGTGGGCTGTTGGGGGGGACACATTTAACTGTCGCACCATGCCAAGAAGAGGGCTGACCATATGGTGAGAGAATGTTGTGGTGAAAAGCAAACAAAATCATGTCCTTCCTCTCTTTTTTTGGGTGTAGATGTGTGAACGCTGACACAAATGCAGGTTTCCCCCCCTGCTCCGTGGGCTCGTGAAACACCACACAGGCCCACATTCATCTCTTTCAGCATTAATGATGTGTGCATCAGCAGGACCTCTCCAGGCCCAGCGGGGCCCAGTATACCAGCACAGCTGCCCTGGGTACAGACCCATCACTCAATGTCAGTGCAGCCCTCACTGGCTCTCTGTCCGTCTGCACAACTGTGCCACAGATAGAGGGAGGGCCTGTTTATTTATAAGGGTTATGTCTGGTAATTAGGGCTGCAACTAACAATTATTTTCATTATCGTTTAATCTACCCATTATTCTATGGATTGAAGGTCCAGTGTGTACAATTAAGGGGATATATTGGCAGGAATTAAATATAATAAGCATGTTTTCTTTAGAGAAAAATCACCTGAAAATAATAATCGTTACCTTAGAATTAGCCATTAAAATCTCGACAGGGAGCGGGGTCCTTGTCTACAGAGATCCCTATGTTGCACGAACATGTTACTACAGTGGCCCAGAATGAAGAAACCAAACACTAGCTCTTGAGGGGGCCGTTTCTGTTTTTGTGTCTGCTATAGTAGTTACAACCCCCTCCGCGATGAGAACATCAGACAATCATTGATTTTTTTTTTTAATTTGAAACTGGTTTATTCAATGTTTTTACCGGTTTAAATTACCAGGTCTGTTTGTTTTGGAGAGGAAGAGACGTCTGCTGATAATTTGGCTCCTGCTAATAACCTCCTGAGCGTCTGGATCTCTAGTTATGAGTAAAAAAGGTGAGCACACATTAGCAGGTGCTGAGCTAAAGGCTCGTCTCTGACGTGCCAAACAGCTTCGGAGAAAATCTGATTTGTAACGTCAAACTACTTTATTCAGTGTTTTTACACGTTTTAATCACCTAGTCCGTTTGTTTTGGAGAGGAGGAGACCTCTGTGGATAAATTGGCTCACGGTTAAAACGTCCTTAAGAAAGAACATTGAAGGAAATCTAAATGTTAAATTTTTGCAATCTACAATCCTCAATTCAAGATGTCACTAAATCTCACACACTGTTCCTTAATAGTGAAATTCACTGTGTCATTTCCCACAGCCCAAGATGATGCCTTCAAATAGCATGTTTTATCTTACCAACAGTTCAAAAACTACAAAACCTTTTTGATCATCGTGTGAGAAAGAAAAGCATCAAATTCTCACAGAGGCATGAAACCAGCTTAAATTACTAAAACAATTCTCTTAAGACTTAGATAGTTGCCAATTACCTCTGTCAATTGAAATGTTGCAGCTTCATTGGTAATAACTGCTACATAATCTTAAACATCTGCCATATAGTTCCTCCATTTTGTCTCGCTCTTATTTTACATGTAGGTATGTAGCGAAATTCTTCACAAATGTATGATGAATAAAAATAATGTACTAAACTATCTCCTGGCTGCAGCTCAGCAGCTTCTGTATATGTATTGCTGTGTTGGCACGAGCGAGCAGTTAAGAGTGTAAAGGAAGCTGTTAAACTCTCGGCTATGCCCTTATTTTACAAGTGCTATAAAGATATCATAACTCAACATATTGTCTATTAAGATGCAACAAGCTGGAAACTGAAATCAAGCCAAGCCTGTGATAGTGAGCACACAACTCCACCCTGATTTCAATTAGAGAAAATGTATGCAGACAGCATGAGGAACAAACAGGGATGAATTAACAGCTGTCGGTAGGAGGCCGCTTTTTTCAAAGGCCATCATCGCTGCGTTGCACTTCTCTGCAGGGCTGTGACACCCATCAGTCAGAGTTATTCACTCACATTAGTGTAATTTAATACATTCAGTAACGTCACCATAAACTAAGAATATCTTTTACATAGTAATGATGCTCTCGGGGGGGGGCAATAACAGGCCTATAGAAAAGAGAGATTGTGTGCTACAAACAATACTAAACAGATGGCAGATGAGATGCAATGAAAAGGACAAATGGCGCTCGCACCATGATGTAACATCTACTTTAAGCATAAAGACGTCTAAATGAGCTTTCAGTGAATCTGGTTCAACAAGTGCAACAAGAATTGATGCCCCTCTGAACTGTGCAAGATGAAGTGCAGAAGCTCTCCATGTTAGCTATAAAAAAGGTGTCTCTTGCTGGCCACCGAGGTCAGGAGAACAAAGCAGAAAAGCAAGGACTGTTTGGCCCTTCCTTCAGTGGTTGCTGTACAAACACAATTATGCCTTCAGACGCAGGCAGGGGATGTCACTCTAGCCTAGCGTAAAAAAAAAAAAAAGGAATGGTTGGAGGGAGAGAGGGTTGAGGGGAGGGAGGGAGTGAGTGTGGAATAAGACAGTAGAGTGGGGGAGGGACGGACAGACGGTAGCCAGAGTTTGTGTGTGATTTTTGCATCACATTGCTCACCATTACATAACGCTTGGCTCTGTGAGTCACATAAAACAAGATGACATCATCAGCCGATCTGATTCATGTACACCTCAAGAGGGCCACTCTTTGTCTACCAGTCACTCAGCTGCTTTTCTTCTATGCACGGTCCAAGCTGTTTCATGATTTAGTGTTCGCCATAATGTTTATCTCAGGAAAGCTACAACCTTTTTTGCTATGCTTGGATCTGTAAGAACAGAGAAAAAAAAAACTTGGACTCCATTGATCTTGGTCTGACCATCCAACAAGAAAAAAGTAAAAAGACAGACCTCAACTAATTGCTAAAGATTACTAAAAAGGAGAAGCTGGCAAATACATCTACACAGTCTGATCCCTTTGCCTGATGTTCTGGCTCTGGATGGAAGTGGGAAAGACCTGCAGCCAACAAAAAAAACTGCTCCGGTTCATCCACATTATATGATGAAGTGATGGAGAGACACTAATAACATTAATTACTGTGTGTGGAGAAGATCCCAAACAATAATATTTGTGCCATTAAATCTGTTGCTTCTGCTGGCACCTGTGGTTATCTTGGAGCCTTTCAAACCACAAATTTAGTATATTCGTTTTTAGTTAATTTTGCTTTCATCAGCCTGACATCCACTGACTTGCAACTAACTGGTAAATTTTTGTGAAAAAAAAAACTAAACTAAAATGACATGAAATACAAGAGGCCTCATCTTTTAGTCCAGTGCTCCATTGATTCAGCGTGCACTTTAGCGCCAAATTTCAAAATGATATCCATTTAGATGTTGTAAAAATGGTTTCTGATGTAAATGTCTTTTTTTAGTTTATTTTCAGATGGCTTTTTTGATAGACGGGCAGCTAGCCACATTAACATGCAGAATCATAGTGCCCACTGCCCACCCTCCTGTCTCCACTAGCTAGCTTTTGTCACACCGCCCATGGAGAGCGGGAGCTAGTTCATTCACGATTTCCACTTGTGACATTGCAACAACTCCAGTCTTACCCTAAATTGACCCGGTAAGAAAAAGGCTTCTTTTTGAGCTGCAAAATCCCTTGAGTGTAATGTTAGCACCACAAGCCATGTTGACACTGCTAATGGTGCTAACAGAGCTAGCAGAGATAGTTAACATTGAAAGGAGTTTGTGGCTCAAAACTGAGTCCGTTACTCACTGGGTCAACCTCGGGGGAAGACCGGATGCTGGGCACAATGTTTTCACAGCCACGCTGTTGGGTTGGGAAAGTTTTACTAGCAGTAATCACCAAATGAGTGGTGCCGTTAGTTAACTCTGACCAAACCTGGATGGCGTGCAGTGCAGCAAACTGAAAAGTAGTAAAATTTGCTGACATGCGTAACCTGTCAGATATATTCTTTTCAGTTAACTGATTACCACTTAAGCGTTTGCAACCCTAATTCAAACCAATGTCAAACGCATCTGGTCTTTATTGAGGCTGGGCTTGGTGTATATATTGGTTTTATGTCTTAAAAACCTGAAGGGAAAGATTGCAGATAAAAAGCTTCAGAAAATCAGTCAGCTGAAAGGTAACTCGACAGACGGAGAGAAAGTGTCAAAAATCATTACAGGTCGTACCTTGCTCCTTTATTTGTCTGATCTGTTTCACAGTTTCCTTCAGGATTGCACATTTGTCAGGCTTGACATTGAAGTTGTCGATGTCATTGAAGTTGGCGAAGATCAGCTCGGCGAGCTCTTCGATGTATTTGTTCTCATGCTCGCGGTTGCGCTTCTCGTTGCTCCGCTTTGGACTGCAGAGTCAAAGAGAAGACTGGGTGAGGGAATGCAATGAAGAAGACAGTAACAGCAGGAGGGATGAAAGTAAAGAGGTTAAAGTGTGCGTAAACGTATGTGTGACAAGAGCAATTCTACCACAATAATTGAATGAAAGAGCAGTAAAAAAAGAACCGGGAGCAGGGCAGAAAAGATCAATCTACAAAACTACAGCAGGGTTGAGCATTCGCACACATCTCTGGACATGAATAAAGAGCCCTCTCAGTTTCATAGCTGCCAAATGACACATCCACTGCAAACCCTGGCACAGAGGAGAGTCAGATGAGGGATAAGGCTAGGGTCAATTATTCTCCATATGGCTTGAAATATATCTCTAGGCCTCTTCTTTGTGCCAACATGGAGCACTGCATCAATAAAGAAAACCCCCGTTCTTGAGTGCTTGTCTTCAGATGAATTATGCAGATTTATTGTACAGACTTCAACAGTGCTCCGGGGTTTTCTGCCACAATAGCATACAGCCATTCGTGGTAACCACTAGGATGTTACTGTACAACATATTTTAAGTGGCTGGAGCTTGACTTGGAGCATCTTCAAAACTCTGACATCATCTTTGTTTAATGGGTGATGGATGGTTTAGCAACAAGCATTATTCCAAAGTTACTGACCACACACTTGTGACGGAGAGGCTGACTCTAGAGCCGACCTTTGTTGCCCAGAAATGACTGTATTTCCCACATATTTTTCTTTCAAGTTTACAAGATTAAATGACCACTTCATCCAATATTCAAAAAAACAGATTTTTTCTCTTAATTGCAGTGCTACCTGTCAACCTCGATTGTTTGGATCAAGAGTTGTTGAATATCAGCTGTTGAGATGTCTTCCTTCTCCTGAATATAACTGCACTTGGCTTGAGGTGCTCAAAGTGCCAAAAAAAACATTTAAAAAACTCAACATCAATATCTCTTTTTTCTAGAAAATTACCACCAAGTTACTCAAAATAATCCCCAAACCTTGTTGTGAGCAGTTTCATGTAGGAACTATTTTCTCTGTACTGAACTACAGCAACCAATTGTATCTCCACGCAGGTGATTAGGTTGCATGTACTGATAGCTCGTGGCATAAGTGTACATCTACTGCTAGTTCATTTAATACCTCTGACTTCACTGATGTCACAGCTCAGCCGAGGAAGATGCCAATAATGTTTACATCTGGTGCTGTCACAAGCTCGAGTCTCTCGTTAATGAGTAGAATATCTTGCGTAACCAGATCATGATTTCTGAAAAGACACATTACCATCTAGTTCCATATTTGAGAGAAGGTAGACATCTCGACGGCCGATAACTCCAAAACTAGGCAACCCACATCAAAACAATCTGAATGGATAAATAAGCACTACAGGTAAGAGGTATAATATGTTTTTTTTAAATATTTGGGGGTAAACTAACTCTTTAAATAAAGTTAAAACGTCTCCAAGTGGGAGACATCTTTGGGAAAATCTGCCTTCTTGCCCGGGGTACAAGTCTTACCTGGGTCCTAAAAGTTCGGCAGAACATTCTTTGCGTTTTCGCGACTCTGCCCTGGCAGGGTCAGATGAGTTTTCACCGACTCCACTCATCCTCAATGCATATCAGCGTCTGAAAAATGAACAAACAGAGACAAAAACTGTTTTAGAAATGTAATGTATGAAAACATTCAACATCTGATGTACCGACTGCAAACTCCAACAGCAGAATGATGCGGAGACCACTTATATGCTGTAGGTGTGTACGCATGCCAACACAGGCATCTGCATACAACACACACATTCACACAATCCTGCGCTGGGGGCACAGGTTGATCCACTCCAGGAGAAATGAGTGAAAATGGAGCAGAGAAAGAGATTCAATCATTTCTCTCTGATGGTGCAGCTCTCCCCAGAGACACTGAAATGAGAACACGGCGCTTTGCCCACAGCACCAGACTGCGCGCTCAACCATGTACCAAGAAAAGCCCATTCGTTACACGATACCAAGCAAAGCCAGCTCGCAGTAAGAGCAAAGCAGGTTTATAATCACAACATGTGTCCGTGTTTACTGCGTACCTCTGAGAATGCGTACCTGTAGTAATTTGTAAGTGCCACTCAAAAATGAAATGTTACAATAATATCCTGTCTGCTCTTTCTGAAATGAAGTGACAGAACATGCGATCTTAGTCAGTAAAAACTCTTGTTGTGACTGTTTTGTGCAATCCAAAGTGACAAGCTGGCTGAGGGCTGTTTCTGCTTCCCTGCAATTTAATGCCATCAAGATCGGGTACAAATGTATGTGTTCTTCATCTTCATAGTACTTCACAACTACGTTGAGCATCCATACCAACATACTGTATATTTTATTCTGCTCCTACTCTTGCCCTGCGAGTCAGCACAGACTGAACTTCATGCCACTTAATGAAAGACAATCAATTATTGATCAAAGTAATTTCTTATTAATCACCACCACATCTGCAACAAAATTTGATGGTGGCTAATGGATTTGGATTTCAATATCGGGCAATATCTACTGCATCGAATATGTGAACACTTGTCCAAAACAAATGGTGACATTTAAAAAATATATGTATGAAAATTATTTCTTCTTACAAGATGTGTGATGTGCAGCCCTATTTGCTTTAGACAGAGACAGAAAAAGAGACCAAGAAGGGGAAAAAAAGAAAGTTTTTTTTAACCCCCCCCGCACAGTGTACAGGCT
The DNA here is from genome assembly GCF_008729295.1 of Plectropomus leopardus. Lineage (NCBI taxonomy): Eukaryota > Metazoa > Chordata > Actinopteri > Perciformes > Serranidae > Plectropomus > Plectropomus leopardus. Next base: position 11,760,712 of record NC_056483.1, read on the forward strand.
CGGGGCAGGCTGTGTTGTGATACACTCACAGCCACTCTAACCATGGAAACGGCTGTGACACACACCGCTCACTGCTCAGCCATTACATAAGGCATAACAGAGTACAGCGCAGCACAATGTAGAGCAGAGTGGAATAGCATAGCTTAGCACGAGCACGCTAAACTAAAAAGGGAGCTAGTGACCATGCAAACTTGAGTCTGGCTCCCTCCTGGCCTGGAGTGACCTACTTTAAGATAATGGTAGGGTCTGCTCTCACATGGATGAAGTCAACGCTGTGGTGATTGGCCAGAGAGGCAGGGGAGACTCTGAAGGGTAAAATCCATTTCCACCCTTCTGTTGACAAGTGAGTACTATTGGCCTGTACAGTGTATGTACAGGTAATGAACACAAACGTCACGGTGCATGTGTCCTTGCATTACGCTCTTCTGAATGCCATCAGGGTGCCTTTATGCTGTGGCACTGTGCTGTCCACTGAAATTATAACAGTCTCTATAGCAGAGGTTATGCGCTTTTATTAATGACAACAGAAACAGGCCATTAAAACTCTCATGGCTAAGTGGCACTCTCTGTTCCTATTGGTTGTAACTGAGCTTTCCAGCACAAGTTACCATGGGGATTTTAGACCTGATTGGTTGTGCTTGTCCCGCTGGGCCGGATATGATTGGTTGCCTTCGTCTCCTTGACATGGCAGTAATGATGGGTCAGTGTACGTTGAGACAAAAAAAGGGAGACTGGAAGTACCAGGCACGTCTCAATGACACCAACACAGACAGTCAGACAGCCTGGCAAGAAGGCTGGCAGGCCGTTTTTGTTGCTGGGGAGTCCGGTCTTTGCATAGGCAGACTAGTGAGGGATCTCTAATCCTAGAAAATGCTCCACATCTCTGGGCAGCTATAAACAGCTGGGCACTGGTGTTAGCACTTACTGTACAGAGCTGTGTCACTGAGTTAATTATCAACATCGGCCACTAGGGGAGACTTCGTCTTTGAACTAAGCTCAAGCCGTCCTGCCAAGGCTCTCACAGGCCACAGAAAGCCCAGAACTAAGTGAATGGTAACATTTTTCTTCAATGTTTCTTTGTTTACAGGATTCATACAGACAATGTCAACTCAAATTCAAGGACATTCAAATACTTTTTCAAGCACCCACCCAACCTACTGTAAAGGATGAAGTTTGTAAAGGCCTTCACGGGTCTAAAATAAACTAATTATCAATTAACTGATTAGTATTATTCACTGATGTGCAGAAAAAGAGTAGGAGACAAACACAGAGTGCAAAGTATGGCACAACTGTGAGTAAAACTTGTGCTTACTGCCGACGCTGCTCTGGTATCAATGTTTGGTAGGCTAGCGAAACTACCTGGTGGTGACTTATTACTTGCGCAAACACTTTGGCAATCTGAGCTCACAGCACTCATATGGCATCAGAAAATAATAGCAAGCATGGCCCAATTTTAAATACCGTTCTTGAAATAATTTACAGTTACAGCTGTGCAACCCAGCAAGTATTGTGTCAAATTCAAGTATTTCAAGCATCTAAAGCACCGTGAACAAATCCTGTGTTGAGGACACACTCTCTTCTCTTTCTATAACACGGGCTATAGAAGACACTGACATTGACGTTGATACAGGTTCTAAAGAGTTAAACCGTGGGTTGAAAAATGTTTAAAAGGAAGAACACTTTGTTTCTACTGCCTATTGTTATTTAATTTACTACACTTTGCTCCAGTATTATAAGGGAAGAAGTATTAAGGGGGAAAACACTAACCAACTGCAAACCATTGAAAAAAATGTTTTTTTACAGCTACATTAACGCAAAACTAAGCAAGCATTAGCTTTAGCTAACATGCAGATACACAGTATTAGCATTCGTCCTAAGTGATTGGATTACAAGTTGACAGCTTAAAGTACAGGTGTGAATGAAGCAAACGTGTCCTGGGCCATATTGGAGGACCACCTACTCAGCTGACAGCTTTATTATCTGACTCCCAGCCGGATAGGCAGATATTCTCTTGCGGCTTTTAGACAGGTTAGACGCAGCACTAAAGGACCATCCTGCTCTCCTTCAGTCACGCAGCCATGTCGTCTGCCTGGTTAGCACGAGTTAACAGACCAGCAGCATCAATATTGTAATGAATCAGCTGATGTACAGAAAGGTGAACAGTGCCAAAGAACTAACAACGCTCAAGACGGTCAGGTTTCGCCGCACTGGAGCATGTGTGTGTGAGTGTGTGGCAGATAGCAACAGAGCAGCTTCGATGCAGCAGAGCCATGTGCCACTAAATGACACTAAAATGCAACAGAGACTTTTAAAAGTTTAATTACCAAACTATTTGGGTTCAAACATTTATCCGCCAGTGCTGCTGATGGCCTTTCAAAAGTAACTCGCAAAGTGAATAACCTACCCACATTTGACACTTAGGGGCTGTTAATTTCTGACCCTGACTGGGTTACTTTAGGGTGTGTGATGGTCAGTTGGTCCTGTCACTGTGTGTTTTCAGGCGGACTTTCACCAACTGTCCCTGGCATGGAGCTCACATTCCCTCGGCAGTAGTCTTCTACCGATGATATGTACGTGTCTATTTGCATACAGAGCTGGTAAGTGAGGTCCGCCCACAATTGGTCAATCAAAACGCATGTGAAGACACACTCTTCACATACGCCAGGTGTGAACAGGTTTGAAATTACCTCTAGGCCATCTTAAAAGCTGCTGTTAGATGGCTAATATGGCTGAGTATAAGTTCTTGCATGTGTAAGAGACATCCATTGGTAAACCTGTGCTGTGTGCAGATATCATTGACTCACAGCAATGTAGGGTAAGTGGGGGCTGGGTAAGTAACCTCATTATATGTAGAACTGATTGGCATATTCTGGAGGGCATCTACCAAATTTGCAGTTCATCAAGCTGTCAGCTCATTTAGTTCATTAGTATCGTAAGTTGAGACATATGGCCCATCAGTCACTGCGGGCTACCTTCTGTTAGTCATAGACAGTGTGAAATCATTGTTCACACAGGGAGGATGAATCAAAGAGATGCTGCTTTTGAATAAATATTTAAAAACTCAACCAGGCTTGACTATTGAAGGCTTCTACTTCAGCTGCTCAGACCATATTTACGTTAGAGTATGAATGGGTGCAAAGGGTTAAAAGTAGAGGTCTCAGATATTCAAATTTTTGGAAATATTCAAGAAAAAGTCTGTGTGACATCCTTTTCTTAAAAGAGAGATGCACTTGAACTGCTATCTGCAGTTTGCTGTTGCTGGCAGAGCTTGGCACGCTGACCATCACTGGGAAAGAACATACTGAGGACCTGACTGGAAATGACGCCAGGGTCTCGAGGTATATTGGAGCAGATAGCCTTCCATGCAGTTGTTTTTGCTACTTTGAAGTTGTGATGAGCTTAGATTTCCACTGTAGTAAACACCTCTACCCAGACTCCCCCTCTTCCCATCTCTCTCACAAAAACACAAGCTTATAAGACAGCAACCATAATTGTATGTTTGTGTGCTGACAGGTCAGCCCTGCCAGCGTGAACTCAACACCTCTCACTTCATTACAGGTTTTCATCTTCATCACGGCCTATCTGTGTGACCGACTCACATGGTTAAATGAAGGGTTGTGTTATTAAACCACTGCAATGACCGCAAGTCATTGATGATTTTCCAATATTACAGCCTGTCTATTAGAACGATGCACTACAAATGAGATTTTACTATAAAACTACACAATAAGCTAGGAAATATGAAATAATATTTACTTTAAACTGCATTTTACCACACGGCTACTCACCAAACAAGAAAACACTACACACAGATAAAGACACAAGTTAAAGTTTGAAAAATCAATTGACTTTGAAAGCACTAGGTGCACTTGGGGGAGGTGATCATAGGTGTGTGTCATTGCTTATGTCTTGGGTGTCACAAGAGCAGACTCTCCAGGACTGAGCTGGAGCCAACCAGTCTGGCGAGGGAGGAATGCAGAAACAACTAGGAGCTGCTGCTGCTGCTGCTGCCCGGAGAGCTCGAGATGACAACGTTTTCCCCATGTCAAACTCAGCTGGTACAACCTGTACAAGACACGCTGTAGCCGACTGCAATAAACACCTCAAACACACAACAAATTAAACCTTTAAATGCACCTGTGCAGCTGAGAGGCTGTCTGAATGACATGACACAAACTGTTTCAACTCACAGAGGGCACACACTAGCGGGTAATATTACTCTGCAATGAAGGTTTTGGCTAAACAGTGACGCCAAACGACGTGGTGACATGGTGCTGCTGGCTGCAGGGGGACTCCCAAACAGTCAGGATGGCAGTATGTTGTAACTGTTCAAATTTCAGAAATTCACGGTCAAAGGTCGACAGATGTGGAGCTGCATCACTGCAATGTCATCTCCCGTTTGTCTGTTTTACAACATGTATGACAGAGACGGAATAATCGTTTTTATTGCAGCAAATTGTCTCTAGAGGACTAAAAAAGTATTTGATTTTGTTATTTTGGTAGACTACCATAAGCTGAAGTTGAATTTTCATTATTAATAAATTATATAATAAAAAGTCGACACTTACTGTGTTGATACAACATGGCCATGCAAGATATCGCCATACAAAGCTGTTATTGTTTTTTTCCCCAACTCCTAGAAATCCGATGCTGATTTTGAAAAGTGCAACAGAGTAAAGCAAAGTGTATATTTCCTGATGGCAATAAATTAGACAATCATTTCTAAAACAAAAAAGTAACAATTACTCAAAAGCAAATATATGTACTTTTGGGCTGTCAAGCTGTACCTATTGGGTGTGACTATAATGGTCTCTTATGTGTAATAATTTAACTATATAATTTATAAAGATATGTTCATATATTATCATTTTACAGTGTTTGTTGTGTCAGCCAAACCCAAATTAATGATTTCAGATTGGCTGTCATTAAAAACTAACAAAATCGGTTGGTAAAGATTTTGTTTTACAAAATATTTTTGAATGAATTTTCCATATTGTGATACACTTCCTGGCCACTTTATTAGGTACACTTGTACAGTCTATTACAATCCAGCACATCAGCAGTGCTTCATATTCTGCACTTGGAGAGTTTGTAACTGACACTTTTTAAAAAGCTTTTCAAGGTTTGGGATTGTAAATGTAACATTGCTATTTTTAACGTAAAACTGATATAATTCAATTTTAAAGGTGAACATAATAAAATGGCCAGTGTATGCTGTATTAAAAAAAAAACCTTCATTTATATCATGATACTGATTTCAGCCATATCACCTAACAAAAAAAACAAATATTTCTTCCACATTAGATAACTATGTAACGTGTTTCTTAAAATACACAAAAAAACACAGTGTAGCTATAACGCCCCCTTCTCACGATCACGTTTGATATTACTCAACAGATTTTCTTTAACAAAGTTCAGCTGCCATAACCACACAGTGAGCCATGCACAACACCAGAGGGGGGGGGGGGTTTAAAAAACACTGAATCACCCATTCCAGTCATAGTAAAACGAAGAGGAAAAAAAACGACTGCAGAGAGGAAAAAAAAGAAATCAGTGTCTGATTGCCAAGGGGAGAGGGCATGTGCCAGTGTGCCATTCCTGTAATCATGTGGGTTAGCAGGGCTTTGATTATAAAGACACACCCAATGCTTCTGGAACTCAGAGAGCACTGGGCATGACTGTGCATTTAACTGCATCAAAAGCTATTGGGGAAGTGTTTGAAGTCTCCTGCACTATAATAATGAGGGCTCTTCCAGAAAGTGCAAACCCACTGTGGGGCACTGAACAATGTCTCGCTGGTGTGTAATCTGTCCTCACATAGCTTCTTGGCACAACAGGGCCCGAGAGAGAACTGGAGAACAAGAGCGCACCAACAAAGACTGCTTCTGGTGGACTGCAACACGGACCATTTACTTCCCCCAAAGTGAAGAGGAAATCATGACGGGGAGGGGCCCAGAGGATTCACGTCTTCTCATCTTACCTCTCAATATTTGCGAGGGTGAGAAGAAGTGTGGAGAGAGCCAAAACACACAGAAACACGAAGGAACCATGTCAGATGGTATTAAAGACAAACATGTATTTAAAAACAATATCAATTTCAACAGAACCCAACTTGGGTGGGGGTCTGCAGTGAACTCTGGCCTCGCTGACAGCTGCTGTTACCTTGAACCAGATGTTCTGATATTAGGTTTGGGTCAAGGGGGAGGCATAGGGAGAAGGAGGGAGGAATGTGATGACGGATTGAAAGAGATTAAGAGCAATATGAATTTGAAACCTTGAACGCTGGGTGAATCTAACAAGACCTGACTGACTCTGACTGTATGGAGGAATCGGATCAATGACACGGAGCGAGCTAAGGAGAAAATGAGAGTCCAGATACAGTAAAGGAAGATGGGGAAACAAAGGGAATAAAAATAGGTCATGGGCCTCTTTCATAGGGAAGGTTCACTGAGTGTATGTTGTTGTGTTCAGTAGACGTTGGGTGACATTGTTCAGAGATTTCAATCTGTAAATGTATGTCCATAATGCATGTCTGCTGAAGCACAGAATTACATTAAAAAAGGGCATAAAGTTAGAGGTTCGTTATGCTCTGCAGGCTGTCTTGTCTAGCCATTTTCAGTCTACTCAATGCACAATACACTCACATGATGTCAACAAAAGGTAATATTCTTACACGCATTTTACTTATTAAACAGAGAATGAGAACCACAACACCTTCTGAATTTCTGTTTCTGTCTTATACTGAAACTAAATGACTTCTGCATAGTGGAACCTGTTTGTTTTTTTTTGGGTGCCCATGTTACCATGTTAGAGCTGCCACACTGACGGCATGAGCAGCGCTGCTCAGCTGTGGCACATCAAGAGAAACTGAATCTCACTGATTTTTCCTGCATCAAGTGTGCACCTTTCAGCAAAGGCAGATAGTGAAAATGGTCTTTTGGAAATTATATTAACTCTATACCCCCTTTTACTACAGTTTAAATGTCTTTAGACATGAAGAAATACAAATGTGTCTGTTTTACGCAACCTTTCCTGTTTCTGTTTCAACATAAAAACCTAACAGCGTTTCTGTCCACAGCATCCCTTCAGCTGATAGCGTCAGCAAGCCCCCAGTTTGGAGAAGAAGGCAGGAGTAAAGCTAAGCAATGCACTGCTGTGGACAGGGGCTGCGGAAAGTCAACATCAGTTTAAGTGTACACTACAGTTTGGCGTGATGACGTTCTGTAGTCTCTTTTAGCTAAATGCTTGCAACTGTCTTTTTTAAGACACATCATAACAGCATTTGTGAGTAGGGCATTTATTAACATATTTTATGTCTTAGAATAAAACGTGCAAGTCTCTTCAGCTAGAGCTTTTTTAAGACTTCTAACCAAAAACCCATTCTAAAAAATGGACTTTGACATGAGGGAACCTAAGGTGCTGAAATACTGTTAAAACAGTCAGTGCTGTTCAACTTCTGTCTGTGGACATGTTGCTATGGTTTTTGACAAAAAACGTGTTATCAAGTGGTATTGCTAACAAGGCTAACCTGGCTCGACCAAGTATTGTTAACAATATCTTGGTTTTCTGACTTCTTGTACTGGAACAATGTCAGCTTGCCTGTGATGTCATTCCATAACTTAAATAGAGCGTAGCATATGGATAAGTATCTCTCACAACCCGACCTGAAAAATCTTCACTCCCCCTTTTACTCATTTCTCTCATCAATCTCACTCTCTTTCACATGCCTACTTCTGTGGGAAGTTCGGTTTTCAAAGTCAGCTAAATGACATTAACATCCAATAATTATCTAGTTATTCGGTACACAAACAAATCGATCTTTTTCAGATGTTCAGAAATTCTGATGAAAACGCACAAACTGCTGTTGACATAGCAGAAAAAGAGGTGTGCACCTTGCATGCTACCAAGTCCCGCTCATGAGCTTGTCCACTCTAGAATCACTGCAAGGTAATGGCTCTAAAGTGCCGAAGTGCAACCCAGAGCCAGGCCCCCCATTTACTGAAAGCTGATCATGCTCATGAATCTTTAACACTGGCAGTCACTTCAGGATGTCGCAGGATGGGAAGGGGAGGGCTTTCTGTATAATAAGCACAGAATGCCGGGCTCTGGCTGACAGAGAGATACACGGAGAGGGGAAGGGAGCTGGATTCACAAGGGGGAAGAAAGACAAAGAGTCAAGGGATGGCAAAATTGATTAACTAGTATAAATAAGCACCTCTCCTCAACAATCTAGTGAACAATTGATCTGTGGCTGAGCGCACTGGCTGAGGGGAGATTCAGATGTCAGATGTCAAAATTACCACATATCAATTTGTGATCCCTTATTTTAGTGCGCCCTGGGTTCCCTAGCTGTCAAACACATCGTTTTACTGCGTTAAAATGCGGTAAATTCCTCCAAACTCATGGGTTTGTGAGCAAGTGTTGTTGTTCTGCGGCATGGCGCAAACATCCAGCCAGCATTTTCAGTTAACGATGCCAACACACTGACAGTCCAAAGCTGCTTCGAGAAAATGAGTAAAACTAAAAAAAAAAAAATGTATTTTTCAGCGGCACTATGGCTCTACAGTGTTGCTGCTGGCGTACACATTTAAATAACTGTGTTTTTCATGACACTCAGCTTTCAGATATCATACTAATCACCGCAAAACACTATAGAAAATTTAATTAGCTTTGCCATTTTACTGCAGGTCAACTACATTATTCAGTGTCAGCTATGTAATGTAGGGAAATATAAATATTGGATTCAGACTCTGAACACATACTTTACATCAGATGACTCACACTGAGGGCATGAAAAAATAGTATTTTTTGCACTTGCACAGGTATTTTTTGCACTTGCACAAAAGTGCATTAAAGCTACAGTTGGTGACTTCTATCAAGAATACAGTTTTTTATGTTTGCTGAAACATTTACTACATCCACATAGTATAACATGAAACAGGTAATCTGTGAAAGATAACAAGTTGCTCCTCCTCATGGTGCTTCTAATAGCGTTTGCTTAACTTAACCGACAAATCAGAGCCTCGGAGCCTCTAAAGCAGCTGTCAATCATATCAATCACGGCTTCTGAAGTGTAGTCAAACTAGGCAGTGTTGGACTTCAAAGGTTTTCAGAAACATATTTTATTATACTGTTTAGCTGTTTAGCTCTCTCCACTGACCCACCAGGCGCCCCTGATTGGATGTTTTTGATCATGGACTTGGACTCTTGCAAATGCCATTAGAACCACTATGTGGAGACAGCAGGACATGATCTTTTTCACAGTCTCGTGTACTACTTTGTGGATATAGTGACAGTTTTAACACATTTGACAAAAAGTTATCTTTATAAGTTACCAACTACACATTTAATTCAACTGAAGTCCATTTAAACTAACTAAAACCAAACTCAGCTAATGCAAGCTGTTATTTTGAGACCACTCTGATGGTGTTGTAAGGACTGTTGGCATTGCAGTAATCCTAAAAGACACATTCTAGCCAACACCATCTGAACTGTAACCTGTAAAGTAAGAGAAACTCATAGAAAGAAAGGGGGGTTACAGCAGTTGAGCTATTTTCAGACAGGAAGGATTAATACTGCAGACTGATGGGACTATTGGATGCAACCCTTACTTTGACAAAACATCTGGATATGGACACCACTGGGTGCAAAGAAGAAGAAAAGTCAAGAAAGAACTGTGTGGAAATAGAGCAGAGAACCAAGCCGACTTCTTTTCACACAGAAAAATTCAGGAGATCCTGTAAACAAAGTTCTCACTGTGTGGTTTATCTGAATGGAAGTGGAAAAATGCCTAGAGGTTTTTATATCAAAACCACTATCAATGCTCTACCCTTATATGAGAGAAATCAGCTCAAATGCAGCCTCGAATACAAAGCATGTTTAGGGTGCATTTAGCCCAGTTTATAGCATAGACAGGCACAGAAGCCAATAAAACAAACACTGCAGGAGGGGATATGTGGGGTTGTTTTTTATGGAGACATAAAGATTAAATCTAATCTTTTTTTAAATAATAATTAAATGAGTAATGATCTAAAAAAAAAAAAAGTTTTTTTAAAAAATGTTTCAGATCAGATGTTTGCATCATCTGCACAAACTGGTTATTTTGTGTTTGGACCGAGTGTCTAATTGACACATTGCACAGTACAGTTGCGTAAAAGGAGAGTTGGCTGTGGCTATGCTTCTCACCTTGGTTTCAGTCCAGAGATTCCCTCAGGCCATTGCAGCAAGACGGTAATGCTAGGAAACCTTTAAGCATCATCCGCGTCTCCCTGCTGAAAGAAACAACAGCAAAATTGGGATGTACAGTACACAGTGTGAATCAGCACAACTCTCATCACAAAGGCAGAACAGTGTATAATAACGAAACGCTTTAACATTGTACTGTGCAATGTCCTGTGCCCTTTCTATACTCTGACATTTACATAATGAAGTGAAGATGTAATTATGTATTTACAGCTACAACCAGGTCGTCTACGGGTACCGGACACTTGAATATAATGCTTTTTAAAGCCTTTTAAATATCGTTTCAAATCAAATTTAAAGACAGATATTTCAACAACTCATCCTATTCTTATTAAAACATTACAGATGGGGCTTTTTTGGTTATCATAATAGCTTAAGTGTTGTCTTGTCACGATTTTAAAGGCAGCATTACAGTGATGCAATTTTCTTACCAGACTGTTCTAACTGTACTATTATTTGCCTTTACCTACTTATGCATTAGATCCATATTACTGCTTCTGTGTTCTGTGGTCTCACTGTAATCTGACATTTTTTGCAGGTCCGTGAATACAGCGCAGCAGGTGGACTTCTTTTTTATCTCCTTCAGCTGAATGTCACTCGTGAGGTGGATAACTGATCTGTTGATATGTTAACAGCAGATCAGATCGATAGATGAGAGAAGATATTTGCAGATTTTTGTAAGTCAGTGAAGCAGAATGAACAGTTTAGTTTACTTTTAATGCTCGTCTCTGCCTATACTGCATTATAAATAACCTATATATCTATAATAACCAATAATCCTAATTAACAGTCCAGCTCCATTAAGACTATGGTGGGACAAATTAGACTATGGTGGCCAGCCATAGTCTTAATTATTAATGGGAAAAACTGCAGTATTAGCACCAGTGGTAGGTTTTAAAATTTGCAACATTAGAAGCATCATGCAGAAGAGCTTGACTTATTTTGACAAAATAAACACATAAATAAAATAAATAAATATGTTAAAAGAAAAAATCTGATAAAAAGTTTGTGGAAATATAGACCTTAGAAATTTGAGACTACTAAATTACTTTAGAATTTAGAACATTTTCAGACTTTTTAAGGACCTGCAGACAACGTGGCTGCAACTAAAAATTGTTTTTATTATCAAATCATATACTGATTATTTTCATGGTAATTAACTTGTCTAAAGTGACAATTTTGCATGAAAAATGATTAATTAGGCCTAATTATCAAAACAGTTGCCTATTGTTGATCAACTAATTACTTGTTTCAGCTCTAATGATATTGAAGACATTTTTTGTTCTTTTTATTTGTACTGCTCTCATTCACTGTTACTGCACAACAATGCGTCATAAAATGTCCACATTTTGAATACCGCAATACCCCACAATGATGCCACTCCTCACACAGACCCTTGGCTAAGGACATGTCCAGCTCCCACATCTCCTTAGAACTTGAAAGAAGTACTTAGAAAAGGATCCTTCTACAAGGATGCTTAGGTGCACTGAAACACTGATTGGACAGAAAATGATTTAACCTCATGCTGTACATGTTTTAGCATGGTCTGCACAAAAAGCAAAATTACTGTTATCTCCTTTAGTGGATTCAAAGCAAGATCTTCATAGAAAAATGATAAAAACAAGCATACAAATCATACTGGGAGTTCTCGCAGCCAAGCCCCACTGAGTAATGTTTACTGACTCATGAGTTTCAATACACAGTTGAAAACAGCTAATTAGAAAGAAAACCTTTGAAAACAAGACAAGATGCTGTACTTCTGTATTATGAGTGTAATCAGTCGACAGAATGCAAAATGTCCACAAAAATGTCAAACCAATTTTAATTAGTCAACTAAGTGAAAGTATCAATGTGCTTCAAACTCACAACACGTCATCTTATCTTGCACTAACTGTTTGCATTAAGTTAGCAATGAGCTGCAAGTTAAGAGTCTACAGGGCCTTTTCATGTCCTTGGGGACCTTAAAGCCTATTACATTGTGAAACACAGTGTGCCTTTTTAATCAAGGCTCACAATTAATTAGACAGGAGAAAAGTTTCAATTTGAAATCATATTCCCATTTGAATAATTAGAAAATGCAACTCAAAAAAAGGACACTTGTAGGCTATTTGGCTACACTGAAAAAGCTCCTGATGAGAGAGTTTCGGTGGGGGAGCTCGTCTTGTACTACATGTAGCCTGATGAAGCGAGAGCTGGCCGGCCCCTCTTGGCCTGGGTGATTTCTCCCAAATACCTGCCAAGTGAGCCAGCTGAGGAATGCATTCACGTGATGTCATGTGCTGACATAACTGGAGAGTAAACCGATTCCCCTATTGAACCCTGCACAAGCCCGCAGCTAGGAGCTATTCAGAAAGGTGATATTAAGTATTCTGAACTGCTGCACGCAATAAACTCAAACAGCTGAGATCTGTGATGAGTCAGGGACGGTGACCGCTTACAGTTAAAACATGGCATCTTGACAAAAACTCTTTTTCGCATCTGTAAAGGACTAAAAGGATATAAAGTACGAAATAGCTGATATGTCTTAAATGCTACAGTCAATCTTATCCTGTTAATGAAATTTCATTACTGCGTATTTCTCAACTCCACCTTCCTCTTTTCCCTTTCCTGCATAGCTGTTAGTTCTCATCCTCTGGAGGAATTTCCTCTGAGCTTTAATGCTGTCACATGCTCCGTCTCAGTCCAGCCCTTGATCTGGCGACTGAGTGACAGAATAATGCAGGGTGTGAAAACACTCCATTGAGCTTGTATCATGGTAATCATTATTAAATTGCCAAACTGGATCAAAAAAACTTCCAAGTGATAGATTTTTACAGTGAAGTGAGGCTTTTCTTTGTTTATCATTTTAATTGCTAGAAAGATCCACTAAATGATAGCGATTTCCTTCCAGCAAATCAATCAGCGGTACAACAGGAAGAAATGAATCAAAGATAGCGATCATGCAACAAAGAAAAATACTGTTCTACAAGCAATACTGAAGCATCCGTACACCGGGTTACATCAACCACTTCTACTGACTGCTGATGTTGAAGCATGTTACCATTTTTATCTAATCTGATTCTAGGGATGGATGATATGGCCATACATAATATTGCAATAGTTTTAGGCAATATTGCGATACACAATATGTATCTCGACATTTTGTAATCTCCTCTAAACTACTAAAATAAATAACTTCTGAGTTAGAATAACTTTAAATAAAGTAGCTACTGATAAATAATAAAGTTAAATAAAGCAATGTCTTAATAACCTTAAATTGAATACATTTATAATAAATTCAGTTAAGTATAGTTATAATAAATTCAAATAAAGTGCTGTTATAGAAAAGTATTGATATCACATTTATCTAATTGCTATAGTAAGACAGCAAGTTATTTTCTTTCTTAATTTAAAGACTCATCTATCTATGTTGTTGTTTTCTCTGTTTTTGTTACATGCTAGTTTGCTTGCTGGCTTTTTCAGAATGTTGTTATGATAAAACATTTAAGCTGTTTCACTGGTGCTTTTATTCTGAAGCACCAACTCGTCTTGGGCTGGAAGTGTTGATGTTTTTGCTGTGAACTTAAAGCTTACGGTCAACAGAAGCTGTAAGCACTTGACAGAACGTTGAACTGTTACTGCGGGACAGTTAAACATGAGGATTTATTCACTGAGAGCTGGAAACAAATCAACAGATCTCCAGTTCATTTATTAATAATATTTGCAAGTTGCACTGGTGCTCTGTGGTCACAAAATGCCACTGAATGGTCACAGCATGTGACGCATTGAGTTTGTGGGTTTGTGTGTGTTTGTCTCTTGGAGAGGGAGAGAGTCAAAGGAGAGAGGGAAAAGACATGAAACAAAGTCTCATGCCGGTGGCTTAAAAAAATTGATTTGACAATTTACACTCAATGTCATTTTATGCATCCAATGTGGAACAAGCTGCGATACATTGAGTATAATTGATATATTGTCCGCCCTGATCTGATTCATATATTTCACATGTAAGCTTAATGCCCATTGTGAGCCATGGAAAATGTCAACTATACAAGACTGTACCAAACAGACTCTCACATATTAGACCAGCTGAGCCATGCCAACACTTCCTGTGATATTAGGGGTGGGGACCCGCTGGTGACATTAGTGGTGTGATCCAAGACCAGTGGCAAGTCACACCAGAAGTATGCATGCACATATGCCTGCATGCAAGTGTGCAATTCATCTAGACATGCTGGAGCAGAATACCTCCTCGGGACAGACTTGAGGAGCTTTGTATCCTTAACGGGCTGTTCTACTTGGCACAGAAGTGTTGAATGACACATGGTGTAACCTAAACAAAAACACACAACCCTGCCAAGACTGTCACTGAGCTTCAGCAGCAACATTAATTGAGTTTCATGTTACCCTGAACACTGGTGTGACACAATCAATGCATCTTCTTGTAAGCATCTTCTTGTAAATTAAAGCCTGATCCAAAAAAAAAAACCAATACAAATATGAAAGGTCAAAATTAAAGCCAGATAAATACACACTACAGAACTTCTCCAGGACCTGACACAGAGTCATGGGAGTATTTAATTTGCCCAATACACTCGCAGTCCAACCATCTGTTGGTATTTAAACAGAGGTCAAAGATCATCAGGTTAAAAGTTCAAGCTCCCCTTAAACAGAGTGCAGCCGATTAAACCGTAACAGTTTGATACGCAGCACAAAACCTCACATCCTCCTGAATGTTTGTGACAAAACAAATGAAGTGATTAGTGAAATGATAAAAAAAAACAAAACTGAATGACAGAGATCAACAGATTTCACCTCCAAGTTCATACAGCTGTGAATGTGCTTATTCATCAAGACAACAAGCATTTCTGTTAACAGAAGCAGACTGATCGTGGGAGGTGGGCAGAAATGTTGCCCAAAGCCAAACCTTGGGAGTAGTTTGTAATCCCTTCTTTCTCCCAGAGTTGGCAATGGGCTCCATCTGAGTAAAAGGCTTTGTCACCCAGGTTGGGCTAACAAAGCTAATGAGCTGGCTAATCGGGTTCAGATAGGACAAAGGGTAGATAGTTCATGTGCTAGAAATTGACCATAATGTCCAGGTCACAGAGGGGCTAAACACCAATGGAGCCCCTACTGGGTGCCTTTTGAATGGCCCACTAATGGCCTTCAATTCAATAAGAATCAAGGCTGATGTCTATCCTAATGAAAACACCTGGCTTTTTAGCTGTAGTAACACCAAGGTTTGGTCAAGAATCTCTTTAAAACTAATAATCAATTGATTTTTGTCCCCAGAGGTGGACGAAAATCAATTTTACCAAACAAGGATTTCTTCTTGTGTAAGTGACAGGTTGACAAAGTATACATGTTTCACCACAAATGGGTATGTGACAGCTTAAAACACTAAGAAGTATTATTTTATAAGCAGGTTTAAACCCATATACTGACCACGGCACCTGCTGTAACAATCTTAAACTAATTTCCTCAGTTTTGCCCTGGAACGAGGCACCTGATACCGATTTATGTCAGTGGTGATGCTCTATAGCAAAATGTGGAATGTGGTTGTACTGCATTTCTCTGGGAAGATGTTTAACTTTAAAGCAGAACACAGGTAAAAAAAAAGCTCCTCTAAACAAGAATGCCTTGATAGACAGTCTCAACAAAATAGTGTTGGACTTTTGTGTGCAAGATTGCAAACACTTACACAAAATAACATGTAGAGTATCGATCTACATAGACAATGGCACACTTGTGGTTCCAAAGGGTGTATTCAGAAAGTCAAAATCTAACACATTTCTATTATTTATAGCTCAACAGCATGTACAAAAAGTTAATTCTGTCCCAGACTAACCTCAAAGCATGGTCATTTCCATGAGTAAAGCAACCAGCTTATGCAAAAACATATACATCTGGTCTGTCAGCTTCTGAAACAGTATCTTAATAATGTTTGAAATGAACTTTTCTGTCCACCTACCACTAGGGCTTGTGGATTCCAAAAATCAACAAAATCAATTACATACACCAAAAAGCATTGTATTTCATGTCTACAACTGCTGGTGGGCCATCACAATAAGAGCATGCATAATATAGTTCCACTACAGAAGAGACTTCATGGTCACTAAAATTAGGTGAGGGGAAAAAAAGTGGATATATATTTACGTCTGTATCGATTATCGGCCAAATAGGTTGTTTTTATATTGGCAAAATGTCCAATATTGTGCAACCCTACCACAAACACAGATTCATGAGGTAAAAACAAAATAACTCACCACTACTTTTGTGTGGCGTGTAAAAATGTCAATTTAAATGTCTTCTTTTACCAGTAATGAAAAGACGGGTACGAAGAAGGGGGACGCTGAAAATATGTACTATTTTGACAGAAAATCCGGTAATCTTGGTGACATCAACATATACAAAGATTCTCACATTGAATGCTCTTTTATTACACTCTGGCGCTATGCCAGCGGATTTCAATGGGCTGCTCTAATGCAGATGCAACCCTGTGCCAGGTGCCCTCACATCTGTTGCTCAAATAGCAACAGCCAGCTTCCTTCAGGTGTGACCTCAGGGACAGTAAACACAAATGTGTACATACCTACCATCATGGGACAGCTAAATTGTGTTGTAAAAAAAAGATGAGTCATAATGGCAAGAGAAAGCAAATGTGCATGTAGCTCAAACAGCCATGGAGATGCAGAGTTAGAGAGAAAGAAGGAGTGGGACGCAGACAACAATTTATGTGTACAGATGATTACATCATGCTTTTAAAATGATTTGGAGCTCATCTTGTGACTGGTACGCATGTCAAACGCATATCCTATTGTGCCTGTGTATGTGTGTGTGTACACCATCTTTTATTGCCTGTCATAGTTTGTAAGGAATTAGTTCCCATGGAGGCCTGAGGCTATACAGTGGGAGCAGATTCAGGATAAGGAGGTGCCATGTTAGCACAGAGGGGAGGGGAAGAGAAGATCAGCTGACACAACTATGTCACTTTATCAGCCGCAGACTGAGACAATGTGACAGGCCAGACTCACAGCAAATGCACATACAGTGCCTGACCAATGTGCAAAACACAACTATACCAACGTGCTTCAGTTTGGATTTAAATTAGTTAGAGGGCAGTAGATGGGACAAAAAGAGGTCCGTAGTGTTTGTCTGCTCCATTAAACCAACATGTGAGAAGGGTAATAATCTGTAGAGCACGTTTAGGGGGATGACTTTTAAACCCCAGCATTACCTGATTAAGAGCACTGCTGCTCTGACAGTGGAACATGTAATTGGACCAGACAGAGCAAAGAGCAAAGTGAAGCAGCCTTCCCTCCCTCTCTCTGTCGCTCTCTTCATTTACACAGTCCTCTGCTGAAACACTCGGTGACAGCCAGGTCAGGCAGACCCTACAACTATGGCCATTTAACCTTTACTTAGCAAAGCAAGTCATTGACAGAGTCACTAATAGGAGATAACGGTATGTTTTTTCAGTCTGGGCTCTCTGAGAAATAACAGATAAAAAATGTAAACAGAAAAAAAGGAAGTGTTCATCACCTCTAGGGCTGGACCCGAATATTTGGCAATTTGAATATTCGCTAATAGGGTAGGTATTCCATTTTAAAATTTAGGGATTCAGATATTCCTTCTTTTTTCTGGTAGAGGACAAATGTCATTTTAATGTTTGCGAGAATAAATAAATAATTGGCCTGCATCTTAAATCACGCTCCGCTTCTGTTTCACAGAGCTTTGTAAAGTTATTATGAGTAGTTTGCAGGTATAAAATAATATGTTCACGATGATCAAAAGTGTAACAAGCTGTGTAATGTCACAAAAAGCACACAGAAAGGTCAAAGCTCACCAGGAGTAGACCCCTTTCTTGCAGCATAGTGCAGACAAACTTTATATCTTCCACAGTAAGGACACTTATCACTTTAAATAATTGACTAATTTACAACACTGGACAGAGAAATCTGTATTGTGTAACTGTCAGAGTTTTTTTACTTTGCTAACTAAACCTATAAAGTGTCACCTCCTACCCTTACTATGACAACTATGTTGAGAATTATCAACAGGGTATTATACTAAGATTAATAAAGGCTGACAGCAAGCACACTTCACTGTTTCCATCCAAACTAGCCACTGACCACTGATGAAATCCTTCCAGATCAAAGTCTGGTCTTCATTTCAGACATAGTGACATCTATCTGGCTGGGTATCCTGCTGGCCATGTCCATCTATTACATAATGTTTAACTCTGAGTGATGACCGTATAATGGTGGTGAGATGAGCTCTGGTGACATGACTTAATTCCCTCATATCCTGTCGTCATTTCTATTAAGAGTCAAAGAACTCCACCCCTACTCAAAGTTTTTAATTTAAAATATTGCTTCTGCAGCAGGAGCATCAGCGTAACATCACGGCTCTGCCTCTCCTGTGTAATCTCCTCTCCAATGAGTGCCTTTGTTTTGCACTCCACTGCCAGATGAGATGGGAGGCGGTTTTGTTTTGATGGCCCACATCTTCAGGTGCCAAAACCACAAATCTCTGGAGTAAAGGCATGAATGGAAGCACTTTGACATGCAAACAAACACATGCACACTCACACACTCCATGTGGGACACATATAGGTAATATGGCTGTTCTGTTGGAGGGTGGGGGTGTAATTAAATTATGCAGAATTTCCATGTTAGCCTGGATCACAAACACAGTCATAATTAAGTTAGCATTAATAGCACAAATACACGAAAAAACAAAAATGACAGGAAAAATGTTATGCAATCTTTCTGAAAAACTCAGTAACTAAAGCACCAGGAATTGCTTGTTAGCAGAGACAAAAATGGCCTTTAGGTTACTAACAAAGTCACCATCATTATAAATTTGATTAAAAAGAGCTGGTCTTTTAATGTGGTGACTGTGCTCACAACATCTAAATGTCTGAAATGTATGTCATGCACAGTTATTTCTGGGGTAACATGGAAAAATGCTTTTTTCACTCTCTATTGCTCATGAAGTACATGACCTGCGGTATTTTATCTAATAGAGATAATAAAAACTAAACCCCAATGTAACATCTGTCATATTAGCATGTAGTGTCTGTGTAGTCATAGAATGGCATTGCTTTTGCAGTGTTTGCCACAGAATTAGAGTGTATATGTGTTGGTAGTTATTTTGTTTTTTTAATGTGTGTGTGTCCCTCTTTATCATTCTATGTCCCCTCTCTAAATTTGGAGGTTTGAGCCGTTCCTTGAAAGCAGTGCACTCAGCAACAGTTTGGATAATTGATCTATCTGTCCACTCAGAGGTGATCAGAGCAGAACGACGAAGAGGAGCAGTTGCTGCAGAGGCGACTTAGACCCATTTTAGACCAAACAGAATGAACACTTAGTTCCACTTTCAATACGCCTGAAGTTCTGCTGCTCCATCTGTACCTAGAGTATGCTCTACGTTCCGAGAGTGTGGTGCTACCAAACCCGAACCGTATACATATTTCAACAACGCTCTTAAAATAGAATATCTATTTATGTTGGCAGGTGTTTTAAACATGGCAGGCCACCACAAAAAATAATGTGTGCGAAAACCTGTCTTGTCTCCAGTACATGCCATAAAACTCTGTTACCCAAAGACAGATGATAGAGCCATACTGTTGCCTTTGGATGACATATTCCTGCATTACAGTCAACACAGCAGGTGCAGTTTATTTCTCTTAATTGCTCATCCGTGCAAAATAGAGCAAACGTTGAACCCTCATGTTTGCTTGACCTAGGTGTCTTACATGATCTTTAAAAAAAAACCCAGGGATCTGTACACATGGATCTAGAGCAGTGACCGTTTAATTGTATCTGCCACATCCACTCTTGCGGGTCATGTCAGAATTAAGACCACAAACCAATAACAAATCTCATGTAACCTCTTATCACCACATATCTTGGTTTCAGAAAATCCTGCAATTTCTTTAGTTATGAATACTGCATTTATCATTAAAAAACAGAGAATATTCTGATTACATCATCTCATGAGGGAAAATAACTGATACACTCGATACACACGATGTATTTATCAGGTGAGGGGACATTTATGATGCCATGCTGGACTTAATGACTAATTGAGGAAACTATTACTAGATTACCTGTTAATTTAAAAACATAACTTGTAAGATACGGCTGCATGTCCATCTGGTAACTTAGTGCACAGCTGATTTATATGCACACCATGTTCACCTATTTATACTGGTCGTTTCACTCACCATTTATGGTTAATTGTGGGAGTTAACGGGGCGTGTTATGAGGCTCATGAACCTGTGCAACATTTTATGTCCTCAGCGATTAATAAAAGGAAACAAGTAGCTCAGCTGATGGGGATGAGCTTAATTTAGCCATAATATTAACCTACAGTGTACCTAAACTGCACAGTATGGATGGAAAACATAGGTCAGCTAAGGAGATTCCCTGCCCTGCTGAAAACAGTAAAGATAAAGCAAGCAAAACCATATTATAGGTCACTGAAGGAACACTGCTGAGTCAGCAGCGAGCGAGAGACACAGAGAGAGAGCGATGAGAGAAAGGGGGAAAGAGAAATCATGCTGGTCAGAGTTTGACCCTCACAATGTGTACAGAAATGAAAAGCCTGAAACTGAATCCCCACATTCCTCTGGCTTTATGACAAGTGAGTGAGAAATGCTGCTGCTCTGCACATGTCGTTGCATACTACCTCAGCGCAGCCTGCGATGGTGCCGTTTACCTCCATTCCAGAATAAGATGGTATACCAGATTTTTCTCGGGGCAGATTCACGCCGCATATTTTTGGACCACCCACCCAACTCCAGCAGGCAGCTTGCTCAATCCAAGTTCTCTCTCCCTCCCTCGGTGCCAAGGATTCCACCCTGGGCAGTGGGAAAGGTGCCAACCACATGCTAGCACCCAGTGCCACAAACACACTGTGGCAGAGGGGAAAGCAATTCACCCACACGCACAAATTAAGACTTCAAAGCACACACCCTAACCTTTATGTACAACTCCATCCTGTCATGAATCAATTGAGAGGATACCATCTTGCTCTTTTATGATCTACCTTTGTCATTCTTTGAGGGAAGGGGGAGTGTTTTATTCCTTCCCATAAAGCACTTTACAACCTCTGTTTTTAAATAAGTACTTTTTAAATTGTATAGTATATTACCACAATCAAATGACTGTGGGAAGTGGTAATAAAAATGAGGTACAGAGTGCATATTCAAAATAGCAACAGTTAGATCTACCATATTGTACAGCTAAGCAATACCAGCCACACAACACAAGAGAAAACAGCTGCAGAAGCACTGTCACATAGTCATGTGACCTCTGTTGTCTCCTCTGTTCAAGCCAAACTGGCTGAGGGCACCTTCTTAGCAATGAGCAGTAGACACCACAATATCATTTAGCTTGGGAGATCAATATGCACTTTGCTGTAGCTGACCTACAAAAGTGGAGAAGCGTGGACCGTTGAAATCATTGGATTGCCTGTGAGCCTCGAGATCCTTAGAGGCCCGATGGAGTCTCAATGGGAGTAGAGCAAAAGGCAGCCTACGGTGCGATGTTACAAATCTCTGTTTTAAAAAAACATTACAGATTCAAATAACTAGCCATATCATTCAAACACAAACCAAGGAATTACCCCACCTTAAAAATGATTAAAAAACAAGTCAAGGACATTTCAGCAGTGCATATGTTTAACAATATAGAGCTTGAATGTTCCTTTTGAGAAGCACACTCTTCCACAGCCATTCATCACAGACTGGACCTATGGGCAAACACTAGGTGCAAACAGTAGGTGCAAACTAAAGGTGCAAGTTATCCAAGAGCAAATCTAGGCTCAATTATTGGGCTCAATATCATCAGCAAACAACTGTGATGTCATGGGAATCCCTCCTGTTGATCCTGAGCTAACAGAGTAATTAAGCTTATAGGCAGCACTTTTCTTCACTGATAAATCATCATCTCTTCACAGGCCCACCAGGATTTCATGGACCTCTTTTGGGATTGGTGCAACCTAAAATGCCCAATTTCATCGCAGCTTGTCCAAAAAACTGTGATGCATGTTCCAATATTTTTGGGCTTTTTTTGCAATTAATTTGCATGAAAAATAGTTAAAAATCAATGGCATCTTGCTCCAGTCAGAATAAAACCACACTTTTATGAGTTTGTGATTTATGCTACTCTAACTGTACCACTTACCATGCATATTTAATCTAATTAACCTTGATCCTTTAAGCATGTGCAATAGATGCACAGCCTCTGTTATGGTTTATACGTCTTGTCTGGTGGCATTTCAGCCATTCTCCGGTTTTGTTTGCAGTAGAAAACTGTTAATCGATGACTTTCATTCATATCACATATCATCACACATATCACATCGTTCACAATAATACTGGTTTAACTTTAAATTTAAGAAAAAGTCATTTCTTATCTGTTAAATATCAATTTTAAACATATTTTAAAAAAAGGTCAAATTGTGATAATAACATGCGGACGTGTAAAACTTTATTTTACTATATTTTCTTGTGTTTTGTCATATCTTAAAGAATATAAATATCACAAAAATCCCCTGAAATATTGTGATATTATTTTAGGGCCATATTGCCCACCCCTAGAGTTTAGTGATGTTGTGTGGGGGACTGCTGCGATTGGTGAAACTCACCGCAAAATATGAAGATTGGTCAAATTTGCAGAAAAGACAAAATGCAGGGTCGCAAAAATTCACGGGGATTGGTTGAATTTATATCAATTGTTTGCATCATCACAACATCCTGGAGGGACTGCTTTAATGACAAGCGCTGCACTTGGATAATACTGCGGTAAAACAAACAAACAAAAAAAGATCACATTCAGACTGCTGTTAACAAGAAAGGACCTACTCTTAGCACAGATAGATGGGAAGGCTGATTTGAGGTCAGCTACACAACACAATGACAACATGCCTTGAAGCACAGAGGGAGTAAATACTCCGGCTCCTCCTCTTCTATGTCAAAGTCCTCTCAGCTTTCCATCAACCATCTCTGCCTCGTGTTTGACGTCTCTCCTCCGCCGTTTCCCCCTCCTCTCTCTCCCTGTGCTGTAAAAACCTGGCCATTTCCCCACAGCTCATCCCTCACGCCCACCCAGGACCTGTCACACTGCTGTTTCCATGACAACACAAACGCAGAGACAGCAGGGTGAGATGCCCAGTGAGACAAGGCAAACAGATACCAGGGGGAGTGGTGCATCATGTCAAGAATACACTGTTGTCCTCATACAGCATGTGATGGACAGATAACACAACGTACTCTGATCTGTTACATTTAAACTTGACAAGAAGCCACATGGTTTCTTGTGTGTTTGTTTAACCTGTCTAATCGAGCAGCCAAAGTCTACCTTACTGTTCGATCTCTATTGTCATTTTCTAAATGTAAAAAATGTAAAGCAGGGGAAATGCTAATAATACCAATGTTCCTCGTGTGGCCTGATCAAAAGAGTCTTCCCTAACAGCAAAGCAGCCCTTATAGTTTCTCCAAACATTCAGTCTTTGAATTGAATTTGCAGATTTGAGCGAGGGCAATAATCATTTGCAACATCCGTATGAAAGCCTAAATTTCTGCCAGCCTCTCAGCACTGGCTGTTGTCATTTGACACGGCTTTTAAAAAGAAGCCCATGAGCACACATTAAAGAGTCTGTGTTTGACAGAGGGGTATGGCGTTGTTCAGGAGCTGGATGCACTAAGTGGCAGAGACAGGGATGTCATTTTCCAGCCTGGTTCAAATGAGTCAACTTAATGTTGTCAGCGAACAGAGTGTACGGAAACAAGAGAAGTGGAGTAGTCAACTAGTAAAACCTGATATATTTAAAAAGGGATTTGAATCACAATTTAAACATAAGTTTTTCTTATATTGGTAAGGTGTCCTTTATGAATGTAATTTGTATACATTTATAATTTTTAGTGCTTGTACAATATCAAGATTATACTAAGATGGCACTTCTTAGACTAAAATTTGACTTGTCAATTAATATCTTTTTAAAGAATATTTAAATAAAGAAACATGGTAGTGAGTTTGGGGAAACGTTCATGTATTCAGACTGTTTGTTTTTGCCAACCAAGGGTCCAAGCCACAAAGGCTATTAATTTACTACTACTAGCAGTAGACAAGAACATTATTAAAAACGGTAACACACAACCACAAAATGTGGCATTTTAGCATACATTTCAACATAACCCACTGATCAGTTTTGAAAACTGTTTTCTTTTATTTTTCTATTGAAATACTAATCAGCTGACAGATCATTTTAGCTGTAAATGGGTTTAAACGCCTAGAGCTGATTTTTTGAAGACGTGTTAATTCCTCTGAAAACTGCTCATGATTTGAATGGGGCTTCTATTAAAAGCTTGAAATAAGTTCAGTTGTTATTACAAGCCTAATGCCTTAATATTAATGGGGCAGAAATACCTGGCCACCATGTGATTTAGCTATATTCACCTCAGAAACTATGTGTTGTGCACTGCATTCACTTGGGATACACAAAAACAGCATTGCAATTGTGTAGCTAGATGAGACTCCTGATTTTGTATACAAATTTTACACTATTAATCAGTATTGACTTTGTTTAATTCTCAGGGCAGCCTCTCCACTAAAAATTGAATCACACAAAATTAAAAACATAAAAAACTGATATGCCGAATCAAAGACAGCCTTTATAGTACCGTTATAGTACATTCCAGGAAGACTCCAATACACAGCAATTACATAGTTTCATCTGTGTTTTCACAGGTTTATTTAGCCTATAATTTATGCTTAAATCAAAATATAATTAGTGTTTGTTTGCAAAGATTGCCTCATTACAACACATGTGAAAAGTCTGCATAAATCACAATTTAGCATCTGACATCAATACAGAAATGTAATTAAATCCTATATTATTTTGGGCTGGAGTATGAAAAACTCATATTAAGACAACAGTGACAAACAATTCAAGAACTGGCAGCGTATGCTACAGATCAAGGGTCAAATGATTACTGTATCACTCAGGTGACGCAACAAAGCGAGCCTATCACAGGGCAAAAGTCAGTGATTACAAGATGAGAGGCCTGTCTGCAAGTGCACTGGAAAAATACTGCTCTGTTTTATGGAATTATGAACACACATTGAACATAGGGCAGGCAAACCAAAAAAGAGCTCAACGACAATATAGAAAGATGGGTTTGTGTGAAGGAAATTACAGGGTTGAATGAGCCCAGACTGAGAGAAAACAGCCAGCCAGCGAGATGAGGGCGAGACATAGAGGTAGAGATTGTTTCCGAACAATGTGACAAGCTGGGCATTTTTCTGTCACACACCTGTTGCTATAGCTGTAGTTTACAATGTGTTCGGGCAGATAATTACATCTAAGGTAACACCTGTTAGACTTCCTGTGCCAAGCCAGTGTGAGAAAATCTCCACTCAGTTATCCTTGTATAAACATCCACATACTTTCATACACGCTCACATGAATTCCTCTACTGTCATCATGCAAACACAGTTGTTTTATTGCACTATTAGGTCGAAATGACATGAAACACATTTTTCAGTGTACCAGCCAAAGGCAAAAGCCCTGTTTTATGATCCTCCGAACACACTAGTACATGTAAGACCTTAAATAGTACATACAACAAAAGCTAAATACTGCGTACTGTAGGAATGCATGACTCCATCTGTACAGGACTGCATTCTTTGTGACTAGGGGAGGGCGGTCGCAGGCGGCAATCGTATGCTCTGTGTCCTCATCTAACACACGCAAAACTAAAAACAAGTCAGTTGTGGAGGAAAGTTTACTTGTTGACTTGTCCTGTCTTCTAAGGACACAAAGTTTCAGTCAACATCTACAAAAAGACACACTATGCCTTGGAGATAAAATGCTGCTCCGGCTGACAGGAGGAGTATGTTTTAAGTGTTAACAGACACCACATGTACACACAGGTAAGAGGGAGAAATGTATTAATTTAAACTCATCGATTTACTTGCTTTTTTTCTCTTTCTGTTGATGAAAAATATGAACCACATACCACTGTTTTTTTTTCTTTTAAATTCCTTGAGAGTTTTTGCGCATGACTACGGGCAGATCTGACTGAAATCCATCACATCACATCTTATCTTCACAGAAGACCTGAAGTTGCAGCCAAACCGCATCAAGACAACAAGTCATGTTAAATCTTATATCAGTGATGTGACACGCGTGCTGTGCACCATCAGGTGGGCAGAGTGATGCAACAGAAACTGCTCAACTGGTTCCACGAGATGCGATCCTCCAGCATTACTGAGAGGAGCGTTGACAATCACTGAAATGGCACAAGCTGTCTGCCTGTATAGTCCTGAATCAGTCAAGCAGGAGTAGCCCTTAAAAGGAGAGCACTGCACTCTCAACACGGGCACAAAAAAGCAAGACACAAGTCAAAGCAGCCCCCCCCCCCCCCCCCAAATTACATGGGTGCCTTATACTTACAGAGAGCATCGTCTGTATCCATTTAACAGTCCTGCCTCTAATACAGAATGAAACCTGCCTCAGTGCCAAGTAGTTGTTCAGCCACCTGATTGTGTTAAACATAATAATACGCTTGGTGACGTTTTTGGAAAGCAATGCCACAACAAACTGCAAGCACCGTTTTCCTCTGTCAAGGTTGAGCGTGGAGTCACAGTCTTGGTTAACTGCTGTGGACAACTTTATGAATACTTTAGTCAAATGTTTTGAAGCTACTGGTTTACACATCACAGCTTGGCTGTTAACTAGCTTGGTAGTAGAGCACCTCGACAATGCATAGCCGAACACAAGGGAAACATTAGTTCAGCAAAAAAAATGAGAATGGTCCCTGCACCCCTGAACAAATGCAGAAATTTCGTCAACTTACCTAACGAAGCAAGTGGCAGCAAGACATGCTAAACACCACAACAAACATGGTTAACAGCCCGCTCAAACACATGGTGGTGAAAACTGTCCTGACTCACTCGTATATTCTGACAACGACGTCCAACCAGTCAGACTAGCCTGCAGCTAAACAGTTAGCATGCTAACTACGCTCCTGCTGTACTGGCGAACTTCGTCCGGTGTTGTGTGCACGGTCACCCGCTCACTCAGCACAAAAAACAATGACATATGAAAGTATTGTGCACGCCACATTTCACTTTACATTAAACGTACACGTGGCCATATCACCAGTGGGTAAAAAAATGCTGACAAACATTGCAATAACTCGCTTGCAAGCTCGCTGTCGGAGCCGTCTAATTGAGTTTGCTGCAGAAAACAGTATTGACACAGGCAGCGGGCTTAGCCAAGAAGCTAACGCTTGCTAATAAGCTAACGCCGAAGCGATAGCCTGTGCCAGACAGACACACAACCGAGATTGAAGACCTCTCGCATGGATTTCACAACGAAAACAACACGTCCCGTCTCAAGAACAAACACCAACACGTGTGGCTACTTACGATTTAATACTTTAGGCTGTGTCCTCGTTGTTAAATTCCGTTTATCAGACGCCGCTCTGACCTTCGCGGTAGTGAAACAACATTTCTGCTGGCTAACTGTGCCGCCATGTTACTCCTGCTGTGCAAACCAATGCTGAGTGTTTATCTGGCTGGTAGCTGCTATCCTCCCCCACACCAAACCACATCACGGGGCTCCAGCAGGATCAACTCAGTTACCGCCGGGGCTTCGCGAGCAACCCCACGGCGATTTACCTGTTAGGATTACGCAGTGGTTGATATTTGAACGAGCTGCATTAATTTACTGACATTTAATCTGAGCATTACTTAAAAACACCATCGTGTCACGACTGTCAGGAGCTAATGTTTAGATATATGCTGTTTCAGAAGGTGGGAAAACTATGACCCTTATCCCAACTCAGGTTTTCCACTATATATGGAAGATGTATTTACTTTTTTACTTAAGCTAAACTACTAATAGCAGCCTGTAAAAATAGTCAGTGAGAAGTAAAAGTCGTGCATTAAAAATTTTACTTTAGTAAAAGTAAGTATAATCAGGAACATGTAGCTACTGAAAGTGTTCAAAGTAAGAGTGCCCAATTCAGAAAAAAATATAAATAATAATTTAAAAAAAAACACCCAAACAAAAATTATAAAAACGCAATAGAAAAACCACACCAAAAACTCAAAATTATAAAAAGAGAAACTAACCCCAAATTCAAATGTTGTTTTTAAAAGCCCCCGCAAAACTGAAAATAAGAAGCCCCCAAACCACAAAACTTATATATATATTTATATATATATAAACTATATATATATTTAAAATTAATAAAAAAAGAAGAAGAAAATAATCAAGTGAAGTACAAGTATCAAGTGAAGTACAAGTACCTCAAATTTCTACTTATTGTAGGCTATAGAGTATTGCTTACCAACACATAGTCTACATTTAAAGTAATAAAGATTTATGTCAGCCTATGAAATTATATGTGGTAGGTAGTTGAAGTGTCCCATAAACACATCTCTAAAAGTTTTACATTTAACCTTTTCATTTTAAGAGACCGTTTGATAGTGATGAGAAAAAATGTGCAATAGCTGGATTATTTTAAACTCGGTTTAATTTTGTTTTCTATTTAAAAAAACCATTTTAAGCTTTATAAATATTACAAATAAGCGTGTCCTACTTATTTAGCTACCTTGATTTCCTGTGTGGTCAACTATCCCTGGATCAAACCCGCAGGACAGGCGTTTTCTTTCAGTTAAAATCTGTGCAACACCGCCACCAGCTGGTCGACAGGTGAAACAACAACAGGGTGGTTTGTGTATGTTTTCATGACTAAGAGGAGGAGAGGACACACACTCCATGTAGACACATTCAGCCCATGCATATGTTATTTGTGCAGGTTTTTCTCGCAGGCTCTCCTGTTTGTCTGTTTATCTAAGGGTAGGACTTGTTCAGGACAGTGCTACACAGTATAAACAAATATTTGTGTGCGTATTTTATGTGAGGAAGGCTTTCAAACACCATTCACACCTTCAGGTTGGGTTATAAAATGTACAAAGTAACTGAAAAGTTAACCAAATAAATAAAAAAAAATGACAATAGAAGTAATTTAAACATTTTATTACATTTTTTAAAATTACATTTTAATTTATTTAAATGATGTGATTTTGGAGATTTCTAAGGAAAACATGTCTTTCAAACCCACTTGCGAGTTTTTGAGTTCTGATGGTATTTAAAAGAAATGCAAAATATAAGAATTTAAAGTTAAATGTCTCTCCCTTAAGAAAAAAAAAACAAAAAAAACACACCTCTGTCCCCAGTGTTTAAAATCATTTGAAGTGCCTCCCCAGTTTCGCACCATCCCCTCCCCTCTCATAAATAATGATCAGTGCCCCAATGTTTCCTCCATTTTCTCCCTGTTAAAGTTTTCTCTTTTTTTCCTTATCTAATTAAGGGTCTAATGATGGAGGTGTTGTATGCTACACAGATTGAAAAACCCTTTAAGCAAATCTGTGATATTTGGTCATACAAATAAAAAAAAATAAGTCTGAGGCCTCTTTCTTTTTCAATAAAACATTTTATTCCTTTTTAAGATAAACCCTCAGGACAAGTTGAGAAAACCACATACACTGCTGATATACTGCCGGAGGCAACCGTGACTCACTACTGTGTACCTAAAATTAGTTAATGGGTTTATTCTTTAGAATAAGCCAGTGTTACCTAGGTGATTGATTCTTACAATACGGCTGACTGCACTCCATAGCTCTCTAGGTTCATTTTATGGCATGTAAGTGAAAGGCATATATCAACAGTCAGTCAGGCTCATTTGGCACAGTCTGTCATGGGTAAGGGGGGAAACAGCCAAACAAAATATGGTTTTCTCATCCTCAGCCCGTGCTTTAACAACAAATCATTCCTGTGGACATTTTAAAGGAAATCTGTTATATGCAAGGCCGAACAAATACAGTGAAACCATTCTACTTAAACATCAAATGAAGAGGAACCGTACAAGACAATGATTAAATCAAACTTGCTTAAGGAATGTTTTATCTGATTTTTCTGTCCATCATCATAACACTCAAAATTAATACGAGGCGTGTTCAATGACAGTGTTAGGCAGAACCGCAACAGAGTATGCATCATTTCATTGCAATGTTCGGTTGTGATTACAAAGCTGCTCTGACCCCGATTATTAAATGCTACATCAGGTTTCTACGTCTTTGCTGGCAGTTTTGCACAATACTGAAGTGTGAATCTACTTTACAGTATTACAGGGTGACGCTCCTGTTTTCCTCTTTCCTATTTCATCCATGTATGGATATAAAAACGGAATACTTCGCTTTCCATCTTTAAGTGTCTGTGAAAACGAACAATGTCTTGCTGTGTGAGTTTAAACAGTCTGTGGTGTGAACCCAGAGATTCTAACATGACAGTGTGCAACCGTCAATGATGGAAAAATAAGGGAAGGAAATTCATAAACTCCATACAATGTTTACAGAAATCCCTCAGAGGGACAGGAGTCGGTCGCAAAGAAGAGGAGCCTGGCTAGCACTTATAAATACAAGAGAAAAATCAATCACAAGCTGGAATATACACTATTTGGGGAAAAAAGCATGAAATGACCTGACTTGGGAGAAACATTTAACACTAAAGTCATCGTTCCTGAAATTGTTAAAATTACACACCCTGTACAAAACAATCTGTATCAATAGGCACTTCTTAAATAAGGTCTCTTTTTTTAATAGTTTATTTTCGGAATTTGCTTTCTTTTCTTTTGAGATGGCACAGCAGAGCAGTGATTCTTAAATCAAGGCGTGCTGGACGACTGGCGGCAAGCAAAAGCTAAATGCATTCTGGCCCTTGAAGTCCAGCTGGGAGGTCGGTCCTGTGTGGGAGCTGAAAATGCATATCGTGGTCGAGGAGCTGGAGGAACTGTTGGTTTGGATACAGCCGCGGAGGCACGGGGGAAGATGGTTCTTTGAGAGGGGGAATGTGTTTATGATGACTTCTCTTTTCTTGATCTTGGTGAATCAGCACCGTGGGAGTTCACTCCATTTACTCCATTGGCTTAAAACAAAACATGCATTCAATTAGTTTCATTTGAAAAATTCATTGTGTAATGATGTGATTTGATTTTTATAGCTTGGGTGATGTTTAGTGCTTGGCAAAAAGAACACATTCATAATCATGTAAATGCACTCCACAATTTATGCTCGTCACCTTTGTCTTTCTTTGATTTGCTCTTGGAAGGAACTTGTTTCTTTTTCAAGGTCTGAGCTTGAGCATGCTCTCTCCACCGGCGCAGCTGGAAGTTGATAAATTTCCACATCATAAAGGCCTGAGTGAGGCAGATGGCAGCCAGGACAGTTATCCTAATAGAGAATGGAAAAAGTTAATAAATCAAAATATGATGAAAGCCGCAGCGCATGTGTGTCATACAGGGATCCTGCTAAAAATTAAATACACATTTAAACCTCCCTCCACACTCAGATACTCAGTAATATCCAAAGCAGCCCATTATATTAACATAATGTCTAGATATATCTTACAATCCCATAATATGTTTCAATAACTCCGCTAAACAGACACGAGGCTGTGTGCATAATCAAAGCAATATTGATGTACTGTGGTTGCATTTCATTATAATTTATTGAAGCTGCTGTGGGTGAACAACTCTCTTCCTCTTCTACAATGGAGCCCTTCCTGTATGATTGTTGGACCTCGGCGCCACACACCGAGTCTACAAATAAGCTCTTTTTCCCTTATCGTAAGTGGCCACATGATGCTGACAGATCTGCCCGATGGGAATTAGAGCACATCAATAAAGTGAACAAAAAGTGTGCAGCACAATTAGTAACTCTAATAATGCTAAACATATATTTCAGAGTGGATTTTTTTGAGATTTGATAAATGTAAAAGGGTAACTGGTATTTTTCAACATGAACTCTATTTCCCTGCATTTTTGTGTCTAAATGACCGATGGGAACAGTGTAACCACTCCGGGCAATTATGCACCGTCAGTGTGCATCCACTAAAAGGGCTTGTTTTTGCCATTCGCAGGTTCAGATTATTATTCAAAGTGTCTGATAACATAAGGAAATTCCTACAGAAACAGACCTTTTTGTAAAAGACTAAGATCCTTTCTGTTTGACTAGTAACAGCCCCAAAATCACTATCAGCAAATCCACCAGACTCCAATTAAATAAACAGTCATTTTGGCTTGTATATTGTTCGCATATTTTCACATCTAACTGGGTGAATTAAGGGTTTATTTCAACCAAACCAGAGCTGGAGATTTTTGGAACAGTGAACCAATGCGATTGTTATGAGTTGTATTTTGTTTGTGTCGACTTTAAATGAATGGTGTTTTCAGATGATAAAATTAAAGTCTTTTTAAATGGAGTCTGGGGGGTTTGTGATGGAGATTTTGGGGCTGTTAATGGTTAAATGAAAGCGATCTGACTCTAAAACAAAAGTTTCTGTCTCTGTAAGGATCGATTCCATAATGTCAGTCGCTTATATTAATAATCTGGGCCCATCAGTAGCAAAAACAAGCACTTTTAGTCAACTTTAATTGACAGTGTGCAATTGCTCATTAATGTTACATTGCAATATGTTTTGCGCTCTTGCTCAATACTGGACCAATTTCGAAAAATGTTGTCTCCATTAGACACTTAGACACAAAAACATGAAATAGGGTCCAGTTTTAAAAATAGTTAAGTAACCCTTTTAATTGCAAAAAGGCTATTGGTTGCAGATTTTCAGACCAGAATAAATCCAGTTAGTAGGATAAAGCAGCGCCGTTTCCCTTCTCAGACACACTTACCGAACAAAAATAACATTAAAGTTTCCTGCAGCCAAATCAAAGCCTTGATTCTCAGCTGTGGCGAGGCCAAAGCCCACGGTGAGGACGGACAAGGACAGGGTGAGCAGCCGTCCAAGGACAAACAAGACGGCCCATATGGTGAAACTGGAAGAGGAGAGGATGACTTCTCAGCATCAGTAACTCTTAACTGGTAAAACATTTCACACGATGATTGGCAGACACCATTCTGAACGGGAGAACTCACCCAGTTTGTCTGTTCTCGTTGCTGAAGTAGATCAGGCGGGAAACGTGGAACAGGAGCTCAATAAAGTAGTGCAGCACGAGCAAGACCAGACCCAGACGGTTCAGACTGAGAGACACAAGGACACACGATTTCCCTTCATTACAACCGACAGGAACAACACGGAGAAGGGCAACCACTAGACACCACTAACTTTCTCCTGAAGGGCAGTGTGTAAACGCAGGAGAAATGCAAAATGTGTTCCTCACAATCACACATAATTTTAGGGCTTTTGAAAGTGCCGGT
This sequence comes from Plectropomus leopardus, assembly GCF_008729295.1. Classification (NCBI taxonomy): domain Eukaryota; kingdom Metazoa; phylum Chordata; class Actinopteri; order Perciformes; family Serranidae; genus Plectropomus; species Plectropomus leopardus. The sequence continues at coordinate 11,794,224 of NC_056483.1, forward strand.
TCTTACTTCAGAATGTAGGCGCCTGCAATGTGGACCAGGTACAGGGAGATGTACACAAGCTGGCGTGGAATATCTTCCTAAACAGTAAACACAAAGAATGGGAGGCCAAAAAATGGTCAAAATATTTACTCGGCACATGGAATCAAGCAAGGAGGGTGAAACAATGCAACATAACCAAGGAAGTCAAACAGGAAGTAGCCTTAGGGTCCAAACAGACGGTACAGTACGTCTCACACACACACACTTACTTTCTTTGTCTTTTGGAAATAGAGTTCTGGGAGAGCGTGTAACCAGTAGCCCAGCTGACAAATGAAGTAGAATTTCATCTGGAATCTGAAGAAAAAACAGAAGTTCAAACATGCTTCACACACATTTTGGACAACATTTCAAAACTTTTCCATGACTTTTCAGCGACCCCTTCTATAGTAGTAATAATAATAATAATAATAAAGCATTCTTGACACACTTGCCCGGCGTTTTTTAAAATGATCTGAATCAAGCTCTACTGACACATAATTTCATGTACCTGGCATACATTAAGGAAGAGACACAAGACAAGAATATGAATAAACATACATGGTGTCCAAAACGTCTCACATTGATGGATATTAGAGGTACGTTTCGTCAACAGCTACAGAAAATAAATTTGCGGCTATGTTACATAATGCAGAGGGTTCTCCATGGAACATTACTGTAACACTTTCATAACACACTACAAATCCAATGACTTTTCCAAAACTTTCAATTATATATGTATATATTTTTACTAATTCCATTACTTTTCCAGGCCTGGAAAAACAAGATTGGGAGATTCAATGACTTTTCCAGGTTTTCCATGACCGTGGGAACCCTGTTTAAAGTTTTTGAGTTTAGAGCTACAGTTAAAGCTCTTATAAAATAAGAAATAAACAAAATATTGACAGCCTTTCTTGTCCATTTAAAGAAGTGAGAAAGACACATCATCACAAACTTACGGCATCAGTGTGTGGGGATAACCCTCCCAGAGGCTGACAGGATTGGACAGGAGGTTTTCCTAAGGACAAAGAAGCATTTAAATGACAATAAATTGACAGTTTGGGGGCGTAAAACACATGTAAACAAGAACACCGTTATTTCATCCACTGTGCGTACAGAAAGCAGGATGCTCGTGCCCCAGCCGAAAGAAAACAAGTAGAAAGCGCTGAGCTGGCCCGACTCGTTGAACTTGCTGTGTTTCGTTTTGGAGAAGTGCTTCTTCCTGTTGATTTTCTGCGAAGACAAACAAACAATTAATAAAAATGGAGAACTGTGCGTAAAGATTAAAGCCTGTGCGTCTGAGTTTGTGTCTCACTTACATCCAGAACGTACTCCTGGATGATGGCGTGCATGATGATGGCAACCAGCATGTAGAAGAAGGTGGTGGCCAGGTCCTTGATGCCATGATGGAAGTGGTTCACAGCGGTCTCTTCTGGGCCTTCGGATGAATAAAAAGAGGTCAGACAGAGTCAACACAATAAGCAGGATGAAAAAAACAATAGATGCACCCCTTAATATGAACTGCTGAGCCATTTTAATCAAATTCAGTCCACTGATTCACACGTTTGATAAGTTCAACTCCTGAGGTGAGGTGTTCAGATTAACGAGTCTATATTGTGCAGCATTTCACGAAAGTCACAGACTGTCTGAGCACATTCATTTTCACACAGACCCTCCTCTGACGTCCTAAAGTTACATATTATCCATACAGCCTCCGACTGGCTCTCTGTGAATAATGTGATGGATGATACAGGAACATTTCCCAGCAAACAGTTTGAGAAAGCCTGTGCCATACTCCTTTTCTCATGCTTTATTCAACCACATAATGAAATCAGTCCTATCATTTGTGAAAGTCAGCACACACAGAGAGAAAATACAGTGGCATTATTGAATTTGTTTCACTACAGAGAGATTTAGGTGCTGCGTGTTATTTGTATAATTAGATACACGCTGTAAATAAGTTACAGAGTTGGGTACGTGGTCAAGTTTCCCAGATAAGAACTGAATCACCAGCTGGCAGCCTGCAAACCTGTGACAGAGTATGAACAAGCTCCGAGGTTGTTCATTCCTTTTAGCAGTATCTGAAGTTGGCAGAGAAATTGTTAACCTTGAAACGACTTGAATTGAGAGGCCTATATTACACCTTAGCCCAAATTCACCCGGCGCAACCTTGCCACAAGAGAACTTTATAAATCAGGCGGACTAAATTTAGCTCCAAAGGGAAAAAAAGGAGCTCTCAAATGGGTTTGTGTAAAGCCACGCAAGTACCGCTCTAGAATCCAAATGAGAGGCTTCCAGCAGGACAACTCGGAGAAAATACTGCATTGTATGTTGAAGCAAAAACTTGCAGTATTCATTTTGACACATCACCTGAAAACATCTGTTCTCACTACATATATGTTGATTTAATTCTTGATTCAATCATTAACTTACCGTTTGTTGATATGGTGACATTGTATTGGACAGTTATGAATAACACTGCAAACTTTGAGGTTACCTGCAGACATAAAAATATATATATATTAGTAATGCAAGCCTGCAGAAATACATTTTACCACAAAATCAAACAGGGTTACTTGTGTTTATACACAGAGCTTTGAGCACTGCATTTATACATCAAGGATTCCCAGAAAGAAACATCATGCAGTGACTAGAACTGTGACTAACATGTGAATACTGAAGTTAAGGTGGCACAGGGGTTTTAAAGTCATTGAATGTTTTAGTTTAGCAATATATGATAGCAAGAATCAGATCAGACAAAACTGTGAGGCCATATGGGAATTATGCAATATCACTGTAACATCAGAAAAAGGGTGATGAAGCAGCGTTACTAACTCCTTCTGTGGAGGTGGAAGGATTTAGGGCTGCGACTGATGATTTTTTTTCCATTGTTGATTACTTTTTTGATTAATCCATTACTTGGTTAGTATATGAAATGTCAGAAAATGGTAAAAAGAAAGAAAGAAAGTAGAATATATTAGGGATGCACGATAATATCAGTCATCTGTATCGGCAGATATTGTCTTTAAAATGAAATGTCAGAATCAACCTACATGCTGATTTCTGCCGATTTGACAAACCGATGTAATATATATTTTTACTGACAAAGTGAATATGTACAAAACATCAACCCTAAATTTAAGTGTATTTATTTTGCGCAATGAATCGATATTACATACATGAGAAAAGCATTGTATTTTACATCTCCATCTGTTGGTGGGCCATCACAATAAGAGTATGCATAATATGATGTTAATTCCACTACAGAAGAGACTTGATGATCACAAAAATTAGGTGGGAAAAAGTGAATAGAATCGGTATATATATCTGTATCAGTTATCAGCCAAATTGGTTGTAATATTTTGGGATGTCAAACATTGGTTAAAAAAAATCCCTAGAATTTTTTCCCATAGCTATAAGTAACTTTTACTTAAAAAACAAACTTTAGAGTGATTTATCAATTATCAGATTAGTTGGCAATAGTTAATATTTTTAATAAATTAATTAATAGTTAGATCGATAAAGATAGAGAAAATAGATAGATATATAGATTAGTTAGATAATAGATTAATAACTATGATTAATCATTGCAGCTCTAGTAGAAATAGAATAAATAGAATAATTAAATTGAATATGTATTAAAACATATCAGTATTATTAAACTATATAGGGTTGATATGATTGATATTTGATGGGCATTTAACAATGATCCAAGTAAGTGTAGTTTTTGGAGGGATAGCGAATAGCACCAAGATAGCTCAAATAATGTTAAAATGGGAAGCTGCTTATTCCCCCTTCAGAACAAAAGAAGTACGTGGCCACCAAATTTAAATTAAAAAACGCACAAGAAGCATTCACTGTTTAAATAAATGTCACAAATACCCCTAATTCTGAAATTATTCATGCTGCCTTCACAATACAATAAACACGTTGCGACAGCTGTTCTCACAGGAATTTTACTTTGTAAAACACAAACAGGAAGTAGTTGAAATAATCGCTACATTGGCGCTAATGGCGCTGTTTTTTCACATAGGAAGAAACGTGCGTGAAATGGAGCATAAATGTGTGAAAGTGGACCAGCGTGCAGCACAAACGCGATCGCGCTGTGTGAACAGCATCATGTTTTCAGCCCGCAGTATTGAGACATTTAAAACGCAGTTTGGCTCCAAGGACAACTTTCAGTTTGCGGGTTTGTGTGATGACAGCCCTCCGAGCCGCTGTATGATTGCCACGTAACACATCTACGTACAAACTAAGCAAGTCGAGAGCGTTGCACAATATTGTCACAACCGATGTCTATACAATGATGCAAACGTGCAGGGCAGCCTGCTGAGATATTTCTGGAAATAATGTTGCACATGAGAAACTTTGTTTTTTTTTGTGTGTGATCGCACCGCGGGCCTGTAAGACGAGTGCTTTGAAATATCGATTTCAATATGGGAAGCAGCCAGATGGACTTTAGTGTCCGCGTTAATAAAGACAAAAACGCATTCAAGACTTATTAAAAAAAACATAAAACAAGGCTTCCCTGATGAATCAGTAATTTTGTGGAATAAATGCAAAAAGCGAGGCCACCGTGCACTGAAAACTTTCGATCACGGGAGGAAGTAGTGTGAAGAATAGATCAGCCATGTCACTTTCCAAGAGAACAGATGGGAGTCTTGGGCATCTTGTCTCCGCGTCGCCCGTCTGGAGAGCATCTCCACACGACCCACAATTCATTCAACATGTGGACGGGACTTACCTCAAACATGAGCCCGAGAAGGAACACCATAGCAACACAGGAAACAATATCTGCATGGTTCTGGATGACAAACTCATGGCTCAGCACCGGCGGGTTCTTGTTGGTCTTTTTTCGGATCCCCATGTCGACACGATTAACTTTTGCTCTACGCAGCGCAGATGCAGTCGGTTACTACCAGATCTTGATGTTATCCTTCTGTATGAGGACGCTGAAAGCTGCCTGCTGCTTCCTACAAGCGAAGGGCCAGGCAGCGATTGAATGGCGTGTCACTCTTCTGCTAGTGGGAGGGTCCACGGAGAGAGAGCCCCAGCGCCTGACCAACGACGCGCTTTTACGCACAGGAGAGAAACAGCTGGGGCTCTCTATCGCCGCCTAAAGGCTCGGAGTATATGCGTTGATTACATTACAAGCCTTTAGATGCATTTTCCCTCGCTAAGATCTGGCATGAGATAGACCTATCATTTTCTAGAGTTACTGTTCCAAGTTAATTTAATAATGTCATGCAAAGAGTGTCCATATTTGACATAAATTACAGAAGGTTAAACTCCTCGAAACCTGGACTGACATCAGTTTTTCTTGCACTGTGTTCAGATACCTGCACAAGTATTTAAACCTCTGAACCCTGATTATGAGTCAGTGAGCAACTTGGCAAGAAGTGTTCTGCATATTGTAGGAAATTAGTAAATTGGAAAAAAAAAAATCTTTCCTAAAAAAACTATACTTATAATTTTCATAGTTTTACATTTTAAATTATCTTAATTTTTTTTGTTGTTTTTTTCCCTACTTTTTTCTTCTTTATTTTTTCTTGCTAATGTTCTCATAATTTTCTCATACTTTCTACTTTATCTTGGGTTTTTTTGATTGGTTTCTTTTTATGTTGCTCACTGGGTTCGTCCTATGTTTTATAAAGAAATCAAGCAAATTTGCTTAGGTCTCAAAGGGTTAAACAATGTTGCTTTACCAATAGCTCTGATGTTTTGGGAATACCAAAGTTGTTTCTTGTCAAGAGTTAGGTAAGAAAACCCATACCACCCAAATATGAACAAGAGATACATTGATCTTCTAATTTACTATTGGCAGGAAAGTAAATAAACATATTTTCCAAAATGTTGATCTATTACTTAATTGGAGCATTTCAAGTCTACATTTCTGGGGTTTTTGGAAGGTAATGGAGTACAATACAGTGTTCCTGATCTCTGATGAATGTATTTCCAAGCTTACTGTAAGTGCTTAGATTACAGGAAAACCACTGTGTGAGGTGATACGTCATCATTTCTGTCCACAGCAGTCAAAAGACACACCTGTCTTCGTTTCACACGCTAGAATGAAGCAATACGTGTCTTTAGGATTCCTAGGTATTTCAGCATTGGCTGGCTGGTGTTTAAGGCATCCAAGAAATATATTTTGTCTAACAGGGAACTTAAAGTGTGAACTGCTGACACCCACACAGACACAAGATCTATTATGTCATTTCATTTTCCCAGCATGACTATATCCGTTCAGCGGGTTGTAACTGAGGTGGAGCTTGTCACGAGTTCAAAGAAAAGGAAAGAGAAGTGCAGCATGCAGAAGTGTTTGCCTTAGTGACTGTGCACAGCTGTCTACCATGGGAAATATATTGCGGTAAGTGCAGATGATGATGATATGAACTAGTAATTGTGTAGTTTAAGACAGGATATGCTCAAATAGGGATTTCTATTATGAGCTCAGAATAATTTATAAAGATTCTTTCTGAAAATTTAAGAAATTAACACAATTTATGGCTTTATTTTATTGACGTGAGGGGGATATGATCATATTATGGGACAAAATTGTTGCTATCTTGATGTTTTTTCCCCTTATACTAGCCTTCTGTCAATTATCTATCTCAAATGACATCTCATAAAACAGTTTAAAATGGTGTTATTGTTATGAAATAGATGATGTAGTTAGTCTGTCATTCTATGAACAGATCTGAATGAAATTCAGTGAGAGGTTTAAGAAAAACACCACAGTAAATCTTATATAAGAGTCCTGAATGAGCATCATTTATCATTTCACTATCGCTGCCGATAACGTCATTGATTACTTCTCTATTACGTTTGTAAGCATGTCAATTATGAGGAGTGTTTATGACAGGGATCAAAGTGCAGGAGACTGTGACACAGCAGCTGACTGCAGTCACGATGCTCTTTAAAACTTGTCATAAGAAAAGATTTGTGGTAAATCTGTACACCATTTCAACGTAACGTTTGTACATGTGAAGAACTCTCTGTCCCTCTCATGATACTCATGAGTTTTATCACATTGTTACGCCTTCACAGACTAACCAAAAGTGGAACCTGAGCTGCTGACGCCCACCATGAAATTGTCACACAGCAGCTTATCTTCAGAGCCTTCATCACAGAGCGAAACCTTTGGTTGATCAAAATGCTTCAACCGGAAAATCAGTACACTAAGCTGCGATGGCTTTTAACAGTTCTTGGACTGTTATTGTATGTGGTGGACATTTGGACAGATGTTGGACTGGCACTGAGATATTTTCAGGGGAAACAATTTGTGTGGACTGGCCTGACTCTTGTGTTTGTTCTGGCTGGGCTGCTGGTGACGCAGATCTTCAGCTATGCCTGGTACAGGGACGACATGAATGATGAGGGAAAACCAACCATATCAGGCATGTCAAAGGGTGGACTTGCTGTCCTGCACCTGTTTGGCATGGGCGTCTTCACCAGGTAAGACTGTGTTGAGCCCTGTACGATATTACATCTGCAGACGAGCTGCACATGTTGTTTGTAATAAGGAGTGCCTGCAGTGACTGTTCGGTATGCTAACCATGTACAATGGCATGTTATTATGGAATAAAACTGGAATAACTACTTTTAAGCTGCAGTGGATTTGCATCATCGTCTGTGCAGCAGCAAAAGATAACATGCTGACAAATGTTCTACATGGTGGCAACATGTCTGACTTTGTTTTCATTGTGTTTGGCCTGTTGCTAGGTATTATCACCTGCTGAAAAAAGGCTTTAAAGTTGTATGGATCCCAACAAATTCCTATGCAATGGAGGAGAAGATAGATGTGCACCACAATCTGTTTTGCCTGGCTACGGATCTGAGCATGCTCAAACTGTTTGAGGCTTTCCTGGAGAGTGTTCCCCAGCTCCTTCTGCAGCTATACATAGTGCTAGGCCTAAATGAGAGCTGCTCTGTGCTGCAGTGTAAGTAGAGGCATAAAGTGACATATTTATGAGTTTTATTGTATCGGTATTTATTGCATATGTCCATTTCTTTCAGATTTATCCATGGCGTTCTCCTTCTTTAACATTGCCTGGGCCCTGGTGGACTATCGCCGCTGCCTGCGTAGATCCCTCCCCCATGTAAAGGAGATGCCCTCTGGCCTCCCCACAGCAGTCTACCTCCTCTACAAACTCTGCACCATCACCAGCCACATCCTCAGCTACACTCTCCTGCTCATATTGAGCCCCTACAGCATAATAGGCCTCACCGTCCTCTGGCTGCTGGGGACAATCTGGACACATGTGCTTAAAACAGACTTCTGCTCATCAAGAAAGTTTGAGTTTCTGTACCGAGCAGTTGTTGGAGTCATCCTCACATTCACCTTTTTCAACGTGAAAGGAAAGGACATCAGATTAGCCATGATTATCTACTACTTTTTCTATGTTGTCATAAACATTGTGGCTCCTTCACTGCTGGCTTTAATAAAACCAGAGTTGCAGACAGCTGCGTATTTGCTGCCAGTCAGTGGTTTGATCTTTGGAGGTTCAGTGCTGGGGCTGGTGTGTCTCGTGCTGTACTACCACCAGCTGCATCCCAAAGAGAAGTGGCAGGAGCCAGACGAGGTGGATGGCCTGGGGAAGGAAACACACACCACAATGAGAATAAGGAACTTTTTGCAACCTTGATGATCTATTTACAAGCTGAGATAAGGCTGTGATCCTAAAACTACTGAACAATTTGACAAAAAAAGCAACATAGAGTCTTTACAGAGAGATGTCACCTTGATATTGTGCTCACTTTTTATTATGCACTAATGCTGCTATCAGATATTTACCATATTCTGAAGAAACATTGCTTTTTCATTACTGACACATAAGAGAGCAATGAAATGCAACATAGCTGAGTGTATAAATGACATTTTATTTATTCTTGTTTTAATAAACTTGTTGCTAAATAACATATTTATTCTTGTCATAGTGGACCTTTTGCATGTTATATATCACTGCAACTGAGTCTGTCCCATTTGATAATATTAAGTAATTTTAATAAAATCTAAAATATATTTTAGGATCAAAACAATTCGATTTTTCTAATTTCTGTAAGAGGTGAGACCAAGTCCTTTTTTTGCAAGTCACAAGTAGAACGCAAGTCTTTGAAATCAAGTCCCAAGATCTGAACTTTGTTTTTCGAGTCCTAAACAAGTCATCAGTTGTTCTTCACCAAATATAATGCCACTTTTACAACAGAGAAATAATGTATTAAATTTACAAAATTATGCTTTTTAAAAAAATTTTGCATGTATTTGTTAAAAACACGTTTTTGGGAAGTTGTTGCGTCTCTGTCTGTTGGCATAATTTTTTCCAACTCGTGCTCAGTAACATAATATGAACTGATTTGTGGGAAACCTATTAAATAGCATACTTTTAAACCTGTGAGCATGGCGGAAGGTATCAAGTATTTTCAAAAGTTCAAGAGAAGTCACAAGTTGAGTTTCAAGTCCTTTGATGTTGTCAAGTAGAGTCCAAAGTCATCAAATTAGAGACTAGAGTCTGACTATAATAACAATAATTGTTATCTTGTATCTTTGCAACTTCTTTTCTCAGTTCCCCCCCGACACCTTTTTGTTATCAGAGTGTACAGTTAAATATACCTATAAACCAATAATATTTTCTAACATAACTCAGCAGGGTATGTATGGACAGATATTTTCTTTAAGCCTGTAACACACATTTTCAAACACACGGTGGTGGTATTGTCTTAGACCAAGACTTCTCTAATCACTTCAATGTCCTCTCCCTTAGTATTTCGATGCCAAGTTACATATAACTCCATGATACCTCAGTGTTTTAAAACTAATCATTAAAAATCTAATACACAATTGTATGGTCTATGTGATACATTCATTATTTAGTCTTTTTTTTAAATGAGATGTATGTTGATTGCTTTTGACTCCAACCTAATTCTTTCTTCCACCTATAACCCCACTCACCCACCCCAAAGACAATGTCTTTATTTTAATTATGATGAAAAATGACAACTTAATTGATCCATACAAATTAATTAGAGTGCAGGATGAAGGACAATTTAACAAGACCTGAACACGATTCAAGCTCCTGCTCAATGACAATCCAGCAGAACAGATGCTCGCCAGCTGAGGCTTCAAAATATTGTTTCTACTTTTCAAAGAGGAAGTCTCACCACCGGCATCATCTCACTGACCTCAAATTAAACTATAAATCCCGGCTACTACTCTGATCTTTCTCATCCAAATCCTCAGAAACTCAAAGGTGGCAAATAAACATTTCTCCCTCCTCTGAAATGATGGACACAGGAGTCATGGATGAGCTAACTAGAAATAACAAACCAGTGCTAATTTTGTTTTGACTACCAGCAAAATATTGTGAGTCAAGCCGGAGAGCTGAGGACGCCGTTTCTCCCTGGCCAGAGCAGGGGAGGGGGGATTGATGGGGGTGGCCGTGCACGACTGGCCCAGTGTGAGCTCACCTGGGAGGAACGCTGACAAACCGCAGGGTCCAGAGAGCACCATGCTCGTTGGCTCTAAAATAAACCCAGCCTCCCTCCTCCTTCCTCTCTTCCTTTAATTCAGCCAAACTCTGAGCTTTTTGACTTGTTTACTCCGAGGGGCCACTTTAACTCTCATCTGTCAGTTGTACTCTGTCAGACGCACTCCATAAAACGACAAATTTAAGTGAAGGACTTGTGTTGGAGAGGAAATGAATCACTGCCAGGTAGTTACCACACAGAATTCAGTTTTACTGTAGAGCTGCAATGGACAGACTTGAACTCTTTGACTCTTATCTGTTAAAGTCTATTTGTGCATTTAGAGCAGGCAAAGCTGTTTGTTCTACATAAACAGCTACAGAGTAAATACAGCGCTGATTTAGAGTCGGTGGTGGACGGGAAAGTACATTTACTTAAGTGCTGTACTTGAGTAGTTTTTCAGCATTTGCACTTTACTGCTTGGAAACGTATTACTTTGACTCCACTGCATTTGAAAGACTTGTACTTTTGACTCCACTAAATTTCTATGAATGCTCTCGTTACATTTGCTGTGAAGTTAACAGATGATATTTTTTTCTTTTCTAAAATGCAAAAGAACATAAACTGCAATCATGCAGTTCTGCGTGTGGTATGTATTTTAAAGTGGTGTTCCTGTATTTTTTCCCCGGGCATGAATTGGGCAGCTTTGGGTAAAGACGGGGAGAGAGGAGAGGTCAAGCTGTTTCACATTTCTGGCAATGTTGAGTAGCATTTGACAAAGCGGCCTGCATATTTTAGTCCAGATTAAAGTTGATAGTTGTTCAGATTCTTCTTATTGTTAATGTTTGTTTCAATTTCAACTTGTAATCCTCTTCAGATTAAATAAAACAAAATGATGAGAAAAAAAGAAGTTGAATTAAGATAGCCTACATTTTATGACTTGTTTACTTCGCTTAACTTGCTTCTACAAGCAAATCAGTGCATTCAATAGTTGCTATAGAGTCTTTAGGTTCTGTAAATGTATTGGGACAACATACAACAATGTGCTGAGATAAAATAAGGGAAAAGTAGGTTGGATACTTAAGTTTTTGTTTACAGTAAGTATTCCAGTACTTTTACTCAAGTAGTAATTTGACTTACCAACTTTCACTTATACTGGAGTAATATTTGACTTAAGTTATAGAGTTGTGTACTTTGTCCACCACTGTTTAGTAGATGGATAAAGTCCCAACATGATGCTGATAGCTTACCTTTGGAACCAGGGGGAGGATATAGCACCTGTAGGCAGGACACATCATTAGGGAGAAAATAAAATGACTTCATCCTTTGCATTTCAGATGATGGATGCTCCCCTCTCTCTCCTCCACTGTATATTTCCTTGAGTTCAGAGGACTAATGCGATGTAAACCTGCCAAAGGGACTTTTATTGGGAGAAGATGCATGTGTCCTGGGCTGCAATCCTAAGCAGTCTCTCCCTCTCTGTCTTCCTTTTGAGCTACACAGACTTTTGGCTGTGACTCACCACTGATAGCGCTGCCAGGGACCAGTCACAAGCCATTGGGATGAAACGTGGTGAGTAAAGCATTACCTCCCTCTCTCTAGGAGAAAACAAGCAGAGAGAACTCTGGCGTTGACAACCTCTCTGTAATTTCCACTTCTGGCACTGAGAGCTTAATACCCAGTAATCTCTCACTCTGATCTCACTGTAATGCACCTCCAGAAGAGCTGGAGAGCATGGTGAGAATCTGAGAAACTAATAGCAAATCAAAGATGATGATACCTGACAGTGCGAGATGAATCTCCAGAGCACTGCAGGCCTTCATTTTGCTCAACCAAGGACAGAAAACATACACACACACAAGAGGACGAATGTGCAAACACAAACATGTGTAAACTCACATTGCCCTCACTGTCAGCGGCTTGCTTTTGTCTGATTGAATGGTGCTCAGCGTCTACATAAACAGCCTTGACCACTGACCTCTCTGTAACCATCGCTAGCTTTTCACCAAATCTTATCTTTTTGTTTTCCATCACCACATCCTGTAACAGCCGGTCAGGAGGGGGGCATTCCTGGCAAACGCCATCCCCACAATTTGTACAGACACAATAAACCCGGAGAGGCAGGCTGTTTTTCATTAGGGCTTCAAAGTCCATATAAACCATGATTAATGAAGTCCTGAGATGTTGTATGTCTTTAATTATTATGACTTGACTGCTGCACCAGTGCCGCAGATGCATTAGCAATGTTGGCGATCTATACACGTCTGCCTGGCTCGCTCTGACATGGCAGCTTCGTCTCGTTCTTGGAGAATTCCCCAAATGTGGAGGTGGAGGGCGGGAGGAGAGGGGAGTGATAGAAGCCCCCCCTTTTTTTGCAATGGCACAGAAGTTTCTTTAATCACTGTACATGCACTCTTACAAATGAGTTTGGGCAGTGACAGATTGGAGAGCAGGCTGAGGATAATTACATGCAGTGGGCTGGTGTGTGATCAGAGCATGGCATTGCGTTACCCAGGGGGCTCTGTAAATAAAGTCCTCATGCAATGAATGAGGATATTGTAAAAGTGCATTATGCTGGGTACAATAGCCCCAGCATTGTTACAATATGGATCGAGAGTTGGTGTAGTATGACAAGAGCTGCAACAGGGAAGTCAATCTAGGCTTAAGCAGAAAATATTGTGGATGAGGTCAGTTGTTACCATAAATCTGACATAAGGCCCCAATTACCCACAGTAACTAGTCTTAGAGTGAATTAGCTTCATGGGATACCGCTTTATTCTCTGGGACTTTAAAGGGACCCTACCATGGAAATGTATGCTCTTGCTTTAAATGTACCATGTCCAAAATTAATATATTATGAGGGCATCTTTAACATTTGAGTAAATTTAGAGCCTCACCCACAAAATAAAGCTGTATAATATTGTGTGTGAGACTGTTTTACCAATTTAATAGGTACATTTTAGGAAACATGATCAAGGTTACTGTTCTTTATTCGACTTTTCCAGGACTGGAAAATATGATTTGGAAATGCCATGACTTTTCAAGGTTTTCCATGGCAGTGGTAGCCCTGTTTGTGCCTTTTCTGCATACATTTATGGTGGAAATGTTATACATTTTGTCAAAATAAATACTACTTTTATGCCTTTATTGGTGGGGACAATTGCAATTATTTTAAATACTAAGGGGCATGTGTCCCCTGAGTTGGCCCCTGTGATACATACATATGTGTAAAAATAATTTTATTGGCCAAATTAATTCACAGTTGGCCAAACCAATGCAAGATAAATGCAAAGTTTCAACATATCACAAGTCCTTGTGACACTCAGATGAGAGTCGTCTTAGAAGGACTCTCCACTTTGCGTCTTGTCCAGACAGTGGGACACAGAGACAAAGAGCAAAGGAAGCTCATTTGTATAATCCTCATTTAGTGCAGCCGGTTAATGTTTCACAGCCATGGACTGAGCACTAACATAATAGTGCTACCCATCCCAGCCCTCACACACAGTCTCTCTCACACAGACACACACACAGATAGAAAACAGAAGCCATGTTTGTGTTGGGCACGCTCCCACAGCACACAGGATGATGGATTATAGAGTGTTCCTGTTTATTTATGCTGCGCTGGGTAGAGGAATATGGGCAAAGACCTCATGCATACAGCCTATGTATGGCAAGCACAATCAGCCGTAAAATAAGATTGCATATTATGAATGAGAAATGGGTTCACACATACATACACATGAAACGCACTGGGCTGCACACACAAACACACACCCGTCTTTTTGCAGGGGAAGCTTGTCTTGATTAACCTGGCCGGGGGAACCCGACATGTTTTCCCTCTTACGTCATGGCCCGGTCCCTGAGTGGCTCAGTGGAAGCCATCAATTCTAGTTTGTCTGCAGTTTGTCTGTTTGAATTTTTTGTTAATCTGTATTTTGCACTGATGGCCTGTTGGCCTTGTGCGGGAAGTGCTGAGTGAAGACTGTTGTGGTATTTCTTACTCAGACACTATACATCACGCTGTCTTTTTCTTTCACAAAAAAACAAATTTCTCAGTTTGACCACCTTCATCTGTCCGCTGACTTAAAGAATGAAAGTTTTTTTAAAGAAAATGTTTTACTTCGCCACAGATTTTATGCCGAACAAGAGCTGGAGAAGAAGGGGATTATCAGTATGATCCATGAAAACAGTGAGGAGGTGCACAAAGCATCTGTGACTGTGTGACTATGAGGGACAAATGTTTTTCTCTCATACGGCTACTCTGTGAGCTGCGTACACCACAGCTTATCACCCCCTTGACAATTTTCTGTTTCTCCCAGTATCAGAAGGCGCATAGATCTTGAGTGGAGGAAAAGATGCTATGCCTGATTATAACAAGAGGTCAGGTCTTTGATGCTGGTACGGTGAAATTTGTTATATGTTAAGCCAGTGCTAATGTGATTATGGACATTGATCCATTAAATCTACTGTAAAAATGCAGCCTGCACCAGTTTTGAACTTGATACTGGGCAGAAATATGAGAGGTACTGTGAAACATTAAAGACGCTTTGATGTAATATTTAACCCATCTGCAGCGAACGGGGGGAAACGTCCATAAAACGCATTTTGGGCCAGAGTAAGAGGGACAGGCCGGTGTGAGAAATGGGATGTGTGATTTTCTCTCTGGTCTCTTGCGGTGCCGTTGCAGTGTGGGCATGAAAAGGGGCAACTGCCTGTCACGATTACCCCAGAGGACGTTTTATCAGGGCAATAAAATCAGGCTCTGTGTGGCTAGAGTACACTGTGGAAGTCCCCCGCCCACCAGGATCAGCCCGAGTCTCAGACTGTCACCTTCACTCCTCTACTGCCATGGGAAATAAGTGTTAAGTTTACCCCAAGTTTGCCCTTAATGCAGAGAGCAGTGAAGCTTAGAAGAAAGTTTTGGCTGATTAGCAGACTGCCTGACGAATAGAGGATTATAATGTCTTGATTTTTTAAAAAATCTCTACCTTAAAAAATATAACCAAGTTTCATCAGATCTGCTCTTTTTGCTTGTTTCTTTATTTAAGAAAATAATAATTGTCTTAATCATAGCAATTAAATGAAGGCAATCTCCGTAGGTCCCATTGTCTGTTAATGTATGAATAAATCTGGATACAGAGTTGTAGGCTGGGCCTGCTCATTTCTATAAAAGTGACAGTGTGGTGCATGAGATGGAAAAAGCACAATTGCTGCAGTATGAACCCCTTATATTCTGTATCGTGGGACCCATAGAGCAAACGCACCAGAGACTTAAGGCACTCAAGCGGCTAACTTCCAGATTAGCTGTCTAAACTGAATAGATATAATATGAATTCATCTTCTCTTCTGGACTTTTGAAATGCTATTGAACCAAATAAATCAAATCATAATAGCAAAACAATTCATTTCGCATCTCTTTCACAATGCACGTCTATGGTAAAAAAAATTGTGCGGATCCCATGGCATCTTGTGATGGACCCGGGTGTTGTAATTCCACATTTAGCCACTATGTAAAATTAAATTCGGCTCCCAGACCTGGTGCTGTCCCTGGGGGCTTGGCTTAAATGTGATGTCTTACGTTAGCTGTTCAGTTGGCTGCCTTTCTGTGGCATAGATTACCAAACCAGAGTGTAGTTACTGCAGACATGGGCAGCAACTCAAAGCCAGAATGCAGTAGCTAACTACATAACCAGAGTTCACTGCGGTCTGACTCTTCTTTTTCTTGGCTCTGTTTTGCAGTAATAGTAACTTCAAATTTCAAAAGCTGTTTTCACAGAAATTCTAAATTTGTATGGCATAATATTTTATATAGTAAAACACATATAAAAAGTCTCATTTTTGACCAAATCTGTACTGTGTTTTGCCACTGCTTGTTGCCTAGACATGATTTTGATCATCACTTCATACCTTTAAAATACTGAGGATGCAGAGTGTAACTGAGGACTTGAACCATCTCTTTACCAGACCATGAGGAAATGACTTAATTTAATTGTGGGTTTGCAATAATTCCTAAGAGGCTATCCTACTTTTTTTTTCTTTTTCAAAATGTGTCTTTCTCATCTTTGTAATTGTAATTTGTTCAGGACATTGGATCTGATCACATATACTGTCTGAGACCACCACCAATGCACTGTATGAGGTAGTCTTTAGTTTTATCTGATTTCATGAAGCCTGCCATGAACACTTAATGCTGTGTAAGTGATATAATGTTGCACTAACAATGCCATATTGTCTTTGATTGAAGATTTAATGATTGATCGAGTCTTAAGCAGGACTCAGATGATTAACTAAGTCCTGCCACCATGGAAAATCTTGCCAATGAAGGTCAAACTGGCAATATATATTAATTGTCCTCCATCCAAGAAGACAGAAATACAGAACTGGGCTCAGAAGAATGCCAATGTCTGTCCATGTTGATTTGGGTTTCAAAAAGCTGTCAGTATGGCGTCTCATTGGGATGTCCACAGTGCACGGCCTTTCACTCCGGCCCATAATGCAACAAAGGTGTGGTGACTGAGTAATCTCCTTAAACAGGCTCCCTGGCAAAGCCACGGGTTCACTCCTGGGCCCCAGAGTCTCAACCAGAGGAAACTGCACCCCCCTCAGATCCCAACTCAGATAAAGCACTGATGACATCACCGTCTCCCCTAATTTTTTTTCTTTCTTTTTTTTAAAATCCCAGTGGTCCTCCCTTATTAGCATGTGCAGTGTAGCGGGCAGCGGGAATAATAATGTGTTCTCCCTCTCACACTGCCTGAGCTATTCGGGTTGAAACCACAAAGCTCCAGGCAGCGGCCAAGCTAAACAATAGTCAAGGGGAAGATGGTCAAAGCATCACAATTAGAGGCAGTTTATTTTGTATGCTGCCCATGCCAGAGGGATCACACACACTATAATTTGCGCCAAACATGTTTGAGAGTTTATGTTGCTGGAGAAATCTGTGGAAACTTTATGAAGGATTCAGATTGAAGAGTGCGGTCAGAGGTGATGCTGGGTGAAAGTTGACCAGCAGAGGGGAAATGACACAAGCACTGTTTTAAAGGGAACATCTACTCGAGCTGGATGAAATTCAAGCTCGAAGTGCCTAAAAGGGCAATAGGGAACTCAAACAAACTCTCCTCTGCTACCTAGTATCAACAAATTATTCAGCGATAGGAGCTCTAACTTTGACTTATGATTATTATTGATCATTTTATGAACCGTGTGAAGCTAAAGTGGAGTTTATGCCACCCGTGGGCACTGTCCAGGCCGGGCTCAACCGTATATACCCAGAGAGGGCTAGGAGTTCAGGCAGGCACATGTGGGATTTCCCCCCACAAACACACACAAGCACACTCAAGAGTTTCACCACTATTATAAAGCTCTGTTGAGGATTTTTTGGCTAGTGTACAGCGTGATGATTATCAGTGGCGTCATTAGGCTTGGGTGTGCGAGGCTTTATGCCAAATGTTTTATAAATAGCCCCACACTAAATATATAGGCTACTTTATTTTTAAAAAATAAGAACAATAAATAAATAGATAATAAGAATAGGCCTAATAGAAAAGGTACTTAATTAGATTTCACCACTGTTAACATAAATACAAACATATAACTATTTTTTAAACTCTAGTCTATTTTTAATAGCATTTGTAAATTGTTCAGCACTTAGTACTAATTACTAACCACTTATTTTTCTCATCACAATTCATAAATAATTTGAAAGGTAAAAACAGTTGACACAAATGACCCTAGTGTCCTCAGTTTCTAGAAACGCCCCTGATGCTTTTGTTGGTCTGAATGGACTTCAGGTTCATTATGGTGCTGGTATATTAAGATGTGTGTGTTTTTTTTAATTTTATTTCTATCATATCAGAAACAAAATGCAAATGTAAGAATAATCACACTCTTCACTTGCTGTACACACTTCTTGAAGATTAATAAGAGTAGATATGACATTTCTACTATGGTAATTTCCATAAGAATTCCTTGTGCACACAAATGATGCATTTCAGTATCTTCATCACTGATATTGTTCTGATATTGATCAAATGCCCAAATAAAGTACTATATGAATCCTTTTATACAGTGAGATGCTGCTATTTAAGCATGTCACTGCCTGATATACAGCCAGTAGATGGCGGTATATATACATGGAAGTACCATCCATCGGTGAGGTTTCAGGCCCCGGCCTTCCGCGGCTCTCAGTCTCGGGCTGCCCGTGTGTGAGCGCGAAGCCAGCGGTCAGAGAGACACCTGATCCGGCCTCATTACCTTCATCACCACTCCGCAGTAATTAGCCCTGCGGCCACCGCTCAGACAACTACTGTCCTCTGCCTAATGAAGTTTTTAGTGAAGACCTTTTAGTGTAAGAACTGCTTTAAGACAATAAGCCTGAAACGCGTCTTACTTTGACTGACAAATGTTTGACGTGCACAATAAACCTCACTTTTTTATTTTTAATTTTTATTATTTAGCAACAATATCCAGAAATACAGAGATGGATTAATCATCGAAATGCTTCAGCAGAAAACGGAAATGAATTCACTGGCTAATCTAAAAAAAAAATGGGAAAAGAAAATCAAATTAAACACTAAAAGAGAAAAAAATAGAATTGACTTTTTTCCCCCCTTGCAGTAATGTTACAATACGGATCGCTTTTTCAAAGCTTTTAAATATAATAAATTGTTATTGGCATTGTTAATGCGTGTTGTTATAGCTTATAATCACGATGCTTTAATATAAAGTAAAATTTCAAAAAAGTTTTAAGGTAAAACGCCAAAAAAAGTTAAGTAAAATGATGATTTAATAGTAATTCTGAAAGTTTGTAAATTACACAAGCAGCTATTTTATTTTCTATTTTATTTGAACTTAAGTAGTTTGTCAATTAAATTAATTTAATTCTTCTTTTTACTCACCTTGTCATCTGAGTCATTAAGTTAATTTTTGCGATATTTTAATTAAATATCATCTCAGGTTAATTAACTTCTAAAGTTAGATGGCATGGACAAGCGTAGATATGAATAGTAGATATGAATTTCTAAAAAAGAATACTATTGTTGTCGTTGTAATTATTATTATTTAAACAACACATTGTGGACATGTCGAAGAATCACGACATTTTAATTTAATATATATAATATCTAAAGTTAGGTGTTTTATGCAGCATATTCAGGATGCTTAACTGCACGAGTTTAGATTTCATTTTCTAGGAAATTGTGATCATTATTTTTGTTATTGTTATTATTATTATTTCAACAATACATTGTCGACATGTCGAAGAGGCTGAATAATTTACCACATTATTATCTATCGATTGAGTGAACAGAAAAGAAGTGATCCGCGCGCAGCTCTCCGGTGTGCAGCAATATGGGCTACAGTAAATGTCTCACTCACAGCAGCGAGTGATCAATAATCCCGGCGGTTTGGGACAGTGGGGGCAAGTCACATGACGGCAGATTCCATGAGAGAGGCAGCAGGACAGGGCCAACCTTGACACTAAAAGGACTATTGAGTTTCAAGACAGCGAGAAGTTCAGGTTTCATACCTAAAATGAAGTGGCCACAATTAATGAAACCGGAAAATTACAGTTTGCTGTTGGGTGTGTGCAAATGGAAGCTGTATGGCTGTAAAGATGCAGAAATTTGTAATTTGTTTTCGCAAATGCCATAGAAAATACACAAATTTAAATGTTTACATTGTCAGATGTCTTACTTATTATTTTGTATTTATATTTTTTAATGCTTAAAAAAATTCTGAAAATCAGATTCAAATTCCAAGTGAAATTTAAAGCTCCAAACAAGTTTAAAAATACAACAACCACAAACCAAAAACAAAACCAATGCAAAGCCATCAAATGACATTTCACTTTTGTTTCACGTTCAACACCGTCCTGCCTTCAATAATGTTCCCACCTGTCCTGGAAAGTGATAAAGCTCTTCATCTCACTCGCATGCTTTGCCAGGAAGTGACGGCCTAGTGCTCCTACTTAATGATTTCCACAGGATAGGCTGCGCATGACAGACGCCAGAGAATCAGCCCTCATCACAACACACACACACACACACACACACCAATACTATCTATCAGGATACTACACTTGGTCCAGTGCGTCTCAGTCCTGCCTGTGTTTGTATAAGCTTGATTTTCACAACTGGAAAGTAATAGCCATCTGCCCAGGCAGGCTGGAGGGGTATCATGTGTGAGCAGGTAACGGACGGCTATTAAAATCACACACACTTGCTCCCGAGCTCCTCTCACTCTCTTCCTCTCACATGCACACACACATACATTGCAAGTGACTAGAAGAGACAAGGAGAGAGGAAGAAAGACAGAGATTAAATATAGTGCAGGCGCCGGTCTGTCAGAAACTCTAACGCTGGCAGGACATACCAGGCAGAGGAACATGACATTGATGATGGTGATGATTTATAGGTGTAATATTTGATAAACTGACAGTACAAGAGGTTTGCTTCCGTTGCAGAGGCAGACACGAAGGTGAAAGTGTGGCTGATATAGAAAGATTTTTTGGGATTGTACAACAGATGCTTATGTAGGAGGACAGAGCCAGACAGACATAAATCCAGGGCACAGACTGACAGGTGAGTGGAGTCAGTCAGGTCCAGGTTAGCTGCATTCCCAGGCCTCGTCTCTCCTCCAGGTAGTGTGGGAAGGGCCCCCTCTCGGCCCCTGCTCAAAGGGCGTGTGCGACCCCGTGATGACATATGACCTCTTCAATGGCCCTCCCGAGCCGCATCTGTCATTCCCCACAATCCCGCTCCCATTTTCATCTCACGGTAAGCTCCAAATTACAGGAAAGAACAGTGGAAGCTTCCTCTTTCTACCAGACAACAGTACAATCTCAGTCAATTTCAACACGGTGGATTTATGATAGGAACAGGTAAACCAGATTCATTTTTTGCATCATGTCAAGTCAACAAAAATGTTCATTTGCATTAAATTTCTTGTAGATTTGAAAGACATGTTTTGGATTAGTTTTCTTATCCAGCAAGTGAAGTTGTGTATTTTTACTGAAAAAGACAAAATTTCCAAATGCATTACTACACTGTAAAATCTGAAAAAATCAGTTGATTTGAAAAAAAAAAAAAATCAAGGTCACCGATTACCTTGAAAAAATGTAATTAAATATAACTACTAGTCTTAATTTATGTGTACTTTATATCTAATTGTTAAGTTTGAGCTATATATCTGTATTCTGCCAGTTGCAAACTAGTCAATCATATTTATATATTCTTAAACATTTCAAGAAAACATAACTTACAGATCTCCTAATTTCATCAGTGGCAAAAAGTGCTAAAACTTAAAAACAACAAGGTAAGTTCAGGTGTCGTGTTTAAGTTGCATAAACTTCCCAAAATTAAATAAACATTTTAAGTTAACTTTACAATTAGATATAAAGTTAACATAAATCAAGACTAATAGTCATTAATTTTCCTTTTGTCAAGGCAATCAGTTTCTAAGATTATTTAAATTGAGATCAACTTGTCAGATTTTACAGTGTAACTTTTAAAAAAAGCAAATTTTAACATCTCATTTATTCAGAGGACATAGGGAGTGTTCATTCATTCCCCCTGCTATCTGTAATGGTCTAATTACCCTCTAAAAGCTTCTCCATTGGCGTCTATGTAATGAGGCCCCTGTAGACTACAGGTTGACATAAGACTGCCTTCAGCTTACCCCTCATGCACCTCAACCCCCCCTCTCTGCTCTTGCCCCATCCGGCCTCGATGGCCCAAAGCGACCAGCAGCGGTCCATCTGCACGGGGCGAGCGCAGACGGAAGCCATTGAGGTGGAACATACAGGAGAGGTCCTGACAAGATAAAGATATCAGGAGCAGACAAGGGCAAAGGAACATATTGATGGAGAGGGCCTCTCTCAGGGCACGCTGACACCAGATACCTGCTATTTAAAACAGTGGTTTCGCTTGCTCATGGATTTGTCCATGCTGCAGTGCCATAACCTAACTGGGAGGGCCACGAACTCTCTCTTTCTCTATCTCTCTCCCCCCTCGTCCCTCTCCATCATCTCCGCCTTAACCCTCTTTTACACAGTGTCAAGCAGACAAACACAGTCACCCCTATAACTGCTAATGCGGCCGACACAAGGCTCCATCTTTGGCCCCTAATGAAACCAGAATATGTGTTATGGAGTTCCAAACTGGATCATATTAAAACGATCCTCCCCGACTCTCTCTCACAGACTCTTCCTATTCAGACTTAACCATTAGTGTTCTTCCAGTCTTTCAGTGCGACAGGGGCCCCAGCTCAGGCTTGTCTGGCCAAGGGCCAATGCCCCTCTGAGGACGGATGCTGGGATCCAGTCTATCCATTGGCCATGCATTGTGTGGAGCCAAGTGACAGTGAGTGTTGGGCAACAGCTGAAAGACGCTGGCAGTATGAGCCTGTGTGGGGGGAGGGTTCAATTTGGCTTTGAGTGCTGCCTAAATCTCACAAAAGTGGAAACAGTATAACACAAAAATGTAGTTGTTGTCTACAGCAGGAGTTTTTGGTTCCAATAGTCTGGTTTCATTTTGGATCTTTGATTTTAGTTCAAGAAATGTTATATTTTCTCTTATTTTAATGAGCAAACACTGTACAAAATACAGCAAATGAAAGAAACAGATTTTTTTTTTTTACAGTAAGGTGAAATTAAATTAATTTCTACATTTTGAGGGCATTAATAATTATGGAAAGGGCAATTACTGCTAGAAATGACTGATCTATAATTCATTATTCAGATGAAACTATCCCATTTTCAGCAGTCATTACTCCAACGTCCTGATGATAAAATGCTGTTGTCTCATACTTGATTAACCCTTTGAAACCTGGATCAACATCACGTTTTTGTGCTGCCTTTAGATGCCTATCACAAGTATATTTAAACATTTGAACCATGACCATATTGATATCTTTAAAAAACATGGAAAAAAGGGCAATGAGTAACTTGGCAAGAGGTTTCCTGCAACTTGCAAGAAATTAGTATGTTTTGATTTTTTTTTAAGCTAGGGAAAAATTAATAAAAATTTAAACCGTAATTAGATATTTATTATATCTATTCAAGGTAATTTTTAAAAAATATAATTATTATAATTTTAAGCAGTTTTTCAGGTCATTTTTTATGTTCCTACTTTTGTTTGTTTATTTGGGTTTTGGGGGGATGCATCCATAGTGAAAAGAAGAATCAGTTTACATCAAGAAAACAAACTCTTCTGTGTGATTCAGTTTTTTTTCACTGTTTGAATATTTAAGTTAATTTAATTTGTCGAAGCAAAACGTATGTTTCATTTTATCTGGGGTGACAGAGATGAAATGAGGTAGTGTAGTAGGTAGGTAGTGTTGAAGTTTTATGCACCACTGTGTGCCTTTTCTGCATCAGTGTATAAAGTTAATGTATCTAATTTTGTCAGAATAAAAGTCCTCTGCTACTTATGTGTTTTTAGTGGGGGTGGCAAATGCACATTATAAATATTGAAGGGGATGTGCCCCTTGTGCCCCTCCCAAATATAGTAGATTTGTATTTGTATTTGGTTCTCAAGGGATTATTATTTCTATATTTGTTTTTTAAAAGATATTTTATTTAAAAATGTTTTCAGTAAGAAAATAGACACAACACTGAGGCAGTTAAAAAAAGGAAAATTATCTGCCTCCTCCCATTGCTCCCTACAAATGTAGGGGAGAGAGGTAAAAAAACACAAACAAAAAAAACCCCAACGTAAAATAATGTATTCTGCTACATATATATATTTTTATATATGTTTAATGACGTTTTGTATTATACACTCTTATTTTATTGTTTCACCTACCAACCACACATCTTTCCCTCTCTCCCAACCCATTAACCAGCGCCATCCTTACAGTACACTGGCCTTTCCTTTCCTTGCCCCCCCTTCCTTCTCAGTGACTGGCCCCTCCCATGTCCCAAAGCCCATTATAGCCCCTATGGGCCTGACTCTGGGCCCAGCCTGACCCTTCTGGTGATTTATGTGGCCCCAGTAAGCCAGGTCTATTTGAGGGCCCAGCGAGGAATGAAAGTGTTAACAGTGAGTGTTGGGGAAGGTGGGCGCTGAGGGGAGAGTTATGAGTTTTCTCAGCTGAGCGACCAGCTTTGGCCTTCTGCCTCCCCACCTTTTTACTACTCCTGCTCTCTCCTCCCTCTTGGAAGAAAACAATGTCAGAAACCCAAAGCTGGTCGCTCAGCTGAGAAAACTCATAACTCTCCCCTCAGCGCCCACCTTCCCCAACACTCACTGTTAACACTTTCATTCCTCGCTGGGCCCTCAAATAGACCTGGCTTACTGGGGCCACATAAATCACCAGAAGGGTCAGGCTGGGCCCAGAGTCAGGCCCATTCAACATGAGGCAGGTCACTCACTGTCATTGTGCTGTGAGTTATCTCTTTATAATGACGCCTCTTGGCTGTCTGTGAATGTGTGTAAAAATGCGTGTTATCCAAGAACTCCTCAGCTTTAATTTTTGGACATTGAGTCAAATTAGAGGAATTGTTTTTGCTACTTTTGGCTGAGAGCTACATTAGCTCACCATACTCCTTGTGGTGCTGTTTATTGTCTGATTGCATGGCCTCCCATCTGTGGAGCTCGGGCCATGTAGCTCCTGATCACCCCTGTCCTAACGACTCCACAGTGGGGGTATCTGGAGAATCTCAAATCCCAGACCTGAATCTATACTGACACACACTCTGCTCCTATGCTAATCATGATGTTTAGGAACCCTGAACCAACAAGGGGGTCGGGACGGGGCTGGACAGGGTTTGGGTGGGAGGCCCGATGAATTCCAGTAGTATTGAAACGTGGCAATTATCAGCATTAGCCTGCACCCCCGACCCAAACCGCCAAAGTGAGCGGAAATGGCAGCAATCAGGCCCGATTTCCCTCAGAGATGCTGGATGGGCTGGACACACACATCCCAGAGACATGGGCCCTCAGTCAGGGAGGGGAGAACAGCACCAGATCCCTGCAAGCCCCTTGACAGATGGGAGCTGAGCGGGGCAAGTCCCGGGGCTGACAGCAATGTTGCCAAAATTGCTCTTGGATTGACTAACAATTAAGATATCAGAAGAGATCACGGCAGCTCACTGACAGCTGCTTCAATTGTTTGCACCTGCTCCTCTGGTGTTCTGCACATGTCTGGCATGGATTAGGGCCGACTCGTGCTGGCCACATTTCACCTTTCCACAAGTGATTTACTCCAGAATCATCCTCCTGCCTCACTAGCTTGTTGAACACACCCTGTGGCTGCTCTAACGTTAGGAAGACGGGGGGGAAGGAGGGAGGGCGAGAGGCGTAATGGCATCATTATCATCATCATTGTCATTAGCAGCATTGTTGCATGTATCTCTTATCTCTTCTTTGGCTTCTGTTTAACCCTTTTTACACAGAGATCACACTATAGGGCCAGTATGAAGTCCCTTCTTTATGCAGCCTTTCATTTTTACACAGAACCAATCAACAGTGGCATCATGCTGCTCCAGTGCATGATTTTAGACAGCATGCCGGCATCACGGAAACAGAAGAGGCGTGATGTTTAATACAACAATTTCTGCCTCTAGCATGACATATAGCATTCGCGTTTTATTTTTTTTCTAAAACCTGTTTTCTCTTTTTTGGGGGGTAAATTTCAGGTCATTTCTTGCAACTCGTAACTTGCCTGTGTTTTGAAAGAAATCAAAGCAATTTGCTTAGCTTTTGAAGGGTTACATCTCCCTTGGTGGATTGCACACATAACACACCATCAAAACATCACACTCGTCCCACCCATGACCTTGTCCTGCTGCCTGTCCTTTTTACATAGACCTCAACTCGGTGCTGTCACTATGTCTGTTGCCAGCTCAAAGGTGAGACAACTCCATTCTCCCATTGCTCGATTGTTCCTTTTATATATTTCAGCGAGGTGGCTTAACGTTGTGATACTCCCGCCCTGTGTAGCCAATGTAATAGGGGCTTTTAATAGCTATAGTGGAGTTTTAAGTCTGAACTATACATGATACAAATAAGAACTTGACATACAACTGCTGTTTGCTGACATCTCTATCTGTTGTGCATGGTCTACCTCTCATGTGATATATGTATAGCATTGTGAAAACCCAGGGGTGTTTCTTTACATTGCATCAGTGGCTTTCCAGCACACTTGCAGTAGATCTTGATAAGCCTGTGAAAACTGAACTCTGAGTTTGAAGCTCTGGTGTGATAAAGAAAGCCTTTGTGTTGTGCACTGCTGCCTGTTGGTACCCTATCCCACTGGGTTAGGGATGGATGGATGGACAGACGGACGGATGGACAGACTGATAGATGGAGCAATGTTGAACCGGTCTGCCTGAGCTTGGCATGTACCACATGTTAGGGTGGAGTTTGCTCAGGTGCTGTTGTGATTGGTCAAGCAGGGATATAATGTCATACTGTATCTTTCCTTGGTGAGCATCCCTGTGTTTTATCCTCAATAATCTGTTTGTAGAGAGAAGGATGAGAAGTAAGGAGCACTTGGGAGGACGGGGATGGTCCAGAGAATATATACACATAAATGGATGCATGAGCACACATTTGTGTATTTGTATTTGTGTGCATGTCTGATTATAATGCATGCAGTTCAAACAGGGCAACTCTCTCCTATTATCTTTCCATCGGCTTTAGGCTCCATTAAAACTGCCCTCCCCTCAGTGCACAATAACACCAGTATTCTCTGTGTGCTGTCATTGTCCAGACCCATAAGGCACGGTTGCCCCCTTTTTTTTTTTTACCTGACAGAAAGCTTCCTCTTTGTGTGTGCATGTGTGTGTACCACAACAGTATTGCTTATGGACCTGTAGACAAGCCAATTACAAAAGTATGTCCCTAAAAAAAAACAAGAACAGGAAGGAAGGATGTAGAGGTGGCAGCCGGTATACCCCTCCCACTACCACCTTACACAACTGCATACACACACAAACACACACACACTACACACTGAACACACACACACACCACTCCTCCCCTTGTCTGGCAGGGGGAGACGAGGCCAGTTGTACCCAGTGCCAACCCCTCTGGAGCCAGGCCAGTCCCGCTGGACCCTCTGGATCGTATTCTGGTGTGGGCCGTTGTGGCTGGTTGGTCCCACTGTGAAACTCTAGCTCTGTCTCTGACACAGTACAGGTATGTCCCCTGTGGCCCAGATTACCAGGGGACTGTGTAAACAGCCCTGCTAATCTGAGGAAGTATCCTGTTGGCATATTTGCGAAGCCTGCCTCAGCGACAGGTTTGGTATTTCATTTAGAAAGCCACTGTGGGCATCGGACGACTGACAGCTGAGGGGGAATTCATACAGCAAATGTAATGTTTTAAATTCAGATAAGTATCACTTCAGAAATGGAAAAAACTGTTATTATTTCTTTACAAAACACTACAAAAAACAACATTTTGAACAAATGTGTGGATTCTCCATTTTCATCCCACTTCTTAATTGTGTCTTTGCATATGAACTTAACGCTCTACATATGAAATTAAATGTAAAATAGCAGTCATAATGGCAGACTTTATCAAACTAATGTTTTCATGATGACTGAAACTGGCCAAGTCATGTCAGACAATCTAATAAAACAGGAGTGAAAACCAATAAACAACTAAAAATATGCAACCAACCACCATTTAAAGAACAATGAATCGCCTAAACATGTTAAGATACATAACACATTAAAACAGGATTGTTGTGGAACTTAAAATGTTAACTGTTCTGGTATCAGTCTATGCACATCAGATAATTAGCAATATTAACTGTAAAATAAAAAACCAAGGTACATCAGTATGTGATGTACCTTAGCTTATATACTGCAACAGCATAACAGAATCCCTAAAATTTAGTCATAACTTTTGGTTTCAGTGTGCCACCCCAACATTTTAAGCAGCCCCATCTGGCCGGCACCATCTACAATCATAGATGAAAATTAATATTAGCAATCCTTATATCATATTTGTTGTCACTGACTTTAGACTACTCTAACATAATGAGGAAAGGCGGCGACAACCCTTCAAATGACCTTAACCGAAATCTCTGGATCACCTGCCTTCCCTTTTGTCATGGAGAATTCGGGTCCCTGCATCTTTAAGTCACTTTAATCTGCTAACAGCTTGGGCTTGGGCCACTTGGTCATTTCTTTGGCCCTCTTTCCATTGTCCTATATGTCATCTCCAGGCAGACACTGTTAAGATATTAATGGCTGCATGATGAGATGGCCTCCTTACAAGGCTGCCCTTACTGGATAATTGATCATGTAGTGAATGACATGTTGTGGTTCAGGTTTAGGTCTAGCTGCTGCACCAGGGAGACATGATCAACTTTTTTCTTTAAGGCACACCTTTGCCTCTTTGAGGTAATAACTTCATTGTCGCAGGTCGACATATTAAGATTAAGATTCGATAAAAATGACATAGATGGGAAGAGAACAATGTAGCTATAAATGGTGAAAAAAAACAGAAGTTACTGGAAAATCCTGAGAGACGTAAATCACACATTAAATAATAACTCTTACTGGGGAATACAAACAAGTTTAAAAATCTCAGAGTGGTTTCTTTTTCTGCTGCAGCGACTAATCCCAGAGCCAAATGAGAGAAGTAATGAGCATTCTTTTCTGACATGAGTGTGTTTATAGGAGCGCAACTCTAGCATGTAAAGAGAGACGCATGGAAGCACTTCTCTTCCTTGGAATAAAGTAATTAAGGATCTCTCGCCCATTTTTTCCCCCTGCCGCTCTCAGCCAAAGAACGTAGCTTTCTGCGTGTCGGTCGATCATCGCCGCAACTTGACATCCTGACCTGGACATTTAATTTATTGATCTTCATTTTATTCAGATGTAAGGACCCTTTGCTCTTTTAAATTAATCCAGGTTAATTTGGCAGGGCCCCCTATCCCACCCAGCATGAATGGGCCCTCTGTTGGGCAGAGCTGGCCCTGGCCACCCAGTTTTATGGGAATCTGCAGTGAATTAGAAAATCTGTCAATGCGAGAGGAGCTGCGCAGTGCGGATATGCCGTGTCACTCCACCTGTAAAAGAACTGCTCTTTGTCCATTATCTCCCAGGCTTACCTGAGGAGAGTTAACCTTGAGGTCAATAACATCTCCATGGTGTTTCATGACTGGCTGGGCCTGGGCCGGGGGTCTGAGGAGAGCCATTGTTAACACGGGGGCTGCAGACCCACACTTCCTCCCTCTTTGGCTCTCCCCATCAAATACCTCTGGGAAACAGATCTGTAAAGAGCAGTGACGGGAGCCATAAAGATGTGATCACTTTCACAGGAAAGAGCAGCCACTGTACCAGTTTGTCTTCATTGTGGTTAATAGAAACGGCTCATTTCTTTAAATGAAGTTACAGCATCGGAGTATATTCCCCCTGGATGTCAGCTCTTGGCATGCTGCAGAACTTTTACCTTGAAACCTTTCTAATTCAGTCTCATAATTACACATAATATATAACTCTAATACTCTATCCACGGACTGCTCTGTACCCCTGTAACCAGGGATGTGGAACTTTTGGCTGTGTGCTCTCTTCCTCGTATTTCCCCTCTTGTATATTATTCATGCTCTTCTCTAGCATGGTCTTTGTAGTTAAGC
Organism: Plectropomus leopardus; assembly: GCF_008729295.1. Taxonomy (NCBI): domain Eukaryota; kingdom Metazoa; phylum Chordata; class Actinopteri; order Perciformes; family Serranidae; genus Plectropomus; species Plectropomus leopardus. Next base: position 11,824,293 of record NC_056483.1, read on the forward strand.
ATGCTGGTATTCAAATCTAAGCATCCCAGATTGGACTATAATTTGCCTGTGCATATCTATTGCTCTCCCCGTAATCATCCACATGGTAGAAATAATTGTAAGATTGTAGGAAAGTTTTAGGGAGTTTGCCAGGCAAATAACAACTATTTTGTCACAGCAGTGCAGCATTATTTCTCTCAATCCCATCCCTGCTGTGAGTAACAGGAAAGATATTTATCTTTACAGTTGCCAGAAATGGATTTATGATGACGAAGAGGAATAAGCTGACATGCAGACTAATTAAAAAACGTATTTAAGGCTCAATTATGACAGTATAAACAATCGGAGTTTATTGTCTGTAGCGTTAAGTAGATTATTTCCATTTCTGTGTCTGCAGGGACCTTATACAAACTAACGCATAATCACAAGTCAGTTGAGGGTGTCTGTTTTGAAATGCTCCTCTGTTTAGAGGGAGCCATTTGAATAGGATTTGACCTGCATGTAAATGGTGGGTTGGGAGAAGTTTACATTGAATGCAGGCGGGCAGGTGCAGAGCACAACAGAGTCCAGGTGTGCTGCTACTGACAATGACACACATCTACACTGTGTTGTTGCTGTTTGTCTTCCAGCTGCAAAACCAGAGAAATATGTAATTTACCCTTCTAGAGAATGACTTGTTAATTTAAGTATCATTTACCTTGCTTATTGCAGCGATGCTTTAAACTTTTTAGCCCGTGCAGAACTCTGTCAGAGCACACGAGGAACAAAGGATTTGCCTAATTTGAGTGGATATTTTCAAGTCAGTCAAGCATTTGTCAACAGAGGCCAACAAAGCGAGACAGACAGCTCTGCGCTACGCAAGCTGACAGCAAATTAAACAGTGCTGGACTGATTACCACTCGCTGTCCAACACGGATTTATTTTACCAAACAAAAGCAGAGACAAATGTCTTGCATTGAGGTGCTCATGGGAAACATGTCTTTTTTCCATGTTAAACACAACCATGCGTGCTGCAAGCTCCACTGCTGCTAATCAGGTATCGATCCTTGTTGTAGAATAGATGGCCCTCTTTGCCTTTGCTTCTTTTCTTGGAAAACTATGTTGTCATTGCATTCACTAACAGCCCCAAGGGGGTGGTGTGGAGGCGAGGGAACGTGTTGGGCCAAGCACATCACCTGTTCCTCAAACCAAAATAGGACACAACTTGAGATTCAATTTTAGCAGCCAGTGGGGCTAACTGAGAGCAGCGACAGGGGTGTAACGACTGGTGATGAGTGATGATCACAGGCCCTCACTCACAATCAGCAGTCCCTGGTGGCCTCATTTCACTATACCTGCCACTTACAGTGGTCTGTCATCAACTGTGGACACTATTAATAACCCTGGATATTTGGATTTCTGTTCAGGCCTTATTTGAAATTATCTTCGCAGCAGAGGAGGTTATACTGTTATTTGTTTGGGTGATGCAGTTTCTGTTTTATTCCCTTTGAGTCTGTGAGGTTCTAAAGAGGTTTGTACCGTCTGTGCTTTCATATCTGAGATCATCTCGCTGGTAACAATGGAAATTAGACCATAGCTGAAAGGACAAGACAAGCTAAGTAAAGCAAATCCTTTGAAAAAGTAAAAAAAAAAGCTCCTATTTCCTGCAAAATCTGCACCATAACATAAGATTAAAACCCAAATAATCAAACTGGGCAGTAATCAAAATCACAAATCTTCCTCAAAGGGAGGGACAGATCCTTTTCGTTGATTTCAGCAGCTGCATTATACTTTTTTTCCTGCATTCAATTTGCGTCTTGTCTCGCTGCCATATTAAAACACAATAAACCACAAAACAAATATTTGTTTTTCTCTTCTCCCTGGAAGGAGAGGGCTTTGAAATCCAAACCAGCCGCCTCGTAGCTCAAATTGGGGCTGTGAAATCTAAAGTGACAAAGCATTTTTCTCTCTCCCTCTGAGTCCTTGTCCAATTTTTTTTAACCTGCTAAGAACAGCAGATGTTTCACTTTTTCATCATTTGGAAAATGAATACCTGCCTTTTTTCTGCTATTGTATATTTAATCCTTTGTGAAGGCTTGTGGTTATTTGTGGTTGTAATTAGGCTGTTTCCATTAAGGAATATTACTGCTAAATAGATCCATTACTCTAGACTCTACTTCGTCATAGGAAAATGCCCGACCACCATAGTGATTGGAAGGAGGCCCAGCCTGGAGCTCAAAACAGAAAAGACTCACACCTGAGAGAGACAGAGGCAAAATTGGAGTGCCGTCTTGTAATCTGAATCCATTTTCTGCTGCTTATATCGGTCTAGGTCAAGCTGGCTACAGGCTAAGCAAAAGAGCTATGATGTCCTTCTTCCTAGCCATGTACTTCACCTCTTCCTGGGGATCCTGAGACATTACTGGGCTAGTTAAGATACAGTATGCAAACCCTCCAGGGGGTTTTGGACTGGGACCTGGTACAGGATGGCTCCCTGTAGGATATCTCTGCAGGGAGACATGCTGATCAGAGTTCTAGTTCTGCTGGAGAAGCCCCATTACTCCAACACTGCACATTCATAACATTTAAATCTGTTCTTTCCCCAGTACTGAGATGGACAAGAATGATTTAGTTGTCCCATCAAGTTTGTTTTAAAGGTGGATTCAGCAGTTCTGGAGAAAAGGTGCTGATATTTGAACAACATCCAAACAAATACACCTGTCCCATCAGTGCTCCTTCAGAGGCTCAGTTTTACTGTCCCTCTTACTTCCACTGCCTTTCTTTTTATACATCAATGGCATTTCCCTTTCCTTTTCACAAGCACAGCACAATAATGTTGTGCTATATTTTGTTTGTATCCCATTCACAGAGCCATTGCAGTGTATGAACGGACAGTAAACAGTTCTTAAGGAGATACTCACTGTATTTGAAAAAAAGTGTATAGGATTAAATTTGCAGTGTGCACCTCGAAGGAACACACACCCAGGAAAAGCACATCTATCATCAAGTCAAAGAGGGTAACATTTAGCATGTACAATAAGTGGGGCATTATATAAGACACACATTGTCTTTTTATGGTCTGTGTTGAAAACTTTGACTCTTTTCCTCCCCGTAAGGATCACGCCAGCATTGACGGAGCTTACGGCCTGCAGCGTTTTTTGTCACTGATACAGCTGGGCTCTCCCATAAATGGGTGACACTGACACTAAGATGTCACCTGGACTTTGTTTCTTAGCGTGCCTCCACCTTCCCACCCTCGCCCCCTGGGGTGATTCCCAGCCTCAGCTCCTCTCACTCCTCCCTTTTGTATTCAGAGACTAAACAATGCCTCCCGAAGCCTCAAGGCTATTTTTACACCTCTGAGCTTTGTCATCCTCCCTCCTCCCTCTTTTGGCGAAATGTACAAAATGACAGGGCCGATCAATTGCACAAAAATATTTCGGAAACTTTGGAATAAGCGCATGTGGCCCACAGGGCTGTCCCACAAAAGACTGAAGGCCTTATTGTTGTTGTGCGCCATTATGGTGGCAGCCCATAGCGTGACAGCAGTGTGACAACAGCTCCTTTCAGATTTAATGCAGAGTGACGTATTGTTGATAATCACGAACAGATTGAGATCGTCCATGTTGCTTGTGTTAAAGAGTTCTGCAGTTGGCATACGTTATAGGGAGAAAAACCCTGTTATTATGAATATCATTCCTACAGTGTTTGATTTAGCTGATGGGAAGCACCCTCCTCAAAAATGAAGTATTACTGTCCATTATAACCAGAACGAGCTTGTTTTTCTAACTATGGTAGGAGCGGTTTTGGAAGGTCTTTCGCAGTATGTTCAGTTCAAATCAGTTTCCTAAAAGAAACATACAACTGTGTCACAGTAAACCAAGAATCCTCTGGCTGATTGACTGTGTTTAACTAAGAACCTCAACTCATTAGAAAATAATGCACTTCCTTAGATTCTCCAGTGAATTTAATAAATGCTACAGAAAAACATGCCAGTCCACAGTTTACTGGTTATGTGTCAGTGTATGAATTTGGCATTCGTTGCCTCTAACATTCTGCCCTGTCAGTGAAGCGTGCCCATGGATCTTTTTCTTCATTGTTATTAAGTGTCTTGTATCCTTTCCCTGGTCTTAACCGTGATGACAATGCTTTCCAAATCCCAATCATTTAGAATTCTGTAAACAGACCACTGCTTTCATGTGAGCACAAACTACACAGTGAATACCCTCTAATAGCGCATATCAATTGCTATTAGGACCAGGGGAAAAAGAAGAGAAAAGAGGAAAAAAAACAGGGGGGTCCGATTATCCCTGAGTCTCTAACAGTCCAAATAAATAGTACCATGTGAGTGATTTGGCCCAGATGGACACCCGAGTCCAGGGGAGTTAGAGTTGTCCAAAAACCATCAGAGTTTAGGAGGGAAGTCAGGGTACCTGCCTTACCTCAGCATCCCCTCATCATTAAGGGCTTAGTGTCCCAAATGGATTTTACAGTCGCTGCTCTGAGACACATGCCGGCATGGAGGCTCGGAGCCGCTCTAGGCTGCACAGTCCAATGAAAACCACTTGTGGAGTCAGAAGTGCACTTTTGAATGAAGGGGAACAGTGATCGCACAGTATTACACCTTTATTATTCGAAAATGTTGGCAGAACAAGTTTAAAGGGTCGGTTCATCCCAATGACAAAAAATATGTTTTCTCGTTTAGCCCTGGTGGTATACTGCCACGTAGATAGTTGTGGTTTTATGTGTCCAGATTTGGATATATATCTATTTCTGAGAATTCTGAAAAGACCCAAATAGACCAAACAACTGTGACATTGTGCTAACTCTTCCAGGCAGATAAATGGCAATTGTTCTGAATTGGGGAGATTTGTAAAATCGGAAAACTTGTTTATTTCTGTTGCCATTTTCAGCTGTAGCTGTAATGTTTATGTATACTACAGGGTTTCTCACACATTCCTTTATTTGTGGCAGGCTGCCACAGTTTAAAACATAGCACTATTGAAATAAATACTGTATATACCATGCAGTTATTCATTGCACTCTGGCCACTGTTGTCACAAGTGTGTTATCAGTGCAGAACACTAGGTGCAGTGAAAGTGAAACGTAGTCCTTCATTGTGCTCGGTCTAAATGTTTGCATTCACTCACTCCACACTCTGCTGCTCCTCTCATTTATCGATCTGATCACTGCTACTGAGGAATATAATATAAACATATGATTTAGCTATTTAGCTACATAAATTTTGATTCTGTGGGAAAAGCTGTACTGTATAATTAAACACAGTTGTCCAACCTAACTAATATTTCTGCTATGCCTTTTTTATGTTCTGTGTTGCTTTTGCTAGTGTCTTTTATAAACCAAACTACTGGCATGGAAGCTAAGCAATATACTGCTGTATGCAACACACCAAAAAAAAAAAAAAAAAAAAAAAAAAATCACCATTAGTTTATGTGTACACTATATTTGGAATATTTTCACCACCTTACTCATTAACCAATCCAGGCTGCAGTAGACAAGCAACTCTCATTTTCTAAAATGACGGAGTCTGGTGGCTTTGAGATGATGGCTTCAGTTCCTGTCATAAAGGGCTGCATGACAGTTAAGTGAAGTGGGGAAATAATATCAATACAGCAGACACTAAATTTGATAATGATTTTTTTAGGTGGCTAGAGGCAGTATTTGCTCAGTGGTGTGTCATACAAGGGTTGTGTACCCAAAAGTTATGATAAACAAGCATTGTGAGTGAGCCTATAAAATAAGAAGAATGGAATTATCTTGTGGTGTTCACAAGATAAAAAAAGAAAGTTACATTTAAACAAGACTAAACAGTTATGTTAGTGTGAGGCTGTACTTAGGCACAGCATGCTAATGTCAGCATGCTAACATTCTCACAATGTATGTTAGCATATGCATGCTCACCATCATAGTCTTGTGTGTTAGCATGCTGATAAGTGAGCACAGCTGAGGCTTTTGGAAAAGTCATTTTGCTGATATTTGGTCATAAACTAAAGAATTAGACCAGTTAAAATAAACCTGTGCAACAAATTTGATGTGTCATGGGCTGGCTTTGAGGCCATGACAAATGAGGGAAGCACATGTGGGAGTTAAAATTAAAAGAAAGGAATATTATCTAACAAAAGTTGGAGCTAACAAAAGACACTGAGTGAAAAACACACCGCCAGACAAACTAGAGTAATGCAAAAAGTAACTACAGCCAAGAGAAAAAACATCATGATGTGATGCCAGGGAGAAGAAGTCTGCCAAGAGAAGACCAGGATGGGGCGGGCTTTATAGGAACCTGGAGACAGTGACCAGCTGCCTCCAATTCCCTCATTGAACCTCCAGCTCAACCAGCCAGGAACCATGAATACTGAAATCAACACATTTCATTCCCGGTGGAAGCACAATGTGCTGCACAAAGTGTGTGGTACAAGTTGCAGTCACATAACAAGCTGTCAACGGACTATAAAACCAAATCAAATCCATAAAGAATAAAAATAAAACTCATAAAAGGAATTAAAACTGATAAAAAATATATATAAAATAAAAGAGGATGATACATATGAATTCAAATAAATGAAAGAACTATAAATAGAATAATATAGGATAAACTGACCAAAAAAAACAACAACACACAAGTTAAAAAAAGAGCAAAAATAGATAGACCAATTAATCAGTAAAAGTAATAACACACCTAAGCTAAAACCAGCAACAAAATAAAATAACATAAAATATCTTCAATTTAACTGTCAAGCTGGCTCATAGCTCACAAGCATATCAAAGCGATATTAGGGCACCTGACCGTGTGAAGCCTTAAAACAAGCAGTACCATTTTAGAATCAATTCTAAAATTCACAGGAAGCCAGTGTAGTGACTTCAGCACAGGTGTTGTGTTGTCAAATTTCTTTGTTCTGGTTACAACACAGCAACAAGGCAATACACCCAAGCCCTGGCAGAGGCCCTGGGGCTGTAACACATGGCAATCCAACCAAAAGTTATCAAAAATCATTAGGATCTTTCAACTGAGAAGTATGAATACTATGAATACTACTACTGAAACTACAAAATTCCATGGTAACCTATCCAATAGTTGTTGAAATATTACACTCTGGGCACTTTAGGCTGCACAAAGACACACAGACTGACAGTACCATCCCTTGAGCCATACATGGCTAAAAGATTTAACAGAACAATGCCTTTCCAAAAACATATTTTGGACAATTCACAGACCTTACTATGTGCAGTTAGGAAGAGGTAGTCCCTGTGCATCTGTTGACAGGGAGGTCTGTGGATTATCTGGAGTAACAGGGATGCTGTGTCTGGTAAGAGTTGTTTTCTGTCTGTCTGAGCTGTTTCTGGAAAAACAGAATTTTTCAAATGCAAATTTTCACGACAAGTGAAATTCCATTCACCTCTGTTGCACTGGGGTTGAGTCAGAAACAGCACGAGCAGATCTTTTAAGAAAAAAAGAAAAAAACAAAATTATCTGCATGACTACATACTCTCGAGGTGAGTGAGAGGTTATGTATTTCAAAATCAGTGTGAACTCATTTAATGTTCAGAATAGACAGGGCATCCGACAGAATGAGTGTCCTGTCAAATCTTCCCATCAGGGCAACGTCTGCCTCTACAGTCGGCCTCATTTGTGTGTGTAAATAAGTCTGAGCCACGGCCACACTGGGCAATGGAAATGAGCCACAGTGTGTCAACATCCAAGCAGCAATTTGGATCAACTTGCTCTTCCTGCCCCGATTAGGATTAGGCCACGGTGACAATGCTGACGGGATGACTGGACGGTCTGTCAGCCTCTCACTCTCTTAGTTTGATAGTTTTATTTTTATGTGTCTGCCTTTAGCTTGCTTAAAAAAAACTCTTGGAGAGACATTAAAAATCAGCCAACATCTGTCTACCTGTCAGCCGCGCTGACCTGCTGACATAAGTTTTTGTAATTTAATATCACAGAGAAAACGTAGTGACCTCGTGTCGCCACCAGCCTTCTGTCACAGTGTTGGGAGGGAGTGTAGCGAGGCCAAGTGAGTCCAGAGAAACTGCGTCCTGCTTCTTAGTCATGGGCCTGTATGTCTAAATGCAACAGCACATGGAAATGTTTGCAGTGGAGCTGACCCCAAGCTGCCCAGTCAGTCCTGTTTGCGGGAGATGGAGCCTGTCTTTTATCAGTCCCCATTAGAGGGGACAGGGCTCGGGTGTGAGTGTGCGTCGGTGTTTGCATCTGTGTGTGTGTGTGTGTGTCTTGCTTGAGCAGCCACATTAATCTCCATGAGTGAGTGCTAGCAGGTGTTAACCTATGTCACTCCTAATCGCCATGGCAACAGAGTCGTGGCACCTGGAGGTGTCTGTGAGGCTGTCATGTTTTGATCATGCACACACACACACACACACACACACACACACACACACACAATACAATATAAAGTGTGACAACATAATTGCTATTAAAATAATTTTGGGAGATATGCTTATTTGCTTTCTTGCAGAGAGTTAGATGAAAACATCGACACCAATCTCATATGTTTCCTAACATGAAGCTGAAGCCAGCAGCCAGTTAGTGAAGGAATAAAACTAGAAACAGCTAGAAGGCTCTATCTAGACGTGGGATCAAGTCATGGTTTTGCAAGTTACAACTAAGTCTAAAGTCTCTGCACTCAACTCAAGTCCTAAACTTAGAGTTTTAAGTCCTTAAATCGTAAATTGAAAAACAAGTTTTTTGAAAAGTTACTGAGCTGTTAAGCTGATGTTAGCTAAGCATTAGCTCAATATCTTTTGTTAATATTATCCTAGACTTACTATTTTTTGTGTGACTTCATGAAGTTGGAAGTTGTTTCGTTTTCATCTGTAATTTTTGACCTGCACGTTTTCCATACTGCAATCTGTTTTTTGTCGACCCCTCCACTGTACGCAAACAAAATTTTCTGTGGGATCATTTCTTCAAACTGGTGCTCAGTAACATAGTGTACATTCTTCGTGGTTTTCTCCTGCAGCTTAACTGTAGGCTTTTGGATTGGTTTAAATAAAGATCTTTTTTTTGATAAGCTGTGGTATGGTCAACAAAAAACCCCAAAATAAAGCATGCAAAACATGCAGGTCGGATATTACAGGCAGACACCGACCAACCACCAACTCTGATCAACATTTAAAGCTGTACAAAAAACACTAAGTTGAGGCTGATATTAGCAAATGTATGCTTAGCTAACATTATTATTCTGTTGTTAAAATGTCTTTACACTTGGTTTATGACTTGTTTGGGACTCAAAACTTTAAGTTTAAGACTTTGGGTTTAACTTAGGACTCGCGTGATTTTGCCATGGACTTGACTTGGTGCTTGTCAGTCTTCACTTCAGACTTGAATTGGGACTTGAGTGCCAAGACTTGAGACTTGTGATTTTCAAAAACAAAAACTTGGTCTCACTTCTGTTATCAAGTCAAAATGCCCAAGTCCTAGTAACATCAAGTCAATGATGTTAAAGTCCAAGCCGACTTGCAAGTCAAGTATAAAACCATTCAATTTTTGACTCAATCTGACTTATGTCCAGTTGTGTGACTCGATTACACTTGAGGTAACAAAATCCATCTATTGGTGATTTCAATAGCATTAAGTAAAAGAACAAAATAAAAGGTAAAGAAGAAAAACAATTTTATGAAAGATTCAGTCGTCTCTTGGAATAATAACCGACAAAATGCAAGAACAGCATCATTTGCTCCAAGGGCAGCATCAATTCATCCTCTGTAGGCTCTTAAGCACATGATGAGACTATCTTTTGGGATCAACTTCAAAATATCTTCCTTACAGTGTAATCATTTCAGCTGAGGTCAAGTACTGATGGTTTTCGGGAGAGCTCTCTTAATGCACCCTTAAGTCCTCTGGCTCTTTGGCTACATTCGTCTGGCAGACAGAACTAAGCGATGGCTTGTGGAGGAAATGCTCTGGGAGGACTCTGGGCTGGAATGCGGCGCGGTGCGCTCCCAGAAGGCCGTGCTGCGGAGGCCCCAGTGTGGCTGCCACACGCCGTGATTGCCAGGGGTCACTGCCCGAGCCCGGACCCTTCAGCTCTAGACTCACAGTGCATGATTTGGGGTTCACATGTCAGAATTTTTCTCCACTTCTCGGCCAACAACCCCCAACCATCATCCTCTGGGGACTGTAAGAAGTCGGAGGATGTGTGCAACTGAGTGTCAGATAAGCACATTCAGATCGGAGATAGGAAAAGAAAAATTAGGAGTGAGATAGAGAGTGACACGGAGAACAGTGAGCTGTGTTGCAGCAGCGTTGTTTACCCTCTGAAGGAGGTGATGGTGAAGCCGAGCGCGGCTAGCTAATGCTGGGTGGCAGCTCTCTGAGGCCGGGCCCCCTGGGCTTTCTGTTGGCTGGCCCAGCTGTCATTTTTCTAATGATTTCTTTATTTTGCAGGAAGAGCTTGTCGCCAGGGGAAACGCGCCACTTCCGGCATGGGGAAACCCGACGCTGGGCCAGGCTGACGCTACGGACCCGCTACGTCTGCAGCCACATCACAAGGGACCAACACACCCTTTCATCCTGCCCGTGTTTCTTTGCTTTCTTTCGCCCTCTATCCACACAGTCATCAGTATCAGCCTTTCTTTTAGAGCTCCCATTTGTCCTCGGGGGGTTTAGCTTTACTTCTCAGTAGTAATAGTTTTCTTTTGACTTCTAAATGATTATTTAGGATTCCATTTTGTAGCACATAACAGTGTTGCTGATAAGATGTAATGACTTTTGTAAATAGCAGCATTTTCCAAAGTGCATCATATCCTTTTAACCCTTTGAAACCTAAGCAAATTGGCTTGATTAATTTCAAACATGGGAAGAAAGCAATGAAAAACTTAAGAAGAAATGACTGGCATTTTTGCAAGAAATTAAAACAAAAAAAAGGGCAAGAAAATGACCAAAAAAACACAATAAAGGGAAGTCAAAAACAAACAAGAAAATAACCTGAAAAAACTGCATAAAATATTTCTAATTATTTAATTATTATGATAATAGAATAGTTTTCTAGACATTTTCCCTAGATTTTTTATTTATAGTTTTTTAATATGAATCTAATTTTTCAATTTATTTTTAAAAATCTAATTTAAATTATACTTTTTAAATTTTTTTAAAATATTTTTTACATTTTTTGCCAAGTTGCTCATTGTCTTTCCCCCCATATTTTGCCCAATTTGTCCAAATATTGTGAAAGGCCTGAACTCAGCACATGAAAAGTGATGTCAATCCAGGTTTCAATGGGTTAATTGTTTTTTGAAAGGCAACACTTTAAGACTGATTAATAAACCTATTATTTTGCAAAATTGTACTCAAACCTATTATTAAGCATGACTGATTTTTTCCGCTGTTTTTACGAAATGGTTTTGTAACTTCATGGCAGATAAACATACCAATTTCAATCATAATCGGACGCATTAAAATCTTTTTGACCACATTTGAACCTTGCGATTGATTTTGTAGCGTATCTGAAATCCATTAGTGATTTTGGCCCTGGACGGTGGGATCGGGGGTGAGCGGGGTTACAAGCCCTGATCTCACCCTGGTGAAGCTTCTCTCTGAGGGCGAGCTCCCTCAGATCCCCAGAGCCCTTGCCTTTCTTCCAGCCCCTCCATCAGAAACCTTGAGAGGGCCTTGAAGGAAAGAAAACCCCCTTCCCTCCCCTCCCTCTCTCTCTGAGCCGAGCATAATCAGGCCCAGCCTCCCAATCATGAAACCCAAGTTGAGCGCGACTTACAGCAGTTCCCCGTGCTTCTCTCCAGGCCCCTGCTGCTGATTGTTCCAGAAACAACAGATGGAAATTGTGAGCGTAAACATGTAAATATTGCAGGAGTCATGGCTGAGAGCAGCGCGGAGCAGAGGTCCTCTCCGCCATCACAGGGAAGCTATTACAACATGAAACGGAGCAAAGCCTTCAGAAAACAACCACTTTGTGTCAGAAGTGATAGCTGTCAGGATCCAACACACAGAAGCATAAACACGCACACACACACGTAAACACACACAGTCCAACCAGACCGACATAAAAGAAAGACTGAAATCAAGCGTATGTGAATGGTTAAGGCTGAGTCAGTTTTTGGTCGGTCTAATCTGATGAACAATGCTGCAAACAAAGAGGGGGATGACTCAATTCTGAAAAGTCAAATTATCAGACGGAGTACTTCAAACAGACAGAAACCATTCATTATCAAAGATTTTCTAACAATTGAAATATGTTGTTGTGTATATAAAAAAAAAAAAAAATACATGACCTAACTAAAATGGAATACTGTGTATGTGTGTGTGTGTCCTTTATGCAAAATTGCTCTCATTTTAATAGATCTTAATTGTGGTTGAGCAATCTATACAGGGGCACCTGAGAGTCAAAGCATGCAGCACAGTCGAAATGTAAACATTTTTGGAGACTGATTGGTATCCAAACCGCAGGACCGTTACCTGTCAAGTCCGAGCAGCGCGTACTAACTTGATGAGATGTGTGTGTGTACGTGTGTGTGTGTGTGTGAATGTGTGTATGTACATGATTATATATGATTGAAACCGAGGCCTGCTCGAGACACTAAAAAAAGCTCTGGTTAAAATCAGAGCGTGCTGCTCCGCTCCAGACTGACAACGCCATCGTATAATCTAAATTCTCTGAGATTTCATTTCTGACAACGCAGAAGAAAAAAATGTAAATGAGCAGAGAGCGAGTCTTGATGAGACAGGCAAATGTTGTTTTTTTTTTCTAGATTATATGATGGTCCCAACCTGGGAGTTGACATTTGAAATTGTGTGTGTGTGTGTGTGTGTGTGTCTGTGTATGTACATAAATATATATGTATATATATTTATATATACATGTATATGTAGACATAACTGTGGGTGGCAGACATTTGCGTTTAATTTTTTAAAAGATTTTATAGACTACAAATTGAGTGAAAACTCAAATATATAGATTTATTTGTAATTAAAATCATCCTCCTTTCTGAAATTATCATTAGTAAATGTAATCATAAAAACAAACTGCAAGTTTGATTAATAACGACTCTAGCCTTATGGTTAACTGCATACCTGCTTTAGGTTTGCATATTTGTGTAGTGTCTTTTATGCTGGACTTACTATGATAAATAATATTTATATTAGAAAATGTGTTTTCAAATTTGGAATATTTTTCGGAGGGTAGGAAGGGGGCAGACCCCAGACCCCAGATTCGGTCCCTCTCAATGTTGAGTCATGGCTAAAGCCTTGCATTTACCAGATATGTTTCTGTCGACTGTAAAATAAATCATACACGACGTTTTGGAAAGCTGTCTGTCGTATTATTAGCATTAAACAGTGCGCCAAAAGTCAAAAGAGTTTTTTTATTTCCACAGATTGAAACCTTGAAATCACACTGAGAGTTTCCGTCTTCAGCTGTGACTAAACGCTGCTCACTACATAGCATTGCCATTGTGTAGTCTGTGAGCTCCACCATTAAAGCCCAGTGATTGACAGCTGGGCCCGGCCTGGAAACTCTGTTGGGGGCTCAACACTATGGGGAGGCTGCCATTGATATCCGTTGTGTAATTTTCTATTGGCAGGTGGGTGATGGCTGTGATTAAATCTGGGCTTTAGCCCCTGCCATCAGCATTATTGTGTCGGGATTCCCCGAGTCCCTGCTCTGAGGATCCTCTGTCACATTCTGTCATGCCAGCTTTGGACCCTGCCAGCTGGCCCCGTGGCATGGCATAACACAGACTATGCTAGCCCCACAAGGGCCCCCGCCTATGCTATCTCTCACACACACATACACACACTCTCAATCATGCCCTCTCACTCTTTTTCCTCTCCCACCCCCCATCAGCCACCATTTAAAGCCCAAAGCTGTCATCCGGCAGCACTGTTTTATTTATTTTAGTCCTCTTGAGCAGTGCATCTGTCCATCATGCTTTTGCAGATCAGCTGGGCACAGCCACTGATGGCGCAGCAGGGTCACACCAGGTTTACAATGTAATTTGCGTGGGCCCGCTACGTGGGTGTTAGTGATTACTGCTAAACGTCTGAGACGTGCAGGTCTGCTCTTGGTGGGCACAGACTGGGACAGCGGCTAAAGGTCAGGCGTGCTAAAACAGAGACACTTCCTATTGATGTCTGACTGGAGTGTTTGTCTAAGAGCAAGGAGGCGAGGAGAGCACAGCCACTCTCATTGGCTTTGGCTGAGGCCACTTTACTTCACACACATAATTGGAGAGGCTTCAACACGAGTTTGAATCATCTCTGGGCCGTCAACATCATAATTACCCCATTTGCTGTCCAAACACTGACAAATTATTCTGAGCTAATCTGACCTTTTCTGAAAGGGCAAATACGGTTGATTCAAATACAGAGACACAAACTAATAACTGCAAATAACTAAAGAAAAGTAGCTTGATAGTGAAGAACTATCATAACGTTAGTCTTTCTATTTGATTGTTTGCATGGTTTTATAATCAGCTGTATCAATGTGTGTATGTGTATTTAAAAATCAACAAAGCTTATGCAACAGAAATGATTTAAAGTTTTTTGGATGTGACCAAGAGATTAACGCAGGGACATGACATGACCCTGCATCATGAACAAATTGCACATGGGTAAACCATGTGCAAAGTAAGTTTGCTTTCTTTTCCTTTCCGTTTTTTTTTTTTTGTATCGCCTTCTTTTCCAACAATAGTTGTAATTTTAAATTATAACACACAAATGCAAATAAATATGCTTTCATTTTTATACACAAATCAAATATGTATTGAAATATTTTAAGTTTCTCAAGTATTAAATTATTATATAAATGTAATCCAAATGATATATTTAAACCTTTTTAAAAACCATATACTGAATATGTAATATACAGCAGTATGCATGTCCCTCTTGCATGTGTGCTGGTGTGTGTTACCCCTCACAGTTACATTAGAATATTATATTTCCATACGGCTCAGCTTTCTCTCATTTTGTGTGGTGACTGAGGTGGCTGACTGATTCAAAATTAGCCTGCGACACGTCAGGTGCGTACAGTATATCATCAGCGCAGTGACCTCTTGAATAGCACACCTCATGCTGTGAATGTGTCAATATTATGAAGTGCTGTCATCTGATCTAATGGGGTCCATGTCAGTGGACAAGCTGTGACCCATGCCTACACACACACACACACACACACACACACACACACACACACTGAGGGATGGAGCTTGTGTCGCCCTGCCTATTCCTGGCTATTGTTTTAACAAAATGGTTTACCCATGTGCAATTTGTTCAATGCTGTGTATGACTGGAGACGTATCTGATTACATTTTTCCTCGCAATAAGACTGTGGCTTACGCAGGCGCTCAGTTGACAGCAGCGTTTTCCTTCGTATTTGCAGATTCAGTGACAGCGCGCTTGTTTTGTCAACTCTAAATCCGGGCCAGAAAGTGAAAGGTATTGCAGCGTTTGCCTGTCTTTCCTCCGCCTGTCTTTGGAGCAACTTGTAATGCAATGAGCTATCTTGGAACACACCATTACCCCAGATGAATCTGGTGTAAAATCACAATCTGTATGTGTGTGTGTGTGTGTGTATGTGCACCCACGCCGTGTGTGCATTTTCATGCTTGACTGCACATGCCTGTAAAAAGCAACAAATGCCAAAACACACATGATGTGTGTTCAAAGAGGGCCCGTCTGTCTAATTTCAACGCCGCCGACATTCACAAAGACGTGGAAAAATAGATGTTGAAAATCATCATTATTACCGCTTGTTTTTATTTCATCTGCTGCAGCACAGTGTCTGCCATTGATGTTGCCTACATCTGACTCTCTTTATTGTTTACCTTTAGTATCTATATCTGTTTACCTTGGGTGTGGGTGATTCCTTTGGGTGCTTAAAATGATTTCGCTGATGACCTCATCCAGTACACACACTTGTCAACTGGGAACTGGAATTCATACAGAACATTTTCTGTTTTTTTGAAAGTGGATGTAAATGATATATTTTCTCACATAGCTGAATAGTCTGGAAGTCAGGAGGGTTGTCACAGAGGTAGCCAGCTCAGCTCAGCTGGCTCTGCTCACAGACATGCATGCTGGCGGCGTGCTCATCACAGACGGTAATACTGTCAAGTGGAAGGGTGTCTTTGTGCCACATACCGAGGCTCTGACGTACACTTATGATGTCTACAACTGACACCGATCCAAACACATCAGACAATCACATTCATAATTTGTTAAATGCGTGAAATAATTCTGAATGATTTCCTCTCCACATACACACAGACTCACACACCGGCTGTGTCTGGGACTCTGCGAATCCCAACGGTAAAAAGCCACATTAAAGGTGAGTGTTGTTATTCTGCCTTCAGTCCTGCTAGACTCATCAGTTATCCTCTATGGCCTCCAGGATGTCTGCCATCCCCTCCCTCCTGTTTGTTTTTAGAAAAATCTCAAAGTAGGAGTATGGAGTGGGTGCGTCTGACACAAAAGTAAAAACACATCTTTCATGTCTAAATAAATCTGACAAAGAAATGCTTTATGAACTGCCACCTGAAGGTAGTCCTAAAAGTCGTGGTGAGCAAAGTGGCCATAACGTTTAATCCAATTGGCTTCCTAACCGTCTTAGCAGATGGTCGGCTGTAATATGAAAGTTATTCACCCACTCACTACGGCAGTGTGTCTGTTATATCACCATGTCCTGTTATTCTTTATGGCTTCCATAGGCACTAAAGAGGAGAGAAGTTATTTTCTTTTCATTACTTCTCTCTCTTGGGGGACTGCGAGACTTGGTCCAGCTCTTCCCCTTCAGTCCAGAAATTCTTTTCAATTAAAGGCCTATCCTACCAGATGGTAGAGACATTAGGCCGGTGCTCTGTTGATGTGCTGCCCCTGCAACCGATGGACAGCCATTTCATTTACCAGGCAGTAAATCTTAAGGCACCTAATGCCCTGCAGCATAGGCCCGCCAGCACCCGACAACACACACCAGCCCAGCAAAAGTGTAACGCGCCGCACTGAACTTTTTTTACAATCCTCCGCTCTCTCAATCACACATGTATTGTCTTTGCCACGGATCAATTAAAAGGATGAGGTCTAAAAAAAGGGGCTCCATTTGTAGAGTGGACGTCCTCTAAGAAGCGAAACAGCAGCAGAGAGCATTGGAAGCGTGAATAATTTATCCCGAAACCCTATCACAGTGTTTGTATCAGTTTCCATCATAAAGCTTGGCGAGGGAGAGGGGGTGGAGGGGAATACATCAGCCCGTGTGACAGGCTCTGCAGGGAGGGTACAGTAGAGGGTCTTCTGGGCAACCACATACACATAAATCCACTCGCTGTCACCGGAGGAAGAGGATGAGAGGAAATGGCACAGTGAGAGCGTGGCAGACGGACTTTGCCAAACCTTATACGATGAAAGACATTTTAAAGAGCCTTTTTTACATTGGCAATCATAGATTTTTTGAGCTGTAAAGGCCTTGGTGATAGTTTCATGTCTTTTATGGCCATAAACCTCCTGAATGTATAAAAGAACCTCATCAACAAAAGAATTTACAGTTTACAATTTACAGTGTATTCTTTGTTTTACTGGGGCATGTGAAAGCACATGAAACACTAGGTGATGCAGATGATTGCAGCGTTTTTTTTTTGTTTTCTGTTTTTTTTTGCAAAAAGTGTAATATCTGCTGCAGCTGCTGCAAAAATATACACGGAGAAACTTCTGGAATCACGATTAATTTCTTCCCCACTTAATCCAGACTTTGTTTATCAATGAGCGGTATGTTCTGTATGTGTCAAAATAGACACCGCATACTTCTCACAGTTTGGGGAGCTGGAATGAACTTCACTGTGGTGAGATACCTGTAAGAGAGGCTATCTCTCATCGCTCTGTTTTCCTTTGTGTTCTTACAGACATGATCATTTTGCATTTGGGAGTGATTCCATAATTCATGTACCAGACAATGATTACTTATCAAAGGAAATTGCCATGGATGTTAAATTTTGCATATATATTTTTGCTATTTCTTTTGCTTGCTTGAAATATGATGAGAAGCAGAGATGCTCGATGGACAGGGAGGCACTGCCTGTTATGCTGCTTTGCTCTTCTGTATAAAAGGCACGATTGCTAAATGGGGGAACGGAATTGTCTCGCATTAGAGCCAACAACAGAGATAGTAACAATGCTGCATTGAGGTCTGTGTTAAAGGGACAGCTGGCAAGACAAGATCATAAGCGGGACAGTTTTTTATCAATGCGTTCTCATCCCAAATCATCATATAATGCCACTTTGCAGTGGACTTCAGCGTCTACACATTATGCTCCAGGTATCCTTCTGCGTCTGCTCTTTATGCTCTGGGATGCCGCTATGTCAACATAACCACATGGTGGGATTACGCTGCACATGGTTATGTGTAGGCAACAACAGCACATGGAAACCAATGCTGGGACATCAAAAAACACACATGCTGGCACAGATGGTTAGGATGTGGCAATGTGAGCACAGATTAGGTTAGGTTTCGGGGAAGGAGGCACATGGTAAGGTGTAAAAAAACATTGCACATGGGAATCATACAGCGAAACAAACAGCAGACTCCCACATGAAAGTCTGGGGTTTGTTGGACCCATCCATTTAAAAGCAGCTAGCAGCAGTTAGTAGCTTGCTTAAATAAGAACAGCTGCTGTAAATGCCAAAAAATGGGATAATAAAGAGATTAAGAAGCTCCTTACACTCCGAGGAAAGTACAAGATCAGCTGAGGGATGGTAAGTGATTGTTATTGTCATGTTATTGTTTATAAAGCGCTGCAGACACAAGTTGTATGCAACATGAGAGGCAGATGCTGTTGTGTTAAAGGTCATGCCTGTCATTCCTCCTTTGCTTCTGCAATGCTGGCACACTATCTACAAATCACACAAGGGAGCTGCATAATGCTGACATGGTTCTGTGTAGAAATGCAAAGACTCTGCATTCGTTGTTGTAAATGCATTCTGCGTAAAAAAGGCTATAGATGGCAAAATGCAGAAATACATCAGGTTTGTCTTTCAAAAACACGCAGACATTTTCCTTCCCTCAACTGCAGAACAAAAGAAAGATTTAAAGAGAGTCTTGTCCCTAAAGGAAAAGAGGGTCTAAAGATGTAGATGGATATTGTTTCCTCTCGCCTGTACAGCTGATTTTATGGTTATGTATTTGAAGGCCAGCTATTGTGTAAATACTGTCTCCACTGTTTCTTGAGCATGAATGCAGATTTGATATTTGATACCTGACAAATACAGATCTGTCTTTTGTGTTGATTTACGTCTCTATCAAATGTCTGCTTTATATACAGTAGCTTGGAATATAAGGATATATTATATATATGTACATGTATGATATTTTTACCCTGGGAAAACAGAATTCAAATGTGTTTTGATGAAGGACATCATAGCTCATTTGCTACCCATTTCCTGTCACGTTTGGAGACTTGTAAAAACAGAGCTCCTGGTGAGTGAGTGAAAAGCAGCAAGTCTGAGCTCACCTCGGCTCTCGTCCTGGCCAGCAGTTGCAGCCCACAACTCCCACTGTTCCCAGCTGCCGAGGCGGAGAAGGGGAGCTGGGGACTGACTGGCTTGCTACTGCCAGCAGGCTGACCGCGATCTGCGTCTGAAGCCTGCGCCAAACCTCCCCTGTCCCAGCGGAAAGTGCCATTTTCTGCAAGAGCGAGAGAAAGTCTGGTTTTAGAAGGAGTAGGCAGCTTGTTAGGCAGCTCTGCCTTTACCCACTACTTGTTCAAACGGGAGCACTGGGATATTGGAGGAAATCCCACAGAGTTGAAAAGAGACTCAGTCAAAACAAAGGGTCCTGTCACAGCCGTAGCCCACAACCATTTTCACACATTGTTCTACCTGGTAAAGGTGTTTGCAGTTACTTTACTTATTAAATGCATGGGTGGAAAAGGTGATAAGTTATTTTACATGAAGTATTTTAATGTATTTAACATCTAAGGGAAAATTCCAGTTTATTACAAATTAGGTTTTCAGACCTTTTGGCCGATGACACTCGCATGTCTTTAGGCTGTAAGAGTAAGCTCATAGTAAAAGTATTAGAACACAACCAGGAGACATTTAGCTCAGCTTTGCTTAAAGACTTGAAGCAGGGAAAAACAACGGCAGAAGTTCTAACTTTTTTTTTTTAATTCATCCACCAGCATCTCTAAAACTTACTGACACATGATATATTGGGCCTTGTACAGCAACATTCAATTAATTTTCTCTTAATATTCTGTAAAGAGAAAAAGAACAGAGGTCAGCTGCAGATCCACCAAATGTTCTTAACCATCTAAATCTGCTATTACCCAGTTGTGTTGAATGATGAATCCCACTTGATTATAAATCGGAGGTTCCTGGCCAATTGTTATTAGCAAAGGTAACGTCCCTTAAACACTATATAAGGGCAGGGGTTGTGTTGTGTGCAAATACTCTTGCCCCTGTATACTCAAGAACTGGAGAGCTGCCACTGGAAAAAGGTTGTAGTTAGAAGAAATTCAGTAATGAAACCAAAGTACTGTTAAAGTGACTCAAACAAAGTAAACATGTAATTTTTCAGAGGGTCAGTACAAAGCAGCAACCTCCAGGGCTGAAGACTCAAGCCAACTTAAAAGTGCCAAACATCACTTCCTTGAATGGACACTTGAGGCTGGCTCCAAAAGTGATTGAATGTTAATATGCACAACTTTACTCTAGAAATAAACATGGCTTATACAAAAACATGTTTTGGTCTCTATAGTTAAAATGTAATAATCCAGTCATTATAATCAATCATAATTATAATACTGAAATTAAAATTTGCCGTTCCTCGGTTTGGTCAAATAATTTGTGATTTGCAAAACTGTTCTTTTTTTTTCTTATCTTGGTGAAAGTGCTCTTGACCATCAAAAAAAATATCTTATCTTAAATAAGTGCAAAAATAAGAAAACATTTGTACATTTGTAAACAGAAATATAAAAAGTAAAAAGTTGTCATTTTCTGGGGACTTATGTGTTGAAACTATTTCTTGACCGGGAGCACTGAATTGCTGGGACATTGTTATCACCCTGAAGAGAAGACAAATAAAGAAGACTAAAAAAATCACTTGACCAGGGTGCTCAGTGATAAAAAAATAGCTCAGACAGCGCCCAACTAACTGTTTCATCCTGCATTTCATCTGTATGCTGAGCTAAGCTAGTCATCTCCTGGCTGTAGCTTCATAATCAGTGGACTAATATGGGAGTGGTATTGATCTCCTTTTCCAACTCTTGGCAAGAAAGAAAATATTTGAATTTCCCAATCTAAAATTCTTCCTTGTTGTTGTAAATGAATTCTGAATCGGAATAGGATTAACTTTCCTGGTGGATGTGGGAACACCAGTGTTGTTACATCAGACATGACTTCTGTATGTCCATCTCTTGTCCTGCATGTAACATATGAGTGTGGTGTCTGTCTTTTTTTTCCTTTCAGACAGAGGGGTTTGAGGGTGAAGTGTCATTTTACTCAGCATCCATAAATAGAACGTGCGGCGCGTATCCCCCATGGAGGTGAATGCATATCATGTTAGCAGGGCTGAGTAGGTGCTAACCTGCTGCTGGCAACCTCCACACTAAACAATACTTGTTACAGAGAAACACAGAAATTGGATCACTGTTGTGTGAAAAGTGAACTAATGTTATGTGGAGTAAAACACAAGAAAGTGTAACGCAATCTAATGCTTATTGTTGTTGAGGGCTGGTTCCCCTGACGGAATTACATTACCAGTAATTGAATAACAACAGCCATGTCTTTAGATTGGATAGTGTTATATGTCCGATATGGCAAAATTCTCAACCAGAATAATATTAAAATCAAATTTTGAATGTTTCTCCTTCTCCAAATAGAATAACTACAAAAAAATCAACTAAACTAATAAAACATCTTGCATGTTTCCTGTTTTTATTTAAATTAAAATTGAAGGGTTACCAAATATAGTTATACTTAATTTCAGTCAGGTGTGAAAACATAAGCAAAAACAACCCACTATTCAAATTGGCCACAATTTGCGATGCTGTCTTAGTTTCAGATGTGCAGTGACAATACTGTTCATGGGAAACATAGTTTATCTTACAGGTCCAGTGTGTTGTATTTAGGGGCATCTATTGGCAGAGATAATATATAATATTCATAACTGTGTTTTCATTAGTATATAGTTACTTCAAAATAAGAATTGTTCTGTTTTTGTTACCTTAGAACAAGCCTTATATATCTACATATGAATCAGGTACCTCTTCAAGATGTTATGTTGTTGTACAGTAGCCCAGAATGAACAAATCAAACACTGCCTCCTTATGGGTCATTTGCGTTTTTGCCGTGGCCGCTGTATTTCTGCCACACACTTGGCCAACAGGAGTTTTGGTGCCATGCCATTGCTCTAACAGCCAAAATGATTCTGATGCTAATAAGTCCAAAAATGTCACATTGGCCTCGTCCATTGAGTCATTTCTTGATCTGACAGGACTCAAGTTTCATCTGGCAGCAATCTGCAGTCTTACTGCTAGATGCCATCAAATCCTATACATTAGACATTTAAGGTGAGACTTTTTACTTTTGTTGAATAAGAGCTACTGCTAATTGCTAAACTGTTGCTAAAGCATTTAGTTAAAATAGTGATTTAACAGTTACCTAAAATGCTTAACTACTGTAAAAGTAGTACACATGGTTAAGTCATGAAAGTCAGCAAACTAAATCCGTAATGTGCTTTATATGGCAAAAATTACCTAAAATTTAGCTAAAATTAGCCACATAAGCTACTGATAATACCAGACGACGTAGCAGCAAAAACTTCTCAGTGTACCGAATTGAACAACAGTGTGTTTTACTTAGAGTTCAATTTTTAAACTTAAAAGGAATAATGTGCAATTTGTTCTGCCAAAATTTTTGTAGTCTTGATTTAAAGACAAGGGTTTGACCGGAGGTTTGTTAAAACAAAAAAATTCTGAGCTAAATGTCAGTCTGATACTATCTTACAGTTTTACTAAAGTGTTGCCAAGATTAAATCTGTAACAAATTATCTGATCCTGTCTGTTCTTTGCAGGCTTAATCATCCCAGACCCTTAAATACAGACCGGGCCTTGTGGTTAGGCGAGTAACAATGTGTAAAAATTACACGCATTAAGACAGTGTCAATTACAGAAACCTCAACATTGCTATTAACATTGAACAGACACGCCATGCTTTGACACCGTACACGCCCTGATATTTACCTGAGCCGGTGATGGAAAGTCATTCGCAAACGAAAAAATAACCCGGGGCATCGAACAAGTTGCCTGAGAAACCACTAACAAGTCTGCTTCCTTCCGAAACACCCTACCCCCCCCTCCAGTAAAATTCTGCAAGCTACGCCAGCGAACATAAAGACATAAAGACGTGATAACTAATATAGCCTTGGCTACCTCTACGTGCCCTGCAGTCACAAGCCTATTGTTGTCGTGCTCTTTTGAAGCCTGGGAAAAATATCAAAGTGTTGGAGGCTGACAGAGCTTTGAACAATTAGATCTTGGCTTGGTGACAGGAAAACCTTAGACAACAGGAGAGAGGGATGGAGGGGGAAAGAGAGAAACTGACAGATACAGACAGAGCGAACTGGAGTGTGTGTGCCATGATTTTGGCTTTCCCAGTTTCTGACTGATGGGGCGAGGAGCAGAGAGGGGGGACCTCAGATATTACTGTCCTAAAGCATGACAGCTTGACAAGGCTGCCTCCATTTGAAGCAGGAAGGAGCGGGTCGCTCACAAGCCCTGGCACATGAGTGAACTGCTACAGATAGACATGCAAACATGCAATGCGGACACACACACAGCACCACACGCATAAAGACACGCTCAGGAATGTGCATCAGTCTGAAACACAGTGTAAGAAGGTGGACTGCGCCTCAGTGCATCGAACAGCCGTGCAGACAGGCCAGGGTGGATGCCAAAGACCTCCAATCATCCCATTTCCAATAGGAACGAGCCTGTCAAACTGGCATCCTCTACCTGACAGACAGAGCAAGAGAAGAAGAGAGACAACGGGAGAGGAAGAGAGCGAGAAAAGGAGAACGCTTGGTCTAGCTTCAGCCTGTGCTGCTCCCCTGTTCCCAGCCAATGCAGGAAATGAAGAAATAGGATCACATCAAAATATGCAAGCCTGATCATCCCGAGCACACCTTTCCAAAGGCCACGGGCGAGCCAACATAGGATTTAGGAGATTAACCTTCTGCCAGATGAAATAATGCTATGGAGTTTATTAAGAAATGTGTTTTAACGATGAGTAAAAAATGTTCTGATTGCTCCAGTAAAATAAACCAGCAGTCTGGAGCGGTCACTCTTGCGAGATGTGCCAACCAACACAAAACTTCTCTAAAAAGAGATTGAGAAGCTCTAATTAAACAATCGAACCAAAGAAGAACAAACAGCAATCCCTACGTCACCTGCATACAAGGCCATACTCTGAAGTCTGACTCAAGTCTGCAGGTGAAAACACCAAATTAGATTACTGGCTTGTGTAACTATTAAAAACACATCAATGACGTACACCAGGAATACTTATACTTATACTTATAGAGTTCAACTTCCAGATCAAAGTCCGGCACAGCCACTCAGAGCAGAAAACCAAGGCCAAGTCTGGTTGAGGCGTATGCATAAGAGTTGCTCAGTTCTAAACTGCATTATCTATGTGTGTTAGTCCAACTTTGAGGAATTTGATTTAGTACGATTTCACAAGATAAATGGAACGTGGCATAAAATCAGATGAATAATCACCCCCAGATGAAAATAGACCCCAGAAAATGCAATTTTACCCCTGTTTGAGTAATGTTTGCTAATAAATAGTGCCCAGCTGTTCAAGAAAATTACTGAGCCTTTGGAAAAAATAAAATAATAAAAGCTATATAGTAGCACTTTTCAAAGATTTACATCTTCAGAGGAAACAAATGGGCTTGTAGCTGAGTGCCACAGACAGGGCAGAGAAGTCAGAAAGTATTAAGGAAAAGTGTACAAGAGATGGTGGGTGGGATGGTGGCATAAATATATAAAACGTGTGAGAAGAGGAAGCTTGCATGCAATGGTTTTGAAGCAGGTGGGGCCGTTTCCCTCCTAGTGGGCAGTGATTACTGTTGGCTGAGGTCCACCCAGCCTGCAGCTAGCAAAACATTATCTATGGCTCAGTAAATTCCCTTTTATTTGATTTCACTTCTTCAGGTTGAGAGTTTCTTCGGTGCCGTGACAGGAGCCCATAACACATGCACACTTTGAAGCCTATGAGTTTAAAACATGTCTTCATAAATCCAACTATAGTTTATAAGTTTGTATGTGTTGTGCGTTGTTAAGGAGGGGAAAGTACATTTAGGGAGTGTAAACATATGTGTGACGCTGTAGATCATCCGTGCTATAATCAGGGGAGCTAAACCCAGGCCCCTGATTAATTTACTGCTCGTTAACAAACAATCACACACTGCTTATTGGCTCAATATTATTAGTCAGTGTGTGACATGCAGACCTACACACATAGAACATCTATGGTAATTTATGAATGTTTTTTTTTCTTTCTTTCATGGTTGATGGTTTTTCAGCAGAAGTGCCTTAAATCTCTTTGAATAGTTGTAGAAAAGATGAGTGTTATTCTTTTTTATTACAGGTTTGAAGAAACTGTGGATGTTTATGGGGTACACTCTTAAAGAGTGAAAAGAAAAAACACACACATGGGTATCAGCTGGGTTTCATTCCTCTTTTTTTCCTCCTTTCCGTAACTCTCTTCATTGAGACATGGGGAGCTCATAAAGAGGCAGAGAGAGAGAGGATCTGGGTGATGTAATTTGCTCTTAGCGTCAGTGAGGAGCAATCCGGTGATTTAGCAGGAGTGTGCTGAAGACATGACAGAGACTAATTGCTTTCATTAATCACGTTTTGCCGGGCCCATTTCGAGGTAAACTAATTGAAATCCTCTTACCTGTCAGGGCGCCAACCATTGTGCGCCCGGCAGGAGTCACGCGGAGAGGAGGGGCAAGTTGAGGGGAGGGGGGTAAAGGTGCAGGGAGAGAGTGCAGGAGAAGGAACAGGCAGGAAATGAAGCTTTAACTACAAATAAACCATGTCTTTGTCTAGACAAATCTCTTTTCAAGCCGTAATGCTCTCTGAAATGTGTTAATGTCATGTAAAGTCTTTCAGGGGGCTGCAGGGTTGAGGAGAAGCCAAGCGCAAATGTGGCTTGGGAAGAAAGGCTCTTTTCCAGCATAAAATACCAAATCAAATTATTCCCCCGGCCCAGCTGCCAGTGGCGTCGGAGAGAGAGGCTTTAGGCCTTAATACCTTTGTGTGTGACAGGGGCCATTACTGAGGCCCCTTTATGGTGGAACAAAACAGAGACATCAGAACAGCTCCAGTCTCTGCAGACAGACAGAGGGAACGACAGACAGAGACAGACAGACAGACAGCATAGAGACAGAGATGAGTGGATTCTCTGGACACCATGTAAAGTACAATGTAAGAATCAATTACACTACTACTTGCATTGCACTTAAAGTGATAAAGAGTGTTAAGAAGGAAGCTTTACCATTTGCTTCTGCAGTTATAGTCAGGCCTGTGGATTAGTTGTATACATCTGTCCACATCCAAATACAAAAGGAAATATATCATTTTTTGTGTGGAAATTTTGCACTTTTATAATTAATTGCACAGTGTGTCAACAACTGGTCAAAGAAATAAATGCCAAATATCCAATAGCACTGAAGCAGATTAGTAAGATTTAGTGGGTGAAAGGATTGCAGCTCTCACCTGAATTCACCTGCTCCAGCAAGGCCACCTTGTGAAAGGAACAATAGACTCTTCTGTTTTTTGTATGCGCACTGTAATAATTTGTGATGCAGCACTTAACCCTCATGCAATGGTTTGTATAATATCTAATGAATTAGCGCCACATGAATGGGGTCTTCATGTTACATACTTAATGTAAAGTTATGTTCTTAAGATATGTAGATTGGGTTTGGTTGGGAGTCATGAAGTTGAATGAATGAATGAATGAATGAATGAATGAATGAATGAATGAAAACCTGTATTACCCCAAGGGGAATTTGCTTTGCACAAATGTGCATAAAGACTAACAACGACAACATATAACATGGAAAAAATAATAAAAAAAAAAACATCATCACTGGAAATTTGATTATCACATTAAGTTAATTTAAGTCAAGTCAAATTAAAGTTCAGTTCCCTAGGTTTGGTCAAGTAAAAGAAAAATAGTTGGGTGTCCTGACACTGTCTATCCAATAGACTGAGGCAGCTACAGTTAAGTAGGTAAGGTTAGGTTTAGGAAAAGAAATATGGTGACTATGTAAATTAAAATTACTCATAGTTCACTTGGTTCCTGCATCTCAGTCTCCTGGGGAAAAGTTCTGTGTCTGTTTGACCCATCCACCACCTCACCCTGTGTCCTTACGCAGACTTTCGCTCTTATACTACATTCATCTTTACTCCCTTTAGCGCATTGGTCACATGATCACAGCTGATTACGTGGCTTATACATGAATTACTGGCTCCCGGTTAAGTGGGTTATACTAATTGTTGTACGATACTTTTTGTAGGTATACCTAAAAACAACATATGAGAACAGCCTAATTATGGCAGGTATATGTAGTTTTTCACTTTTTTTTATCCTCTGCCTTATCTCAGGTATTTGCAACAAAGAGAGACAAATATAAAAACTGACAAAGTAGTTGACATAGTTCATATTTTTCAATATTCTCTGTAATTTTGTAATGTAATGTTTTTTGTATTGCTGTGTAAAATAATGGTGGCGTAAACACACGTTTCGTTTAAATCATCACTTGAGTAATTCGGTTCTATGATTACAGTACATGGCTTTTTTTTTTTTTTTTAAGAACATCAAAAGAATCATGTGACCTGGGCGTCTAATCCACACATACCTGTCCACCTCACCTCACTGCCAATCAGCAGGGGGTTTGGATTTAAAGAAGAGGTCACACCTGCATATGCATACTCACACGCACACACAAAGACCCACACACACACACAACTCTTTTTGGCAGTGGTATTCAGGAGTTGCATTGAGGACAAATCCAAAAGTGATTGCCGTGTGAAAGGCCCTCCTCCTGCCTTGAGAGTGCGTCTCCAGTTACGAGGTCACAGACAATTAGAGAGAGAGGATCAGACAGCCCCACTGTTGTCATGGTGCTGCAGAGTGACTCTCAATCTACACACACACACACGCACTCACGCATGCACACACACGTGCACAACTACGTTCACTGGTACAGTACATGAAACATGCACACTGACAGACATTTACAATCCCTTGCGCATTTAATAATCACATAACACACACATGTATATGTACATAAAGACAGCTTACTACCCGTCAGCTAACACCTTGCACTTCCTCTTCCCCCCTCCCTCCGTGTCAGACAGACACTGCCTCAGGCTAGGAGAGCAGACATTTTTTTTGGGAGGTGAAAATGTAATTTAAGGTTCAGGAATGACTTTATTTGCCAGAAAAATATTATCTGTTGATCTGCAGGGTGTTCACTGCTTCCTGAACACCTCTTGTCACCGCACTGCCTTCCCTTGTGGTGTAGCGAGGAGGAGAAGGGCCTGCAGGGACACGGGCCGACTCCAGATCTTATCGCCGCTACCATCCCGTATTAGGTTACATCCATTTTTTAATTTAGCATACTGGGAGACAAGTCAGCATTCACAATGAAGCCTTTATGATCTGTGTCAACTCAGTGCCAGGGACGAGTATTTCTCCTCATCCCCCTGCGTATCAACGAACACACGGCAGTCTAGGACTAATCACAATGCTACAGTAGCTTGGGAAAAAAATGCCGTTTTTGAAGCTAGTAATGTTACATTTTTGATAAGCATGTGTCATTACGGTTTTGATTTAATTTGGGTTGTGATTATGTAAATTATACAGAAGATTCTACAGGGAAGGAAACAATGAATCTTGCTAACAGCCATTGATTTTTGAGAGCACACAAATATAATGTGGAGATAAAGAAACTTTTGCACTACAAAAAAAGGCATCAACCAATCAGGTTGTACAGAACACCAGCATAGAGAGTTAGTGCATAGTCCGAACCAAGACAGCAACATAAATTACTCCGTCCGAACTTGACAAAAGCAGCGCATACCAGATCCACTCCTTTCATCCTTACCTTTCACAGTAAAAGCTCTAGAAACATGCGCTGCATACCATAGTTGTTTACCAAAGGGAACTCAAATTCACTCAGACTCAATAAAATAGCTTACAGTATTTGCAAGTAAGTAATATGCATTTTCCTGTTGTTAATTCACGCTGCCCACGTTTTGTAAAGGCCTATACTTGAGTGAGTTGATTAAACTTTTCATCTCAAATTTTTCACATTCCCAACTTAGTTGTTTAAAAAAGAGAACCCTGATATATGATATAATAGGCTGCTGCAGAATCCTGAATTGTAAGTTGATGCAGCTAGCACTAAAATAGTGTTTTCAATGATTTTTTATTTTGTTAATTCAAATGTCGGATCCTTACTATATTAAAGCATACTTGGCTAAGTGACACACGGTTAGTTATGCTTTATTTTTCATATTAAAAATTGTATGTTCACTTTTACAAAGGCGTCGAGTTTTTTGTTTGTTAACTTTCTCAGACCATTTTCAAAAATCTCAAAAAAAAAAAAAATCTTATAATATACTTCTTGGCTTTGGAATCAACACTGTTAGCTTAGCTTTATCATGGTAATAGCCCGGCATGGTAACATTTGTGCACTCGTTTTAATTTGTGTGTGTTTTTGGTTTTGCAAAGGCAAAACAAATGATCCTGAACTTATTTGTACAGTATTATAAGAGTCTCTCTCACTACAGCTACATTCATACTGACATACTACGAAATCAAAAGCTTGACAAACTTTTCTGTGCCTAGTAACAGTTGCTGAGCATTGACAAGGCAATCGACGTTCATGATCCATACATTCATTACTTTTTTGGACTGTCTCTCACTCTCCCATATATGGAGTAACAGTAATAGGCCTAGCAGCTTTTTGTCAGGAATAATATCCTTCCATTATGCTACGTGCTGATTTGAATTGGCATATGCTGCTGTGTGGCTGAAACAATTAACGTTGTGAACTCTGTCAATGCTCTGACTCTCTTGGCTGGTGGTTCAAGGGAGAATCATGAATTATGGATTGAGGTTTTAAATACCCACGGCCCTGTTTTATTCAGCAAAAATAGAACGCAGGACTTTAGATTATGCATGGTGAGATTTGTACATTTATAAGGAGGAGTGCAGCGGGACAAACCAGTGTCCTCTTATCAACTTTACCTGCCAGTGTGTGTGTGAATGTGTTTCGAATGACATACTGTACAACATGTCTATTCAGGGTGGAGTTATGTACGAGCGAACAGAGGGCAGAGGTGGCGTACATGAGGGGGCATAGCAGGGGGTGAATGTGGGGAGTGTGTTGGGGGGGGGCAGCTGGGGAAAAGGGGAATGGGTGAGGTGTGGGGAAGAAGGGAAGGGGGAAGCCTTGGTTTCCTGTTCCCCAAATTCCCAGCTCCTGTCTGCGGAGCAGGTACACAAAGCCTCCCTTGAAGGGTTTGGAGAGGGGCGGCAGGATGATATAGAATATTTTCTTCTGTCCCAGTGGCTCCTCGCCCCCGTGCTGCCCCTCCCTTTCCTCCTCTCCCCTCCTGCTCCGCTAGCCAGCGCCCCGTTTGTTTACACTCTCCCAAGCCTTTTTAGCATTTTCTGGCCAGGCCGGGAGACTTGGCGCGGCTCCATGCTGCTGATTGCCATATTCCCAGACAAGAAATGTCACTTACCACTTTGCTCTCCTTCATCCGCCAGTTAAACCCTTTGTAATCCCCCAGAAGAGTGGAGTCACCCAGGATATAGAATATTTTCTTCTGTCCAAGTGGCTCCTCGCCCCCGTGCTGCCCCTCCATCTCCTCCGTGTCCCCTGGCCAGACAGAGGCAAAGCACAGAAACCATTTCAGCCAACTGGAACGAAACATTAACATTCCTACTGAGGCAGTGTAGGCCCGAGAGAAAGAGACACACTGAAGATACCAAGACAGAGAAATGTGGCATTAAACAACTCCCATGTGGCTGTTTTCCATTTATAAGATGAGTGTCATTAAACAGTTTGACCCAATTTACTAAAAATATGATTTTCTCATACAGGTACCCTCAGTGGTATCTAGATATGCAAATAACTTTGGGTTTAGAGATTCCTACTTTTCTATCTACAATAAAGGTAAATTGAATTTAATATGTGCAGCTGACAGACTTAGAGAGCATTTTTAAAATGCACAACTTGTCAGGCACCAACAGTGCTTACACCTGGTCTCATGCTAAGTTGGTTTGAAACTTGGGGTTCTGATGTCCAGGCCACACGGTACGTGCGAGCAGTGCACGTGCGTCACAGAACATGTTGGAGTTTTTTTCAGTGCCCATGTTATCAGATCAGAGCTGCAGAACATCTAGCGATTTGGAGTCTATATTTTTATTGTGTACCTAAGCAGCAAAAATACACAGTAAAAATGGTCTTTTAATAATCATATTGATAGTTTCAAAGTCTGTATCTGACACAGACAAGATGAAATACAAATATTTCTTTTAATCAAACCTTTGGTGTTTCTGTTTCAAAAAATGCAGGACTGTGTTCTTCACAATGCAGTGGCTGCACTGCTCCATAAATTAGTGGATGATTGGCTTTTAATTCCAGAAAACAGCAGCCCCACAGAAACAACACTGTTAATATTAACACCACAAGCATGAAAGCCAAAGCAGTTCAGTGAGGTAGCTGTCACGTGCTGCTCATGCATTCTTGCGACTCACCTAATAGTTAGACAGTTGCCACGGTAACCAAAGTCATCAAAACAACTCACAAATAGAAAGGGGACATCTCTGGTGACTTTAAAATTTGCTTTAGGGGTGTTGTGCCATAAAAACAAAGAAAGAGGAAACAAAAAGCACAGAGCAGTGTTGGGGCACATGCACATATTGAGCCCAGGTGTGTCCAATGCAACTGATTGCACTCAATCAAGTCTGCTGCAGAATGAGAAAACACAGCACAAGCAGAGGAACCAAGCAGAGGCTGATACAACGGGTGCACATCGACATTAAGCCTTCTTGAAAAATACTGGCATAAATCTGTTGCCTAGTCAGTAGCAGGTGTGAAGTCGAAATCCTGTTTTTTCCATTTCCCGTACACAACACAAGAACCACAAACCTTGAATAACGACCCAAATTAGCTTTCCTGCAAAAGTCTCCAAACACAAACACACCTTTTGTCCTTCACCTCAGCTTGTTGAATGCGCAACCAAACAAATGCTTTGCACTGAAAAGTGTCCTTTTGTGGACTTTCATAAGACATTTCATTCAACCATTGTACTGGGTGTGATAGCAGAAAGTAATAATGTTACTCTACTAAAGACTCCACTTACTGTCAACAGTCATCCAGCAGCTCCTTTCAAAAACTCCAAAGCCTCAATAGCAACACTTCACTTCTCTGGTATTTAATATGTGTAGAAATAGAAAACAGACATTCTGGTTTAGCAAGCAGCCAGCTCAGGGTTTGCAGGGATTTACTGACCATAAACAGTTAGCTTAGTCCTCTCCAGAAGTCCAGTCCTCACAGTGACACCAGTGACTTCACTCACCCTTCAACTCTGAGGAAAGCTCAGGTGGTTTGAATGTAGAGGTAATGAGCTAACTAGCAGGCTGAGACACAGGATGAAAAAAAAACTGGCCAAAGTTAGATGCACCTCAAAGTACAACGCATGTCATATTAGACCTGACCCTTTAAATATAAAGGAAAAATGTCACTTTTGGCACACACACTACATCTCAGTCCTTTGCTTCAGAGCATCCTGGTAAAAAATGCTGACATAATATTAAAAACTCTTGTTCTTCTCAAATTTCATTTTGTTCTTTGACTATAGGAATAGATAGTAAAAACTTTTAATAATGGTCGTAGCTTGCAAAAATGAAATATCTCCGCTTTAGTATTTCAGGATATTAAGCAGCCCCAGAACTAAGAGGGAAAAAAAACACACAGTCTACCTATGAAACAGGGTTCACCTTTCCTTCATTTCTACTTTTAGAAAAAATAACATCACCCGTGACTTATCGAGCAAAAACAAGCCAAGGTGGGACACAAGGCTGTTTTATTAACCGGATGACATCGAGTTTATTAAACTGGCTGAGAGGCTCTTTCTGCTGCCAGACCAGAGGGAGCTTGGCCCGAGTCCGAGACCCGACTTGGGAGAGCCAGCCCAATTAACACCCCGGAGGGAGGTCCTTGCAAACACACACATACACTTTCTGAGCACACATAAACACACTGCGCATGCTCACAAACTGAGCATACAGGGAGGTCTGAAGGGGCAGCAGCAGCCAAATAAACCCTCAGGGACCTGGTAGCTCAAAGTTAGCTAAGAAGCACATGCACATTTACGCACACACTCACAGTTGTAGGGTGGCCTTAGTTTGCCATATAAATCCCTGCCACTCACCTTCAGATGGAGTGGTGCGGTGGGGCCAGTAAATATGAGGGAGTGTGTGCGTCTGACCACAGACGCAGGTGGGGCCGTGGTGCGGTTGGGCAAACACCGAGCATCGCTCCAGGTCCAGCCCTGGCAACGCAACACTGCGACCTCATAGTGGTTATGAGCCGTGGTGAGAGATGATGTGAAAGTGTACCAGTTGTTGCCATATTTTCTCAGCAAGTGAATTTCAGTAGCTGTTAAACTACAGCAGTTGTTGTACAAGTAATTATTGCTTGCAGGAGGCACGCAGTGGGACTCACTGCTTCAACTGCCAATGAAAATTGTTTGAAATAAAAAGCAACTTATGCAATCAAGAGACAAAAAGACTAACACAGAATTGTGATGACTAGCTGCTTGAAGAGTATTTCAACATGTTTCTGATTTATGACATTTGCAGCAACTACTGCTGAGCTAGTGTGGGATACATGAATGATTAGAGACAATGCTTACCACTATATTTCATCATTAAAATAGCCTTTTGTCAAAAGAATTACTTGTGGTAAAATAACATCATTTTTTCATGCTGGATTTCAGAAAACCTTAATGCAGTGAATAGCAAATACAATTTCCTTATCTTGCAGCATAACCTTTGCTGACCTCTACCAGTCCCAACCAATCTGCAAGTCCTTTAACACCACAGAATGGACGTAGAGACTGTAACATCACAATGGACTGTGGACCGGGCTGTACACATGTTTATTTCTGCTTAACATGGGGTCTATGGGGATTAACTCTGTTTTCGAGCCAGCCTCAAGTGGCCATTCAAAGAACTGCAGTCTTTGGCACTTTCACATTTAATTTAACAGGAAGTAGCTGCTTGATTAAAATCAGATCTTTTTTTATCCGACTCAAACTCTCCACCATCATATATGCGTTGTGTTGTCGCATTCTAGACCCCCTCGGGAATGCCTCTTCTGTGCGGGACAGGCATAGCTGTGTGGACGCCTGGCCCCTTCGGTTTTGACACTCCTGGCTGGGATCCCTGGCATCCACAGCTTCCTGATTACCAGCTGTCCCTGCCCCACTCTGCCTGTCAAATCCCAGTAACTGAGAAATAAACAAACAGTAAACAAAGGGCCTAGTTTAGCACCACCGCCCGCCACAGCATGACAACAGGTTTGTCACTCTCACTGGCTGCCAAGGCTAACTGAGCCTCTGGAGAGGAGCAAGGAGCCTCTCTTCATGTGAAAACCACTGGAGGAGGAGCTGCAATCAGTGACAGCGCGGTTTGTCTATCCTGCCTCCGGACAAACAGCATCAGCCAAACCAAAAATAAAGAAACGCAGACCGAGACAACCTAATAGCGTGTGCTTTTGGTTCTTAGATTGAGCAGAAAGTCCTTGCAGCTGGAAGGAGCTGCGGGCCGTTTCAATCTGGGAACATCTGCTCGCTGCAGAGACAAATTCCCCTAACTTGAGACACGCTAGCCACCAAGAGGAGAACACAGGCCTATTAATAGGCTTCCTGCTCATAAAAGAGATGTGGCAGATCAGGTTTTTTGGGGGGAGTTTGATATGCATGTAATACAATATTAGTTCAATTGTGATGCACCGTCAGAGGCCCCCTCTATGGAAATCTGCATGAAATCACTGTCTGGGCAAGGTCGTAAATCACCAATGGCGTTGTTTATTATTCCAGTACAGTTTTATGGAGGGCGGGCGCTTTGCTGGGACGTCCTGGAGAGGAATGCCCAACAGAGGACCGGCTAGGTAATGTCTCCCTTTATTTCCTCAAGGGGGTTGATGGGAGTTCAGTAAAGATCAAGCATCTTGGTAAGAAATGTTCCACAATTTGCAAGATATTAGCTTTAAATATTTTTAAAGCTAGGGAAAATATTAAGGGAAAAAAAGAAAAAAGACAGGGAAAAAAAATACAGAATTATTATAATTGCATATTTAAATTTATGTCACAAAGTAGTTCCATTTTTTAAGCACTTTTTCCATGCCATTTTTTAAAACTAATTTTTGGGTTATTTATGTACTTCTTACCAATTTCACCAATTTGCCTTATCCCCTTGTTTTTGAAAGAAATCAAGCTTATTTGCCAACGGTTAATGCACAGGAACACCTTTACCCAACAAATGCAAGCACATGGCATGTTTGCTGGATCTGCAACAACATCAAGAGATGATAAATCTCACAGAAAATCAAAGTCCTGTGAGAGGACTGTAAGTCAGGTACTGTACAAGCCAAACAGACACAATCTAGCTCTTATTTTATTCCCTTCTGTTTAGCGCAAGCAGCCAGAGCGGCTGGCCGACATGCCACAACACCCACTTTTTCTTTCACAAAATGTCTGGGTCTGGTTGTGTCTGAGTTTCACTGCCAGGTCTCTGAGCATCAGGAAAACTTATCAAAGAGAACAGACCTCTATTCTGTGCTGCAGCGCTCCTGTCCTAGAAAGACCGCCAGTCAGGACCTCAGACACTACTCAGTCTTTCAGCTGTTCGGAAGTGGAAAAAGCACATTAGGGGTCATTGTGCCGGTGCATACCGGCGTCAGCAGACCAACTTGCTTTGTCCAGCCTGGCAGACGTACGCGCCTCACCCTGGCCGTCACTCCCACTCCATCTGAAAACATAATTGATCTGGATATTAAACGGGCCGTGCGGCTCTAAATAAAATTCCATGCATGCTTAATTCTCCAACGTGGTTTTGGAGGCCGGACACTTTCTTCCCTGTCCGGGCTAGTGTTACATGGTGGACTGTCTTAGCTGTGACCACCTCATAAAATCAGCCTCATAAATATTTTTCGTGTGTTATTTAAACTAACTCAGCTCTCTATGGCTTGGAGTGGTTTGATATATGTTAATTACACATGGAGGCTCCTCCAGACATAAGAAATGTTACAAATATTGGGCTGAGGATTGGCTCGGCTTCCGGAGCCTCAAGAATGTGTGGTGCGTGTTTGACATTGTTGAGGCCATTGGGAATATCTAGCATTGTCTGACAGGAATAATGAAAATAAATCATATTAATAGAAATGCATAGAAGTATAAAGTGCTTTTGAGTCATCAAGGAAGGAATTAGATGTAGCCTTATAGTAAAAAGTATTTAAATTTTTATCAGCTATGGTGCAAATTTAAAGGATGCCATTAGCATGTGGGGGTGTGATGTTGTTTGGTCTAGACTTGCACCAGCTCCAGTTTCTATTTGCTTCCTGGTGGGATTAGTGGCTGAGGCCTGTGACATCAGTGTCAGTCTCTGGACGCTGGGTGCAGATAGTGATGTTATTCGGTGTTATTAACAGGAGTGCAGACACAAGTCACATGACTTGGACTCAAGTCTTAAATCTTCTGTCTTAAGACTGGACTTGACAAAAGAATATTAAAAAACTTGCAACTTGACTTGATTTGAATACAAATGACTTGTGTTTTCACTTGGACTTGAGCCATTTGACTTAAAAGTACTTACCCTCAAGCCTAAGGTAAAAGAAAGAGTTACTTTTTACAGTGTTGGGAAAAGAAATTTATAGGCGAGTTAAATTCGACAAGACAAGACAAAAGCATAATAATCGCAATATGAAAGTGCACTATCAGCAATACTTTTTTTTGTATTAAGTTGCAGTTTTAACCCCCCCCCCCCTCCAAAAAACAGAGGGCAACATGTAACAGTTCACAAATCAGTTTTATTAATTTAAACACAATCAAATAATAATGTCAAAAACATCTGTACACATATTTTGCAGACACAACAATCTTTTGCGTTTCACAATGAGGCCCATGTAGTGTAAAGTATTTCCAGTTTGCATTTATGATTGCAACATAATAAAAAAAAGCGTGCTGTATGAATCTATAAAACATTTCCTCTAGTTACCTACTATTACCTTGATCTAGCAGCAATATGTAGATACCCCCAGAGTGTGGGGGAAGAAGTTGTTTTGAGAAGGTGGGGGTGGGTGGGTGAGGAGGAGGGGGGTCTGTTAGGGGGAGAGAGGGATCCAAATTGAAATGTAAAGGCCAACAGTGATCATGTGCAAAGGAGGGAAAAATTAGAAACACAACGAATGGGTTTCCGTTTAAGAAATTCACAGTCGATAGCACATGTCCTGTATGTTCACAAACCCCTCGAAGTTAGTGGCTTTTCTCTCAACATTAATTACGGTTTCCCCGTCCACAGATGTAGAAGCTTTATGAAAAGAGATTCATGTCTTTCAACCGTTTCAAAGAGGGACACAGAAGGTATTTTCAAAATAAAAACACTACATCATACAAAATTACGCTCGCTGTACAAGAGTTGTTATAGCGCTTGTATAAAAGATAATAAAACCTATTCAAGCCTGCTTTTTTTAAATCTCAGATTTATTCAAATTTGTTGTTAAAATGGCTCTCAGGAGGCTTTTTCTTACTTCCATGCCACATCTGAAAATCAGAATCAAGTTTGCTTCCAAATATCTGGGGTCAGGGCTGCAAGCTGGTGAAATGCCGTAAGGACACAAGTTGTGAGCTACCTTTCTGAATAACATTAAAAAAAAAAACCTCTTTCCCTTTAAAACATGAGTGTGAAGAGGGCTAGCAGTAGAGGAGACCTGTTATGCTGTATAAAGATGTGTTTCCTGTAAGGACGAGAAACATCACAGAATCAAATGAAAGGTCATTGACACTTGACATCCATGCTTTTGGTCTTGACAAAACGATTTATCACAAAATCCCATTATCTACATATTTGTTTACTGAACAAAACTTGAACACATCAACACTTTCAGGCGTCGCACAAGCTTATGTGCGATGGGATGCCTTTTATTTATTATGTTTTTTTTACTTCAATGAAAATGCATTGCCACCTTTCAAGAGCACGTACCTAAATGAATATAGGAAGGAATAGTCCAGTGATTACAAACTTACACACACAAAAAAAGATTTCCTCTATACACGATTGTCTCAGCATTGTAAATAAAGTTTTTTCTAATTTCCTTAAATTATTAGAAAACCCCTTTTTTTTGTTTCTTCCCTTAACGTCTTCCTCTCGCTGCGGTGGAAATCAATAGTACTTTGTAAAAGGCACAAGTCTTTTGTCGTCGAGGTACCTTCTCAGTGGCACGGCGCCACTCACAAAGTCTCCGTTCATAAATAACAAGCACAGGACTCCCAGGCCGACGGTTAACACAGGAGCAGTCGCTTTGTCTGTCTGTCCCATGACGGAAGAGAGACTAAAAAGTAGGTGGACAGATAAGGAACAGAAAGAGGCGGGAGGTGAAGAGCTACAGGGACGGAGAAATGCCACCACCAGTAGTCGCGGGCCTGTGGTTGACTGTAGCTGAGTTCTGTGGCGAGGTGAGGCGAGGCGGGCGAGGCCATCAGTAGCTCTGCTCTCCTCACAGGTGTGAACCCTGACAGAGTCCCGGCACAAACAGGGGGCCGTAAAACACTTTGACAGCTTCAGAAAGCGGCCAATTCACAGT
Source organism: Plectropomus leopardus (assembly GCF_008729295.1). Classification (NCBI taxonomy): domain Eukaryota; kingdom Metazoa; phylum Chordata; class Actinopteri; order Perciformes; family Serranidae; genus Plectropomus; species Plectropomus leopardus. The sequence goes on from NC_056483.1 coordinate 11,863,196, forward strand.
AACCAGGGCAAGCAGCTGCAGCGCCGTAAATTCACCTCTCTCCTTCGCTTCCAGAGGAAAAAAAAAAAAAAAGTTTAGGGTTAAGACGAAGTGTGACCGTATGTCAGCACATTAACCGTGTGCTCGGCCTTTTTTTTCCCTCCATTCTCCTCTTCTTTTCTTCCTGTGAAGTGGAAGACAGACGCCAGGCAGCGCAGGGGGGTCTTTTCTGTGCTGCAAGGTCTGCGGCAAGCGTAGGACGGGGCTGGAGGGCGAAGGTGAAAGGTTGCAGGGTGTGCTGAGGCGGAGCAGGGTGAACCATGGTGATGTAGTGCTACAAGTACTCCAGGTCTAGAGCGTGGTGGAGGGCCATGAGGTCTGAATGGCTGGAGATCCTCCAGAAGGGCATGTTGTGCTGAGGGAGGAATAACAACATCACACTATGTTTAATGGAGTTTTATTTTAGACTGAAAACAACTATACATTTTTAGGGCTGAAACAAGAAAAGTTACAGAAAATTATTGTAACCCACAAATTCTCATCTTCTCGCTTCAAAAATGTGAGGGTTTGTTGCTTTTGTCTCTCTTTTTAAAAAATGATTATTGTAAATTGAATACCTTTGAACTTTTGACTGTTGGTCTGACAAAACAAGCGATAAAGATGTGAATTTGTGAAACTGTGAGAGCCATTTCTCACTATTTCCTTTGACTTATTCGATGATGAAAAAAATTACTACTTGCAGCCAAATTTTTCATTTGGTGCAAAGGGTATTACAAAAAAACAAGTTAGTGACATGTAGTACATACATGGGACTAGACAAAACAGGAATATAGACAAAAATCGAGACAAAACAAAACAAAAAAAAAACGAGCCAATCACAGCATTCACAAGAAGTGCTAAGATGTAGAGCTGCAACGCTTAGTCAAAGGTTTTTAACTGTCAACTAATTTGATACTCGATACCTGGGTTTGAGTTATTTTTTAGTTAGGAGAAAAAACTTAAGTTGCAGAAGAGAACCATGAAGTACTAAGACTACATCACGAAGCGCCAATTGGAAAAAAATGATACCAAAAATAATCTGATTGGCAAACAAAAACTATGGGCAGTCAACAAAAAGAGAGCAGAAGTATGTAAAATATGTGGGTCAAAAAATACAGGCAAAGACTGAAAATCTTCCAAAAAAATCTGTTTTTTTAAATCCAGTCCTATCCAAATGTCATCATAAAGCACATTTAAAAAAACAACAAGTTGACTAAAGTGCTTTACAATCCAAAAATAGCAAAAACTATGAAAACAACTTAGAGAAATAACTACTAATAAAAACACTGGAAAACCACAAGACCATATAAACAATGCAGTAGGAACACACACAGACCAGCTTAAAGACTAAAGGACAATAAGATATAAAACTGCTCTCATAATATCTTAAAGCCAGAAAATAAAAATACATTTTTAAGATGGAATTTAAAACAGGCAGTGCAGGGGCCGGCCTAACATGTAGAGGCAACTTCTTCCAGAGTTTGGGAATGAATGAATATACACACACATACATATATATATATATATATATGTGTGTGTGTGTGTGTGTGTGTGTGTGTGTGTGTGTGTGTAAAATAATAAGAAAATAAATAAATAAATAAAAAACAGAAAAAAAACATAATTTTTGTAAAGTGAAATATATTATTACTCTATATTACTATTACTATACTATATTATGATGTGTTTCTGTGTCGAAACCCAAAGGTTAGGACTTTGGACCTGATTTAGGACTTGCCTGCCTCGACTTGGGACTTGAGTGTTAAGACCTATTTGAGACTCGCAAAACAATAACTTTGCCCCACCTCGGATCAACCATGAAAATAATTGTTAGCTGCAGCCCGACTCAGAAGCTTTTATTCTTTACACTGCCGATGATACAGTGAATGAATGGAGCAGTCTGGTCCTTTCAGCAGGAAAAGCAATCATATCAGTAACACTGCGACTGCTCCTCTTGCTCTCCCCCTGTGCATCTGTCTGTGCAGCCAAATAGTACATCTGTACCTCTAACTAATTTCTCTCCTGCATCAACGTGTAGTTTTATACCGCCAAACTAATCCAGTAGCTGTCTTCAACCTCGACAGAAATGAACTCCCCACAGGCTCTTTTGAATGAACTCCTGCCTGCCGCTGTGTGTTTGGGACAGTGCAAATGAGCTGTTGTTCCCAAGCAGAGGACGGGGGAGAAACCTGAGTCGCAGAGAATGAAAGGAGCTTGTCAGGTAGAGTCCTCAGCTCCTCAGTGTGTGGAGCCCATTACCCTCCCCTTATCAAAGGTATGGCCTCTCCCAGGCATATGTTCCGCTTAGGAGAGCCTGCACTGACCCTTAAAAAGCTCTTTGCTTTTTGTTTTGTAAATTGTCTTTGCTTTTAAGTTTAAAAGCTGGAGATGCTATCTGTGCCTTCTCTCCCAGGCAATGGTAATAACTGAGGGCAGAATTGTGTCAGGGATTTTTTTTTTTTTCGTAGAGGAATGAGGGCCGAGAGAAGTTTTGCTTTTGTAGTTCCACACAGTGTCACGTCTGATGTGTGCCTCCTGACGGCTGAAATTGTTGTGTGTTATTTCACGTCCTCTCTGATGTTGACACAGAAACCTTTTACCGCATGGCGTGTCGTGGGACTCTCACCACTCAGACGGAGAGGAAAAAAACGCCTTATCCTTCCATCAATGTCACACTCCAACAACTCAAGACTGAGTGAAAATATTTGCATCTTTTTCCACAATCATCCCTCAGACCATATTCCCAGGGTGTGTTCGCTTTTCATAATACAGAGCTATTGCTTTACACACTTATCCAGGGTAAAGGTTGCTTCTCCTTCCTAATCGCCGCCTAATCGCTCTTCATCTGTCCTCACGCTTCTCTGCGTTGTTTACTGAGAAACAGGTGAAAAAGGAGCTGGAGGCTTTTCAAAGGGAAACTCCATGTCTTCGCCCTGACACTGCGGCTCACCGTAACTGTCAGGGAAATATGCTCTTTGGCCGCTGATTAATTTGCTAATGAATATGTTTGCTGTGTGCGGCTTCCATGCAGCATTTGGTTTACATCCAAACTTGGCAGAAACGCTGAGTACACAAATTGTGGAGCAAGAGCCGACAGGTAACAGAAAAAGGGCAGATTCATCAGAACAGATACCTTTCTTGATCCATGCCGTGCTAACAGGCTTGCAGTAAATATTCTAATTTCACCAACAATGATTTAAGTCTCCTTTATGTGTGCTCTATTTACAATGTGCCTTCGACTTGCCTGAAAGGGCTTGCCTAGCATTACACACACAGCATTCACGCTGCTCAGGGCACCGAGCAGGAATATATAATTATGCCATCTCTCCCCTCCCCTGCTCTGTAAACCTGAGATGGCGGAGGAAGAGCGCTGATTACACACTACAGACTTTCTCTCTTGTACTGGATGCCCTATAAGCGGATAAACGAATGAAAGTAAAGTAAGACTGTTGAGGAGGGACCTGGAGTGCTGAGTCCTTTCTTTGGAAAGGTATGGCAGGTATGTTTTGTGTTCTGTGAGCATTCATAATGAACTCCTGACCTCACCGAGAATAATCACAAGTCCAAACACTGTCTTCGCACCAGAGGACTCAGTGTGAATGCAGTGCGTGGTATAATCGAGTATATGTCACAATTATCTTGGCCAAAGTCATTGTGATTTACAATATTATCCCATAATCACCAAAATATGCTTAAAACTATTAAAATAGTACTAAAACATACTGGAATCATCACTGACAGGACACACATCTTTTTTAGTCAACATCCTTTTAAGTGAAAAACAAACAATTTTTAAAAAAGCCAGGCTTTTAACTGTTGGAAAAGGCAAGTCGCGTCACATCATTTGATATGAAATTTACTGAAGCTTGATTAACCCTCTGAAACCTGGACTGATATCACTTTTCTAGTGACACATTTAGATGCCTTTCACATTATTAAAACCTTTGAACCCTGAGCAAATTGGTTTGATTTAAAAACACGGGAATAACGGCAATGAGCAACTCGACAAGAAACATCCCGGTATACGCAAGAAATGAGTAGATTTATAACATTATTCTTTAAAAGCAAGGCGAAATTTCAAAGAGAACTATATTTAAAATTAGCTTAATTATGTATTTATTTTTATATTTATTTTTTTGAATACAATTATTATAGTTTTCAAGCAGTTTTTTTTTTGTTTGTTTGGTTGTTTTTTTTTTTTTTTTTAATATTCAGGTAATTTTACTTTTGCTCATTTTTGGGTCATCTCGTCTTAAGTTGCTCATTGCCGTCTTCTCATGTTTTTGAAAGAAATCAAGCTACTTTGCCATGTTTACAAAGGGTTAAGATCTTCTGAGATTTTTGAGGCTGTTTTTGCCAGAGATAATATAAAATAATGGACAAAGCTACCATGATATCACTTATTGGTTTGTGGTCTGTCGTTCTGAAGCCTCGAGTTCAACATTTCAGCCATTGCCATCTTGTTGTTTTTTTTAAGCATGTAGTTACCATATTTAGATGCTGCATAAATGAGCAATAGAGACTGAAACTGTTTTTTGAACATGTTTATATCTGCCGTACAGTCAGGAATTTTAACATTGGGGTCTATGGGGATTAACTTGCTTTCCAGCCTGCCTCAGGCCTCATTTTTTAGACCTGGTTGCTGTTTGGTTTTTGCAGAATCTCTTTTATTGCTGCTACCCCGGAAGTCTCTTTGGGTGCTGCTAGACATGATATATACAATCATCCCAAGAGTGGAAATTCACCACAATCAACTTATTGTGAATGTTTGTTTTTTTCAATTGCAATCTGCAATAAAATTGTGTATTGTCCCATCCCTTGAATGTGGTTTCTATTATTCCAAGACTTCTTACCTTTTTTGAGCCTTGCTCCTCTTCCACACCATCTCCAACAACAATGTAAACAACTTTCCTCCCGAACCTTTGAATTACTCTCTCAAAGCAGCTCTCCTTCCCTGTGGGGGGGTCGACAGCAGGATGTTAGTGGAGCGTCGAGTGGTTGCAAACACATACACATGGACACTCACAGGGACCCACACTAAACGCCATCAAGTTGATTCAAAGGCACAGGGTGACAAGAGCCCCTTTAAAAACACCACACGTACAAAATAGGCCAGAGTGTAAACACTTTGAGCTCGGCGAGGAGATGTGATAAGATCAGCCCCCAGATAAAGACAATCTGAAAAGCATTAACTCTGCCCTTCTGCTCCTCAAACCTGGGTTAAATGGACTTAAATCAGCTAAAATCACTCTTGCATGCTACAAGGTCTGGTTAGGAGGACCAGTGCGCTTAACGCTCCGAGGAACTCTGAGCTGCTTTCTGCTCCAACTCTGCGCTGATGGGCCTGAAAACGGTGCGGGAGTAAAGCTTGATGTTTATTTTGCATTTGAAACAGTAAAGAAGGGGAAGGACTGGAGGAAAAGGGGGGAGATTGGAGGAGGGGGAGGAAGAGGGGGGTCTTGTTGCTGTGGAATGACATAAATGTGCAGAAGTGGTTTCATATGCAGAGACTGAACAGGAGAGGCCTGGGGAGGCCCAGCGCAGGCCCAGCTCCAGGAAAATAATCCCAGGCTGATTAGGCCTATTCCTTCATAGAGGAACATCAACCCTCTCCGGTGACTGAATCTCCCACCCCATCCACGCCTCTGTCCCGACGCTTAGGTAGCACGTGTGTCCTAACTTTTTTACACTCACAAGGGTTGACTGATCACACTGGACAAAACAAAAGAGGATTCAAATCAAATACTCACCTATTTTGGTTGCACTATAAATATTCTCGATAGGAAAGACTATCCCCAAGCCGTAGAGCAGGACCTTAGCCAGGGCAGGGATGAGCTGCGTGGTGGTCACCAGGATATTCACACAGTTTGACCTACGGTAGAGAGACAGAGCAAAGGGATGACATCATTCTAAATCACTAACAAAAGACAACATAGTGCACACAAAGTGAAGATATGCAATGTATCACTTCATTAACCCTTTGAAACATAAGTGAATTGGCTTGATTTCTTTAGCTACAAGAAATTGAACAAAATAAAGACAAGATCAAACGTAAAAAAGCTAAAAAAAACAGGTATTATTACTATTACTACTACTACTACGACTATTATTATTACTATTAATGTTATTGTAGTTTTCCAATTTTTTATTACTATCTACTATTTCAATTTCTCTCTCTCTCTCTTAAAACATATATTAAACATAAAATATTCAGGTCATTTTCTTTTCCTAATTTCTTTCATGTGATGGACATATCTTGCCAAGTTGCCAAGTTTTTATAAGAAAGTGAACCAATTTGCTCAGATTTCAAGAGTTTAAATGCATGTGAAAGGCATTTGAATGCAGCAAAACAAAAGTGATGCCATTCCAGGTTTCAAAGAATTAAAACATGACATGCAGTGAAGGACTGAATCCGAGCTTCCTTTTAGAGTCAGACGTCTAAGCACACTTTCAAAATCAGACGACAAAGCATATCCAGAAGATAAATTCAGAGCTTTAATAGCCTGGGAATATGGAGTTGACTTATTTACACCACATGCGAGTTTATAGACGTGCGGTATGGGACTGGGTACAATTTTCCTCACTGGAGTCCTACCTTGAGTGGATTAATGTTAGTGCTTTCAGTGCCAGTGTTAACCAGGAGTCCGTCAAGGCTTCAATTTCTGCTCGCAATTGCAACCAGGCTTCCCTTTTGGCTGGGCCCAGCAGACCTGAAACGCAGAGTAACAATGTTTGGGTTGGACCAGCCCTCCGAATACCACTGAAATTTTCAAAATTTACCCTGACCAAGTGGTGTGGCATGTGCTTTTAGAACACACTGGAACAGACACTCACACAAAAACGCCCACACAAACGAGGGCATGTACATCTGCAAACTCATTTCAACTCTTCAGATCTGTACAGAGGCAGCGCTGCTTGTTGGGGATTACCTCCGACGTTATTTTTGTAGGTGGTGTAGATTTCTTTTACTCGTCTGTAGCGGAAGGCCAGTTTTCTCATCCAGTCCACACCTCCCCGCACGCCTGTGGCCAGACATAGGTTGGCACTGGTTGCTGCTGCGTGGAAACCGTCAGCGCCAAAGTTATACGTGCTGCAAAGAAGAAAAAGAAAGGATCTGTCAGCAAAGGCTGCGGCACTGTTGATGCACAGTTTATTTAATCAATCAAGAAGGAAAGTGTACCGGTTTTGTACCTCAGATCCTGGCCGTTGTCATCGGAGGACACATCGTCGATATGTACCTGATCACATTCCTGTAACACACAAAACATGCACTTTGAGTAATGCAGCATTCACACACTCACTCTAAAGAGACACTCCCCATATGTTCCAGGTCATTTTTCACTAAAAACAACATATTTATTCAGGAATTTGTGCTTTGGCTGGACACCTCAGTCTTAAGCCCCTTCGCCTTGACTTTCTCCCTATATACTTTTGAATATGTTCCCCACATTTTTCTTCCCTTGCCCCTAAACCAGATCTGTCCAAACAAAGACTAACCTCATCATCAGTCAGAATGGACTGCTACCACTAGAGGGGTCTAAAGATATGCACACCCACAGACATAACCAATTAAGTCTCAATCCAGCAACTCTAAGCACTCCTCAGGTTGGCATTTGAAGAGCTATGTCTGCAAGTACTGATATATATACATACAGTTGAAAAATGTATGTGGGCTCGGTGAATGTATAAAGAGCCTTGGCACTAATGGTCTGTGCATGTGTCTGTGCATGAGTGTGTGCATCCCTAAACATATGTGTGCTCCTCTTCCCCCCTGGGGGTGCCTGGCTCCCCTTGGAAAGGTAGAGGGATTCTGCAGCTCCACACTGATTCTGCCGGTACACAGTAACACAATCCAGACTTTCTGGTAAATGTAACCTACTAGAAAAAATTGAACTTGATGCTAACCGCCAATGAAATTATGACCTCTGATTGCTGCTGCGCCACACACCAACACAGCCCCGGGGCCAGTCAGCCAGCCAGCCGGCAAAAGAGCACAGGAGAAAGCACACTAAAAATCTGTTATTAGTTTTCCATTTATAGGAGAGCTCTAGTGCCTCCCCCTTCCTCCCCTCTCTCCGCCCCCCTCGGCCAGCTTGAGATGTGAGGGAGTCCTGCCTTGGCATTCAGATCAACACATTTCACATGGGGCAGAGCCGAGAGAGTAAGCAAAGCTTCTTTTTGCTCCGGTGGCGAGAAATTTGGCAAACAGGAGGTTGAGCAATAGCCTTGTTATGATAAAAAAAAATGCTGAAATTAATGTGACGTCAGATTCACAATTTGTTTCGGTCGACCCTAATCTAGCATAAATAACAGAGGGTGTATCTGATATCTCTATGAAGTAGAATTTCTCTGGAAAGCTACAAGTTTTAAATTGGTTGTGTAACCGCCCAAAATGTTAGTCTCACCTGTTTAAAGTTATGTGAGAAATAATAATTTCACATGGAAATTGAAACTTGAGGGAGAGAATTCCTCCGGTCTCAAGTATGAAAATTCCGTCCCGATTTTTTTAAGCTTTTTAATTAAGTTTCATCCGGCTGTTAAGACACCAAAACACAGAAAGGACTTCCTTGTTTTAAGTCAATCTAACTGAGGCCAAATGCTGACGTTATTGCATTCCTCTCTAATGCTAGAGCAGGGTAAGGGTAAGGGCTTTGGACTGTAAACCTTTTTTATTTTACTGGTTCCCCTCTGAACAAATTTTTCATCTCCCTGGATTTGTGGGGAAAGGGAGGGGAGAGCGACGTGAGGAGAAACTCAAACCAGCTGTTCTTTAACAGAATTAAAATCTTGACCCCCAACCCCTGCTCTAATGCAGCCATTCTCTCGCCAAGCCTCTCCCAGCAAGCCCCAAGATCCAAAGAGGAAAAGACTTTGACCCCGTGACCTCTCTCCCCTCCTCTCCGGGGCTCCGGCACCCCGATAAGGGGGTGGAAGGGTAGAGAGGTGGAGATGGAGGAGAGCAGCGGGTAGAGGCTGGGGGAGAGAGTCCAAAGTGACCTCACATGGAGCGAGCTCTGAGCCCCGCGTTCCAGAAGATGGACTGCCAATTGGAGATGGGGTGCAGGCGGGGGCTCTTAGCTCTGTTGGCTTAATCTGTTTCCACACACTCACCAACAGATCTTTAATAGTTGAAGAAAGCAGCAATTTGCCCCAGCTTGAAGATTTGCTGCCAACAAACTTGCGGACAATTTATGTTTGCAAATTATCCCTAATTTTTTCTGAGAATGGAGGCCAAGCCAAACGTATTGGTATGCTTAATTCCTTAAGTAGTAGAGGCATGTCTGTTTGTTTAGGAAAACAAAAAATGCACCCTGGGTTAAGCACCTCATAAAGCCTTCTTTCAAAGACCTCCCATTCTGGTGCAAGTGACTGGAAGGCTTCTATTATCCAGTAATTACCTGCTGATGAATCAGACACAATCAGTCCGCTGCAAAGCACTCATTTGGTATATCATTGTCTAATTGTACGCTGTCTCCTAGTACCTTGTTTGATGACAATAGTTCCTCGTGTTTGTTCTTCCCCTGTAATGTGTTTCTTTCAGAGTCTGACAGCTAGCATGGATCAAAACAGCTATGTGAGAACAATATGACTCAGCATGTTAATTATGGACATACTTTAGGTGCCAAAGCCAGAGCCGCAACATGACCTGAAACACATAAATATGTCTTAGTAATTAGCCCTAACTGTAGCCATTGTAATTGCAGCCTGATTATGAATGATTTGTCATAAATTTTTCCAAATCCTAAAAGCTAATAAACATGTCAAACCTCAACAAATGTAAAGTGTTAAAAATTAAAAGGCCAAGAAAAACACAGAGGTTTGGGTTTTACAATTTGAATGCCTGGGTGTTTACATAGTTTTTTGATTTTGTAGATATTAAAACGCTTATTTAACAGCTGAACTGAGCTCGAGAGCTCCAGATAGAAGTTTGTCTGTGTGTGCTGTGAATAAAAAGGGAGGGAGTCGTCGAAGAATGCGCAGACTCCAACAATTACTGTTCCCAGCTGGGGCTGGCATAAACCTCTGCACTGGCTTCCTGGGAGGACTGGGAAAGCTAATAGAGGAGGTGGCTGTGGGTAATGCTGTACAGTAACCCTTACACATACTCATTAGGAGGCACTTCTGAAGGCCTCGTAAACACCACAGAGCCATGGACGGTGCAGGTTAGAGTCAGTTAGGTACAGTCGTATAGTTGAAGTGGATGGGATGGAGAAAAACACCATGGGGTGGTGAGTTTTACTGACTGACAGACTTCATGGCTTTTAGCATTGTTAGGTGCATGGATTATGAAATGCCATATAAATAGAACAAATCTGAAAAATCCATATTGCACTCCCAGAAATAAGAGTTCAAAAAGGGTTTATCCTGGAGGGCTGAGAGTGTACCCAGAACCATTGCTTCTGAAGAACCCCCCTTTTTGAGGAAAGGATTCTTTAAGGGTTCCATTAAGAACCTTTTCATTCAAAGAACGCTTTTTGGAAGAAAGAGGTCTACCAAGATTGTTGAAGGCAAAAGTTCCTTACCCTCAAATATTCAAATATTTACTTGCGTTTTAAATGGTATTTTTAAATGTCGATGTATCTGAAATCCCCCTAATCAATTAATTCTCCTTGTGTTCTGTCATAGTTGAGATCTTTCCAGTCATTTCATGGCATACTAACCACATGGTCTGCTGAAATTATTCTCATAGTTCTTGGCAGGTTGTATTCAGTTCAGTTCTATTCATCCTAGAAACCCCTAAAAACGTGATTGTTAAAAAACAGCATTCCAGGTAACACTGGACCATATCAGCCTTTGCCTCTGAAACTGTTCTGGGTGAAACCTTTACTAAAAGTTCAACCAGTAACCGCAAAGGGTTCCTCTACAGGGACAAGCCAAAGAACCCCAAATGGTTCTGGTTAGCACCTGAATTTCTAAGAATGTAAACGGGAAGCAACGAAAAACTGTCTCATAAAAAGAAGAATAAATATATTTTGCATCACCATATTTATATGCATGCAGGACTTTAATTAAAATAATTCACAAGCACTTATAGTTACTGTCACCGAATCATTCTAAGGTTTAAAAGAAAAAAACAAGCTGCTATTATTTTGTTTGAATAACACTAACAACAGAATGACAGGGCTTCAAGATGGTGGCATATTGGCAGCCGGAGAATTTCTTAGAACCTTTTGAACATGTCTTTTCCATCGAATCCCCCCCATTCTCCCCTCACCAAGCAAACAGTGGTCTCTCTAAAACCTACAATCACCACTAACTCACACCAGATGTTCCTACTGTACTCAGGAGTGAAGACCCTCGACCAGAAGCCATCGCAATTACTCCTTATGCAAACACTATGTCTTTCTGTTAAATTCATCAGCAACATTCTTCTCTTTTATCTGAGCTACCAAGCAGTCTCTATCTACACAGGAAAGATGCCAAAAAATGTGCAACAATTGAAGACAGGATGCTGCTGCCTCGGGATGCTTCCATCTCTACATCATTCACTCTCTCTTCCTTTCCCTGTCTCTCTGTCTTTCCACTAGTCTGCTGAGAACTCTTCACTGTGGAGGAAGTTATCAGAGCCCTCTTTGTTCCCCTGGCATCTGTCATTAAGCAATCAGCAATGACGGCCTGAGTCTTCCTGTAGCCCTGGAAAGAGCTCAGAGTGGTGACTGCAACAGTCAGAGGCACGGAGAAGAAAGACAGGGCAAGTCAGCAATGCATGCTACCAAAACACAAGAGGGACCACACTATCTAAACTCTTCGACCTGTTTTTCCCACGCAGGTCTAGGTCACTGCCATATAGGTAGTGTTCACTTTTTGAATACAAACTGCCCCCTCACTCTCAGGTGAGCTGTTGGGGTGGGGTTGGGTGGTCAAAACCACAGTGTGAGCGATAACAGCCGTCATCACAGCATTCCTTGTGACCCTACAGGCTAATGCCATGTGAAAAAGGCTCATCCATGGTTCGCAGGTTCTCAATACCGCCACTCCACCGGCAGTGGCTGTCATCCCCCCCGCGGTCTGTGACCCCCAGCAACTTCCTTCTCTGTTCCCACCACAGGCACCCCTGTCTGGTGTGGGGGGTGCAGAACGGGGGGGGGGGCAAACACAGGATGTGGGTAACAAAAGGAGAGTTCTTCGAACCCACTTCATTCCAATCCACAATCTGTGCTTGAACAGCCACGGAATTCAAACAGCAGCGCCAAACAAAGCACAGGTATAGAGAAGTATATGCTGGTTTTGCAAAAATTCACACGGTCAGGAGGACTGATCCAGGGGGAGCATGCTTTGCTCAGAGACAGACTGAATTTTTAAAAAGAATTCTGTGTAAAGCACTTTTGTAGGGAAAGTTGGAATAGAAAGACTCACCCCACAGGTAGGCAGTGAAAGTATAAATTAGTTTTGTGTGATGGATGAGCTGCTTCTCATTATTTCCTATTTTTGGCATCGCATGTCAAAACCACACCTCAAGGAGAGCGACATTAAATGCAATATCAAATCTCAGTCGTTTCAGCATTTTCCCTTCGCAACAAACGTATCCATAGAGAAACAGTTTATTCTTGCCAAGCCGACTGTTGTTTGGACAAATCTGAGCAAGTTTCTGCTCTCCTCCTCCACAGACCATGCTGGGCAGGTGCTGCGCCTCCCTCTTTAAACTAAGGACAAGACATCTATTCTTAGATATCAGCGTTTGTTACCAGACGGTAATTTTACATTTTCCATGCACTCTCGACCCCTATTGGTGCATGGATCGGCTGTGTTAGGATAGTGGTGGGGTTGAGGTGGAGCTCTGTGGAGTGAAGATTGACAGGGTGGCTTTGAAACCTCCACTTTCTCTCTGTAGTCTTTCCAAAACACATCAGTGGCCCCGCCTTGAGACGTGATGGAGTTATGTCGAGGAGCATGACAGAACTGCTGCATCAGGGGCCAGGCAAATGATGAAATACCCACATCAGTGTGTGCAGACCTTAAGAAGCCCATCTGACAAAATATACTTCGCATGAAAATGGCCTTTTTTTAGTTCACTGTTTTAGTTTCTGCACATTTTTTATTGAAAAACTAAAAAAGTAGGAACTCCTACTCCCTGTTTTTTTACAGTTGTTTTTTACTGCTGCAGATTGTGATGGGTTGTTTAGTTTTATTCATTATAAAGGTGTTATTGAAATATAAATAAAAATCTGTGCCACAGAGCTGCAGTGTTAATTTGTAACCGATGAAGTGAATGACTCAATTTCATGTTTCAATGAAAAGCACAGTTAGCATTATGTTCCTCCTTACTGGGAATAAAATATACTATCAAGGAAAACACCATAAAGCTACCAATCATATGGAATGGCGAGTACAGGATCTCACCCTCTACAGTGGGACATAAAACCAACAAAATGGCTCCACACTAAGAGGCTCTGGAGGGCCATTTCAGCCACTAGGAAAAGGTAACCATGCGTTTCACAGCATCTCTCATTAACAGGCAGCCCCTGGGTGAGAGTGACAGAGAAGGGTTCAACCCTGCGACTGCAGGCTGAGAGCTATAAAAGCAGTCAATTCCGAGTGTCACCAGGTTGCTCCACAGGTATGTGTGTGTGAGAGAGTCTGTAGGTACCTCCATGAATCTTCGTACTGTACATAAGTGTGTGTTAGAGCACAACATGTTTAGCTTGCATGTGTGTGAGAAAGGGGTAACACACACAGCATGGAGGCATCAGTGGACTAATTTAAAATGTTCCCACCTTTAGAGACCTCTCCCCCTCTCTCTGCCTGTGAGTGGTTTGCCCCCGTGCCCTTTATCCTCCAGACAGGGAGGGTTGTTTTCTCACCCAGCGAAGGGGGAGACGGCAGCCCCCGTACCCCACTGAGAGGGGAACACAGGGGGCTTGGCCAGTAAGAGAGAGGCCCCTGGTTCCCACATATCGCATGGCGTTAGCGTTTGGGCTGCAGCAGCGCACCTACAGTAAACTCACACCCTGAGTCACAGCGGAGCTGTCAGTCTTCTCAATGAGCTCAGCCTCAGTGGGCTTCATTATACACATCACTTTAGACCATTAATTAACTGCACATTCAAACCCACAGCCAGCGCTAGTGTGAAAATGGCATCAAGTGGAGTGGATTTACTAGATTTCAAAATAAGATATATGAAGGACAAATCTATTTGTTTGTAAAAACATATTATTTTCAAAAATGTTAAAAAGTCAGTTTTAACTTTGACAAAGTCTAATTCTTAAATTATTTATATAACCAGTGGTGTAATGTAATAAAGAAATAATATTTCGTTACAGTACTTCAGTTTTTTTTGGAGTATCTGTACTTTACTTGGTTTTTTTTTTTTTTTTTAATTTCTGTCATCTTTTACTGCCAGAATTCTGATTGCCTTCTTTTTAATAATATCATTTACTTGTACTTTTACATAAAGTACTTATATTCAATGTCATAAATGACTTTTGATAGTTAAGTACAGTAAATATCAGATGCTTTAAGACTGTCAGTCAAGCAATATTCTAGAAGCTGACTTTAACTTCTACCAAAGTCATTTTTTGATAAGAAATCATCCACCACTAGATATAACCTTTCCATGAAGATGTTGCTGTTAATTTACAAACTGAAAAAATGATTGATTCAGTACATTCAGTTTTCAATTAACGAAGATATAACATTTATTTTATGATAATCTCTGCAGCTGTTGAAATATGACTTCTTCTATAAGGAAAATTAATACAGTGGAGATCACATCAATAGGGATCATATTGCCTTGAATTACTTTCCTAATACTTCTTTCACTGAGAGGATTTTTGATGATAAAAACAGACAGTGCTTTCCATACAGCACTACGGCCATTGTTTAAAAGGCTGAGCAGCAAATGGTTTGTGTGGGACGATCGATAGAGAGTTCGTCTGCATGGGTTAAGAGGGTAAGTCTTTTGGGGAGGTGCAATATTTCTGGGACGCATCTTCAATACTTTCTAACAGCAAATGAATAAAAAAGAGAGCGCTGATCCAGAAAAAGGTAAGAGGAAAAAAGAGGGAGAGAGGGAGAGATGTAAGGGTGAAACTGATCCCTGTTGACCCCTTCGGCATGCCCTCTTTCTTTTTATGACTTTCCTCTGAATCGTCACTCACCAGCTCTATCAACGCTGTCCAGCCTCCATTCACTCACACTCTAAAACACACACACACGCATGCACACACACACACACACACACACACTCGAACACATTATACACAACACTAAAGCATTGGCTGTGGCCTCAGCAGGCTGAGTACGATATTATGCTTAATTGTGGTGTTCAGAGGCTTATAAACAAACAACCCTTGTGCATATAAAACAGATTAATTTATTTTAAAAGCACAAGTAAAATAATCTGAGACTGTACGTATAGTAAAGTTGCAAGGGAGTCGAGTCCATATTTAATGTTCTTGTGCAGAGGCTGGCAGGACAACAGTGTTAAGACTTAGATAGACCAATCACACTCACACACTGTTAGGCCACTAACTCTGCACCTGTGTTTCTGCACAGCCTCTGGGGTCTCCCTTTATGGCTTAGACTAAATTAGATGGACCATATGCATTTCTGCACATGCTTAAATACATAACTGCTGCTGGCTGTGGTATTTATAGTCGGACTCTATTTAGCTCTATCTGAGATGGAGGACTGTAAATCAGCAGAGAGGAAACACAACTGGTTAGGCATTGCTGAGAACTGGCACTTAACACTCAGACTGGCCCAGCTCACTTTAAGAGGAGAGATCAATATGCCTTCAAGAGAATGTCACTCCTCCTCTGGTATGACTGTTAATGACAATCACTGCAGCGTCTGCAGGGAGGTCTTTACATTGGACGTTCTAAAAAGCATTCTTGCAGCAGACCACACATTGATATTTCAGTCATAATACTACTCTGGGAAAAAAAAATCAAAGCTTTTAAGTGTCAAAACAAAATCTAATAATTTCGTTACTGAGATAGAGCAGAAGAAATATACGCATTGCATTTTAAAATAATTTTATAAGCGGTCTGAGCTGCCAATTCGTCTGTGAACAGTTTCATCACACATGAAAAGAAATCAAAACACAGGACAGATGTTGGGCAAAACCACATTTAAGCGTTGTCACAAACTGCCATTTTTTCAAATGATTGGGGCACATCTATTAAATAAAGTGCAGCTACAATGGATTCTACACGGCCAGGGCATAAGGAAATATTTAACCAGCCAATTGCAGCCAATTAACTTTGATCACGATGACTGCGTTTGGAATCTCAGTCACTCGTCTGTCTGGGAGAGTATGAACATTTTCTGTCTCTGTCTCCCTCTCTCTGTGTCGTTTTTTCCTTTCTTCTTGGGTTTGCTTCATGTAACACAGCCGAAACATGGTGGTGAGTAATGAGACTTGGCAGACTGGCCACAGATCTCTTCACACTTAAGTATCAAACAAAACATTTCCTCTACTGTGAGGTCAGCATAAAGCAGGACACTGAGGGAAAGCGCTGGGTCAGTGGGATCAGATTCACTGAGAGGAGGCAGGGACAAAAATCACAAAAAGAAAAATTGTAGACAGAGAATTACGTAGAACTAGTGTTGAAGGACCGCTGAGATGATCTGCTTTTTTATTGCTAAAAAATCGCTGATAATAATAGCACTGATAGCTGAGTTTGACATCTGAATCTGAAAAGGGCAGTGGGTGAGCTTCGTGTCTGTGCATGTGTGCATGTGTATGGACAAATGTGGCACACAGTTTTCTGTACATGCAGACTGAGCCTATAAGCATCCCTGACCCTCTGGTCTTTCACCTCTCCCCAGAGCGAAGCAGACACTCAGACACCCCACTGCACACACACACACACACACCTCCCTACCCTTGATCCCTCTATTCCTGTGCCCCAGGGGCAGATTTTACACTAGCTGTACATGAATCAGGGGGGCAAAGAGGCGTGAGAGGGGAGATGGCGGGGGATTTCATGCTGCGACGGAAGGGTCTGTAGTGTAGGTGGACAGCGACACCAAGCACACAGCATGACACACAGACAGACAGATCGGCCACAGAAACACTAGAGCTTGACAAATTGAGCTGGCCGCTATGGGAGTGGGAAAGAGGTGGGGGGTGGGGGCAGGGCTGGTGACCCAGGAATGACAGAGACTGACAGCACATGTAAAATTCATGGTATCCCTTGGGCTCCGAGGTAATACTTCACCACTATGGGACTGATAACTGAGAAACAGTCTCCACGCTATGAAACAGTTGTTTCTGCTTTTACTAAAATCTTAATGGACTGTTCTTACACTCCTGTGAGAATATAAACACTCCCTGCACCACTAAAACATCACAAAGTGAACAGAAGGTAAAATGGCAGCACAGCTGCTTTAAAGACAGCTTAAAGAAGAGAAAACACAAAAAATAGACGCACCTCCAAGTCGTTAAAGAATAGGTGTGTGTCCGCCAAGTTGAAGATCATTTCTTCCATCCTCAGGCCTAATGATACAGATGTCGGTGGATCCTGAAAAACAGACAAAAACAATTAAAATCTTTCAAATATTGAGGTACTTTTTCCATTTGAAGTTGTAATGTGAAACAATAAATTATGTTGTTCGCTGTAAGTCACTCAATTAACACAGAATCCCTTTAAATTCCTCAGCAGGCCGTTCCCATAAAAGAAGACTTTAGGCGGACTTGAAAGTTCCAGCCTCTGTTTACGACTCTCCAAAAAGGGACCAGAATAGTCATCAGAAATGCCACAGACTTGAATGAATGCAGTAAAAGCATGTCTCTTCTCAGGAGGGGTGGTCAATTTAGAAGAGCTGGGGGTCACAGCCTCATCGTAAATAGCCCATTCTCCACATACTTGTGCCGATGCATCATCTGATTGCTCTCTACGTGATACAAATCACCACTCTAAGGTGTTTATTCATATTTATTTCAAACAAAAAAAATCAAATAAAAATGCTGATAATTTCCTGCAAAGAGCACAATTTTTCCTTAAATCATGATCTCTGTCAGTAATGTGATACATGCTGTAATGGTGATAGGGTTGCACTGTCTGTAAGATAATACCTAGAGAGGAGTGAAGTGTAAATAGTTAATGAGGCAGTGACAATGTGTGCGATTTTCCCTTTAAAAGGATAATGAATTGCAAAAAGTCTTCAGTGCATTTTTACATACAGATTTTTAAAGATACAGGCTGTGTGTAATTATTTTTCACATACTAAATAAACTGCATTAACACATTTATTTTAGTCTAAGCACGATTTTTTCATCATTATTATTTAAAAAAAGCAAACAAAACACATTATTAATTAACTGATTTTAAGTACCTCCATTCTTTGTTGCTCAAACTGAATCCCTTTTTTTTTAATCTCATATCCCTAATCAGCAGATTGTCTTCAGCAAGCAAAGGATGAAGAGAGACAATGGCAGGCTGTGGAGGAGGATTTTCTGCAGCTGGGTGAGGCTGCGTTAAAGGACAGGCCTTGCAGAAGCAGGAGCGGGGATTACAGAGTTAAACCACCTGAAGACACACCTGAGCTTTCCACTGATTAGCTGTCACACCCCACAATGCTTATGTTTTCACTAAAATGACAGAGGACAAACCACACAAGTAGAGCTCAATCCCCACTTCTGGAGGCTTTCTCCTTCCTCTTAACCTCCCAGTTCGAATCAATCTTTCAGTTAGAATTCATCAAAAATAATTAGCCTCCCACATCAACTGGCCACCAGCTCCCGCTCCCCAACCTCTGCCGCTGCTGGGTGATTTAGCATTATGGGCCGGTTTGGTGGGAAAAGGCTGTCTTCTCCGGCGAGAGTGAATCCTTTCCAATTAAATCTAAACAATCAGTCAGTGAGGGAGTTAAGAATACAAGCAGGCCAGAAGGCCAAAGTGCTGCTGCTGTCATTGCTCCAGCACCACCTGTCCCGAGATGTCAGTGTCATCCACAGGGGCGCCAAGCCCCCCCCCCCCCCCACCCTCTGAGCCCCTTACCAATAACAACCCCCCATCCATCCCCACCCACTTTAAGCTCCAGCTCTGGCCAGCCCAATAGCAGCACAGCTGGCCTCAGCCATCAGCTTTATGGGAGTAAGCTGCCTTGATGCCAATTAAAAGAGCTGATAAGAGCAGCAGTGTGTTTATGTGTGTATGAGAGGGAGAAAAAAAAGTCAGAGAGAGTGGGTGGGAGGTCACAGTGAGTGAGAGAAAGTGTGGATGTGTGCTCACTCAGATACACATCTATTTATAGTAACCTCAGAGCAGCTACAAGGGAAAACTGTTTAGCAACTTTTTTTGTTTATTCCACTAAGATGAGGAGGACATGAATGACAAGGAGGAAAAGAAGGGGTGGTTATCGTAGTGGTTGTGGTGGATGTTCACTGCTGCTTCACTTTCTCTTCTGAGGTAGTTTACAGATCTGCGTTTCTGATAGGCTTTGAGGTAGCGTGCTTTGTGGTTGCTGTGAGTAAGCATGTCTCCCTCTCATAATCCTGCTTTAATGTGACAGTGTCAGCAGGTTGCAGCACTTTTAAAAAAAAAAAAAATAGGGGACTTAAATGTGCAGAGGTGGAGAAAAAGAGGGAACAAAAGAGAAAACAGAGAGTGAGAGGGACTTTAGCGGCTGTCACATCCTATATGAGCTCTGATGGAACGGGCCCTTATGGAGTCAGGAGTGTTTCCTGTTTCAGAGGAGCACACTGGAGACTCTGTGTGTGCATTTGTGTGTGTGTGTGTGTGTGTGTGTGTTTGGAGAGTCCCTCATCTCAGAGCCACAGCTCCCTAAGCCTCAGCTCTCTCTCTTTACCCAGCATGCAGTGCTGAGAATAAAGTAAATAAACAGTGGAGGGTCGTGGGGCAGCCCTCTTTCACCCCAAAAACAAAACAGTGCCCCCATCAAACACCCCCTCATACCAGAACAAAGGCAAAGAGCACGGGCCGCAGACGCTAGGCTCTCTGACATATGAGGAGCAATATGTCATTTTTGACTTCAAAACCAGACACCTCCATAGCCCAAACAGCCAGAGATTAGAACTCATGCTTTCCTACAATTGAAATAAAAATTGTGATAAATTTGCTTTAAGATTCTACAGTTATTTTCACTTTTGTCTGCTATATCTTACTGGGAAAATAAGAGCGAGTGATGCACTTTGAAGGCTATATACTGTAGAACCTACGACCTCAACGAAACCATGAGAATAGGATTCTGCCTTATTTCCCAACTTGTTTGTTTGGAAAGTTTAAATTTAGAGAAGCAATTTACAAGGAGCAACAAATAGAAAAGCCTGGAAAAGTAAACTATTCATTTTATAAGCACACACAGTGACATGGGACGGAAAATTACTTTCAGAATAATAATAATATATGTTTGTTAAGATTTATATAAGGCAGGTTTAAGGGAATCTCCGAGTTCTAGTTTAACTGTATTACATTCGGTGCACTCAGTCTCCTGCCACGGTCTCCAGGGAGATCCCCGTCTGAAAAGGATGGATTGAGAAGCACTTAATTAAACTAACAATGTGGCATTTCTGAAGGAGAAAGGAACACTTAAGATGTGTCAATAGACATCCAGAGTGCAACTGTTGTGAGCCCCTACAGCTGAGCCCGGACCAGCCATGCATAGCCTCAACAGCTGCAAAGAGCAGTCAAATACTTGCCAAGCCTCATTGGACCTATTAAAAAAAAAGAAACAATTATCTGTACATTGAGTTCTGCTCTATCTTCTCTGAACTCAGTGAAATCCATCCTCCACTCAATGGCCATTGCCCACCACTGATCTTTTTTTTTTTTCTCCTTTTAATATTTATGTGTTTTGCTGCTAAAGTGCGCGGCTACTGCCACAGTCTGATGTCACTCACCCGTCCATATCTGTTGGCATAAGAACCCGTAAGCAAGGAATGGAAAACGATGATTGTTTCATCCAGGTCCCAGATGAAAACTCGCTGGAGAGATGGGGGGTACGGAGGGGTGGGGAAGAAAGAAACAAAGAAAAACAGAGAGAAAAGAGGCAAAATCAATGGTGCACTCTGTAGGGCTGCAAGGTGATCCTCCTGGTCAATAGGCCAGGAGCGTGTATTCGTGCGCCACAGGGACCAGGATCCATTTGCTTGGGTTGGTCACCGCAACACTCCTCCCATCACCCCACCGCATGCTTTCCACCCTCTGCCCTTTACATTAGAGTAATCAATAGCAACAAACTAATTAACTAGATATGTTAACACGTCATGATGTCAGTGCTATTACGGGTGGTATTAAACTCCTTTAAATTCATATATTAATGAAGAGCCTTCTGAATTAGTAAGATTTACTTTGACATATGGTCACTAGTAGTGTTGTATAGCTCATGGTGCCATTGTTAGTCACAGCTAGTGTCCAGTCTTTGCTGACTAGAATATATATATTATTCACTCCAGCGACGACTCATTAATCACCTGCCTTATTGTTTATTTACGAGGTATACATGAGAACTTTATATAAGATATGTGTTTAATGATGTCATATATTCCACCATGCATCAATAATGCATTTATAGTTTAGGAATCAAATCTTTAAGAATTAATGCCCATCAAGTGTTAAAGCTGGCGTGGCAGCCATATAGTAAGTGGATTAGTGTCCGTGTGCCTCAGACAGGGTGAGGCTGTCTGTCGCCAAGGTAGCGGGCTCACCCTACCTCAAGGTCGGAGTCAGGCGGCGGTGATGGGTTGTTGTTCCTTCTTCCCCTGCCACGTGACTTTCCATCCGAGGCCCGGCGCAATCGATCCGAATCTGAATCTTTAATGGGGGTTGATGGACTGTGGATGGTACTGTACTCTGCTGAAAGGAAGGATAGAGGGAAGAAGGAGAGTATGAAAAGAGCGCATTGAAGATGAGCTATTATTTGCTTTTAGCAAAGAAGTGTGAGTGACCATTTGTCTTGATGCAGAACAGACAGCTTCCTGGGACATTTTTTAAGTGATTACGCAGGCCTACAGGTAACAAACATATCATAAATCAGTTGCAGAACACATACTAAAAGCTATTGTGCTCCATGCTGATTTAATAAACAAGAGGTAACAGAGTGCATGTCAGCTAGAAATAGCAAATCATTTATCATTTATCCAAATTGGATGCCCGTGTATGAAATTATGTTTATTTAAAGCCTGATGTCTTGGTGTTGATTTAGGATGCAGTCATAAAATTTTGACTGACTTATAAAGATACAATCAGTGCTTTGATTGCCAGATGATGCATTAATGTCACATGAAGTTGTGGGAAATTCTACATCTGATTTCACTTTTAACTTTTTTTTTCTAGCCTGCATGCTGCAATACACAACAGTTGATGGCTGAAACTATTTCTTGCTCATATTGTGTATTGGACTAGGACAGATAGAGATTTTTGGCCTTTAGCTCATGTTCTCTTATGAGGAGCAACATTTAGTTAGTGAGAATGAGGGGATTCTGTGACCCACTTGTTGATTTAAAAGAGAAACATGGCTCTTAGAAGGATCAAACTCCTCATATTCAGGTTACAGAGGGCGACCCTGCCGCCTGTGGTTTGATCAGGGTTCCTATACCTTAAGGCAAGGTAGATTTAAGACTTTTAAAGACTTTTTTAAATGCCACTCGAAATTAAGTTTAAGAGCAATTTTCCACTAACAAAACTAAAGATGGACAATTTATTGTAACATAAAACATGACTTTTTTATTATCTACATCAAATGTTGTAAACACAACACTTTTTTAGTGGAAAACACAGAAGACCTGGCCTGTTTTCTGGACGAGTTTATGTTTCTCAATCTGCATGTGAGATTAACGAGTTCAAGAAAAGGAATTTATGAAATTACTTAACAAAAAGTTATTAATTATTTTGAGATTTTCAGAAAAAGAGATACATGAAATCCCACTTAAAATGTATGAGCATTTTTAAGACTTTTGAAAGATTAACTGAAGTTGATTTAATACCAAGAAGGGCTTTTTTGAGAAGAATGAATTCAATGCCTCTTAAGACTTTTTAAGGATCTGCAGGAACCCTGTTTGATTCTTACCTGCAGGGTTGTCTGTGAGGGCCTGGCTGGTGATGCCAGTGGGTGGCTCCTGGAGGGTGTAGGTGGTGGTGGTGGAGGGTGTGCTGGGGCTGGTGTTGTTACTTGTCATGTAGGGTGAAGTATAGGGTGAGCTGTTGTAATACTGAGCATACTGGCCCTGGCCAAAGGCTGGATAACTGGCGTAGTCCTGTTGAAAGAGACAGAGTAGGGAAATTGTAAAAAGGTAGGGTATGTGTAAAGATAAGGCAAGTAAAGAAAAACTGAGAAATAAAGACATGTGCAATATGGTGTAAGAGGGGAGATTTAGATCAAATAGGTAGGGAGAGTCAGAAGGTAGGAAGAGAAGTAGGAGGTTTGGCAGAGTAATGTGAGATATGCCCTGCACCAGTGTTGCTACTTTACAGTGCAGATTCCAAAACATAAATGCAAACACATGTCTGCTCTGTCCTACATCTGGACAGCGATCTGTCTTGTTTTTTTTTTTCTTCTCCCTCTCCGTCTGTGGCATAATACATTTGTGTTGGAGGAGGTACAGTAGATAATCCTGCATACAAAGCTTTTGACATCCTGAGTGATTTATGTTTGAACGTGTCACGGATGAAATGTAACATATTGAGTATGCATGTTTCATAAAGATTTCAAGGTTGGGAAGAAGTCTGCAAACTTATATAAACTGATAGCTGCATACTGATAGCAGATCACAGAAATGGAAGAAGCAGAAGGAAGTGCGCAGCTACCTGTTGTGTGCTGTTGAAGCCACTCGAGTTTGTCAGGGAGTTGTTTCCTGCGTACAAGCCTGATGTTGTCGTGAAAGTACCACCTTTAGGGAGAAATAATAGAACTTTTGAGTTATGTACACATCATGTTATATCAAACAACATTATTAAATCTGCAGTCCTGCCAGCAGTGCAGTGACAGAAATGAAATAGCACATTGTTAGGGGGAAAAAATCTTTTGTGAAACAGCTATTTCAGGTGGTGAACAGAGAGAGGCCTGAGGGAGCGCTCCCAAGAGTGGCCTTATCTTTCTCCTCTTCCTTCCTTATCAGTGATTGGATCAGGCCTGATGAATGACAGAGGGGGGCAGAGAAGGGTGAGGGGTGGACAGAACCTGCTCCCAAAGCCGTCCAAGCCCGCACAATGTGAGCAAGACAAGAGACTTTTGTGTGTGAGCTACCGAAGGGTGGCGTGGGGGGTGAAGAGGGGGGTGAAAACGATGGATGCACTGGGACGGAGCATGAGGGTGCCAGGGGGGTGTGCATGAGCAGTGTAGTGAGACAGAGATGTATAGGGAAAGAGGGCTGAGGTCGCAGTGAGAAGCACCGGGGGCGGGTTTGCTGCTGACATCCAGCCCCAATGAATATGTATGTTCCTCTTTTCACTTGCTCAAAGGATGGTCCTCCTGGGTAATTAAATCATTCAAAGGGGTTGATAGCATCTAATGGCTTAATAATATACATGACATGAGATATAGAGGAGAGGAGCAGTGGCGGACCCCGGGGGCATGCCTTCTCTCCTCAGCGACCATCCACCTGTACTGTCATGTCAGCCAAGAGAACAGCAGGAGGAGCAGCTCTTAAAGGGATCACATACTGGTTAAGAGACACTAGGGTGACAAGGAGGTCAAGATGGGGGTTTTTATATTAAAGATAAAATAATTCCAATTATTTTTCTCATCCCTAAGATCAAAATTATGCTGTGTTCACATGGAATCAGACAGAAGGATGGCAAAAGGACAATACCTTCTGGATGGCACAGAACACTAAAACAAGTCAGACATAATGGCAGGATGGCAAAACGAAACATGCATGACTATACTTTGCAATCCTGATAACACAATGTAAAGAAAGAAAGAAAAAAATATATTAAATAGAATTATTTTGTGTTCATTATTTCAGGTAATTTTCTACTCATGTCCAGTTATTGCACAGATTGCTCTTTGTGTGAGAGAGCTACACAACATCTGGTTGTAAATTAGAGGACAGCATAAAAAAAAAAAAAAAATTTAACTTTAAGTGGCAATGACATCTACCATTAACGCTGACGGTATTCTCTGCCAGCGTCACCTCATTTTACTGTCCTTTTCTCCACTAAAATGATATCAGGTTTGCAGACTCCCTGATTCCATGTAAACATAGCATTATGATCATTCAATGATGTTTAAAGCTCCAGTGTGTAGAATTTAGTGGCATTTAGCGATAAAGTTGCGGAGCATGCATTTCTCCCGTGTGCCAAGTGTATAGGAGGAGAACTAAGTCTGACGCAAAAACACAAAAATGTGCATGGCCGTAACTAGATCCAGTGTTTGATTGATGTTTTGGGCTAGTGTAGAACGACATGGCAGACTCCATGGAAGAAGAGTCTCCTTATGTAGATACCAACGGCTCATTTAGAGATAACACAACAGATCTAATTTTCAGGTGATTTTAAACTAATGAAAACATAGTTAGGAATATATTCCATCTTTACCAATAGATGCCCCTAAATCCTACACACTGGACATAAAAGAACAAACTAGTGTTAGTGCACTTTAACATTTTACTTTTACAAAACAAAAAAACAAAAACAACAACTTCAAAATCTTCATTTGTATACATTATTACAATATTAAACTGGACTGCATCTAATACAAAATAAATGAATAAAAAAATAATAATCTCATGAAAGAAAATGTAAACAGGTTGCTTTAAAATTTGCTTGCCTGGAGCCAGATAAATTTGCTGGGATTGGTCAGAGAATTCAGTGTTGAGCAGGGGGCATTCAGTTTAATTTGTTCATAAATATTGCATTCACTCAAGTTTAATTCATTGTGAAGGCCAAAATTGTGATCACAGTAATTTATGCAGCTTGATGTATGCGTATTGTTCTACATTATAATATATGTGTGTGTGTGTGTGTGTGTGTGTGTGTGTATATATATATGTATAACAACAGCAATAGTAAAACTTTGCACAGATGTTCTCTTTGCCTATTACAGAGGGTTGAGTTTTAAAGATTCAATACAAATAATCTATTAATAAGGTTTAAAATTGCAAAAGTGTCATTGCAGTTCATCCAACCTCTAAAAATACAAGCACTGGGCTTTATTATTTGCCTCTGTTGATATACAGACAAATTAGATCTCCCTACATCCACAGGGGACATGCAGAAGCACTATCACTGCACTATTTCTAAAAAGCTTCCTCACTCCTACAAAGCCAAAAAATATCCCATAGCTTCAGTGAAAATGAAGGGGGAGATGAATTTACTGTTCCTAAATGGGGGCGTAATTACACCTTTGTTCCCAGAGACAAACATAGAGAGTTTCTTTCATCCTCTGGTCATTGGCCCCATCAGGAGGGCCCTCCCACACCGTGACAAACGTGAAGCAGCTTTCAGAGCAGGGGGAAGGATCAGGGAAGTGAAGGGGGGCATGACGGGTACCGTATGGAAGAAAGCACAGAAAAGAAAAGACGTAGTGCAGTGTTTAGCCTTGTCAGTTAGCTAAGTACCCAGCACTGTGGCTAAAAAAGAGAAACAAATACCTCCCAAGCTCCCGAGATTACCAGGATCCACTAATTATTTGTGCAGTTTCTCACTCTCTGCTTCCCGCAATTACACACACAGCAGATTTTTACCACACTTTTTACATCGGTTATTTTCTCCAGAACTGTTCTCTCTCTTTGGCTTTGTTTGATATGTCAATGCCTGCGGGGGGAATTTCAAAACTTTTCTGTTCTCCACAGAAAGTTCAACATCAAGTGAAAGTCTGACAGAACAATAAGGCAGAGACGAGGAGGAGTAAGGTTGCGAAGGACAACAAATTAGCCTAATGCACAGTTCAAACAGTCATAAAAGCTCTCGCTGGCAGGGTTTGAGGGTTGCTCTGTGGAGGACAAGGAGCCACATAAAAGCCGAGGGGACCCCCGCTAGCAGTGAGAATGAGCCCATGCTGTTGGGAGTGGTGGTGCTGGTTATAGTAGGGGGAGAAAGAGGGGGTCTTGTGGTTCCCCCGGGGGGCATGTTTTCTCTCCCTCCCCCTGTCCTGCTCCAGTTAGTTCACTCACTCAAGACCAGACATCATCCCTCCCTCCTCTCCTCCTTCCCTGCTGCCTTCTGGCTCCACAATTGGAAGTCCATTTGCTTTGCTTGATCAGTCCCCTTGCCATGGGCTATGTCTATCATCAGTGCACAATATTTGTAGCAGAAGTTTGTATGCCCCACTTGGGAATAGGCTATCAAGTCCAGATGGGGCTTTCCTTTTAAAAAAGGCAACCAAGGCTTCGGCTGCTTCAGCTCACACAGCCACTGGGACAGAATGCTGGAATCCAATTATTCACCTAATTAGCATCTGCTCAGTCCCACCATCAGCGCAATCTCCCCATCTCATCACACACCTCTGATGTTTTAGGATTTTGCTTACAATCCATGAGATGCACTAAACTGCCACCCTAGACTGCAAAACTGAAACGCACAAAAACAGCAGTCCCTTTTCTGATTTGGTGCCACAACTTCAGCACCCACACAAAGCTCCATGGCATCGGACATGAAAGCAAGTAAAAACATTAATCTAATCGTCCTCTGAACTGACAGCTGGCCACACGCTGGTGGCAGGGACACTGACAGAGAGGGGGAGTATCAAATGTGGAAAAAAAGAGTCTTTGGTTGGGACACCCAGGCCTGAGGCACCTCGCCCAGGCAGATCAATAGGCCAGAAAGAGTAATGATGATGGTGTGGCGGAGGGCCAGAGCCACAGTTAGAGAACTCCAGGCCAGAATAGTGGTCAATCTGTCATCTAACATGGCTGTCAATTATGCACTTAACGCTACGTGGGGCATCCGATAGCCAGAGATAGTGGGAGACAGTGAAGCAGAGTTAGACGGAGGGAAAGAGAAAGACAGAGTAAGAGCATAATACTTAGAAGATGAATGGGCACATAATACTGTCATCGTGAGTTAAACCACTGAGGGCAGGATAGCAGCTTGAACATTCTGCTGCACATGCTCCGTTCTCTTGTTGCTTTTCTTTCTCTCTCTCTCTCTCTCTGTCTCTCTCTCTCTCTCTGTCTCTCCTTTTTCAGGCGCTCGGCTGCGTGCTGCAAAACTCTGGCTGTGGCCGACTGTATTTGGTTAAGAGGCGTGGAAAAGAGGCTTCCCTGCGCTACATCTGCTGCTGAGCTGGCATTATTTATTGTGAGATGCTCTAGAGGCTTTTCAACAACATGTGGAGATGTTTCTATTGTCGCACATTAGCTTTTACGGGGGAAAACACAATGCTGGCTGTTAGCTAACTGCTAAGTGCAGGTGGAAGAGAGGCTTTCTGCACCAATGCAAACAGAGAGTAACAGAAACACAACATGACAGAAAGCTTGATCTACATTTAAACAGAGTGTATGACTGGACAGAGAGAGCAAAAGCGGGGGAGTGCAGGCCGCAACAACTCATCTTTATCGGTTTCAAGGCCATAAATCTCTGCGGTCTCAGCTCTTAAACAAATACAAATATGATCACAGGGAGAGAAAAAACAAAGGCTGGGGAGTGGGGAGGACATGGCCGGTGCCTCCTAAGTGCCTGCCATTTTTCCATCTGTGTTGATTCTTTTAAGAGGAGACGAGAGGGAGGCAGCCGTCGTGGCTGCACATAACGACCGCCGGGATGCAACCATCTTTTGGGGTGAGTGCGAGGGCCGTGTTGTGAATCAGTCTGGCTCTGTGTGCTATTAAATCAGGGACAGAGACCTTTTTCTCTAATCTTTTTTTTTTTTTTTTTTTTTAAAGAGTACAATAAACCTTATTTGGATGGGCTAAGCAGAGGGAACACATGGCAGAAACATTGAAATGAGACTAAGTAAGGAAGAAGACAGAGGGGAAAAAAGTGACATTAGAAAAATAATGTAAAAAAAAAAGGACAAAGGAGATGAGTACTCCAAATAGACAAAAAAGATATACACAGAATAAAACGGGTAAAGAAACCAGCAATCAGATTCCCACCTTACTTTTACATTGTTGGTGATTTAAAATCTGCTTTGACAGTTTGAAAACCTCTCATGATGTGAGCTATTTCAGTTATTCTGCTGCAAACATGTTACAACTGTAAAATTGGACATGCCGCCAGCTTTAAGAGAGAGTAATGGCATCTCACGCTGCATTCTGACACCATACAAACGGATATGTGAAGATGCTTAAAGAAAAAAAAGATAGGGATTCAAAAAGATGTCCTCACCCTGCATCTGGTAGCTGTAGGGGGCCTGTCCTGTCTGCGGCGTAGTGAAGCCCGAGCTGTAGCTTAGGAAGCCTGTCTGTCCCGGGGATTGGGACTGGGTCAGACCCCCCTCCGTCTTTATGCCTGCCCACAATGGACCTAAATCAGTTAGTGACACCAGATCGGTTTGATGCACAGACAACAGTCAACACACAGGTTTAAATTACACTGGACACAGTAAAGGGACACAGCCTCTGTCTGTTAGCATAACACACTTATCACAATGGACGAGTGCTGATTATCTGATTAAAGATTTTTACTATCATCAGCTGTTTAGAAATATTATCTCTCACTATCTCACTAAAAGAAGCTATTTTATTGTTTGGCTGTAAAACCAAAAAGCATGTTAGGACTATAATTGTTTGATTTTACGTTATCATTACTGTTATTATCATCTAAGACAGGTCAAAAGATGCACAAGTAATAAAACATTCTGTGAGTTAAACTGGCCACTGCTTACATTCAATCAGTCACAATGCAGTTTCTATGCAGCGGTAGGTTGCAGAACTCCATTCAAATAAACAGTGTAAATTCCTCCACATATTGGAGAGTCTTTTGGGGTCAAAACACTCGAAAGATTTTGGACAAATAAAGCCCACAGTGAGCCATGCTTTCTCTTGCAAAGCCAGAGGAAACCAGTTTTCAGATTTTTATCATTAAGATCTATCTGAACAGCTTGACAAGCAAATTCTGTTTTATTGCAATGAAGGAGAATATGCAGGCACTAAACAACAACTCAGCATCTCTGCTGCTCCTGTTTTGCTGGAGGAATTGTGGGAACACTGTTTGTTATGAGCAAGGTCTTGGTCCTGACCTTCAGGAAGCAAAAATATTTAGTTGTAGTCAACATGCATCTTTTAGCAAGACAAGAGAAGGGTTTGATGTGTGTGTTGAGAAATCTTACCGTAGGCTGGGATGCCATAGGGCTGGCCAGGCTGGGGGTAGCTAGCATAAGCTGCGGCCTGCTGCATTCCTGTGGTGTACTGCGTCTGCCCATACGCAGCCATATTTTGGGATGAAGGGGTAGGAAGAATATGCGGATATGTTCTGCTATTTGAGAAAAGAAACAAAAAGACAAAAGTGAGAAAGGAAGGCAGGAAGAAAGGGGACCACGTTTTACCCGTAAAACCATAACACAAACTTTGCTCACTGACAAATTCCTTGTGCTACTTCATTTTAAACACCAAGCCAAGCTGCAGGACAGATAGCATCGCGCAGCTCATATACATAGTGAAAGAACAATAAATGGCAAAGGAAATTTTTGCAAGATAATAATTACAACAGATTTCAGAGTGCGCAAGCTGCAGACATCCAGGCAAACAAAGCCAGTCGAAAACCACCCGATCTAGCAGAAGGATCTAATTAAAGATCCAAATGAAGTTGGATGCTGCTTATTTTTTAAAGAAAAATAAAAGAAGCCTTACTTGGAAGGGTAAATCTGTGGAGAGAACTGGTGAGTTTGTCTTGGGCTGAAGCCACTGGTTCCAATAGCTGAGGAGAGTTAAAAAGAAAAGAGACAAGCACATATTTAAACATTAAGGAATAAGGTAAATATTGTCTTTTGCCAATAGAACTTCTGGATTCCAAGGAAACAGTAATTACATTGCATTACTCTATTTATTTCGGTAACCTTATTTAAGGTTGAAGACCGGAGAGCAATAATGAAGTAAAATAATCAGGTAAGAACATCAGGTTTTTCTGCTGACTAGCGTATCTCTGAGATACTTGTGGGCTGCTATGACGACCGCTGGTGTAAACACAAACAGGATGGTCTGAATCAGTCTCGGCCTGTGGCTTCAGTAGCCTCGGGCCTTTCAAGCCACAACCACATTGGAAGTGACATCACTGATTGCAGGTAATGAGTGCTACTGCAGAATCATTCCTTCATTAAGCGTACGACTACGTGGTTCCACGGTGCTGTTAACTTGCGAAAGTTCAGCCACAAATAACTCAAAGAAGTGCACTTGTTTTGAATCTGCAGAAAGAATTAAAAAAAACAACATGCAAGGATTTTTGTTTTAAATTGTCAGTTTTTTTTAAATAATACTTCAAATAAACTGACTGTTATTAATGGGAAAATGTGAATAAACCCTTTGAAACCTGTATTGTCATAGGTTTCTTGAGTAACCTTTAGGCACCTTTCACAAGCATTGAAACCTGAGAAAAATGGTTTGATTTCCTTTGAAAACACAGCTAAAAAGGCAACCTCACAAGAAATGTTGATCTGAAATGAGTAAAAACAAGGCAGACAAAAGAGAGACAAGAGAGGATAATATTAGAGAATAATTATTTAATTATAATTATCTTTTGAAAGTAAATCACATTTACATTTCTAGCACTTTTTTTCATGCCATTTACTTTTTGTTTTTTATTTTCTTTACTTATAATTTTTCTTTTAAGTTGTTCATTGCCTTACATGTTTGGGAAAGAGCTTAAGCCAGCTATCAATGGGTTTATATTAGTGTGTTACACGATACCTGCAGATTTCAGTTCCAAAATTTAAAATACCTATTTTTTAAATAAATAAATGAATAAATAACCAAAACTCAAATATTCTGACACAATTCCTGCAAGATATGAGTCACTATTTTGACAGTTGCACTTAAAAAGTTCTGTTATTTGTTTTAGTTAAATCAAACATTTTTTGAATAGCAGGCATAATTTTTTGCACATTTATATCTAAATTTAGAGTAATACACAGCAGATGAACATTAAATTATATTACAACACATTAATAAATAATAAGGCATCAATCGCAGTTGTGCCGCATTACTCACATTTAACTGCAGCGGAGTGGCACAGTTTTGAAACATCTGTCTAATTGGTCGTGACGTGTAAAATAAGGGATTTGGTTGCGGGGGAGCGCTAACTGTATGTAACTGTATGCTGTAACCCCTCACACACGTTATTAATATTGAACACTTTTCCCACATCAGCAGCACCTGCCACTGGACAAAACCCGCTCTTCTAAACGGAGCTTTGGGTTTCCCCGCGGAGGATATGGGGTGTAAGATTACTAAATTTCATTAATATTGTCAGAGACAAAAGTCATAGCAGTGATTTATGCGCTTCTAGTGTTAAGTATCAAGTACTTAGTTAAACAGTTAGGGAAATACAGGAAAATTAGCAGCAAGATAATACCATGCACAGTTGGATGCAGTACTGTTAATACATGTTTATAGAAAATAGAAGAGAGTGCAGCAGGTTGACATAGATACTGGTGTGCGTGGAAAAAAGAAATAAGCGAAAAAATTATCACATTAGTGATTGTTTCTGTTACAATTCCTACAATGCTCGTTACACTCTGAGGTCTTGGTTTTATTTAGAGATGTCCCTGTGTGTGTGTTTATGTGCGTGTGTGTGTGAGTGATGTTCCCGTGCTGAGGGGAGAGTGTGAAAACCCTGGCTCTGACAGGGTGATAGGGTAACAGCCCGTGGAGAGCGAGGGCCACTGGGACGCCATGTCACTCCACTGGACGGACAGGTTCAGTGCATTACAGGTCATAACTCAGTACCCACTGGCATGGGAACCAACAGCGATAACACACACACACACACACACACACACACACACACACACACACACACACACACACACACACGTGCAGGCGAGCACAACATATAAATATGCTGACAAAGGCATGGTAGAGTCGCTTGTTATTAAACACTCACACACACAGACACACACACTATATTGGTGTTTTAGCTTCAGGGACACTATGAGGGGCCCAGCTTCTAGGTCACCCATCTCTAGGCTAATCTCTGACTAATCAGTTCTGCAGCTGTGTGTGTGTGAGAGAGAGAGAGAGAGCGAGACAGCCAGACACTTGATTGCACGCACACACACACACGCACGCACGCATGCACACGCACACGCACACACACACGCACACACACACACACACACACGTACACGCACGCGCACTAGTCCTCCAGCCTCACCTGATCCTGAGAAGCTGTCTAGAGAGGTGTCTGCTACCGAGGTGGCGATTTCGCTGCTGCTCATTGGCTCGGTTTTAACTGCAAACAAAGAAGCCACATTGTCACCAAATGCACGATATCAAGTCTGTAAAAAGAAAAGAAAAAATAAAAAAAGATCTGATTAATGTCAAATTACCTCAGGGTTTCAGGGTTTCATAATTTCACATTCACCAAATTATGTTTAGAAAACATAGCAAAAAGTTACTCAGTGTAAAAAAAAAAAAAAAGAAAGAAAAAGAAACTGCACAAGGAGGAGGGAGCAGTCAAACAACATCCAGTATTTCCAGTAAAGTCATAAAATGTAAATGCATTACATCTGTCTTCATTTAAATGGTTTGTAGATATATTTTTGCATTTGAATATTATCTTGAATTCTTTTTGATAGGATTTATCGGATGATACAAGAGAAGGTTATCTTTAACGCTGATCTTAACTGTAAAATGCGGAGCAGCTTTTACATTTAGAGCAGTTTCCCAATGTGAAGCTTGAGAATTTATATTAATGTATTTTGACTATTTTGCAAGAGCAGTACAAATTAAACTTTAATTTGACAGTACTTACAAAAAATAATTACATTATCATTTACTCCTAAAGGATAAATTGCTGGCTTATCAGTACTTAAATGTAGCATGAAATAAAAATCATTACAGTGGATGTGTGTTAGAGCCACAGACAAAAAAAGAACTCCGCAGGGACATAAAACTGCAATTGAAATGTCAAGAAAATGTATGGTGTATAAAATCTTTTTAAGAGTGTAGTGAACGCTGTTTGACCTTGGCTCCATTATACAGCTCAGCGATAGATCTGCAAAGACAATTTCACAGCTTTCTGACAGCTCAGGAATCTTTGAAATCAATCCATTTCACTTCAGGCGGGCTGGAGGACTTTTTCTTTTTTTTTTCTCTTTTTGGCAAAACAAATTGACAATGTGGGCAAGGGAGTCATGCTCAGTGGAATCCCCCATGGTTGAAGAAGCCATTTGCTGTCATGTTTTACATGTTTCCGCTATGCTCGTTCAGTGCGGAAACATATGTTGACGAGGGGCGAGTCTTTTTAACAACACACCGATGAAAAAAATAGTGGTAAGGTGCATGCATAATACTAGCACACACTCAGGTCACAGAGCACACAATAACCACTGTATTTGGGAAAAGGCATGGGACACCAAATGAAAACAAAATGCACAGTATGCAAGTTCATCTCAATCTGGAACAATGGACTCATATCCAGTCTGTGTCAAATCATGCTTGAACAGAATAACACAACAATTACAGCAAATAGTTTCTGAATGAAAGGAACAATAGTTGAGGCAACTTTATAATTTAGCAAGTGATATTTTTGGGAAAAAAATCAATTTCTTTATAAGTGAAGTAGGTGGTTTAAAAAAAATGAGTGCTTTCATTGTTGCTCTCAGTTGAAAACACCAAGTATTGTCCTTTCATTGCGTCACCAAGAGTAGACAAACCTGCAGCGGACTGTGAGTTAGAACCTAACAACCAGTCTGCAGTGGTAAGCATTGTGATGTTATCACCTATGGGAAAGAAAGAATGGCAAAGGGACACATGACAGTCTGCACTATGTCTACGGGTCCTGTGTCATGAATACACAAAAGAGAAAATCCTGAGCTCGAGGCACAAGGGAACCGGGAGGTGGGGGGGCGGGGGGGGGGGGGGGGGGGGGGGTGTTTTTAATAAGCCGTGTTGGTTTGAGACATGGGCATGACTGCTTCACTAAACAAAAGCTCAGATTTAAGCACAGGTGAATCACCTGAGTAAATAACTATGTACAGTAGAGACCTCATGCAAAATGCCGTCATTTCCATGTTGTGGGCTTTGAATAATTACATGGCTACTTAAATAAACAGCTAATAGTCAGTAGAAAACGACTACTGGTAGCACTGAATTGTTGGAGCTATAAGTGCTACAAGGACAGCAGATATATGTACCTTAAAAAACCGAATAACTAAATATTTTGACGCACAA
This sequence comes from Plectropomus leopardus, assembly GCF_008729295.1. Classification (NCBI taxonomy): domain Eukaryota; kingdom Metazoa; phylum Chordata; class Actinopteri; order Perciformes; family Serranidae; genus Plectropomus; species Plectropomus leopardus. The sequence goes on from NC_056483.1 coordinate 11,898,390, forward strand.
CACATGCATAAATGCTACACTGATTTACTGAGATTTAAAAAAATCAGTTTCACATTGAATATTACAGCTTCTGCCACAATTCTCAGTCCCTTTAAATTCTTAAAATAGCATGCCATACACATAAAACAACTAAAAAGCAACAACAGTGCACACATACCTTCAGTGCCATTGGGTGTCATGGAATTGTTATTGATGTGGGAGTTGTCGAGGTTGGGACAATTAGGAGATTCACTGCTTCCACTTACTCGGCTGTGAGGACTGGCTAGATCCTGCATTTCCATAGACCTGACGAGACACACACGCACACATGCACACACCAAAATCAAATTACACATATCACTCTGGTTTCAGGGAAGACACGCAGCTCTGATGCACAATGCAGTGTGCACAATATGTACAATCCGGTTGGCCAGATTTGATAAATAAAACGGTGATTTTCTGAGCAAAATAACATTCCATTAGAATTGCGTTTAAAATCTGTAATTCACCGCAATTTTACTAATGACTATTTTGCAAGAGATATTTTCTGCTGAATTTCAAATGACGTTTTTATGTGCTATCAAATGACAAGGACAAAAACAACACATGAAAATGAAATAAATATACAAGGCAAACACACACACACACCCTCACACACACACTAACATATGCGCAAAGAAAAACAGAGTGGAGCTATGAAATGAATAGTAAACATTTTGACAAGGCACTTTCTGATTGCTCTCATTACAACAATCTCACTGCAAGTCACCGTTTTACATGAAGTGAACACAAAGTGTTTACTGTCAATTTACTCCTGATGTGTCTTTAAGCAAAAATGGCCTTAAGTGTATATCGTTTTGTGTGGTATCGAAGACTGTTAACAGATGTTTGCTGGTTTGAGGCAATGGTTAATGTGCCTGTTAAAAGTGCAGCACTCTGCCTGATTGTAAGAGCCCATGCCTCAGTGATGGGCAGATGAGAAGCTCATGAGGCATGTGTTTGCTCTGGCAAGCTCCTTAATTGTTTCTGTGTTTATACAAAAGACCACGCCACTGAAAACATTATTCTATCTTCTCATTTGTGCGCTCAAAGGATTTGATAGTGTATAGAGTAAGGAGCAGAAAGGAGGCACGAGTGATTTGAAAAGTACGGCCACAAACTCTAGAGCCCATTTGTCTCTGCCACTGTTCCCATCGCAACAGTGAGTTAATGAAATTAGGACAAAATGTTTTGTACATTATACTGCCATTTCCAATTATATTGCAGGGCTCTGGGTATCTCTGCTATCGATAAACATTGGCCTTTTACACAAGGCCACAAAGATAAATGCTTGAGAAATTCTGAGCAGTCTGAGTGCTATCAGATGGCACAAAGAAACCAGAATTACGAGATAAAAAGATTAAATTATGATATGCATTTACTCTATTTAAGATGATATTATAATGTTATGATATTATGATACTTTTCAGTATAGCTTGGCAAATGTAGTCCTTTTTTGTGGTTCAATGCAATTTAATTATTAACGGAAAATGTTTTTTTTTTAAGCATTATGTTACACACCAAAACGACTAAGGTACAAGCAAAGAACAGTAATAATCAAAAATCTTTTTCACACATATGGAAGCTGCTTTGTCCTTTTCCCAGATGTATATTTACTTCTACCCTAAAAAATATCACAGCCTCCAAGAATACAACACCACAAAGGTACAAATATAAGCACATTAGGATCGTACAGAATAAACTAACCCTGCATTTCACAGTCACTACTCAGTCACTTTTTCTCCTCCTCTGCCCAAGATTTCTTCTCTTTATCTCATGGCTAAAAAGTCTTTACTATCTCCAATCAGACAGCACAGTAGGCTGAGGGAAGTTGACAGTTGTTTAGCACAGTGTCTAAGTCAATCTCTGATGCCACGCAGAGACTTACATGTCTCTGATGCTGCTGGCACTGGCTCAACTGTGCTCTTACCTGGACCTAGATGGCTTTGAGTCCTCACAAACCACACTCTCTTTCTTTACTCTGCCTCCACCTGCCCCAGCAGAAACAATGTCACTCCTTGTTATTGCAGCTCGATGTCACAGTCCAGAGCCATCCATGACACAAAAAGGCTTGTCTGAGAAAACATTATTGTTATTCTGGAGCAGAATGGGAAGCGAGGGCTAGCGGGGGAACAGAGGCGCACATTGTCTCTCTCCGAGCCGCAGCCCTACTCCGCTGTTGTTTCCTCCTCCAGGTCCTCCCTCCTCCCAGAGTGAGGGGAGCACGGCCAAATGACGGAAAGGTGATTCATCATTGGTCTACGACAGCTGCAAACTGGATTAGCCCTCCCCCAATCAACATGCAAAGCGGCTTAGCCAAGGTAAGCAGGAAGGGGTGGAGGAGGGGGGTGTGGGGGTGAAGGAGTGAAGGTAGGCAGAGGGGTGAGGGGTTGGGGGATTGGGGGAGAGCAGGGGCTGAGGGGCAGCAGAGGGTGGGAGAGCCTGCCCGCTTTGCTGCTTGAGGTAGCCTGCTGCTGGAAGGAAGATGGGACTTGTTGAGCGGAGACAAGTCAAGCGTGACACCCCTAGCATCTTCAGCAGATCTTTCATCTGCAATTGACACTATCTGAAATTTATCAGCACTCCCCCTCCCGGCATACTGACAGGTCCTAATGACCGTCAGGGCTGCTTCCCGCGGGCCTGCCCCAGCCTGGGGCCATGGTACAGCAAAGAAACGCACAACTTCCTAACTTCACAGCCCATTCACATTGGACAGAGAGGTAGAAAGAGAACAATATATACACTCACACAGACATTATATAAATCTTTTCTTTCTCTTTGGCAACACAAAAAAACTCATGCTTGTGTCTTTTTTTATGTTTTTTTTCTTTAGCACACAGAGACACATAACTCATGCCTGTATGTGTGTACACACACACATACACACACAGACTTATGCACAGGGCACTTCAGAGGCCCCCAGATCAGTGGTGCAAATGCACACACACACACACACACACGCAGGGCACTTTAGAGGCCCCCAGATCAGTGGTGCATCTCAGACAATGAAGGAGACTGGAAACAAGAACACGGAGAGCATATGGAGCCACATATGTTTCCTATGACGCTACGAATGCCTCTATTACTCTCCTTTAGCTGACAGTTACATTTTGCTGTCCACTCCCGCTCTGCTCGTCTCTCTCCAAACATCAAGCAGAGCCATATACTTGCATGGCTATAACACTATATTAGACCTGACTCTGGCCCACCATGGGAATACAGGGTCCAAAAAAGGTCAAAGGTATTCCACTGGTCAGGAAAAAAGACATATAAAGCCTTTTTCTCAAAAATCCTAGCATGATTTTTTAATGGCTGACTGTTTACACGAGCCAGGGTAACCTGAGCTGCATGGTCTTAAGTTTTTTTTTTTCTTCTTTTTTTTTTCAACAGGCTTTGCTCTTCACACCAAGGCAAAGCCTTCATGAATACCATTCCAGCTTTACAATTTGCCCACTCTCCCTCAGCTAATGGTACAGCCATCTTAGCAAAAATAACCATTATATTTCATTCTGACTTTACAGACAACAGCAGTGCCTCCTCCTGGCATTTCCCAATACTGAAATATGCAGAGAGGATGTAAAAATATCAATGGAAAAGAAAGTCCACAGAGGTAAAAGCCATAAAGACGAAAGAGAAACACATTTTGCCACAGCACATTAACAGCGATCACAGAGTTGGGGGAAGTTGTGGAGAGAGTGTGTTGTGGTGGAGAGATGTGGTATGATGTGTGTGTGTGTGTGTGTGTGTGTGTGTGTGTGTGTGTGTGTGGTGGTTGGTTTCTCCATTCAAGCCAATGAAGCTATTACCATGCTGGTGTCTCAGCCACTGCCAGCAGGTGAAACCGGCCAGGTGACGAGAAACAGAGAAGGGGAGTGAGGAAGATGGGAGAGGAGAAAGGAGGGGGGGCAGGGATTTAAAAGCACAAGTCTTTCTTCTGCGCCGCTAAATATTTATTATTTAAAAAAAGGGGCTGCATTCAGCATCTTTGATGTGCTTCTTAGTTCAACCTGAACTGCCAGGTCTTTGAAGCTAACAAGAACAAAGTAAGGCTAGATGAAGCGCTGGAAATGTCATCGAGAGAGAGAGAAAAAAAAAAGAAGTGCCACAACACGCTTCACTCACGGTTGTTTGCTGGCCCTTTTGTTTCGCTTTACTTATTTCAAGACCTGCGTTTCCAAAGGTAAACATAGCCACAGCCAAGCTTTTAGCATATATCATCTCAGCATGCAGGCTGTCTGGCCCGGCACAAATCATTTCTTCACCTTTGCTTCATATTCCACTACTATGCAGTCACCAAGGCGTTATTATAACAAACCAGATTTGTTTAAAAGCATTTCTTAATATTAAAGTTGCAAATAAAAATAATCAGTGGAACAGAAATATAAGTGAATACACTTTGTTTATTTTCACTCCCTGTGTCATCCTTACTGGATATTAATTTTATAGGACATAGACCATAGTCCTTTGAATTTTACAGTCTATGTAAGCCATGTGTTGTGAGTTACAACTTTTGAAAAACAATGCTTTAATCAAAATCTAACTTTAAAACAACTAATCCCCACTTAAGCTGGTCAGCTGAATCCACATGGTGGCCCAGGAAAAATAAATCCACTCTCAAAGAATGTAGATGCAGACAACAATTGGACACAGATGTGAGTGGAATTAGGCACAGTTTACAAAATGCTACACTTCACTTGTGTCTCTATACGTGGCCGAAAAAATGACGGTTGCCAACAAATGCAACATTAAAGAGCTTGGTATTTTTTCATCCCCAACAATAAAGTATTTAAGATGAGACAACCATTGTATTTTTTACTAAAATGGGTAGACACAGTGTTGTCATTCTCAATGAGGGCATTTTTATAAATTTATTTTCTGAGAGAAAAAAATATTATTTGATTAAAGGTATTATTACAGCACTAGAAAACTTAAAAGATACATGAGTAAATAAAACATCATTAGATTAAAAAAAAAAACATGAAATATTTTCTATATTTGTATTCCATGTGCATTTATTTACACAGATCAACTGTACTGGTTTGTATTTAGTACAAGAACGAGACTTACGGCGACAAGTTATAAAAGCACATGGTGTTTCACACACAATTTAAAATTCTGTACTCGTCTGTAATTAAAAGCACAATTATTAACAGATGTGCTGCGTGTTGATGTGCAATTTGTCGCTCTCATTTTGTTCAATCTGACATTGGTGCTCCAGCAATTCACTCAATAGCTACGTTAAATCTGTTAATACTGTGCTCTTCAACCTTCCAAATTATTTCCAGAAGGCCAGTTCGCCTTTGAGGGGCCATCAAACAAGATTTAAGGTGCACATTTTATCACAACCTGCCTACCACCGTGACCACCGCAGAACGAGGGAGGCTTTACAACACAAAGATGAAAGAAAGTCCAGTGACAAATCTTGACGATTATATCACTCTAATGCTTGTGGCTTGTTATTCTTATTTTCTCAAATCTACAGCAATGATCTACAATTAAATTATTATCTACGCAGGGTAGGAAGCAGAGGGAATTCTAAAATGGCTTGGTTCATATCAACACTGCAGAACGCAATAGAGCTGCAGTTTTTTAAATTTTAAAGAGGAAAAAAAATGACATATAATTAGAGGCATGTTTTACTATAGGCAGATTTGCAGTGTGATCCCTTTAAATACAATTTCTGTTGAAACCTTTGACTCAGCGGCTTCCACACCTCATCTTGCACAACGTAAACATATTGCCATTTACAAACAAACGCAGAGGAGGGTATTAGTGATTGAGAATCTGTAATGCAATCAACAGAGACCTTTAAAGCTCATTTCCTGTTCTTTCAGCCACATATCGCAGATCCAAGCAGTGGCGTGTTAACAAAATAACACCCCACCGTATTTAGTAAACAGCCCCTGTCGACTAATCACCCAGTAAGGGCTTCTTAATAGGAGGTCCCCTATTTCCTCCTTCTTTCTCTCGCGCTCTCTCAACCCCTCTTCCTCACTAATAGCTCTATCATTGAGGCTGGATCAATTAGAGCTCTGTGTCTTTCACCATTTTCAATCTCCTCTCTGAGAGAGGAGGGCTCGGCAGGCTAGACACATCTATACGGAAGGCATCAGGCCTTGGGCAAACAATGCCACCGTCACCGCCGACCACTCCTGCTTGTGCACACTGCTGCTACACAAGCATGGAGCTCCGCAGCAAGCCAGAGAGACCCTGATCTCTGTCGGCGTAAAGTAAATACACAGAGTAAACAGCCCCAAATCAGCCGGCTCATTATCTGTTAATTGGATAAATAAGGTTATTGTGTGAGTGAATGGTTGCAGCAGGCGATCACACACACTGTCATGTTTGTCTGCACGGAGCGGAGGCCACTCTGCAAGCAGCCTGGCTCACGAGCCTCTCCGAAACCTCTGTGTTTCCTCTCTTTCATCTACAAACACACACCTTTCTAAACACCAAAAAGAGCAGGCGTTTGAAAATGACAGGAATTATAGGATGAAAAAGGAAAGAGGGGAGAAAAAAAAAGCACAGTTTAAGAGAGATGAAATGCCCTTCACACACACAATAATTCCCTGACTTGTGATGTAAGCCTGTGATCATACGCCGAACATTAAACCAGAACATCCTTCAATTAGAGAGGCTAGTGATTACAGCGGGTGAGTCATCTTTACTACACGCGAAATACTGGCGAGCAGAGACGCAGCATGGCCGGGAGTCGAGGCCTGTTGTCTCGGTCAAACGCTGAGAGCCTCTCAGGTCTCCCCGCAGCATTCCTGGCCTCAGCAGATGGCATTAGATGTCAACTGCTTTAACTGTGTTGGTTTTGTTTGTTCTGCCAGTCAAAAAGGGACTCCTGCAGGGACCAGCATGTTTTCATAGCCTGATCAAAAATATAAACTGGAACAGGCAGAAGAAGATTCCATATTTCGATGGAAAATTTGAATACATGTACAACAAGGATATTACTCTCTCTCGCAAACAAAATATACTTTTTTTTTTTTGCAATTTAAAAGGGTATTTTTAATTCTGATGGAGAAAATTTTTAAAATAGAAATTTTTAAGCTGGAAATTTTAGGGGACTTTTTTTTGCACCAATGTCATTTGTAACTGCAGAGAAATTGGATGTTACATTTATAAAACTATTAGACATACTATATATATTTAAAAAAAAGCAGAACGTATCTTTTTTTTAATTTTTGCAATTATCAAATACACTGTTGTATTGAATGAATGGTTATTTAAATAACATTTACTTTTTAAAATCTATTACTTTATCATGTGAGCTGCATTTACTTTCACTTCAATTCAAAATAAACATCCATTGAGAACAACTGTTTTATTTGAGCTATTTATCGATCATCATTTCTGAATTACATAGCAGAGCATACTTTCTTCTTTGGGTAATATTTCACCATTATTAGAATTTTCTGAATATCTCCATGTATTACAATTCTTAAAATAATAAAGAAGTAGGTGCTAATTTAAACTATAAGAATTAATGACAATATCAGTGCAGAAATTAAATGGTTACTCCTACTGCTTTGTTAATATGAATGCTTTAATTGAGAATTATAACTTCAATTAAACGCTGATGCTAATGTACCAAATAAAGGGGATAATTCCATACACACACTGAAATACTAAATTATCTGACAAGACAAGACAGTTAGTCAGCTAACACATCACATATAAATTAAAGTCATACTCACTATAATTATGGTTGAATCCCTGTGTGTTTATCCCTTCTTATATCTTCTTTTAAAAAAAATCTTCTACAGAGAGGTCGTCCAGTCCAGCAGAATGGACAGCAAACTTTCTAAAAGACTTCTTCAGGTGCTCGTAGAATCTGTAGCACAATTAAAGTAAACTACAAGACCACTTTTTTCTTTTTCATTTTAGGTGTTGGAACCCATGGAGCCCCGCGCGGTATCTCAGGAGACCCGGTCCTGGTGAGAAAGAGAGTTGTCCGATTACTGCTTCAGGCAGTGACTAGTGAGTGTCTGAGGAAGAGGGAAAAAAAGAGAGAGAGTGAGAGAGAGCGAGAGAGAGAGGGAGGGAGGGAGGGAGGGAGGGAGAAAGGCAGTGAATGAGGGAGGGAGAGGGAGGCTGCTGCCGTTTTGAAAAAGCAGAAAAGTTGCTCGGTGCTCTCTCACAGGAAGACTTTGGGTCTGGAGGAGGCACGGGGGAGTTGTGCCTCACACCAGCTCCCCATATGTCATTCACTCACAGCTTTAAGCAATAGAGCCCTCTCCAGATTGTATCAGTGGAGACTAAGACAATGAAATGGCAGATCTCTCCAACGGCCCGCCTGTCCACTGGAACACCAGGCTCCGCTCACACACCCCAAGGGCCCACACTTTTCTTCTCCCCCCTTTCTCTCTTGTTTTTTGTTATGCTCTTTTTTTCACCACAAACCACATTTTTTTGCTCTCTCTTGTGAGTCTTGGGTCGCTGCTGGATTTTTCTTTTTTGTCATAGGGGGACTTCAGAGGGTAAACAAGGGCTTAGGTCATTAGCTTAGGTGATGGGAAGCCGGAGGTTTAACAGGGGCCGAGCGGCTCGGCTCTGTCCGTCTCCACAGCAGTCTAGTGGAAGTCCTCCGTCAACACATACACTCCGCGTCTGTGTGCAAGGTAATGACTGCCTTCTGTCTGCTCCAGGTTATTATTTCAACTGTGCGAAGCTGCTATACAAGGCCACGCTGCTACTGATGAGCTCAAACTGGTGATTTATTCAAGCTGGTGATGAGGCTAGTACAACTTTTGCTTCAATATGTCATGCCATTTGTTTTTTCAAGAATATCAATTCTGCATAATGAATGGTTGAGAGGTCAATGGGCCATTTGAAATTTGTTTAATTTCCACATAATAAAACTGCAGGTAAAATACCGACTGTAATGCTGGAAAATGATTACTTAGAAAGAGGAAATCATGCATTTACAATGGTAAAGAGGTGGTGAAAGAAGAAGAACACCCACAGCTAGAAGAATAGCACACTGTGTTAGCGGTGGGCTTGTGTAGGCACTGCTTGTAAGTCTGTGGGTGATGATAAGAAATAAGAAAATGGTGATGTGTGTAACTGCAAGAGCACACTGGAATCTTTTTTTTTTCAAATTAATTATTATATTGCATTTTGTTTCAATTTAAAATAATAATATATAAGTCAATTTCTACATGATCATCTGTAGAGTTCACCACCCAAACTGAAAGCAGGTCAACACCAACCAACTTCTGCAGCAGCAGTCAACAAGGAGCTGACAGAAATAGACTGCTCCTGATTTAAATATACTGCAGTAATGATGTGGACGACACACTTGAAACACAAGTGCTACCTCCTTTTCCAAACCAACTGCCCACAGGTAAATCCATAAGCTCACGTTTCAATATCGAAGCATGAAATATATTGCACAGGTTCTTGATAACGCAATTGACTAATAGATGCTTGGGGACTCTCAAGTAACTATTTCTAATAGCAGAGGGGTACACATGCCAATCGAGTTACTGCATATACTCTGTCGCTCTCTATTTCAATAAGCAGCTGTACAAAATTAGTTTGAGATGTAATTTTGCAAGTGAGTTATTTTCAAATTGCACAGTATAATTATCCAGAGTTGTTTATGTCTCAACGACTAAACTCAGATTTTCCTCTTACTGTCCTGCATGCAGTGTGGTATGGTATGTTTTGAATCAAGGCTCCAATCAACCTAGCAGTTTTACTGGTGATGTTTGGTGATTGCTACTTCCATGTTGCACAGTATTAAATGAATGGCTGTTAAATGCAAACAATGTTGTGTAAAATGTAGGTTAAACTTTGAATTTAGATTGTCAAGATGTTGAGTTACTGAGATTATTAAGTTTGTTTTAAATTTTTGAAAATAAAAATACTAACATATATAAAACATTACAGTTTAAGAGGCACTAATAAATATTCAACACAAGGGGTGTAGCACCGACTTCTGGGCCCTATGCATGAGAGGTCTGTATGCCTAAGCAGTTTTTACAAAGTAAATTTTCTTTCTTTCCCTTTCCTTTCTTTTATCTTCTTCTTTTTCTTTTTTTTTCTTAAGGAAAAACACAACAGTGTACATTGGTACTCCAGCAGCAAAAGTAGTTACTCAGCTCTAGCTGCATTAAGGGGTTAGAAGGGCATGAGGGAGCTTCCTCCGTGTTTTTTTTTTTTAAATAAAATGTCTTTCAAGCAATTTATTCAGCCAATTTTGATTTAATCGTGGAAATTATAATTTAGAACTATATTATAATAACATATATAAACAAATATAATAAATGCAAAAAAAACTTCTCATTGCAGGCCCCCCAACCCATTAGGTTCCCTAGTTAATCAGACCCCTTTAAACCCCACTATGATGCCTCTGTTTAACATAAGTAAACATCATTAGCTATAATAATCTTTTCTGCAACTATAAAATTTAGCCTAATAAAAACGTCTACGTCTGCCAAGTGGAAGCTTAACAAAAGATGCACTGATACCGTTCGACTGACATCAGCGCTAAAATGTCACTTGCCAAAAACTATATCAAGGAAGAAATTTGAGAAGTGAGCTAAGATTAAATGCGAAGCCGTTCTTTATTAAGGATTATCTTGATGGGACTCAATGGTCCTCATGTGGGGTTGCAGGGATGCCTGCCTGCAATTTAGAGTGAAGAGAGATCTGGACTGTCCTCCACTGCCAACAGGTTATCCACTCAGCTTCTCACACACATGAAAATAGACTCACTTCCAAATGGCTGATTCCGTTTTGAAGATAAGGAATGGAGGGTTAATGTACATATAACTGGAATCCCAGTGCTTGGAAAGTTTAAGACCCTAAGACTGCGGTGGGTTTTTCCTCTGTTGGGGAACATCTCGGAAAAATGAGTTTGCTTATCTTGACAAAGAATACATAAACAGTGTGAAAGGTGCAGGAACGGTGTGACAAGGGATCAAATGGTGCAGATGAAACAAAATGCTAACACCCTGGTGACACAGTTGCAATATTTTCATATGCATATGCTGCAAATTTGTTTGGGTAGAAGTACTACAGTGTTTATACAATGTCACACATTCGGGGGATCAAGTTCCTTTTTTGACATAAGTCTCAGTAGAGCATTACACTCCAAAACTTCCCCCAAGAAGGGAAATCTGAACTTGGGATAACTTTGGATAAAATAACAGTTTTTATATATTTATTCAGGCATTACTAGGTGAAGTGTTCACCTATTGACTAAGGAGAAAACGCAAAAAAATCTTAACTACACAAACCTCTCAGCCTCCAGCCTTGCCCCTGACACAAGTGGGACATTAAGTTTGCTGGATGGCAATTTGTCAAAGAGCTCTGTAAGTGCTAGGTACTGGATATTCCTGAGTTATTCAATGTGCATAGTTTCCTGTTGAAAATAACCGAGCTGCACAGAGTGACATATCCTTGGTAAAGCAAAGCAGCACTGATGACCAAGGGAAATTCAAGATCATTTTCAATACTATTCCATCCCTCCTCTGTTCCCACTGCTTGTGTTTTCATGTGTAACACGAACTTAAAAGCGACTTGCATAGCAACAATGACAGCTAACGCAATCAAAGCAAACACAAAAAGCAACCAACATAATTTTGAGGCTCAAAAAACATGTTACCTTGAGTTTAAGATGTCTTTCTGCATGCCATACTCAAGTATAAACAATATAACATTAACCCATCTATCTACCAGGCTTTCATTAAACTCTAAAGACAAACTTTGATGATGACAAGTTGCCACCACAAAAAAGATTTTGACAGTGCAGACAGATAATTTTGAAGTCCCTCAAGGTAAATTAGTAGCAAGTCAAGCGCTTTCAAGTGGTGAATGAAAGTTTCGAGTGAAGCTAGAATTCCTCATAAACAAACATCAGGTTGGCCCGCCTCACCGAGGAGCAGTGATAAAAGTAAACACTGCATACCTCAACATGAAAATACATTGGAGCTTTCCTTCACAAGAAGCAAGGAACAAAGGAAATGGTTAACCTCAGCGGACGTCAGAAGCTTAAATTAACAGAGTGACCTTATTGTTGTTGCCATCTTGGTTCCAAACAAAAAAAAAGGAAAATATGCTTTGAATGAAATAAAATTAGCATGTTAAAGTAAATAAAATATAGCACGCACACTTAAGTACAGACAAAACTTCAAGAATTTACTAAAGTCATTTTTAAATGAAAATTTAATGTGCTGACAATCTGAGTGCAAGCTAAGTAGTATTTGATGAAACAACACTCGGCGGACACATTTATCCATGCATATACCACAAGAGACAAGTTGTACTTTATGACCAGCGAGGCACACCTGGAGAAAGTCTATGAGGACCCCGAAAATCCTCAGACAGACACTTTATTGCTCTCCAATGGCCCCAAAAAAGCCAAACAAGCACACTTTAGAGACCTATTACTCAGAATGAGACATCACTATGGCTGGAAGTATCACCGCGGGCATTATGCTTAAAATATATAGCCTGTTAAAAGACAAAGAGAATAATAAGAGTAAATTCAGCTTAACAAGTTACATTCATGAGGATGGTTCAGTATATGTTGAGATTTATGTCTTTCATAGCATCTGATTTCAGTTTCCAATATGTGATATAAGAAAGACACAATATGCATCTCTGTGGGGGCAAACATCATTTCAAAATCCAAAATCTTTGCGACAAAAAAAGTACATGCAGTTGCAGAACATCCCAAATTTTCTTTAGGTTTTAACACCTAGAATAAATCCTGTTCCTAAAAGGTTTGCAGTTTTTGCGGGACGCAACTGATGTCATGGTCAAACATTAAAATAACTACAGTTGCTCTTCTGGTTACTGACTGGGTTGGGTGATGTGTGGCAAAAACTGTGCTTGCATTAGATAATAACTCTCTTTTTTATTCACTAAACAAACCAAACTTCAGCTATATTTATTTAGATCTGCACCCTGTGCTGTTTCATGATATTATATCTGACACACTATATACAAATTCATCTGACAGGCCTATGTGATCTAAAAGTATCCACAAGGCAGTTATGTTAAATTAAATATCTGTGATTAAAATAATATTAAATACTTACTTTTAGATTTGCTTGATTAAGAAAGAATGGAAGTATTTGTAGCATTTGTTAGGCCTCAGTAGTGTGTAGTCTAGTTAAATATTGGATGGAACCATTTTTAACAAAACAACAAAGCCTTCATGCTGTATAACACACAAAATTAACGGATGCTCTCTTCTACTTTCCCCTAAAGGCACTGAATTCAGTGCTAAATATAGCTTCACTTCACTGGTGCAGTTTGAACTAATACTAAAAATGTTTGCAGTCTGGATAAAAGACAAACAAGATATAATGCTAACCAAAAAAAACAAAAATAAAAATATTTGATTACTGTATAGATAGATTACTGTATACACAGCATATTTTCCTGCCCTGTCTTCTCAAAGCTGCCCTACAATTTATCTACAATTTGCATACAAATACAAAAAAAACATTTATATATAAAATCTGTTGCAGTTGATTCCTGTAAACTGAAACATTTTCAAGTTTCATATTTGAAGCTTACTTTGACTGCAAATACAACCGATGAGAATCACACTGAGCAGATATCAGCTATTGTTATAAATACAGGAGGTGGTATGAAGGCAGTAAGTGGAGGGTGTCACTTTCTGGTAGTAATATGGTATTTGGGTTTAAAGACAGAGCCTCATCAGCACTGCCACTAAATCTAAGTCAGCTGCACCCTAAAATACCAATATGTTTGGTAATAAATTTTCAGCACCACTCTAATGGCAGCATGTGTCAGGGCTGTCCCAACTGTCTGGGACTGCTTCTGACTTGCGCAACCCAGGCGGCCAGAAATGTGGCACTCCCCGTCTCCTCCACAGCTGCCTGCCCAGTTGGGCCCAGGTCAGCAGAGAGCTGGGGGCCAGGGCGCTCATCAGCAGGCGTGCAGTGTGGGTCTGGCTCATGAGAAAGGAGGGGCTGGTCATCACTGGGAACTTATGTTCACCACACCACCAACTCCCAGTGGGTTAGAGTACAAGATGCAGAGGTTATGGACTAAACTTCTGCCTCGCAACCCCACCCCCTCAGGCTGACTCCCTGTTCCTGTGCCCCCCCTCGACTCCTAACCCCCTGAGTCACTCACCAAACCCCCACTAGTCCAGCCACTGTGACATTTGTGAAGCCAGGAGTCCACATAACAAAAACACATTAGGCAAATGTCTGGGGTCAAACGTCTGTTTGAATTGGCCAGATGAAAGCCACTTAGATTGGGTCTGTGCCATTCTGCTTAGAGACTAAGTACAGTTACAAAAGAGGCAGTGCTGTGCGAGCCAGTGGTTTGTCTCACTGACAGAATATGCTTCCACATTCAAGTTCTGGTATTGTGTGTGCCAAAGGACGATACAAGCACTCCGACAAGGCTATTTAAGCCTGGGGTATTACCAATCAGCTCTCTATCCTACATAAATAAAACAGAAATACTACAGACCGGAAAATAACTTATATTTAACCTACATCCACATTTGTTCTCTAAGAGGCAAGTGTAAGCAAACACAGCGGGGGTATTTGCAGTGATGAATGGGCATTCCCAGTTTTCAGTAATTTTAAACTCCTGGACAGACTTAACAGCTGGGCTTATCTGTCCACCCGGCCTCCTTCTGCATGTGCACTTAAAAAAGCCGAAGCTCGGATTATCTGGGCACCAAATGTCACTCGTTTTATAGAACAGGAGGAAACATGCTGAGCTGCACAATTTTTCACAGGCTTGAGGACAGTGTGAACTATTAGCAGCTTGCCGAACCAGTGGGTGCCTCCAATCATGTCAGAGGGACTTGGAGCATGACAAGAAGTTCCAAAATAACCAATGGGGTAATCGCACTTTAAGACTATGCGAGGAGGGTGCTGACGTATATGCTAATACCTTACCCCAAAGTACCTCTTGGTGACTCCTGTGCATGTGTCTGGTACTTGTCGTTGCAGTCATCGTGAGTAAGGGAGACAGCCTTTCATTTATTGTTTTTACTAGAGCACTACTGCTGCACTATCAATATCCAATGAACAGGAAGAGCTGTCCAAGCTACTTTACAAATGAAAAAAACAAAGACTGGATAATCTAAGTGAGGAGACCACTAACAGTGTGTTATAAACCAGGAGGAAATGATAAATATGACACTAATTATTTTAAAGTTAACACCAATTCTCTGTGTCAAATTCAGTCTAACTGTAATATTCGTCCACTTTTTTTAGACCTAAGACTTTGCAGTCTCCTAATGCGGTTCATTTGGACAGACATATCATTGTAAAAGACATCAATAGAACCGACTGGACTAAATGATATGCCAACTTTCCATGTTTGTTTCCTCTTGATGTGTTTGGAACAGCAGTGGCCCTGCTAAAAGGTGACTTCCTCCATGAGGAAATGGAATTTGCAATGCACTCCGCGCAGCACACTCACCCTTTGTACTTGTGTGAAAATATGTTGTATCTCATCTAGCTTGAACTGCTTACAAGTGATTTGAAGAAAAACAGTCTTGTATTTTACAGTTTTGTAGAGCAGTAACCCACATAATGGTGTACAGTATTGCTCTGTTTCAGTGTAAGACATGATGCTTAAAATAACACAATAGTTTTATGGCCAATACATCTTGAACAATCTAACTCAAATGTGCTTTCAAAAACAATTGTGTTCTCTCCGTATATTAGTCCCCTGCCAAAAGGTTTTCCTGTAAACTATTTTATCTTCTTCTATCATAGAATTGTATTTGTTGTGAAGCAGCATTACTGGAATTTAAAAGTGCCCATGAGGAAGACCGCCCAGTAAAAGGTGCATTTGAAGGGTGAAGTAACAAACGGACTAAGGTAGGTGAATAACCACAACCATGGTGTTAGGAGTGAGCCCGACGCTGGAAAATGTATTGACAGGTTAGATTTACGTGCATTAAAAAGCTTTAAAGACAGGAATGATTGATTGTTAGTTAAGTTAATGTATCTAGTCCATAAACTAAATGGATTCCTATTGATATCTCATCTCTTTCAAAAGTCCATCTCATTCCATCGATTGTCTAGCTGCTTTAAATCTTCTCTGTGGACTCAAAAGTTACTCACTGTATCTTTGTTTAGCTATTATGAGGCAAGAATGTTCTATTTTCTTTTTTTTTTAAATGGAAAAAACGAAAGGTTTTGGACTGAACTTTGAAAATGTTTTCAGGAATACGAAACAATTGCAAAAGCATGTAAATAAAGGAAACAGTGGAAAATAGAGGTAATGATATTACATTCTGTGAAGTGTATGAAGGCAGAGAACAGAACGAAAAGTCAGAGACAGATTTTGAAAGTGGAGTTAAGTTTGATGCAGCTGCCAAATGCCTTAAGGGAGATCTCTGCTTGAACTAGACACCTTTGATAATTAATACGCCTTTTCAACCCTGTGAATCAGAGATAAATTATCACTTTAATATGGAGGGTTCCCTGATTAACCTTTTGCTAGAGACGCACATGGTGAGGGGAGACGTGATGAACTGCCAAGGACCTCTGATGATGAACACGTGAATCATCAATACCAGCAGCTCTGCAAGTCTTTGCTAAAAACACAAACGAAACCACAACAAAGAAATTCCGGCAATCCAGGGCATTGCCTCTGACTCCAAAATAAACATTACATTTTGTTACCAGGATCCGCTACTGCACTGAGGGGGAAAAGCAGCCAGTGGGAAAACAGAGGCGAGGAGTGTGAAGCCTTCTTCCTTTTGACTTTGTGACTCAGTTGCTGAAGCCCCAGGTGTTTTTTGTTCCCAAAACATTCACTCAACTCTCTAGTTGACTTTAAGCCCATCAAAAAGCACAGAAGAACTTCTCTCTTTTAAATAAATGAATAAAATTGTTGGTAATGCTTTCTGTGCCCACTTGTACCAGCTAGATAGACCTATAAATAGCTCAGCAGCCTGCCATGGAAACAAACAACCGCCTAGCCTCGGATCAGTTACAGGAGTAGCAACTTTTTATAGGTCACAAAAACTTCCAGTTGCCTAGGAAACAATGTGGAAGAATAGCGCGCTTTTGGACGCAGAACAGGTAATACTGGTCAGGGCAATTAGAGGGCCCATTTTGTTGAATGGGAGTTATCAGAGAGCTGGCTTGGGGTAATTGAGGGGTTTGCTCATTCACTGGTCACGGACTGTTATGCTAACGCTGCACCTGGGCCAAGGCACCTTGAACAGCTCACAATGGAAAGAAATGCCTGTTTGTTTTCTGTGGGCCAGGGGAAGTCTCTAGTGGAAACCTGTCAAAGGACGGGACTAGTGGTTTAACAAAAAGCCACTATCTGAATATTGATTTCCATTTTGACTTGTGTAATATTGTTAATTCTGAAGCCAAGCTAAAGTGGAAAGAAATAGATTTTTTTCGACTGCAATTGTGTCCAGAGTGCTGAGCTCAAAAGGTGTCGCCTTTCTGCATCTTATGAAACAACAATTTATCTTCATCTCTTGCTCTCTATCTGTTTGAGATTATTTGTGTACAGAAGCTTTAATAAGGGATGTTTCAATACCATTTTTCCAGGGATGTCCCAGTCAACTTTTTTTTTTCCCCAGATCTCAATCCAAGTCATTTGCTGATGCCGAGTCCTGATCTGATACTCACATTTATCTGGATAATACAGCATCACAACATATGCTATTTGTCGTGCAAGGTAATGTTTTAGAGCAGCAAATAAGAATTGATTTCTACGACAATTGTCGCTTGATTCGTGTATGAAACTTATGTAAGTTTTTTTTTTTTCTTTTTTTAAATTGTTACGAATGAAAATCATACAGTACATCAATAGTTAGTACCTTACGCAACCCTTCAATCAATTTCAAAAAGCCAGCAAGCGAACTAACACACAAAAAACAAAAACAAAACCAGAAATAATCAAAACAAACAAAATGAATTTAGTAAAAAAAAATATAAATAAATAAATAGGAGGGTTAGTCTCGCAGGTCGTAAACTTTGTCTTACTGTAACAAGTGGATGGATGTGCATTTCTACTACAACTACATGCTTAATTAAAATAAAACATTTAGATTTGGTAACTATTCCATCTGTTATCTTCAGAAGATGGTTGCTAAGAAGGGTGACCATATTGTCATTATATATTTAAAAGTTCATCAATAAATTACTTGGTATTTTAGATCGCTGTGTAGACTTGAATACTCGCATTTTAGGGAGTATTAGAGGCATTCACAACGCTGGTATCATTATAGGAACGACTTAACCTTTAATATGTTGTTTTGTGGCATACAAGGTGCTTCCAATTGTCGTTGCATTTTTTCTCACCAGGCCTCTTTGTTTCCCATTTGTTGTGCATACCTGACTACAACTCTGCCACATCTGGATTAAACTCTCCCTGTACCTGTTACTAAAATCCCAACCCTACTTTCACAGCTGAGACTCAGAGCAGCCTGGCTCATCCATTGCATGATGACTATGCAATTTACAAAATTACAAGCTAGCTGAAACCCTGCCCTAAAGAAGCCCCAGACTCTGCCTGAATTATTAATCAACTATTGATGAAGGCCTGATAAATGCACTCGACTCACCATCCCAATGACATTCTTGCCTCCTGCCCTGGGCCACTTCTCTGCCTGCCTATATGTTTCTGTCAGTTGATACAAAAGTTTGGAAGACGTGAAATGTGCTCATTTAAATCACAAGAGGTAATTGTTTTCAACAATGTATCAGCTTACATATCTCAACTGTACTGCTATCTCTCTTGCCCGGGAACTCAAATAAGCACACTTCCATGCCAGCTAATTACAGTTTCACACTGTGTGACAGTCGACAATCTTCCCCTATTCTGTTGGCCAGCCACCAAAGTCTTCTAATGTGCTCACACAAGGGGAATCAGCATGCCAACCTGATGGAGGTGTACAAACAGCAGCAGAGAATTACAGGCAGAATTTTGATTACTTCTCTGCCTTTAGGTATTAATATAAAATTCATCAAGCTTTAAGTAACTGAAGAGAACATTATTATATATTTGAGGAATGCCAAAACTGTGACATGCTACTTTTTCTCAAAACGTAGACAGGTCTTCGAAGAAAAATTAAGTTTGAATGTATGTATGTAAACACGCCAGGGAACGCATAACACTACATGTTATGTGGTTATGCTAATTAAGCGAACTAATAAATATTATCAACCGACAGTCAAGAACTTGGGCCGCCCTTCTGACTGACCTCTGGGCCTGTTTGTCCATATCTCCACGACCATCAAGCCTAGCAGCTGCAGAGCACTTAATAAATTGCACCTTTAACAAAAGGAAAAGGTGATGAATTGAAAAATGTTTAGCCCTTTCATACATTATTAATGCAGCCTCTCCCTCAAATCGGCCGGTGATAAATAATTAAAATTAATCTCATTATGGGAGTTTTCATTATAGGATAATTTAATTAAATGAAAGCCCAAGGACCTCTGAGGGCCTGAAGCCACAAGGGCCCCATGCCCTACTCCTCTAATGGGTCGAGGACAGCAGAGTGCACTGGTAATGCACAGGAGCCCATACATTATTTAATGGATCCCACTAAGTAAGGACAGATCAATGATAACTTGTCATCTCATCAATGTGTTGAAAGCATTCCAGAGCCCACTGCAGGACAAATCCCAAAACTGGAATAGAAAAATATCTGCACGCACGTACGGAAAGTCCACACACAAGCACATACACATTTACTGTACACTGCGCAATGTCACTGACTGTCATCTGAGGATGCAGCTATGAATATTCTTTGTTTGTGCATATTGAAATGCAATACCAAATAGAAGATGCCTGTGCATTTTACTGATGGGAAAGGAGCAGCGGGCTGAGGGTTGGAGCATAGGATGAAGGAAAAAGACTTGACGTCTGTTGCCTGCATTACAGTTCAGGTCAAACATGCTTCAGTGCAAATGGTGAAGGGTACAAGGGTGTACATCTGATACCAAACAATAAATGATATCAGAGTCAAATGGGGAGCCATTAAAGACCTTCTTGGTGAATGAGAGGAGGGGCTGAAGAGGAAGAGGGTATCTGGGTTTGTCTTGTCTCCAGGAGCACTTAAGCACTCTAATTATCACACAGTAGTGAAGATGCACACATCGAGACGTCTTCAGCTGCTCTTCCACCACAGATGGATCGAGTTCTCGGCACACAAGCACCAAATTAAGCAGCGGCTAAAAGTTTTGAATACAGTAATATATAAAATGCACATGCCAATGATATGTATTTGTCTACAGAGTTAAGAAATGTAAGAAACTCTCAAAAGCTGCATTATGTTGAGCCCACCCTTTAATATGCCACATTATGTATTATTACTGAGACATTATTGTTTTTGCCAGACTACAAATTAAATGAATGCAATTATTATGCTTAAAAAACATTGTGGGAAGCGTGTGATAATGAAGAACATATGTGACAGACTCACATTAGAATGTACAGAGTCTCTCATTATGTGTATGCACGTCAGGCCTGCATTTCAAAAAGGAAATCTTTAACATAAACATTAGCATTTTGTGAAAACAACTGAGTAATTAGTTTAGGGCATAATAAGCTGGGGTAGGCACACAATGAAAGAAAGCATTCTGGCTTTAAAATGAATAAAAATTGATTGTGTCCCAATAAAAAACGAATTGGCGGAGTGTTAACTGGATTCCACATAAACGTCTGTAGCAGTCCCTGGCCGCTTTATTGTGTGCTAATGCAATAGAGAACACTTAGCAATAAATGCTTCTCTCTGATGAGCTCACAGAGGCTTTCCAAGATGGCCTGATGAAATTGTAAAAATTAGATTTGAGCGAGCTGCTAATGACTCCTAAAACAAAGGAAAATCTCTAAATAGAATTAGCCTGCCCTCTTCTTCTCTAAATACATCATATGTAAATTACTGTCATTCGGAGAAATATGCTTGCCTGGAAGGTAAAGCCTTCATTAGAGATCTCAGTAGGTTTGGGACTCGAACAAGAACTCCTCCAGGACATTTAAAAAGTTTGAGCACTGAGTCAAGGTAAAGGTATTGTTCACTCAAGGCAGCAGATCCAAGATAGGACAAACAAATCTATTTCACATTATTTTAGTCAATCTGGATGGATTCTATTCCAAATCTGCAGGCATCGATGTTATGACAAACAAATACTGGATGTGTAAAAAGGTTGTTATTGTTGTAATCCATATATTCAGCTAATTTTAAAATCCAATTGTACTCAATATGTCTTAGCCAAGTCGCACAGAATTTAGTGTCTCAGTGAATAAAGTTAATTAAATGAATGAAAGCTGGACACATTATGGTAGTCACAATGACCATCAAGTAGTTATGGGAATCAACTGCGTTCCCACGATACAATATTATCACAAAACTTAAGACATGATACAATATTATTAGATTTTTAAATACCTTGCAATATGCTCAGTACTGCAGTAAATTATGTTGTGATTTATTACCTTTTGTCAATTATGTCCTACAAGGAAAACTTTGTCAACATCTGTTTTATCTAAAAAGACAAAGTTTTAAGTCCTTATTGCAGCAAATTGTATCTAGTGAACTGAAAATGCAATTGTTTTTACTATTCTAGCACGCTACCAAAACTTTAATTTGTATCTGTAATATTAATAATTCATATATTGGAAAAAAAAACTATACTTATGTCGCTGTATCGACACAATATTGCCACACAAATGTATCATTATACTATGCAGTATCAAATTTGTCCCCAACAGCCATAACAGATCTATTTATTTTGTTTTCTGTAGTATAGCTAACCAATTTACATTTCATCTGCAGAATTATTTTCTTAATCATAATAAACATAAAACCTTTTCTTTTCATAAAATACTTTATGACACATCTGTTAAATGTATTGTCTGACTTGCAGAAAATAAGCTGTTTAGGTACTAACAATTCAGTGTACTGGTATTAAACAATGCGGTTAGGTAGACGGAAAAAAATCTTTTACAATATGTCAGTCTATGTTATTCAGATTGCTCCAATATAAACAATACAACTTTGTCCACTAAAAGTTCAGAGGTGTTTACACAATTCCTGCCACCAATCATTCGCCGTTCTAAAAGCGTCCACTTAACCACTCAATGACCATTCACACTGCCCTCTCCTGTTTGTATGGGTCAAGAAAAATAGACATATATGACAACTTTGCAGGAATTACACACCAATTAAACAGGATAAGCTGTGTTTGCAGGAGCTGCTCAACTGTTTCCTAATACAAACACAAGGCCTGCCAGTTGCCTAGCTTCAGGACACAGCTCTTGTGTGTTCCTACCAGGTAGGTAATTCACTTATCTGGGCATTGTTCTCTGTTCATCCCTGTTGAATCACATGGCTTTGCCATGAGATTTGCCCAGCTTTGGGTAAAACCTCCACCAAATATAAGCACAGACCTCACAGGGTTTCCCAAAATAAGATCATGCAGAATGTTTAGTGGGCCTTCATGTCAATAATAGCAGATACAGCTTAAAGAAATGCATTGTTCACACCATGCATCACTGCATAACTAAATGGTAAACAATAATTGGTTAACAATGTTTTATATCAATCTAATTGTAAAGAAAAGCAGGATCTCTGTGGATTCGTTATGCTCCTAGACTGTTTGTTGAACAAATGTCTCTATGGCTGCAGTTGACTGTGTCTGTATAGTAGTCAAGTTTGACTGTTTTCAGGGGGTCTGACAGGAGGATCACATATGGAGCAACAGCCAGACTGCAGCTGTGGGGTATTTCCACTGTCCATAAGCACCTACCTATTAATGGGCTGAAAGAAACTCATAATAACTTAAATCTGCCAAACTGTGTCTGCACATTTATGAACTCTTGCATGCAATGATTTTTTTTTTTATCAAACCAAAGACAAGCAAATATTCTACATTATATTTCCTGTTTCTTTGCTCTTATGTACAGTATAAGCTGAAATGAACCATTTGAAACCCGAGCAAATGGACTTGATTTCTTTGAAATACATGGAAAGTGGAAAGAAGGTGAAGCAACTTAAGAAGAAATGACCCCACAATTACATGAAAAAAAGCAAAGTAAAAAACAAAACAAACAAGAAAATTAACTTAAGTGCAAAAAACCCTATAATTTTATTATTTTATATATGTAATTACAAGTATCATACAGGTAGTTTTATGGAAGATTTTTCCTTGTTTTTTTGATTAATAATTCCTCCTAATAATTCCTAATTCTCAGGACATTCCCTTGTCAAGTTTTACAATTTTTTTTTTTTTTTTGCATTTTATGGCATACTCTTGCTCGTTATGTTTTTCTCCATATTTTCAAAAGAAATTAAATCAATTTTTGCAGGTTTCAGGGATTAAAATGCTAATAATAATAATTATTATGATTAAATTTATTTGTAGAACACTTTTCAAGCAAAAGCACCAAGTGCTGTCCAAGAATGAATGGCATCTGAGCACAAGAACTCCAATGTTGATCCAGATGTTAAAGGATTTACCACCTAGTTATAAATAAAGGCATAAAACACAGTAAGATTAAACTTGTAAACTGTTAAACATCCCCAAACTAACACCCCAGTTAAATACTTTCTAAAAAATATAGAAAAAATAAATTATTTTTCTGTTAAAAAAAATGAAGCTATGTCCATTTATATGTACTATAGGTGTCACACTTAATGTATCTACATAGTTAATCAGCCTCGATATTCTTGAAGGAGTCAAGCAGCGGATTACAGTAATTGAAAGTCCATACTGCGACAGAAATAACTGTTCTCACACAGGGGCTAGACCCACTGGTGCCTTTTGCTGTCTGTTGGCAAGAACTAAATATATTTTCTGCATTCTGAATGGCATTCCACTCGAACGCATACGTGCCAGTAGTTAACAGAGTATGAGAATAAATAGCTTTCTCAGCCAAGCCTTGAGACATGTCAAAGATGGGTGCATCCGTACGTGATTTGTTTGTTTGCTGAAATATACATATTAAGTATAGAAGCAGGTCTAAGAAAGGATTCACGCGTGTTTCTTAATTTTATCTTTCCATTTTTATCAGTTTACATGAGTAACAAGTCAGATAAACTCACGCTCATACATATTGACAGAGTAATAACACTTCTGGCAGAGCAGCAGGGCCTAATTTCTAAAGATCTTAACAGTGAGCCAGAATTATGTCACTCTGACCACCTGTTCCCCCTGAAAAAAACCGTCACCGGCCTTAAGTAGTTCCGGCACGCATCCAAAATGTGAACTTCTGAACCGTAGTGCTTACTTTCTCATTTGTGTAGAAGCAGGAGGCGGCAGCGTGTAGCAACAGCCACTCTAATTTCGTGGTGGTAGAGGAAGGGTTTACATAAGAGATGTGCTGTTCTGTGCCTGTCACTCAACCTGCCTCTGATTGGCAAACGCAAGATTGAGGCTGATGCTGTTTCGTGTCACCTAAAGGCTAATGAGAGATTAAACATCAGTAGCAGAAATGCTAAATATTGTTCCAGTAGTCCAGTACTGAGTTCACACTTGCATCTGTGGAAATAACCTAGAGAACGTTTCCTTATTGGGTGAATGGAAATAGCGCTCATAATTAGAAGCTTATTCAAGCATTTTCTTTCTTATACAAAGCATCTGTGCAAATTTAAATAACAGGAATGATGTGATAATTCTTCTAACCGATGCTCACTCACACATCTATCAAAAATAGAAAACGCAATCACCTCGGGAAAGACAGGCTTCATTTATTAATAATTGCTCATGTATTAGTTTTGACAGGGGGTCACGGAAATAATAGCTGAGCTCAACAAAACTAATCCTTTCTCTGTCAGGGGAAAAAACAAAATGTTCTGCTGCTTACACTGTCTGTCCTCAAGACCGAGTTGCATTGCAGGTGTAGCACAAGTATACAGTGTATTTCTTTTGCATTGGAGCTCTAAAATAGCTGTGCAAGCATTGCTGGACCACACACAGCTGTTACTGGTGTGGTGCTGCTTACATCATTGGAGTTTATGCCAATTAGCCTTTCTCCCTATTTGCAGGCTGTTTGTCATGAATGAATGACACCCATAAAAATAGCCTCCACAGTCATGGAGCAGGTCTCGTTCTGACTCGTAATAAAAGAGTAAACACAAAATATGAATAATAATAGACTACCGGTATCAATTTTTATAATTTATTTTAGATTTTTTTAAAATATAAAACTACTTTAAATTCGGTATATGACCAAAAACAGAGGCTGAGAAACACCTCCACAGAAAGACACTGCATTGACTGTATAGAACATGCTATTGTAAATGTAAGAGGCTTGCTGAGGAAACCAGCCCAGCAGTGGTCCGTCATGGGGAGCAGGGCGACCACCATACTGTAGTGGTGGCCTTGATGAAATCAGCTCACACTAAGGCCTACGTGCTGACAGTGGGGATAATGGTGGCCAGAGTTATTCCAGAGGTCGTGCCACACAGCCCAGTGGCTGACCTGCACAAGAGGCTGATAAGCCACAGACGCAGAGAGCCAGTCTCCACACTGTAAACTACAGCAAAATCTGAAGTAATGTTTCAATCTGTGGGCGAAACAACACAGACAGGCAGGCAGGCAGGCAGGCAGGCAGGCAGGCAGGCAGGCAGGCAGAAGAGGGCACTGTTTTTCTTCACTGTTACACACAGGACAGTACAATGATGAAGTGTTATCTATACAAAAGTACACTGAGATAATGTGTGTACTACTATGCACTGCAATGACCCATACATTCCTGCTTTCCTCCCCTTATTTTTTTTTTACTTTTATTTAAAATTTAAGTATTACTATCTATTCTTATTATTTACTGATTTGTGTTGTTCCTGCTATCACTGTTATTGTCATCATAATTCTTTAGCCACAAATGAGAGGGATGGGAGGGGGTGGGTGAGGTTTCATTATTGGAATGACTCATGTCACTGTATGGTTTTCTGACAGTTCCTAAAATGCAAATAAAATATGTATATTAAAATTTAATCTATGTATAAAATATTATATAAAAAGAAGATAATCTTGTTTATATTTACAATGCAGGTCGTTCTCCTCTAATTGCAAAGAAAACTGACACAGCTCATTTCAGGATAAGAGACAAAACTTTCTAAAATGTTAAATACAACCCCAGTTGCAAAAAAGTTGCTGTTTAAATTGTAAATAAAATAACATACAATGACAGAAATAAGTTTCCAACACACCAAATGTTTCCAATGCAGCTATTAACATAAAAATTTAGACCAGACTTTGGTATTAACTCAGTAAAACTACACTGATTAAGATAAAGAATTATGTGCATGGAAAAGATACACTTCCTGCATTAATAAACTAATATCTAACAGTGCTCAGGTGGGATTTTGGTCATTTTTTCCATGCAGACAATCTTTAAATGTTGAAGATTTTGTTGGGCCTGCTTGGGAATCTTGACAAAGCAACTTAACTTTCAAAACTTCAACAATTAGTGTCCACAGTTCCCAAACAACACACATTTTTTGAAGAAAAGGTGTGAAATATAACAGAGAGGTTTGCCCATGTCCCAACTTTTTAGGAATGTGTTGCAAGCAACAACGTCAGAATGAGTACAAAAACTAACAATGTTTATCAGCTTGGACATTAAATATCTTTGCTTTGTACAGAATGTAACTGAATATATATCCAAAAGGGTTTGCAAACTATTGAATTTTGTTTTAATTTACATTTCACACATTTTTGGAATCAGGGTTGTACATTCATGGATTCTAATACCACAACTGTATGAATGTATGAATTTCTGTGTATGAAGGCCGGTGCTGTGTGTCCTGCTACCGCAAAGAGAAGTAGCCACATACCCCGCTCCATTTGCTCCATGTGTTAAGGTGTCTATCATGTGTGAAACAAGCTATTTTTCTTCAGCCGTGCCTTTTTGACTCTGATGACATAATCCTGGGGAGAGTGGGTGCTGGGGGAACTTTCCCCACTCTTACTTTTATACACCTATTTAAGAACAGCAGCCTTTCACACCGAGTTCAGCAGGAAGAAGTAGTAAAATGAAATGGGCAAGACCTACAGTATTTCATAATTAATAGGTAGCAACGAGAGGAGAGCGGTCCACGCTGACGTAAAAAGATCAACAACGTATAAAAGTGATCATTCATTCTGCACAAAATCACGCATGAAAAACGCAGCGCCATATGTTATTCCTTTCACAGGAACAAAATCATAACAAATTTGAAATACGCGTCAAGCTTTTTATAATCTTTGATTGCTTTGCTTTATTTGGAAGTCCTACAGAGCTGCAACTCTGCTTGCCTATACGATCTAATTTGTTACTGAGGTGGTCCCAAGCTCATACCAGGTCACCACCTGCAAGCAGTACTGTAAATTACTTGGTGGGCCTAATTGCCCATGTCCGCTGTATTACTATAAACCACTAGTGCTGTGCTAACTCTATTGTCAGGTACTTAATCAAGGCCACCAGATTTATTTCCCTGCACTAACTCTGGGGACAACCACAAGCAGAGGCCTGAGTAATTGGATCTTTTTTTGCATCTAAAATTAACCACCTATTCTTAGTGGGAGCTGGGGTTTGGAAATGATAACAATAATGATATCAACCAATACCATATGAGGCCTTGCCTTTCATACTGGGAGTTGCATAATGCATAATAGACCCAGATGTTGCTCGGACTGACCTTACCTGGGGGGGTACGGTGCCATTATGCCAATCAAACACTGTAACACTTGATCAGTCACAGACCTAAAGCAGACTGGAGAAACTCAATTATTCAGTCGCTTACCTCACACGTTCACAGCAGTAGCAACAGGCGTGAAGGTCTGCCCAATCCCTCCTGCATGGACCTAACACGGGAAATGACAAAAGAAAGAAATTAATAACCACAGTTAAACTATATCAAACATTTTGAGAACAAACCTATCACATATTTTCATCCAAAATTACTGCATTTATCACAGTTTCTGAATTTTTTTTTTACACTTTAGAGGGAAGACTGTGAGACTGATTCATAAATGAATCTTGTAAAAAGACACACTTTGAGGCAGGATGTAAGAAAAAAACAGGAGAAGAAATACTATAAAATCATAAACCACAAGGCCCCACAATATGATATTGTCACGATTTCATCCCGATACAATATCCATGCAAATCTATTAAAAAAAAAACTGCAATTTGCTGTATATTGTGGTAACACTTATTATGGAATAATATTGGGATCCATCAACTTTTTTTCAACTATTAATTATATCACCAAAGGAAAAATTTGTCTGTTTCTATTTTAAGATAGTTATACAGATAGTGTCTCCTTCACGTCTTTGTTTCATTGCAGTAAAATGTAACTAGTAGACTGAAAAAGACGTTGATTTTATCATTCTGGTTAGAGACCAAAAGTTCAACAAAACATTGATACTTGGCATCCGTGTAATGAACAATAGTACCACACAACATATCCTGATACTATCCTCAATGTCCCCGCCTCACTTTTACAGCATGAAAGTGCCATATCAAAAGAACATATTTAACATGCAATAACTTCATTTTAACATGTCTTCCACTCAATTTCTTTTATTAAGCAACTGTATATAGTACTTTGTAATATAACTCCTTTTTGTCAATGCGGTGGGCGAAGCAGCGCAGAGAAGTGAGAGAAGAGTGAGCAGTGAGAATGCAGAGGGAATGTGGTCTGTGTAAGGATGTCAGAAGCATAATGGCCAGCTGAGTCATAGGTTATAAAAAGCTGTCATTAGGGATTTCTGTCCTCAGCAGCTCATCACACAGGACCTGTGAATTATTTATTACGCTGGAAACTCAAGTGCCCCGTTACTCAAGACCGCCTGGTTTCCTGCACTTCCCTTTCCTCAGGGCTTGTTTAATAAAAGCATAGCATTTAGTTGTTGTAATTTAAGTCTTTAAGAGGATCCAATATATAAATAGGAATTTATTTTATTAATGTGGGTGATTTTTTTTTTATATTGGACAAATTATACACCAACATTGCGTACACCTAATGAGGGATTTTATACAATGAAAGTGCACAATCAGAGTGTTTGTATTATTAGGATGGGCCCTGTATTTACTTTGCCCGCAGTCCAAATGACCACCTAATTAGCACTGAGAGTGCATTAATAGAGGACATTTTTATTATATGGCTGTTTTTAAAGATCGGCAAAGCCTAATAACTACAAGTTGGCGACTCTTGAGATTACATTTTAGCATGCATGATGTTGTGACAACAACATAAGTCACACTTTTAGTCCAGGTATGTCCTGACAAAAATCCCTGAATGAGTTTCACTTCATTTTTTCAGCTCAGTTTTTGATAGCAAAGTCGATGCAAATCAGCTCAGGCATTTTTCCTCACTTTGTTTTGTTCTCAGTATATGAAAATGGTTAAAAATCCCATGGGTCAGTGAAAATGATCCCCCCACTCCAGTCGCCTGCTCTAAGTCAGCCAAAACATTCCAGACATCAAACGGCGGCTTTGCCTACCAGGGCCATTTCAGTGTCCCAACCTCCAAGGCCCAGGAGGACTTGGTTATTTGGATAAATTAATTTCTGGAGTCTGCCTGAGTTGCAAAAACAACCTCCTGCCTGACAGCAAATTAGTCTTAACTGAAAAACCTAGAAAATGCACAAGGTTAAGGAAAGCACCCCATTGTTTTTAACTTACAGTTGATTTTGTGTTTACAGACTGCTCAGCTGTGTTTATGATTCATATATTTTTGGAAATTTAAAAATGAAAATAAAAAATACCGGTGAATACATCTGTAAACCTTTATGCTGGCAGGTGAAGAGTTTCAATAGTCAACATCAGCACACAGGTTGTAAAACACACATGCTGTGTACAGTACACAGCTGACAGGCTGTATACCATAAAGCAGGCTGGTGTAAAAGTTTAACAGCTGTCAGTGGTATTGAAAAAAATGATATAAAATTGAAATCTTGTGAAGACTCAAACATTCATAAAAGAGAAAAAAATAAACCCGAGAGCACAGACTGTGAAAATGGGGGAGGAAAATGGTTACGGAGGGAAAATTATGCAAACAGATGAAGACAATCCAGAATTAATGGTCCGCAACATTTTCAGGCACTCAAAGAGCTGTCCAAGGACACCATAGGGGAGACTGCATGGCCCCAGTAATTGGAGGAGCATGTAACTTCAAAAGTAAGGAGAACAGACTGGAGAACTTTCCTCTGAAGTCAAGTCTTAAAGAAAACGTGAAGCACATGTACAGTACAGTAGGGAATCTGGTACATGTGTGAATAAAACTTGTTCTGCTCATTGCCGCAGACATGATACATTGCAGTATTCCTGCTGCGCTACCACGCTTTTTGAAACGGAATGAATTCTAATCATTAGGTCACAGCTGCTCCATCTCAGGTCAGCAACTGAAAATACAAAATGCAGCAAAAAGAAACTGGGTCAAAACAAAACAAGATATTCCACAGTGTCCACAAAGATGTCCATAAAATATATCATTCGGAGGATGTGAGATCACCCGGAGCAAAAGAAAAAGCTTTAAAATGTAATGACTGTAAGTCACAATAGATGTGTCATTTATAGTGTTGTGGATTTTGACTGAATTCATAAAAAGGATGATATTTCTGCAAGGCAATCCAAGGACAGAAAAATGAAACTGTGGCCTTGTCAGACGATAATTTAATCGCAATGTGAGGAGTATTGCAGTATTGGTAGTGTGTCTGACATGATGTGTCTATTAATCCAGTGGTTCTCAACCTTTCCAGTGTTAAGGACCCCTAAATTGACACACATTAACTCACCGACCCCCAGATTTTGCTTCAGGGACCTCCATCTGAAGATTGTGGATACTAGATATGATTTAGACCAGAATATAGTTGTCAATACTCACGTTGGGCTTACTTCCATACTGAATTAAATAGTAAAAAATAAACTGTTTCCCATTTTTAGGGGGACCCCCTGGAACAGCTTTGAGGAACACTGGTTGAGAACCACTGTATTTTTCAAGGAAAAATGCAAACACTCACTAGTTCCAGCCTAAGATGTAATCCTAGGCTTAGTAAACTGGCATTTTTCAGCATTTTCTGACCTCTCTGTAATCGTTAGTTGCAGCCCTATTTAGTAGACCTATTTTATGAAAATAGTAATATAAGGTGGGGAAATTACAATAACTGGTTTAATTATTTTAGATAATTTTAACCCTTTACGAAGCTAAAGCATTATCAACTAGAAGGACAATCAAAGTGCAGAGACCTCCGCCAAGGCCAAATGCCCTGTCTCGCAATGTTAATGAAAGTGAAAAATAATTTGTGTATCTGACCCTGGATTCCGATCCGTCCAAAATTTAATGGATTCCTCCTTGGCCCCATGCTACAACCTTACAATAAGTTTTTTAAAAAAAATCAGGCCAATCGTTATTCTATAATCCAGCTGACAAACAGCCAAACACACAAAGAGATAAAAGCACAAACAGCACCGAAAACAAAACCTCCTTGGTGGAGTTAAAAATACAAACTTTGGCTTATGTTTCACAAAAAGCAGCCTGATTACCAACATCAAAACTTTGCAACTTGGCATTTCAGTAATATTTGAGATTACACTAAAAAGATGTTGAACAAATGGGACACAGACAAAGCAAACATCATCTGTCTACCCTGTTCCACTTTTCTACTATTGTGATTACAGCACCACACGGTTTGTGCAGTCATGGACTCGTGCACTTCCAGCATGACCTCGGGTCAGAAGTGAGCCATTACTAAGCACTGACCTCATCATAACATTTAACCAGGTGCATAAATATGGAAGCTTCTTGAATTGACATTTAGAAGTCTGACGGACTACTAATATTTGACAACTTGGTTTTTTGGACAAAGAAAAACATCCAATCAGGGAACCACCATCTTTACACAGTCAATGCTTATTCAGTGCTGCTGCACTGGTAGAAGGCCTGCGTCTGCAACCTAGACTGTAATCATGATGGCATAACTTTGACATAACCTACACTTCTGTCTTGATGATGTGCTTTAGCTATATATCACGAAAATGAGTCCAAGTCGGAGGAAAATGAAGACAAACTGTATCATATTGGAATGGGAAAAGCAGAGGGGAACACAATCTTTCCAAGGTCCTTTGGTCTGAGGGAAGAACACCATGCATGCTTGAGTCAATCCAACATACACTAACTGAGGAGAAAATGTCCATTTTTAACCTGCTATCCATCACTGTCAAGTGTGGTGCACAGTAAAAAAGGAAATAATTAGACAGAAAAATGACTGCAGCCTGGGGCAGAATGAATGAGAGTAAAACCTAGGTACAACTGCTGTTAACTTAAGGCAAATGATAGTTTGATAAATGTCCTGTGTGCAACTTGAACTACCTGCATCCCCCTGTTTCTGGGAGCAAACGCATGTTAGTTTACAGTATATGCTATTGAGGAAAAATGTCAGACATGTTACAAAATACTGCATAATGCAAGTGCACTCATTCAAAAAAAAAGCTTGTTTTAATGGAACAGAAACTTAACTATGCAGTATGTAATACTGAAACAGTGTTAATTATGTTTTGAGACTCAATTATAAGTTAATGCAAAGAATGCATCAAACTAAATTATCCTAATGCTTTACTGGAGGAGTAAACACTTAATATCATAAATTCTAAATTAAAAGAAGACCCTATTAACTTAACTAGGGAAAGTCAGGCAATGTGGGACACTTTTTTGGTAGTGTACCAAAAAAAAACAAAAACACAAAAACTCTGTATACTACCTTCTGTGTTAATTTTAATACTTGTTATGACTCTGCTATATTTCTATAAAGATAATATGCTATTAAGTAAAATAACTTTAGATATTCAAACACACAGAGAACCCCTACTTCACACTGATGACGTGTTCAGTTAAAATGGAACAGCTGGTAAGGCAAAATGCCACAGTCATGTTTGTTTGCTTTTTGAATGGTTAGATCCAAATATCAGTTCAGTCATTCATTCATTAAATCATAAACTGTGGCTATTAACTAAAATAGATTGTCCAACTTTTCTGCCATGCTTTCTGTTATTTTTGTCAGTTTCCTTGGTGCCATGTTGTTTACAATGGATGTGTGTGTGTGTGTGTGTGTGTGTGTGTGTTCAACTATTATGGGTTATTCTGGAGTAATGTAATGGACATGTGCATCACCTTCGATAATTTTTTAGTAACAAATGTACTAAAAATGTCTGTAATGTTCCAGGTTGGGACACAATAGAATAAGTCATGCTTTTATGACATTTGATAGCCTTAAAAAAAGATGGTTTGACCAAAGAAAAATGTCCCATTTTAGGTGAATGCAGTACATTCTCACTTAAAACCCTGTCCTTTAAAAATTATTGTGTACTGTAAAAAAAAAAAATATCATGACTGTAAATCAAACAGTAAATTAAATGCAACATCCTTAACCCGTTTTTGTTGTTCTACCCCTGTTATTTTTAACTGCATTACTGTTACTACCAAAATGATAAAATCAACATGCCACAAGGCTTTCCTTGCAACTCCTGGGACCAGAGGATTTTTTTAAGTCTTTGCTCTGCTCATTCTAGATATCTCAGACCAATAAAAATGTGTTCATTGACTGGCTGCTAATATTTTAAGAGTTATAGATGTAAACCCTTAGTTGTCCCGTTTTTACCTGATCACAAATTACCTGACTTCAAACTACAATTAAAATATCTATATTAATAATAATAATATTAATAACAACAACTGACTTTAATTAATTAATTAATTTGTTTTACGAAAGCCTTAATTTGCTTTAATTTTAAGCTTTAATTTTTCACCGCGTGCGGACTGATCCATCTGCCACAGCTAATACTAGAGCTATGATTCATGGCGCTAGCTGTCTCACTCACAGTAACTGCTGCTGTCCCCGCCCATATTGGACATGGCTCAATACAACGCTGTCAATTCACCACACAAGGAAAACAAATTGGCAAACATTGTCAACACAGAAGAAACTTCTAAAGGAAGAGTAACAGAGAAATGCAGAAAAAAATAATAATTCCGTCGTCTCATTGCTCCCTACCTCACTGTATCACCGCTGTCAGCAACATGCAACAAGTCTCTCCGTCCATAACCATGAATTTTACTGTCTTCTTCTGACCCGTCAGCGGCTGTTTCTTTCTCTGCTGCCTGGAAAAGTGTCCGTGACAAGCACAGACGGGTGGAGGAGGTGGAAAACCCCGCAAAAAAAAGCTTATAAGTGTCCCACATAAAAGCTAAAAAGTTTGTAAAAGCAGCGAAGTCGGAAGGTTACAGTGAATTGACAAGATAGATCCGCATGCGTCAGTGCGCGTGCTGCCCACTGGTATCAAA
The DNA here is from genome assembly GCF_008729295.1 of Plectropomus leopardus. Lineage (NCBI taxonomy): Eukaryota > Metazoa > Chordata > Actinopteri > Perciformes > Serranidae > Plectropomus > Plectropomus leopardus. The sequence goes on from NC_056483.1 coordinate 11,932,678, forward strand.
TGAAGCAGGCACGAGGAAACTTTACACACATACTGTGTTACAGGTTCCTTTTGTTGTTGCCAGGTTGTTTAAATCGGCCAAAAACCTGTCATTTTAAAATATTTTTAAACTCAACGTACTGATTAATTTAGAAAAAAATATTTGTTATTTGTTTAAGATAAAAATAAATGTATTTTAACTTTATTATGTACAGTAATGAGTCATTAAAATGTAGTTTTTGAGGATGTCCAAATATAAAAAAAATTCATTTGCATAGGTAAACCATATGGTGCTGGAATACAGTAAACTGAATCTGTTCTCTTCTGGGTATGAACTAGAGCGCCACCTATAGGTGCCTATATAGGCATCAACATTGTTGGATCATTTTTAGTGTGAATTAAAGCTTCTTTTTAAGTATTACGTTCAAAAGAAAATTAAACAACACATCAGAGGTTTCGTGCTTTAATTAGTGGTTCCCAAGCTAAGTTTGGAACAAGGGAGAAACTAGAAAATACAAATTGATATCAGTGTATTTTCTTCTTTATTGAGAAATACTGTATTCCAAAAAATGATTGCAATTAAACAATCTGCAGGGAGAAAAATTAATCTTGATTGAACTGCTCATGACTAAAAAATTGAATAAGTGTTTAAACTGACTATCAAAAATAGGATATTTGGTACAATTTAATCTACTTCCAGCAACACTTGGTGGTATCAAACAATAACATCAACACAGTTGACCTCTATAAATTCACTTTTTCACAATTACAGTGCACAATGGAGCAGGCAACAGCATGTACCAGGAAAAGTGTTTCTGTGTGAAAACCTCTGAATGCATCGTTCTTGCTCGCCTGGATAGCCTCCAAATAGTGGCTTAAAGCACTTGTCATTCTACTCCTTTGATAATATCAACTCATTGGACTACATGATTGGATGGACAGCCCTTAACAGGCCTTAACAGCCTTCAGCAATACATCACAAGACGATACTGATGATTTGTTGCATCAATTGACTGTTCACATAATCTCATTTGTGCTGGAAAATGCACTCACCCAAAGGTTCCAGTCGAGGCCTTCATTTCAGCACAGCAGCCCACACACCTTCAGATAAAGGGCTTCGAGTGGATGGAAAGTGCCACATATCCTTGAGAGCATTTTTTAATTTCTTGGTGCTCCATCTGTTGAAATGATAAAGTGCAGCTATAATGGAGTGCAACAAGATTAAATTAATCAGGTTTGTCCATTACACCGCCGCAGGCTCTTCACAGATGATTGCAATTTTCTCTGTCAGGCCCATTATTGTAAGATCTGTTTAGTGGCTTGATGCAATTAAAATGGACTTAATGTAAATTTAACAATACAAATAACACTTCTGTCTGTGTATGTTTAAGAGGGGTGCGGCTGGAGGGTCCTGAAGTGCAACGGTAAACACCCACTGTAACCATTTTTAACTTCAAACAAACCAGGGTGCTATTTGATTAGTGCAGACTCTGTGATCAATAACTATGTTTCATGTTTTCATGTTCTCCGTGATGTCAAAGGATCCGGTTGCACAGACCACCCTTGTCTGGACATTGGCAGAAAGGAACACAACACCTTCCACAAGCGTATCATGATGCCCGTAGATCATTTGAACCTGGAGAGGGGGGGGGGTTTAATGGAGTCGCTCTGATGAAAGCACATAAAGTGCACGCCTTTGCTCTTGAGTATGAAACTCATGGTTCAGTACAGTAGGTGAGGCAGACTTGAGAGAATTTTATTAATTTTTCCCGGAGCTGATCTAATATTTTCCTGATTGGTTGCTTCCTCCTGCTGGATCAGGTCACTGCCAGGGGACAAAGCCTACAGGATGTGTGCTTAACAGGAGGAGATCTCGGCCTTGCGCCACAAAGCTCCCACCGCCACTTAAACACGGGAACGGCGGAACTGTCACGCTAAAAATGTCAGATGCTTTTTATTCTCAGCACCTCTATAATGTTTGATTTATGCCAAACAGTAAAATATAACAATGCACCAATGCTTTCTCTGCACGAAGATACTCCTACACGTTGCAGGAGCAGGTTTTTGGTGGTACCTCTAACGTGAGGCACATTTTTCATACATCTATCTGGAACCTCAGAGCCACATCTGTTTTAAGTGCTGGGTTTAAAGCGGCTGAGCTTAAGGTTATTGTGGCTAAATGAAGAATTACCATAACCAATCAGACAATGCACTTTATTACATTATATGCTGCATATCATTTTGGGGTCAGGTGTTTTGTATTAGTCTCCTATCACATTACAAGCAAAGTGAAATAACCCACACCTGGAGAAAAGCACATATTTTCTTTGATACATAAAAGGAAGAAGGCAATGTTTTTATTCAAATAGTCATTTTTTTTGTCTCTTTTTTTTCATCACACAATGAGATTTATAATACCTGGTGTGCCGCCCAGGTAACATGAGGAGGTATGCACCAGTGTGTTTGTTGGAGGCACCTTTCACACGCGGTGCATTCCAGTGGTCGTGGCAGGCCAACAACAAGTCAATCAATCACATTCTGTACAGCAGTAATTTAGTCTGTGTCACACTATCTCTTTTGTTAGCCACAGGACAGCAGTGGGAGTCAGAGAGGGAAGACAACAGAATGCTTTTCAAACAGCTGAGGACAAATAAAATGCTATATTAATTCCCTCCCAAAATTGTATTATGCAACATTTTATGGGGTTTGTATGAAGTGAACTATAATCATGCACAATTTAAGCTGGTGACACACTTTATGTGTCGTAAAACTACAAACAGGAATTTGATACACCTTTTATATGATTACATTATGACACTTAATTGACCCCTGAAACAGTCTGTGGCTCAAACAAGTTTGAGCCACAGACTGAAAGATTTGGGCTGGTAACTATTTAACGTACTCAGCAACACATCAGCAGGGTGTAAACATGGCAACGTGAAAGTCAGTCTGTCAATTAAAAGTCTTTAGAGGTGTGGACTCGAGTCGAATGACATGGACTCGAGTCAAAATTACAAATTTGAGACCTTAAGATTCAACTGGACAAAATCAAAGAAGACTTGCAAATCAACTTGGGTTTTAACACTAATGACTCATTAGTTTACTTGGACTTGAGCCTTTTGACCTGTGAATATTTGATACCTTCCCCCAAGCCCAAAGATTAAAAAGTATATAATTTTAAATTTGTGTCACAAATCTGTTTATTTTCCTATATATTTTACATACATATTTTTATTTAATTTAGACATAAAACATGCAACAGCGTGCAGTATCACTTTAAAGCAGGGATAGATTAGAAAATCTCTTACAAATTTGGGAAGACAAAAGTTACGGACATTTTTCAAATATAAAATTTGTTATATATAAAAAAAGCCAGGACAGAAACATACACAAATGTATTCTGTTGTGGTACTGGCTAATAGTGCTATATGCTATGGAAGCGCAGCAGCATTACTTTTTTTTCTGATTAAGTTCAGTATTATGAGTTTTAACAAACTTGTTTTTAGCAAATGAAAACTAATTTATAAAGCATTCATGATTTTTGTAAATTTAATATATTATTACACAGTTAAAATGAAAATATTTAGTTACGACTTATTCAGGACTCCAAAATCAAAGAGGTGGGACTCGACTTGAAACATGTCAGTTGATTTAAGGGACCTGACCACAGATTTGAATGCAATGATTTGATACTTTGCGACCTGCAATCATTCTCACTTTTGCCAATCTGTAATTTTGCTTTAAGACTGACTTGTAGATTTAAAAAAAAAAAAAAATACTACTGTACTGACTGTTTTATTCATAATTTGGGGAGTGTAAATGAGGTATATTTTAGTCGTTCGAGTTGCCTTTTGTTTACATCCAGATCACAGATTGTACCTTTAAAATGCATCTCCTTTAAGCATTAGTCAACCCTGTGAAGCAATTTCTCACAAGTCCTGATATCATTGAAAAGAAATAATATATATATGTATAAGATCCCCCAATAAGTGCTTATCAAATTACCCAAAATATTACATTTCATAATACAACACAACCCATGTGTCCTTTGGTAATTAATTGCTATCTGAAGGCATTTATATGTTTGAATTGCTAGAAATTGGCCTGAATATACAAATAAAATAACCAAAACACTATGATTCATAGTTCTGGTGGTAAATGGCCTCGAGGTGATGGCTGTCCAGTTGCCAAATCAAACACCCCTGCAGGTATGTGAAACCCTGAAGAATGCGGTTCAATCTGTCCTCTATCAGCGGTTATGCTAGAGAGGAAGTATGGCCAGTGTCTGAGAGCGGAGCGCAAAATAATGAGCCGCCCATTCCAAAAAATGTTTAATACAAACATACAACACCGGCATCAAATGCCAAAATTTCCCACAAAAAGAGCTTATGAATCCCTCGTCCACTGGGATAGCATAAAGTATGGGAAATTTGTAGTCCTCCAAACCTGCTCAGTGCAATTACCCGGTATGTGTGGATTCTTTTTAATATGTCATGAAGAAAACTGGCACCGAGCGCAAGACCTCTTCCTCGCCTTTTACTCAGTCGTGATGGTTTATGGGGCGCACTTTTTTGAATAAAACAGGCATCTTCTAAACTTTGCCAAAGTTGGAGATGGACTTTATAACATATGGAAGGAGATACGTTACCTTTTTAAATTATCACCACACCAGAACGCTTCTGGCTCATAATAGAAAATTGGCTTTGGAGGAAATAATGTGTGTGAAGGTTAAAAATGTCATAAGGAATACTGGTGAGGAGTTATTGGGTATAATATGATTCCACTGATGTACCAACGTCTTTACTCTCACTCACTGACACCATTTTCTGCCAGGGTTGTCTTACATATCGGTGGTTTTTATATAAAAATACAATAACTGGTATGTTCAGGCCAAAAGTATTTGCTTTTAAAAACATTATACATATAAAAGAAATAGTGCTTTTAAAGAATTTATGTGCTCTTTGTCACTTTCAGGTACTATCATGGCATTTTCTACTAGAGGGTTTTATTTCATGATGATGTAATAATTTTCTTTTTAGAGGGAAAAGTCTTATTGGATTTGTGAAGCATCCACCCTGCTGTTTTATAATGAAGACAAAGTGGCCATAAAAACAGGCCACAGCCCATATGGTGGACTGACTCAATCACACATATACCTTCACCATGACTGTATTGAAAATATCTCTATCCCGAAGCGGGAAACACACACTGAATGAAAATGTGTTTGCCTCATAGCAATAGGTCAGCAATAGGTGTGGTTGAGTCCGCAGACGGATAGTGATCATGTGGATTAAACTGCATTTAGCCACACTTGTCTCATGGGATTTTCCTTGGCTACATGTGAGCAGACACTGAGCCAAAGCCCAGCTCAGTATTTTGACAGCAGAGCCAGAAAAAACAAAAGTGTTTTGCTTTTCCGTCGAAAAAAAAAGAAAAGAAAAAGCGAGGGAGAAAAGAAATGAAGATGTAGTGGAGAGAAACGGTAGTCCCTCAGCCACTGCCTTACTCAATCCATATGCGAGGCTTAGAGGCAGGAAATACCCACAATTCAGTGTAATCAGGGTAGAGGCCGCCTACCCCATTGGAACGGACCTAGTGGAACTGATTGGGCACCATTAGGGCAAGCAAGAGCTAAATATGCAGCACACTCGAAATGTTACATTTTCATACAGATGCAATCAAAGTAATAGAAGGGAACAAGTTCTATCTCCCATGAAAATTTAAGTAGAAATGGATTTGTGAAGGTTTTTATGTATGATTTTTCAGGTTCACCTCTAATCTAACAGCCTCAGCCTGCTGACAGATACATTAGCTTTAGTTTAGAATGACGCCCCCAAGTAACGAATGTTTGATCACTGCACGAATGCGTTATGTAAAAACCTCCCAGACCCTCATTGCTGCGTATTCTCACTTTGAATCACAAAGGAACATTTTGTATTTTCCTCGGTTGCATCGCTAATTCACAAACTGACTCTTTTCTGCAACATTCGACCACAACTAAGACTTCAGCAGAGCAAAATGACCACGTGCTTCCCCAAGAAGGCAGCAGTTGTTTGACAGGCTGGTGGGTTTGTTTCGTGATGAGGGAGAACTGCTGGCATGTAAAACCATAATAACACTTCCCCCAAACTAGCGTGCTAGCTGTAGCTCTGTGTCAGAACCAGGAGAGGGGTTTCCCAGTTGTACAAACAGAGGCGGGCTGGCTTGTTGTCCGTGCAGCTTGACGTTTATGGGATTTGAGGAGTCTGCATGTTTACTGATAGTTGGTTTTGGTTTGTCCCTTTTGAGAAATAATTGGGGAGGCTAGGGAACAAGGGGAGCGACAGCTGATGTGGTTTGGTCAAAGGGAACCAACATCTGCCTTGGATTTTATGTGTGGCCCAATAAAGACCGATGGCACTGGTGCAATATCTGCCTCTCTCTCTGTCTCGATCTATTGTTAGACTTGTCTGTCTCTCACACACGATTCAAAAAGCATCATCTCCACCGCACAGTTCCTCGACTTTCGCTGTAAATGTAATTTGCGAGCCGCCAACAGCGCGCGCAATAACAAACACATGAACACTGGCCTTTACATTTTGAGTAGGAGAGAAGGCTGCAGTAGTTAAATCCTTGATTTGTACCTCTCAAAAACTCTCACAAGTCCCCTGCGCCCCTCCACCCCCGCTCTCCACCTCCCACACAATTCCCAGGTCAACAGAGCTCTCAATATGAGGCGCGTCTGGTCTACTGTGACAGCATATGGTTATCCACTCAAGGTGTCCGGAGACACTCGTTCTTAATACATTTCCAGTAAACAATAGAGTGAGGGGCTTAGTCAATCAAAGTGGGTACTACAAGAATTCTGCCTCAGGAAAATAAAAAAAAAACATCTTTGAGTATTATTTTTCTACCATAATCTCGCATTTAAAAATCCCTCCATAATGTTAAACTAATATACTAAGCTGGATCTTTTTTTCTCCCTCTCTCTCTCTCTCTCTGCAATCAAAATATCCCCTTTTTTAGCAGTTAAACGTCTGGCAAAAAGGAGCGTTACTGTATGCGAGCGAAGAGTAAACACACCAAATTAGACACTGATTACATCATATTTTGAATTGCGGGGCTAGAACGGCATCACATGAAGTTTTATGGGCACTGTCAGTTACCTTTTAAAAAACACACTCACCATGGAGATGATGTTTACTTTAAGAAAACAAGTGTACGTTTTGCCTGTTAGAGGCACAATTCCTTAAGTGCTCGGCAGCTCCGTGCAGATGTTTGTAGTGTAAACATTTAGTGAATATTAGGATGATGTAAACCAAGAAGGTCTGCAGTCTATTACCACCTCTGCTACTTTGCCTCTTTATTTGTAATGTTCAAGATTAAAAATAAGGCAAAATTTTATTTCATCAGACAGTCTCCTCTCCAGCAGATCTGACCTACACCCCTTTTTCCTGGAGTGTGTGTGTGTTACACAGTTGCATGGCGACAGTGTGGCAGGCATGATGGAGACGTGTGCTGGGACTGATAGCATCTCTGAGAGGCAGCTCCCCTGGGTTAATGGGGGAGTTATCCTATTAGAGCCCCTCCTCTCCTCCGCTCCTCCTCTATCTGCTGGAGGGCACCCATCATTGCCTGGTGTGTATACAAAAGGAAAAGGCTAATGGCCTCCGACGCACACTGTACAACCACAGCCAGATTTGTGGAAATGTCAGTGCAGCTGAGTGGCCCACAGGAGAAAATCCTTGTTATATCTTAACTACCCTTCCTGAGTTGCAGTGGTGGAATGTAACTAAGTACGTTAACTTAATTACAGTACTTAAAGCTGGAGCACGAAACCTTTGTCTCCCCCCTCTGGCAGTGAGAGGAATTACACCAACACTGCCTACGAGTCTTTGAAACATGTATGCAGGTGAGCTGCTGCACCCCAAGGGGCGCTACCCTCACGTCTTTCTGTGCAAATATTTTGACTTTAATCCTTCTGAATGCTAAGTTTCAGTTTCATCTGGAACATCCACTCCAGAAAATTCTTTTGGACACTTTTTAGGTTTGTCGGCAATAGTTTCTGCAATAGGCTACTCCTAGCTGGCGATGCAGCAGTATACCAGTTTTAAGGTAAACTGTGGAATGAAAATTTACATTGTACATTTGCTTGTCTGTGGTTGTAAAAAAAGTAATGCAACTGGAAGGACCATGATTGCACGTACACGTTCCCGTTACTCCTTCACTGCCTGTCAGCCTTTTTGTACGCAATTCCATTAAAAAATGCTTTCAGCTTTTATCTATAATAATACATTTGTACAAGCTATACCTGTAACATGCAGTATTTAAAATAGTTAGAATATGCTCCACCTAAACCAGGTTCAATAGTAAAGTACTACTTACATATACATTTATCAGCAATAATTAGCTGATATAATAAACAGTAGTACACCAGTCAAATGAGCAATTTTCTGCATTTTAAGTACTTTTGATACTTTAAGTACATTTTGCTGTTAAAATGTGCACACTTTTACTTGTAATGGCGCATTTTAAAATTACTGTATTGCTACTTTTACTTAAGTAAAGTATCTGAATACTTTCTCCACAGCTGCTTGTTTTTAAGCTGCTTGCTGTATACTTTTTTTCTTTCAGGAGGAAAGGACCGGGCTAATGTTAAATTTTCAGCCTGAATCATTACAGTCCCTCTCTTTGCTTTCTGTATCAGTCTCCTGTGTCTCTCTCTTACATGTTGCCTTTGCCTCTCCACCACTTCTACCTCACTGCTGATTCCCAGGATCGATAATTCTCGGCGGGTGCCCTTACATTTCCCTCTTGACATGTTGGGCCATTAATCACCCCTCTGCTTCTCCGGCAGGAAGGATGCCTCAGCTAGAAAACATCTCAAGCAAGCGCAGGTCAGGTGGAAAGGTGAGGACAGCTTAACGGACTGTCCCCAATAACATGCCCTCTTCTATTGCTTCAGAAAGATTTTTTTTTTTCCTTTGGCCCCGAGTCAATGGATGAGTGGGGGAATAAATTAGGAAGCCACATTAAGCTGTCACCCAACAACATAGACTAGCTTTCCACATGTGATGGCGCTTTTTCAGAGACCACACTGAGCAACTGGTCCAACTAAAGCCATATTCATAAATAAAAAAGCTAAAAAAGATGAAAAAAAAAACAATGGAAGCACAGGATTTTCCAACTGTTTTTTTTAGAATATGTAGGGTTTCAGACTTTCAGACAAAATTGACATCATCAGCTTTAGAAAATGTATTAATTGAATGTGATTTTTTTGTCATATATCTCTTCTCACATCAACCACAGCCACTGGAGAGACTGCACCACAGGAAACAACAAAACCACCAGTGGTTGGCCTACAGCATATTCCAAGAGATGCACATTCAACAAATGGCATCTTGTTGTTAAAAACTGCTGTTGTGTAAATCACTCTGTCTCCACGTTTTCTTCCTTCAAAGATCTGACCATCGTATAAAACATTCTTATTGCACACATGTCGGATGGTGCATCTGGGCTCCTCTCCCTCTGCCAGAGCCGCTGGTTGTTTCCCCACGGCTCCTGAAGGCAGCACAAAGACATTGACCTAGGCCTCAGTAATGGCCCCTCAGTGGCCATCCTGCCTTGTGATGTCCATCCTCAGCACACTTGAGTACTGAGGCGCTTGACATTTTTATGCCGTAACTCGTGCAACTCCACCATATTGGCAAGGGTGCACTTGTGAGATGTTACAATAACGGACGTGAGGAGAGAACCATAAAAAGCTGGAAGGATTAAACAATCTTATAGATCACAGTCAACCGGGGGCTCCATAAGGCTTGGTCCAACAGTGATCACAAATTGTGCTTCAGGTTTTCTGGAACATCAAAGGTGGTGTGGGGAGGGTGAGTCAGCCTCAGCAGGGGAGGCTGATATATGGTGTGAGGAGGAAGACGGTATGAGGCTCATTGAGGGGCTCATGGGGAAACCTCTTGGACAAACTCTCACTGCACCGTGTTTGCCCTTGTGACCTGTTTTACTGACAGCATTTGGTCCGCAGAAGTATTATTACTTTTTCTTAACAGAAGATGTACAGAAGCCATTAACAGTATAAGGTCAGGCGGTGGGAATGGCCTTGGTTTATACTGAAAGCACAAGCACGGGCAGATTGTGAGACAATGGACCCCTTGGCACAGACATGCAAAAGGAAGAGGAAGACACACAGACTTTGTATTTATTTACGCTTTTTTGTTGTTTTTCTGTGTCTCTGTATCTCAGTGGGTGGAGTCCCTGGGCCTGTCCCTGATAGGTCCATTCAGTACTCCATCCATGAGCACGAGGGGTAGAAAAGATTACACAAGGGACCACGTTCATCTTCCAGCCTGCCACTGTTTTAACCACATATTTAAAAAGTTATCGTGTTCAGTGGGGCATGCACCTCTTCATGGGTCTCAAATCATCTTCTCTGCTCTTGTTTCTTTAGTAGATGAATATTGGCACATCTCAGCCAAAAATACACAAATAGTTCAGAGTGTAACATTTTATGGGGTTTTTTTTCCCCCCAATAATTTATGATTTGGAGTCAAAGGTATTTCCAGAAGAAGCCAATGTTTTCCCTAATAGACTATAATTGTCCTGATTTACACCAGAGGCTGCAAAAACATTTAATTTCACCTCCTTCCTTCAGCATTAAACCTTGTCCTTTAGTGAAGCACAGGCAGACCATTGTATCTCTGCATAACGATAAAGAATACACAGATAAGTGGAGACTGGTACCAGACAATGGCTTTTCTATTGCAAGTGTGGGTAATCGTCTTGTGGAGGGAGGCACTGTGTTTTGGCAAATTGCACCAGATTCATCAGGCTATAGGCATTCCCTTTCCTGCTCTCTCCTCAGGTTTCCTACACCCCATCACAGCGCGGGGGCCTTATAGTGCTGCCCGCTCTCAATAGGCAGGGCCGACGCTAAGATTTCAGATGCTGGCCAACCTCACTGAGGGAACAGGTGTCCCCTCTGTCTGCCTGTGGTCGAGGTCCCGCAGTGGAAGCATGGGAAAGGGCAGCCACCGCAGAGGTTCTACCCCAGCGGACAGGTAACAGTGCGCCTTTCAACTCTGCCTGAATTCAGCTAAATTGGTATCCTTTTAGGAACCACGGGAAGCAGTTGGAGCTCGAAAATAAAGAGCGGAAATTCGCCCAGTGATTCCCAGTTGGCTTCAGGAGTATGGTGGTCTCACAATGGGAAAGGAGAGAAACTATTTTGATGTGTAAATGAGATAAGAAAAAAAAAAGGCTTGGGCCAGGACTACTTTACTTTGTTGCATGCTTTAGAATAAATGTGTCATCATATACTCAGAAAATTCAATTTGTGAATTTGAATTTGACGAACTCAGTTACAGAGAAAATGTCAGTGAACACATGCATGGTCATTTCAACAGTGAGTGTCATTTCCCTAAGGACAAACTGATTTTTAAATCTGACATGAGACAAGAGGGATTTGGGGGCCTGGTGGTGAGCAGGTCATTTCGAAGGGAGATCAAAAGAGCAGCAGCAGTGTCAGCCCTGAAGCTACCAGCTCACAGTGACCTGTGATCAATGGTGCAGGTGTGGAGGAGAACACCAGGGCAGGTAAATATCTCAGAGGCTAACACCTTTAACTGCTCATTAGAAACTAATTTGTATCACATTTAAAGGTTGGAATTATTTTAAACTCTCCAAACTCTGGTCTAGAAAACACTTTTAATGGAAAAGTAATTAAAGATAATGAACTTTTTTTAGAACTGAAAGAGTTCTTAATGTTAATTCTCACTGACAACACACCCTCATTTATAGTTACAGCTCAGCACAAACAGCTAAATCATAAACCACCATAGCCTCAGTCAAGCTCCGAGGTTATAGAACAAAGACATTTGCAAATGTCATTTGTGACCTGCACGCTCCAATTCTGCACAGTGATAATATATCGATGGGAACGCCATTAAAAACAGTTTCCAGCTCCTCCTGGATTCATTTGCGCTGACCCAGAATGCAGTATTTTCTTAACACAAGCAGCAGGCCGCTTTGATGTTATCTCCCTATGCAAACAGTGGAGGGCCGGCTGCCCCTGCCCCGCCTGTGGCCGCGGAGGACGGCGTCGATTAATCACAGTGAAGCCTGCGAGAGCACGCTCATAAATCGCCTCGGCGCTCCTTAAACAGGAGAGTCCCAGGGCGCAGCGCCGTCATTTATCAACACTCTCCCCTCCGGATGAGGAGTAAATAAAACTCTGAATATGGAGCGGTGTCCAGGGATGTTGAGCATATCCACTGGTGTAATGGCAAATAAAGAAGTGCCTCAACTGTGATTTCCAAGCAGTCATCAATTTATTTTGTTTATTTATTGAATATTTTCTTAAAAGTCTTCCTTAAAAATAGCTCACACAGTTTGGTACCATAATATTTGGGCAACTTTTATGTTGACTGGGCTGTGTATAGATTCACATAATTGATGGTATTATAAAGCTATGAATTCTATAAATAAAATTAAATTTCTTTTTAAATTCCTACAAGAGTTAAATAAAAGAAATGACCTTTCTGTGGCCTATTTGAAAGGATTTTTTCCCCAACTTCTTAAATAGCTCATGCGACATTCTTATATGTCACATTTTGACCGATAGGAACTCGAAAATACTGCGGAAAAATGTACAGAGATGAAATGATTATTTGATTTATCGTTAAGCCAACTGGCAAAAAAAACCCCAAAAAACAGTAATAATTATGATAAGTAATTCAACATTAAAGTTATTTGGTCCAGCAAGAATACCAACTGTTTAGAACAGGGTCGTCTATAGTGGGGCCTGTAGGCTGAGGTTAGCCCGCCATAAGGTTTGATTTAGCCCACCAGATGTTTCTAGTAAAAAAATAATAATACATTTTAAAATATATAATATAAATTGCTGTTGCTGTTCTGTTTTTGTGAGGTTAAAAAGCTCTTTAAACATGTAAGATCCATAATAATATTCTATTTTTCCATTTTTTCTGGTGGGCAGAGTGACACTCAATATTGCCCTAAATATTATGTACACAACATCTAATCAAACCCATCAAGAGCATCTTTTTATCAGATGAGATGAGAATTTCAGATTTTGCGGTAGAAAGACGAAAAGGTGCCATAGCTGCATGTTGGAGATTAAGAAAAATGCAGTTGTTTGGGGCTAGAAACTGCCCCTAGTGTGATCCTTTGTGTCTCTAATTTCTGGGTCAGATTATATTTTTTTTACGGATCTTGTTATTTTGCAAAGAAAACAAAAATATATACGGTATAATATATACTTATACACACAGAAAAATGACTGATATCATATGAAACCCTCAAAATGTCTATACAATCTATCTATCTAATCATGCATGGCACGTAACGGCGTGACCGTATGAAGGAATGACACTTGAAAGATGTGATGTAATGCTGTACATTCATTAAACTCTTAGTCAAGGCTCCTGTCAGCTCCTCTCTCTACCCGCTGTTCTACATCTTTAACTCCTACCATCTTACAAACACCACTCCACAAACACTCAGACATGTAGACCAGTAAAAAACATTTTCCCAGGATTCCTCTTTGGGACCTAGAGGGCTAGGGGTGTAAACATTGCTCCTTGTGTCCGGCAACACTGGAGTCCTGTGAGAGTCTGGGAGAAGCAGCGGCAGAAAGCACTATCTCCATCATCGGCGCTCACCAGGCCTGTCCTCACACTGGCAACCCCACAAAGCCTGCCCGGAGACAGATGACAGCGTCACAAAGACAACACAGGTGGCTGGCTGCAGACCACCTGGAGCAGAAAAGCTGGGCCACAGTAAGATCTCTGGGAGACACAGCGGAGAGCAGAGTTTGGGAATGGGGGGAAGAGAGTGAGGAAATGATGAAGGGGGTGAGGGGGGGTAGACACAGTGAGGAGTTGGAAAAAGAAACATGCAATAAAAGAGTTAAGCAGCTGAGACAAAGTTGCAAACCATCTTAGTAAATCTTGGCAAACAACCATAGAGTTAACAACTCCAAAGCTTTAAAAGGTCCAGTTTGTAGGATTTAGGAAGATGTATGGGCAGAAATTGAATATAATCACATATAAACAATCAGCATGTTTTCTTTGGTGCATAACTGCCAAAAAATAAATCTAAAATATCTTAGAATAAGCCGTTAATATCTACATAAATTTAGATAGCAGGTGCCGTCCATGGGCAAAATACTGTATGCCATTTTGCACTGCCATGTTGTTCTACAGTAGCCAAGAATAAATCAGTGCTCTGGCCATAAGAGCGCGACGCCAAAAGGTCCCCTCCACACACGCATGACATGACACTGGACATCATCGGGTGAGAAGGTGGGCAGACAGATTGCGTCATGGTGTCATTAAATGCCAGCGTCCAATCAACACAAACACGGGCAGCATCACTTGAGAATGCAGACAGACGGAGCCGGACATGTGCATGTGAAACATGGCACGACAGCATCAGGTTGAAACACTGCCGGTAATGATGTAATACAAGGTGCACGAGGGCGCCTAGAGGGTATGAGGGGAGGTGGATGGGTCAAACAAACCAAGACTTTCATGAGGGAGTCTGGTGTTCGCTTCTTTTTTGAATGTGATGGGGTTTTTCTACACCTAACTGTGCCTCCTTCCCTAAACCTAACCATCCGTGACTTTGTGGCCTAAACCTAACCATCAGTGCCAGCATGTGCACATCCCGGAGTTGGGAATAACCACTTGCAGCAGCATCCCACCATGTGCATTTGTTGACATCATGGTAGCAGCATCTCGGGGCGTAAATAGCAGATGCAAAAGGATACATAGATTGCAATTAGTAGACGTGGAAGTCCAAAAACAAAGTGGCAAGCTGGGATGAGAGCATGGTTTCACAGTATCCCAGACTGTACAAACTTCTTTTGTTAGCCACCGTTGACACCTGTCCCTCCGTGATAAGCCCAATAGCATTGGAAAACCACTGATTTTTAAACTGAAACTGCTTTAGTTTTGGTTTTTTTTTTTACCGCTTTGATTTATCAGGTTTGTTTGTTTTAGAGAGGAGGGAACCTCTGGGGCTAATTAGGCTCCCGTTAAAAACCTCCTTTATGTCTGCATCTTAAGTTATCAGAGATGTAAGATAACCATTATAGCAGGTGCTGGGCTAGCAGCCTGTCAACGACAAGCCTAACAGCATCAAAGAAACACTGATTTGTAATGTGAAACTGCTTTATTTAATGTTTTTAATGGTTTTAACCACCTGGTCCTTTTATTTTGGAGAGGAGGAGAGCTCTGCCTATTACTCAGCGCCTGGTAAAAACCTCCTGAACAAAGATCACTGAAGACTGGGAGCTCTTGCTTGGTACATGAGAGAGCTGCAATCTGCAAACCTCTCAGCTAGATGCCTTAAATGCTACACACTGCTCCTTTAGGGAAATAGTGAGATAGTTTGATAAAACCACTTATTTGCTTGCTTGATAAAAGTTAGATGAGAAAATCAATATCACCATTATGGGAGGTATCAAGTGCATTTCCCAAAATATGAGCTATGACTTTAAAAAACTAAATATTAACAGGTTTGACACCTTTCCTTGCATTTTGCTTAAAAAAAAAAAATCACACAATATTGTGCATAAAAAGTTGCATCCCAACATTTTGAATTATACTGGTATAATCGAGATATATTCTAATACAACCGTTTCTGTAGAGTTTTAGTCAAACATTCTTGAAAGTAAAGTCAGCATGAATAATGTAAATTACTTTTTTAACCTAGAATGACATCTTCCTCCATACTATTATTTATAGTGATGGATAAGCTCATCAAAGCTAACCCTATATCTATCATCAGCATCGGTGAAGGGCTCGTCTCACATGTCACAATAAGGCGGCTTACTTCAAATTTGACCTCTCTCCTGTTCCTTTTAACAATACCATTTAATAACGATATGGTCCGTCACGCTCCACATTGCGATTACATGCCCTCCTTTTAAGAGGTTTTCTGCTGACCAAGATGAATCTGTCTCCAGGACTCGCAGTCGTGCCCACCTTTGAACTGAGGGAGATGCTTTAGTGCCGTGACCTCGATCCATTCCCCTTATAGAGCTCAGTGAACATTTATCCAGACAGCACAATCCCCTGGATCAAATTCTTTCAGAATTTCTGGAGCCAATAGGTTTTTTTAAGGAAAGATGGACTTCCAGTGAGGAAGAGTGGACTTTGATAGCCTTTTAGACCTTTGTCTGTGCTGGACTTGAGCAGTAGTTAGACTTTACAGTTATGGAAGAAGAGGTTATAAAAATAAGTCAGACGGAGCATCGGACTGATTAGAAACGCAGAAGAAGCCTGTACTCCCGGTACTAGGCCTGGTTAAATTTTTTGACCTCTGTACTTTTACATAGTAATAGCAAATATGACCTTACCTGCTGCTGGTGGAGCAGTGTTGGATCGTCATCAGGGCAGTCTGATAAGCCTCCATTCTGTCCTTGTGTTAAGGGCCACACACAGGAGGTTTCCTTGAAATAAAAGGCTCTGTTATTCCTCCATAATCTATTTTAGCTTTGGAAAATATTCATTCCCCTTCCACTCTGCATCTCCATCTCTTTCTGACTTTGTTGTCATCAGTATGTTTCTTTTCTCTTTTTCCTATCAGCATCACTTTACTGTAAAAAATGATAGCCCCATCAAGTTGTGTTAACTTATTTCTTCTCTTTCACTCCCACTTGTCATGATAACATCTGGGTATTGAACACAGGTTTATATTTATATACAGGTTTTTGATTTCTTCCAAAAACATGGGAAAAGGGCAACAGATATCAGTAAAAAAAAAAAAAAAAAATTAGAATTACCTTAAAAATAAGCAAAAAAAAAGTAAGAAAAAAACAAACAAGAAAATGTAACAAAAAAGTGCTAAAAATTAAAT
Source organism: Plectropomus leopardus (assembly GCF_008729295.1). NCBI lineage: Eukaryota > Metazoa > Chordata > Actinopteri > Perciformes > Serranidae > Plectropomus > Plectropomus leopardus. The sequence goes on from NC_056483.1 coordinate 11,949,528, forward strand.
TATCATATGAACAAAAATTAATATATTCTTTTCAGTAGCATCATTTTAAATATAAAATTAAAATTTCAGTAATAAGTTACTCACTGACTCCCCCCTCCATGTTTTCTAAAAAATCTAAATCAAACCAATGTGAACTGGTTTCAAAGATTTAAATGCTTGTGAAAGGCATCTGACAATAGGACAAGAAAAGGGATGTTGATTTAGGTTTCAAAGGGTCAAACAACTTGTGTAAGTTACCTTTTTGAGTTCAAATAAAGCTTATATTGAAGCTGAATTTACTCACGTTTTTAAGGCAGCAGTTTAACTGACTTGAATTTTATAAGTGTTCTCCCTCTTCATTTTTCAACTTTTTTAGCCCAACATTTCAAACTTTTTATGCCCCAATCTCACCTTATCAGTTGCTCTTCGCTGTGTGCGCTGCAGCTCTCCTGCATATCAGCACATCTGGCCTGCTTGGTGGGAGCCCTTCACCTCCAGAGCACGGCCCAACTGTCTGCAAGCCTCCTCAACAGCTGTCATGAAAACCAAACAGACACTCTTAATTGGTGTTCCAGACTCAAGGAAACTGGACTAAAATATTTGCATAATTTCACAGAGGACGGAGGAAATTGTTAAAACATGTGAGCCGAGGCCCCGGGAGCTGGGTAACCCTACCCGCCAAGCCGAGTGGCTCTTGGGTGCCACCCAGCGCCAACGGTGCCAGGAGGGAACGGAGGGGGGAGGGCGACGGGGTGAGGAGAGAGCAGTGGAGGAGAGAGAGGCAAGGAGAGAAAAGGTCATACTGGCTGATCCTATTAGAGCGTCTCACCTTCTCTTACTGCTCCGAGCCAGAGAAGACCCGACACGGGCAGAGTCGAGCCCGCAGTATCGTATGAACACAACACTGGGTGGTTCTTGTTAGGCCAAACAACGTTTGTTTTTTTCCTGCTATTTCCTCTGTTGCTTTTGCATACACACTGTCCACATGGGTGTTAGTATGTTTCAGGTTCATACAGAAAGCCGGATTTTTGGCAACAAACCTAAAAAACAAAAAACCACATGCATAAGAAAATTTTAAAAATTATATTAATTTTTAAGGATGTTTCTAGATGCTTTTTTTGTCTAAAATACTGGATGCTTTGATCCTTTAAAGGTCTCTAGGAGTTATCTACACTGAACTGTATGCAACATCCAGAACATAATATAGCAGCAAAGCACTAAGATGTAGCATCCTGAGCAGAAAATAAAGTCAAGCTCCCTCCATGTGTGTTGTAATCCAAGCTTCTCTCTTCTTTGTTGTGGTAGACGGTCCAGCCGTGCATGCATGCTGGTGCATGTGAGTCCCTTTCTGTGTATCCTACTTGTGGAGACAATCCCACCCCATAGATATGCTCTAAATGTCGCAAAAAGTTCCTTTAGATAGACAAGATACATACCAAACTGTCCAATAGTGCACCAAAATTTCCTTACATCTCAGAGTTGGTGTTTTAAATATAAAAAATAAATCACAAAGTTGAAAAAAGAGGAATGAGAGGTAGAGCTGATTATTATGTGACTCAATTGGGTGGTTTTAAATGTTTTTGCTTGTATGTAGACAAGTATGCAGATATACTATATATCTGTGTATGTGATTTGTATGCATATGTGCATGTAGAAGTTGCATATGTTAGTATGTTTCCTTATCTATAATTCTTTATGATTTGCTAGAGTAGTAGAGAATTGTAGGATATTTTAATTGTAAAATACCATCCTAAAAACATCCTATAAAACAACACTAGGCATAACACAGAAATTAAAGGGTCCCTCTTTATTGTTGAACACAACTAAATTGCAAGGAAAGATAAATGTCTCTGAATGCAACAGCTGATTACCATTTCCGTTTCTTTAAACTCCTCTGGTAAAGAGTTGGTCAGGTTCAATGGTGGCTCACCATCATCAAGGAGAGTTCAAAGTCCAAAATCTAACTGTGTTTCCAGTATATCTCAAAACCTAGCCTGTGTAAAAACAGAGCTATTACTCCTTGGAGTCATAAAATCCAAATCTTGTGATTAAATAAATGAATTATTTGTAACTACTCAGCATCTCTTGTGTGGAATATTTCATCCCCATTTAACATCAAACATGAATTACGTTTAAACTTTTAACCATGAATTATGATTATTAAACATCCCAACAATGAAAATGAGTTTCCTTTAAACTCATAGACTGAATAACATCACCAACATCATGTATCTAGCATACATCACATTTTACTTTCAAGGTAGTTTTAAGTGCACGATATTGAATTCTGCATTAAAGTAAACAACTGAGTTACAGCTTGTATTTTATTATTCCAATCAGGTTATTAATGCAGAAGCGTGCAGCTTTAAATTGAGCTTTAACACTTAATATCGCAGCAGTGAAGATAACGTTAAGTTCAGTGAGGAAAACAGAGGCTTTATGCAGCTAACACTGGCTAAGTAGTTAGCCGCCATGCTAGCTCGACTCGGCTAAACTCACCAAGACGCTGCCAAATTCGATAAACTCCTTTCTCACGGGCCCCCGGTTTCCTTCTTCCACTTCACAAATGTCGTTTCTGGTTTTGCTCAGTATTTCTAGCAAAGTTACTCACTACCAGACGTTACTTTCACCTAGTTTTTGACTCACGTAGCACCCGTCGATTTATGTAGTAGCTTTCTGTGCAACCGAACTTGTACATGGATGGGTGGGATATATTTTTCCCTGTCCAATAGCAAAACTGCATTTCCTCATTTAACCAATGACAATCAAACCTGAGGAAAATTTACTCTAAATGACATATTTAACAGTAAATAATACTGGGAATAAAATAAAATGCAGGAGTCCAGTTCTCTACAGGGTTACAAATGCTTTGTCAGTGGCTGATACTGATGCATCAAGGCACCCTTTTGCATTTGTAAGAGATGCAGGAGGCCACTTCATTATTAGATGCTTGGAGCAACTGATGTTGTATAATCAGCAAGACAGTCTGCATAAGTTGGGAGGCCCTGCTGAAAAAAAAACAGCTAAAAAACAGCTTATGCTGGTGGCTGGTTTTAGTTGGTTTTAGCTGGTTGAAGATGGTCTTAGATGGTCCTGACCCAGGTCTTGCTGGTCTTTGATGGTTTAACTGGGTGGATCACCAACTGGACATGCTGGTGTGACCAGCTCATCAAGCTCTACACATTTATCTTTACACTTATCCCATGACAGTGCCTGTCAATCCCCCCTTATAACTCTGTTGTTGTTCCATACTCAAGGACATTGATTTGGTTTTAATTTCACAGGAACTTAAATCAATAAACCAGCTAGAGTGACCATCATGGCTAAACCATCAAGAAATTATGCCAAAACATACCTTACGGTGGTCAAACAAGCTGGTCAACCAGTTTAACCATCATAAACTGGTCAAACTGGGTCATTGATCTGTACTGCTGTTTGTGTCGCGTGTGAATCCAAAGTCGACAATGACTTATTTTAGCCACATAATTGTCACGTTGGCGTAAACCTAAAGATGAACTAAACCTATACAAGTTTAAACTCAATTTGAAAAAAAAACTGTATGTAACAAGTTGACATTTACCATGAAAGCGGAAGTTTTTTTGGAAGACACTATGTTTGCATCGAGCTAAAATTGACACACAGCCCCTGGACATCCAAAACTGAGGCTGCAGGGGAGCATAACAGTTTGACCACAGTCGGGCCAATAACAAAGCGTTGGTATTTGACAAGTTTGAAGTCAGAAGGTGTTGTATAAAAAGTGACAGTGGAGACATGTATTGTAAGTTAGAAAATTAAATAATATACTATACCATTATTAAAGTACAGTTATCCCCAGACTTTGTTGTCCTTTCAACACACTGTATTGATGTGTATTAGTTCATCTAAGTATTATTTTATGTGCAGAAGGGCTTTGTCTCCTGTCCTCCTCCATACTAGTTCCCACATCGTGAACCAGAGTGGTGGGCGTTCACAGCCACAGCTGAGGCAGGGTAATTAAACTAGTCTGGGCCATGTGGAAAATACATAGAGCTTTAAATGCCCTCACTGGAGATAACATGAGCACCATGCAGATAGATCACATGGGAGCCCCCCGTTTACTGGGGATGCCAGCTGCACTGAGACACTGCAGCAAGCTTTGTCACCTTGTAAACCAACGAGGAGAGACAGGGAAGTGTGGGGAAGTCAGTGAGTGGTACTACAGTATGTCTTTTTGTTGCACACCAGAGGCAGAGGGAGCAGGAGAGGGGAACATGGGGTCTGAAATTGCACGGTGCTTAATAAAAACGCGGAGGAGGCTAGTGTGAGACGCATGAAGTAGCTCAAACAAGCATCAGGTGTCTCTGGGATTTCAAAGGAAATTTCATGCTGTAAAACTGTATTTTATGGTTCTCAGCTAAGAGAGATGGTGAAATACAAGCCTCTGATTGTTGACATTAGATATTATTTAGTTTTCTTTTTTGCAATATAGATGCAAATGAGCCATCACCATACATGCACCTCAGCATAAAGAAGAGGGCAAATTACGAATTCACCAGAGCGACAAGTAATTATTAAAAAAAACAACTTTGTATTATACTGAGGAGTGATTAGAGTTAATCAAGTGGAGATAAAGCCAGTAAACAGATCATGAAACATCCGCTTCTTATGAATACAACATAATTATTAAATGATTATGGTGATTACACACCCACAAGGGTTTGTGGCTTGTCTTCATTATCACGCAGATTAATCAATGCCACAGCCTCAGGCAGCAGACTGATGAAAGAGTCACAGTGGAAGGAATATGCATATGAGGTCAAAAACAAAAACAAAAAATAATATATATATGCTCTGGTGAATTCGTAATTTGCCCTCTTCTTGATGCTGAGGAGTGATTAGAGTTAATCAAGTGGCTGGATCGATATCAGTTTTCTTCTGCTGCCTTTAGATGGCAAGTCATTTGACCCTTTGAAACCTGAGCAAATTGGTTTGATTTATTTCAAAAACGTGACAAAAGGCAACAACCAACTAGACAAGAAGCATCCCACAAATTGAAAGAAATAAGTAAAATATGGCAAGAAAATTAACTAGAAATTTGCTTTACTGTTGTTAGGAAATTATCTTAAACACATACGAATAAATGTCCCAAAATCCAGGTTTCTAATTATTATTATTTTATATTTAAAATAATGTTACAAATAGATATATATAGAATAAGTTTTTAAAAAATCAGCATTTTTTGAAAGAATTTGTGTTTTTTGGGGTTTTTTAAATAATCTTTCAAGCCATGTCATGTTAAGGTGCTCATTGCCAATCAAATCAGTTTGCTCAGGTTTTAAAGGGTTAAACAAGTGGTGACTTTTTTAATTTGTGACCGCACAACAGCCCATGACTGGTCATTTCCACATTATCTGAGTAGTTTTTATGTATTTAATTCAGCACTTAAAGTATAGTCTGCCAAAAACCTGCTTGGATCAATTCAAGTGAAGCAAGTAAAGCAGTTTTTGGCATCTGGCAAAATATGACCATTTATCCAGTGTGATGAAATGTTCAGAAATACTGCAGGTTACTGGGCACACACACAGCTCACATCTTTAATGCTCCAAGAATGCAATTTACTTTATTTTATTACATCTGATATGTCTCACCATGCCAGATTATGAGGATCAGTAAAGTTAAAATAAACTGAGTTGACTGGCAAATACCTTCAGGGGAAACCAGGAAAAGTGTGTAAGATTTAGGGGGATTTAGTGGAATCTAGTGGTGAGGTTTGGGAATTGCAACCAGCTGAATCTTCTCATGGTTAGAATTCCCTTAGTGCTGATTTTTCAGACGGTTTTAACCAGGAGCAAAATTATCGACAGAGGTCTCTTCCTCTCCAAAACAAAGGAACCCACGTTAATAAAATCCAAGTTCTTTTTCTTTCTTTTTTTTTCTAGCACAGGCTGGTAACTACGGTGGCTGACACAAAAACATGAATAACCATATCTGGAGTTAGTGATGGTTTGTTCGCTCTGGGCTTCTGTAGAAACATTGTAGTGCAACATGAAAATCTCTATAAACAAGGGCCCACTCTCTATGTCTATGCCAACTGCTCATTGTACAGTAACGCAAACACTTTTGGTATTTTCTGATGATTATACACTTAAGAAAACATATTTATTATATATTTGTCAACATATTTCCCTAAAGTTTACACACAGGACCTAATGTTCTCGAATTGCATCCAGTTTTCTGAATTTTAGATTAAATCCGAGCAAATTTCATTCTTAATGTCTAATAATGTTCCTCCACTGCATCACAATGTATAAACGACTGCAGAGCAGTTACTCTGATATTACTTGTATCTCCATTATGTGAAGCAAATGAATCAGTGTCAGAGGCGCAGACAGTGGGAGAAAGATGATGGATGAAAAATGTCTGCATGGTAACCATGTGACGCAAATAAAAAAAAAGAGGAACGCATTGAGAGAGAATGAGCGTGTCTGTGATGTAGTGATGGAGGAGGAAAGAATGTGTGTGTCTTACTGATGCAAGAGACAGTGGGAGAAACACAGTGCGTGTGTCTTTTCAAGTGTGTGTGCGAGTGTGTCTCTCTATGATGACAGAACAAACGACCTCCTCTGTCATGCATGGCCTTGAGAAACCTCAATGGATTTAGGGCTCCATCAGCCTAGAGGGGTGGGTGGGGGCTCTCTGGCTGTCCTTGGAGCTGCCTGTTTGTCTCTTTCCACACCGCCGACTAGCCAAACAGCAGGGTCCTCCGCCTCTCCCACGGGTCAGGTCCCTCTCAACCCCCGGCAAGCTTTGATCTGATGGACAGAAGAAGGGGGTTTGAGAGGGCTTTGGGAACTCTAAGCTCTGTGTATGTGTGTGTGTGATGGGGTAGCAGACAGAAAGGCAGGGGGATGGTTCGGGTCAGGTGGGGTTAAAGCCCGGTGTCCATCTTGACTGTCCTGTTACAGAAGAACACCTATCACACACTCGAACAAGAAGATAAACACTTACGTGCACATATATCAAGACAAATAGAGTTTAAAGTGGCTAAAGTTGAGTTTAAAGCTGCTGCAGACAATATTTTTACAATTTCAAAGGATCAAATGACAATGTGTTGTGTAAAATTTGTCACTCAAAGCGAAGAACCCACGGAGAATTATCACCTGACCTTCCATATTTTCACCCTAATTGGCCTCCCATACCCGGCTGCAGTTTCCATTAGCTTATATAGCATCTTTGAGATCATTGTTTTGGTTTTATGGCCCTCAGCCTCACTCTTTTAAACCACTCTGACAGTGTTGTTTTCAGGCAGCATGGAGGATGTTTTTTCGTTTAAAAAAAAAAAGAGTCTAACCTGATTGCTCACCTGTGTGAGTGTTTGCATGTCCGTGTGATCACTGTGTATGCAGGCAGATCTCCACATGTGCCACTCACCCCACGCCTTTTCCCCACGGGCAGCCTCTCTGACCACTGCACAGCCATCAGCCCTCCACTCACTTCTACCCAGGACAGCCCTCTTTTGAAGGCTGAGTAATTAACGTGCCATCTGATACACCATCCGGCCACAGAGGCTCTCCAGGGGGACACACACACACACGCACTCACACTGATATCCCACACACACAAACCTGCATGCACTCTTGCACGCTTACACGCACAGGTGATCCATCAAACAGCGTTAACTGGCCGAGTGTCGCTGTCAGCTGTGTCTCGTTGTATGATGGTGACCCTGAGGTTAGCCCAACGAGACCATCATGTGCCGTAATGGCAATCCCCTCTTCAGCAATTTGGAATTGGATGCACCATAAAACTAATCCTGAAGATATGATGTCTGATTGAAGGTCTCTAACTATCGCCCTAAAGGGATAGCTTGGTACGGGGGAAATCTCCTGGCTAAAAATCATATAAACCGGTGGATGGATACTTTGTTTTATGCCTGTTTCTGTAGTTTGAAGATGTGTTGTACTTCTCCCAAATGTTCTGGATGTGTTTGCGATCAAATTGCCACTGTGTTAGCCCTTTGAAATCTGCACTGACATCGTTTGTCTCGTGCTGCTCTCAGATGCCTTTCACAAGTATTTAAACATTTGAAATCCTGAGCAAATTCGTTTGATTTCTTACAAAAACATGACAAAAAAGGCAATTAGCAACTTGGTAAGAAATGTTCCACAAATTACAAGATTTAGTACATTGAGAAAGATATTTTAAAAAAGAAACAAAGCTAGGGAAAAATGTCTTGGGGAAAAAAGAAACTTCAACTGTATTTATAATTACAATAATAGCTTATTTTAAATAATGTTACAGAAAATTATAATACTTTTTATTTTTACACTGCTCTTTTTCTTTTTGGTAATATTCTTGTACTTTTTGAAAAAAAATAATGTTTTTGTTAATTTTGCTCTTTGCCTTCTTTGCATTTGCAAATTTGTGAATTACCAAACAAAACACACTCTGTAAATATATGTAAAAAATACATATAAGTATTAAAAAATATCAAAATGTTTGTTTCAAGATGAACAGAAAAAAAACAGTATCTCTCCCCCAAAACTAGTCCTTAAAAGCTCATGTATCAATCTGTTTAAAAAACAATGAGACATCAAATTACATGGAATTAATCAGAAAAACAAAAAACTGATTTGAAATGTGAAATCATTGGATGTTTGTTTTCTGTCCAAATTTAAATTCTGGTGTTAAATTAATAATGCAGCTGTGTAAATTAGACAATAGGGTCCTTCTATGTTACAAAATATCACCTTAACTCAGCACAAAAGTTCAACAACATTAAAATAAGTAATGGGAGTGACTATGTCGTCATCCAAGACGTTTGATATAGGATAACAGGAAATACTGCCATGGCGAGGAAGTCTTTAAGCAGCTAATTACAAACAAATATCAATATCATACAAAAATGCATCTCTCTCTTTTTTTTAATTTTACAGAAAATGACACTGATTTTATTTTCTTTTTGTTGTTGCACCTGTGCAGACTAAGAGTTCTTCAGAGGCGATAAACAGGAAAAAAGACCACATCTCAATAAATTTCTCTCATCCACTGAGATTTTTTAGGACATCACGTTCTACACGATGACCGTGAAATCACTTTGATTTCTGGTGTGGTCATGGAAAGTTCAAGCCTCTTAGAAAAAAAGGTTGGATTGGGGATTTAGTTGCTTGGACATGGCCATCAGAGATCCTTGACAGAACATTTTCTCCTCGAGGTTAAAGGTGATACAAGGATGTCAAAATAAGAGTGATGCTTGGAAAAGAAATCCTTCTTGGCATTTCTTCGGACTTGTAAAAACATTTGGTGCATGGATGATAGAAATTATGACCTTTGGTCAACGTTGACTACATTTAATTTTAATTGATTAGCCCTTTTAAACGTGGATCAGCATCAATTTTCTTGTGTTGGATCTGAACGCCTTTCACAAGTATTTAAATCATTGAACCCTAAACAAATTGATTGTCCTGAAAATTACACGAAATTACTAGATTTAGATTTTTTTAAGCTATGGGAAAATGTCCATTTAACTACATTCATAATTATGTATTCAAAATTGTGTTACAGAATTGATTATATCTTTAAGCACTTTTTGGGTCATTGGCTTTTATTTTTACTTTTCTTTTTGCTAATTTTCAGTTAATTTTCTCAAAACTAATTTTGTGGTATTTTGGGGTTAATTTCTTCTTAAGTTGCTCATTGCCTTTTTTCCTCTTTGAAAAACATCAAGCCAATTTGTCGGGTTTTAAAGGCTTAATATGGAACTACCAAAATAAAACTACTTTTTATCACAGTAACAAAAAAAAAACTCCACTGCTGCTCTGGGTGTTGACCGAGAAAGCGCGTTTTTTTGTCTGAAATATCACTTTTGATGTGGCCAACACTGCCATGGGCGATGTGAAAAGAAAGAGAAAAAGACAAGAGAGGAGAAAAAAAAGAGGGTAAAAAAAAAGTTCTAATCCATAGTTGCAGGTGTGTTACACTTTTGTTGCCCCAGCAGAGGTTCACAACAGAGTTGATGACAAAAGGACTGGCCCCATGCAGCCTATTGTGGCCCGGAGAACAATATGGAGGCTGTGAATGGCTAATCCCTCTGGACCGCTGACAGGTTGGGCCTTTAAGCAACCTGGGGACTCATTTCTCCACTGGGCTGGGCCGCTGTCTGACAGCGATGGGAAAACCCAGGCTACTTACAGCCACTGAGCCTTCGCCCAGAGCAGAGACTGGGAGCCATTGTGAAGGGAAAATATTATCTCCATTGTCAGGTTGTGGCCGTCTTTGTAATGTCAGAAGATGAAGTTGGGGAGAATATGCCACCGGAGGGGGACTGGAGCAGCGACAGAACTAGATCAGACTGTGTGAACAGTATTCAGCTAGGTTAAGAGGTTTTTGGTCTAAAATCTTGTCTCAAAACAAATTCTGTTGACCTCATTGTCCCAAAGGAATTGTCAGTTTTTACATGTTTTGATATATCAAGTTTCCAGCTAACAATAATGATAGAATTTGTCATTTATTAGTTATTATTGTTCAAATAAAATTGCTGAAAATAAAGATGGGCATAAAAAAAACAACTTGGCTTGAATTTTCCCCAACAGTTTGATAGTTTTTAAAAATGTCTGTAAACATCTCAATTTCATGATTTTTACCTTAATTTGTAGGTACAGCGTTACTTTGTTTGCATGCCTGCAGGAGCAAATCTTAGAGCAGTGGTCACGAGTTCATTCTGAATGGACCACAAGTGACTCCAGAATATGTAAAGATCACTTTATTTTGAATTTCTGGCACAGGTCTTTTATTTTGAAGTGCTCTAAAGCTACTCTTTTACCTCCTCGTTCTTGATATTATTTGGCCTATAAACATGCTGCGCTGTAATATGCATTTTTTTGATTGCAGTGCTATTTATTTACTCAGTTTTAAGTATTTGCACTTTATTCTTGCAGTATGTTTTAATTCATTGTGTTCTGAGCTTATTTATTGTTTAAATTTCATGAAATCAAACTGAATATGTGACAATTTCTCTTGTGTTTGGACCTTGAACTAATGACCTAAGACAAAAGTTGGACCCCGTGGCTAAACCAGTTGGGTGCTGTCTTCATGCACACCTTACACATCCAGACACTCAGGCACACTGAGAGAATATGCTGCATGTATATGAAAAACAAGCCCACTGAAAGATCCTGGTGGTGTTAATCTCTTTGTGAAAGAGACAAAAAGGCGAAGACAAGATAATAGGCCAGGGGGGGCACCGCCCAGTCCTTGTAAACAGGGCTGGGATAGCTCCACATGCCCAGAGAACAAACACAAATATCTGTTTCTTCTGGGCTGCCATTAGCAGCAGCTCTGGACGCCTCCCAAGCAGCTCATGACTCTCTCAGCCAACAAACAGCAGCGCAGAGCCGATATTCACCTCCCGTCCTGTCGCCCAGTTATGGAGACAATGGAGGACGAGGGCGAGAGAGGGCCGCAGGGCTTGTGTGGTTGTTGTTTTCGTCAACTTTCTCCTCCTTGCGCCCTCCTTACCCCTCCTCACCAATTTATGCATCCATCCCCCCGTCTTCTTCTCCTCTTTTTTTCCTCCCGTTTGGCTCGACCTTCCCTTTCAGTGTCCAGCTCATCCTGCCACAAAGAGCCTCCATTCTCTCCTGAGAGGAGGCTGCCAGTCCCGCACTGTAACCCAATCACCTATCTAACAGAAGAGTGTGTCATCTCCACAGAGTAACAGGAAGTCAGATCTCCGTCTCTCTGCCTCGCTATCAGTCACACTCACTCACCAGAGGGCATATGCATACATGCATGTATGAACAGCAAATTTCCAATATCCTGGACAAAACAGCATGACATTTGATTTGGAGTTTTTTTCTTTATACTTGACATTGATATGATTGTGTTCTTTAAAGATAAGGCTGGAGATATTCTATATTTTCATTGCCAACAAAAAAAAAAAAAAATCCAGTAGAAAGACCAAAAATAACATGAATTGTATGTGTAGCTAAAGCCTGATCTAGCTTATTCCTTTATACCAAAGACCTCCATTTTTGTTCCCTACGTTGTTGCTTATTTGTCATAATTTTGACACATAATTTTGGAGTTCTGCAACCAGAAATATTTACTAGCACAATATATATGTGATTGAAAATTGTCTTCCATGCACTATTTACTCAAGTCTTTGTGACATTTTCTTAACTATCACAGTGTCCAGCTGTCTAATAACCAATAATAATAACCATTCATAGGGTTATGGTTAGATTAGAAGACAGGGTTAGGGGCGGGATTAAATGATGAATAAAAAGATATAAAATAAATGTGTAAAAAGAAAAAAAAAAGAAGAAGCAAAATAAAATATAAAATACACATCAAACCGAAACCAAGGCAAAAACCTAAGGTTCAAAATCCACACAAATAAATAAATGGCCAATAATTAAAGTTTCTTTAAAAAGTGCAGTGTTACACATGTAAAGTTTGCTAAACATTTACGGCGCCCTGCTGTTTTGACAAATGGTCTAGCGATAGGGTTAGTGAAGTATAAGAGTAAATAAGCAAATAAGTAAATATAAGATTTAAATATTCAGTTGTTAAGAATGGCCTTATGAGTTTACTTGGGCGATTTTCAATCAGGTCTGTGTCACCGCAGAATGGGCAGTGTGTGCAGATAAACAGAGTTAAAGTGTTCCCCACCTACAGTGTATGCTGTGAGCAAAAATCCACCGCCTAACACAATGTGTGTCATTTTGTGTTATCTGGTAGATTGTGGCTGGCAGACAGGTGCTTTCTCCACACCATAGTGACGTAAAACTGGTTGAAAATCAGCTAAGTATCCCTGCAGGTGTCAAAGACAAGCTTGGGAAGTTGGAAAGTATTTAATGACTATAGCTCTGTTTCTACTGGTCCTTTCATGGGATTTGTTGACTGTAAAAAAAACATTGTCAGCCATATTCTTAAAATAAAAGAATTAATTATAATGTGTCAATGAGAATATCAGTTTAATGAATTGAAAAAAGTATTGCTTGTTCAGTCACAGCAAAAAGTTCAAATAATTGTGCTTCACCCATCATAACATTCACAGAACTTAACTGGTGCTTGAAAAAAATGAGATGTATAAATTCTTACACAGATGCACTCACACAGGATTGTGTCAGCATCATTTAGTGATCTTCGGCAAGACAAACACTTCCTCTGACCACATACCTCAGTCCAAGTCCAGCTTTGGATCTCTTGCAAGAATCCTTAAACTTGTGGTTCTTCAGTTCATGGGCACATTCCTGGAGATGTTTTTTTTTCAGGCAACACTAAGGAAGAGTGGATACTGGTTATCAAAAAAAATTCATGTTGCAAAACAATCCCACTGTAATAATTATAATTATGGCAATTTGCAATAGCCCAACTGTTACCTTCAATGTCTGTTTTGGGACAATAGTTCAAGCTCAAGGGTCAAAATGTTCATACCCGGAAAGAATGTATTTTCTAATGGAAGCCTTGACACAGCAGAGGAAGTAATCTCCCCACGAGGAAGTGTATACATTAGGCAAACGTGATTGAAATAGTTTAGGATTTACATATCCCTTTTCTCATTAGTGGTATTGAGTGACTGGATATTGAATAACAAACATGCTGAAAGCGAGTTTGGAAAGCTCAAAGCGTCCAGGCTGGATTCCTGCAGACTGTAAGGCCTAAACTTAGTGCTTTTGGGGCAGCTACAAAGGCAGCCTCACTGAACCCCCCGATGTTGGCTTTGGACCTATAGTTCCTTCCTGTTCATGGAAATTCTTGTGCAAACGAAAAATGTTGTAGTCGTACCAAGAAAAGAAAAAAAAAGTTGGATTGTGCTGACGCTTGATGGCTGACGATGCAATTTTATATCAAAGCAATGTGTTCCGCCTGAATGAAATTAATATCTTAAAGTGTTTTTTTAAGAGAAAATGTTGACTAAATAAGGCAATATTTCTGTGAAAAGCACACAAGGCACAGGAGGATAAATGTACTGTTGTACTGTCATTTAAATGCAGGTGTATTTGTTACAGCTGATGTTTATTGACTGTTGATAGGGTGGGGGGGCAAGAAAAAAACTTTTACACTGAGGCCTCCAAAATCACAGTACACTGTACAATACAATGAGAGCAGCAAGTGTCTGACCATGTTGCCCAGTGTGGAGATCTGCTGACCTCTGCTGGACTGAAACATATTACACTGTGTGTTTGAGGCCACAAATTGCAACCCTGTGTCGTCCAGCAGACAAATGCTACCTCATTTAAACTTTGTAACTTCATTTACCGTGCTTCAGGTGTCAAAGAGGCAAGCCGCATTACACTAGTTCTTGAAAACTTTAAAATAAAGTGAGTTTTCTTGCATTTCCTCTTTACTTATATGTAATTTTCTGTTTTTACAAACTATTTTTTTGCAAACCCTAAGTCCTGCTGTAAGCCTAATATTTTTTTGATCTATAGAAATCTGCTGGTGTTTTTCACTGCAGACAGAGTCAGTCAGAGTGAACACACTGAGGAAAGCACAAGTGTTACTGATCACTTTAATGATGGCTGTAATCAGTGTTATCATTTACACCTGTGCTTTTCCTGCTGTGACACCAGACTGTCTCCTGTTGTCTCTGCCTTTTGAACCTCATCCTATTACTCATACTGTCATCTATTTCAACCAGAAGACTTATATTTCTGCAAAAATAATAATAAAAAGAATCTGATATCGTATTTATTCTGATTGCTGTACTTATGTCAAGAAAAGGCTTAAAATGAAATCTTAAATAATTGCATTTTTAATGGAAACAGTTTAAAAGCGCAAACTTCATTTTAGGAAAGTTACTTTTTAGTTTATAGGCTTAACTCTTTACTAGGTGTCATAAGCAGTGATGCTGATTTCCAGATAAGAACAGGAGGGTTAACCCATAATAAAGGAAAATATTATTTCATTTTTTTCATTAAAGGAATACTTCTCTCCAAAATGACCATCTGCATATCAGTTACTCACTTCGTGTTATGTTTATTCCTGATGAGAGTTTGTTTGTTTACCATGCTTGCTGTGATCGAAAAAGTGGAGGAAATTTTTGATGAACTGAAGTCATTGGGGACCGCGTTTACTATATCAAAACATCAGTTTACAAATTCTCACACATCTCACGTAATATGATCCAAGTCTTGTTTGTCCAATCATATGCTCAGTACTTCCCAAACACTTGCATTTGAAGAGAGAATAGGTACGGTTCACTTTTAAATAGTGAGGTTTTAGCAAAAAAGTCTGAATTTGGGAAGTATTGAGCAAATGACCAGATAGACAAGTCTTGGATTATGCTGCCTGAGCTGTGTGAGAGTTTGTAAACGGCTGATTTGATATAGCTTTTGCCGTTGTTAAGTGCAAAACCCCTCAGTTCATCACATTTTTGTTTTGCTGTTCACACTTTTCACCACTAGATGCCACTCACATATAACTGTATCACTCCCCTCTGCATGAGAGACTTGCTGCAGTAACATTTTTATCTTAGCAGCAGTGTCTCTGTTGCTTCAGTCAGTGTTCTGATAGATTTGCACACATTTTCTGATGTCATTTTATTTGTGAAATCCAAAAGCTTCACCTCTGCAGAACTGAGATCAGCCCACTCTCCCAAACATCACCATTCTGTTGACGTTTTGATTAATGGAACCTCATTTTCAGTGCACTCAAGATGCACATCAGGCATTTACAAGTCGCTTTTCCTCGGTGCCACCTCTTGGTACGAGAACGGAGGCAGACTGAGTGTGAGAAGGCAGCTCATTAGCTGTCCGGGTCCAGCAGAGTGGCTGCTTTCTCCCAGGAGAGCAGTTCAGAGTTCTGGGAAACTCACCAACACGCCAACAGCTGCGACTCTACATAAACCTGATGAAAAGTCTTCCTCCTTCTCCTCTCTTTGTGTCTTTCTTCATCTCCAGCACTTTGTCAGTGTGTCCCAGCAGACTGCTCCTCTGGGCCTGGATCTCTATCCATCTGTATGCACATCGTTTGGGGGGTTTAAGCGAATAAAAGGACTCGTAGATCAAGAGATCACTGTCATGCATTATTCTGTCTGCTAAGTGTGGATGTTTATGAGTGTGTGTGCTGAAGGGGGTGTGAGTGAACTTCTGCTTCTCCCTGAACTTATGACCAATGCTGTGAAGTTTTCTGTTTTGACTGAAATATGAACAACTGCATCCCGTCTGATGACATGGCTCCAGATCTCTGGAGACGTGCTGGCAGAGATGGACCAGAATGAATTGAAAAACTACAGTAACTTAAAGAGCGTGTTGATGTCACTGTATGACTATTTGGGAGATCTGCACATTTAACGATCATGACGGTGTGTATAATGGTCAAAGTGCTGTCCACTGAACAAGCTTTATAACAAATACAGTTGCATCTGCATTCTGAGACTTCATTTCTCATCCGTATAAAGTGATACAATATGTCTTTTAGTCAAGAATATGTTAAATATTTTGTGATTTTCTTTTATGTTGGTCGATTACGACAGAATAAAACCATACCTAAATATCATCTGAGAGTTTGGTTACATGCACAAACATCAAGCATGTTTTAATCTATCTCTTCTTATCTTTCAAGTCACATGACAACTTATACCCTGTTTCAATAGACGGAATAAAAGCTAAATAAAAGGAAATCAATGCGATTTTTTCATTTGATTTAACACAAGGAAGAGGACAACTATTATTAGTAAAACATTTTATCTGAAACGCAAAAACAATTAAGGACAAAAACACAAATGCAATAAATACTTTAAATCTTCAATACAGAAGAATCCTGCAGCACATTTTAACTTGATGATTGCAAAAGTCATAGTAGAAAACAGACAGCATCGAGTACATTTACATGAACATGAATAACCCATTTATGATTAGGTTTTTGGAATTTCTCATTTATAGGTTTCAGCAGGTGAACACCATATTCCATCTATGAGAAACCCAAATATACTAACTGGATTTAATATAGTAGTTTCTGAGAGAAACTAGGATGTAAATAACATGAACATGTATATGAATAACCCGATTTCTCCGTGCTCATGTAGACACCACATCCTGAATATGATCATTACTTGGATAAGCCTCATTATTATTATTATTCATGTCCATGTTATTGCATTCATTCTAAGTTGTAGATAATTTTGTGAAATGCACTCTAAGACTCTTCAATCTATACAGGTAAGAGCAAACAGGCTGCTTGAGGCAGAGCTCCACACTTGTATGAATGTTTGGTGATCAGCCCGAATATTTGTAACACTGTCTAATAGTCAAACAAATGAAAAAAACAACACAAAAAACAAGTAGTGAAGTTTGTGGAAGCTAAATCCAGTTGAAAAACCAATATAAATGAGCTTACACACAGTGTAAACATACCATAATACTAACATGCACACAGAAAATATATATCAAACTCTTTATTGTTCTGACATGCTCTGAAATACACTATCCAGGTGTATTAAATTTAATTTTAAATTCATTATTTAGGACTTCAGGGAAAGATTGGGCCACAATTATGCACAGGTGGAGGAAGTATTAAGATCCTTTACTTAAGTATATGTACTATAACCACACTGTAAAATACTGTTACAAGTAAAATTTCTGCACTGAAAAATGTTACTTCAGCAAAAGTAAGTATAGTTGAAAACATTTACTTAAAATATTAAAAGCAAAAGTATCCAATGCAGAAAAATCAAGTTTCTCAAAAATAGTTGCCAGTTACTTTTCTGTTAATTGTCTAATTGACTGTTTTACGTGTACTTGTATTAACTGTTTGGTAGTTTTATCGAAAACAAAAGATCATACTTTATGAACTCCTTTTGTGTTTTTCCATGCCTGAATCTTAATTTGTAAAGTAACTTAAGCTGTTAGATAAATGTAATGAAGTAAAATTACACTTTTCCCTCTGAAATGTAATGGAGTAGTAGTATAAAGTTGCACGAAAGGAGCAGACTCAAGTACAAGTACCTCAAAATAAGTACTTGAGTAAATGTACTTAGTTACATCCCACCACTGCAATCATGCAGACAGTTTTGCAAAGACGGACACTGGACAGGTGGGTTTAATATTCTCTGCAGGCTCCACAAGAACCAAAGCTGGTGTTTTAGAGAAGGGAGGTCTTATGCTGTTGCTCCACACAGTCTTACAGTGATGTCTTGGCTGTCCTCAGATCGGCCTGTCATCATGAAGGGCCAGGTCTGTTAAAGCAAACAAACATCAACAAACATATAAACAAACAGCAGGGTGAGCAGCACAAACTCATGAAGTCAAAATAAAATTCATACTCTAGACTATTCAAGTTGTTTTCCATTTGTTGATAAAATTTGTTGAAAGCACACACTGACATACTTTAAAACTCAAGTCTTAATAACTGATATCTCCATACCAAGTTGACTGGGTGCGCAAAGCTGTTCTCAAATCGGTCATCCTGCAGAAGTTGTCTCAGGTGAGAGATGTAGCTGGAGGCGAGTCGCAGCGTGTCCAATTTGGACAGCTTGGTGTCCGCCGGTACCCAGGGCAGGCTGGTTTTAAGTCTGGAGAAGGCTTTGCTCAGCACTCTCATCCGCGCCCTCTCCCTGGCGTTGGCCGCGTTTCTCTGCGTCTGCCGCGCTTCCTTCTGGTGCGCCTTGGAGAGTTTGCGCTCGTGCTTGATCCTCCCCTCCACGCCGTCATCCTCCAGCTCCTCATCCGAGTACCGGCTGGGATTATAGCAGGTAATCTTCCGCGCGCTCCTCTCCAAAGACGTGGCACTCCTGCTGTGACATGTCTCATAGTCCTCGGCATCACTTGCAGCAGAGCCAGTGGACATGGCTGCTCCACCTGTGCCCTGGAGGCGGAGTGGCACTTTGGGGACAGCAGTGACTCAAAATGTAGATACTCAGCTTGATGAAATTTTAGTTAACGACACTAAATTGGAAGTCAGCAGACTATGGCCACTTTTAAATTCCCATTTGGTAACTCTGCAACTCTCTTTGCCCTGAAATGTCCCCACTTGCTAATGCCACAACTGCTTGAGGATACGTCTGAAAATTGCAGCTCTCTCTAAAACTGAAACATGCCTTCTTGCTCAGCTACCCCTCTAATTTAAGTGTCCTGGACTTGGCATCTGTGCAGACTGAACATCTCTCCTCCCCTTTCTCTGTAAGCCACCATGACCTCAGTTAGACCACAACTGTCTCCTTGTGTTTACTGTTAAAGACTTAAGTTGCTCATCTGCAGCCTGATAATAATATTTAAAACTCTAACTGAATAGTTTATTATTTATAAAACTAAAGGGAGGTGACATGAAATTGCAAAATGACTCTAATTAATTCTGAGGATTAATTTTCACCCAAACAGAGATAATCCTTCAGTTATGTTGTATTACAGAAAGGCAAAACCTCCTGGATAAGAATGCACACTTTCAGAAACGCACATATATATAGTAAACATTTCCCAACTCTGTGGCTTCCACAGATGTGTCTCGGTAATAGAAATGTCTTGAGGACCTTATCAAAAGTGCCTAATCCTTTGCTGGTTTCACAGAGGGATTGGGTTTCTGCAGATGGAGCAGCCTTTCACACGCAGCCTGCGTGCACCAGCCCCAGCTGTTATTGGTTCCCATGACATCTGGAGCGTTGGCATGACAAGGGTGTGGCAGAGGCAAGAAGGCACCATCTTCATTCCCATACTATCCCAAACATTTTTTTTCTAAATTTCTTTGCACCTCAGGCATTTTTGCACTTGTTTTGTGTTCTTTTACTTTTCTGAGGTCATCAGAGATCAGACAGGAAAGCACATTTTAGTGTGACTTTGGATCGAGAGCTTAACGAAGGCTAAGATTGTTTCTGGCCTCTTGAATCCGTATGTTTTTTTTGCAAATATACTATTTCTGAGAAAGAGGCATTTTTTGCCATATTCAACCCTTTAGAAAAGATATCTGTAGCTTGTTTGATCTGCAAACATCACAAAGTAAAACACAGTGTGCACATTATATATTATAATCAAACATGCAAGTCAAGTCTTGGAGAGAAGAAGCTTGTGTGTGGATTTTTCTAAATGTATTAGGAAGTTAGTGTCCGTAGAGTAATTACAGAAACACCTTTTACCTTTTCAAGATATTCCCAAACAAATCCCAGGTCCCTGTTAGCTATTACTCTACATAACGTGGAGAAATAATGTGTGAAATTCAGATTTTTTTTTATGTCAATAGCAAGACTCTGCCAAGAATTACCTAACTGCAGCTGATATGCATGCTTGATTTTGGTAGCTTGCCATGCCAGGATTACTAGAGAGAAAAACTACTGTACTCTGCACTGGGCTGAGTGCTGCACTGTGCTCTGGCAGTTCCCAGGATGGTGTGTAAATTATTCCAAAAAAGCTGGCTCAAATCCAACTTTATTAAACTGCTTATATCTTTAAAAGCTAAAGAAAACACACACCATGCCCCGTTGCAGGTATCTCGGGCTGAAAAAGAATTTTACTGGCCCCATACTGACTTTTCTGGTTGGGATATCATTGATGATGCTGTTTCCCTCTGCTCACCACTGGGTTTTTTCCACAGGGGAACATTTTGTCTTTGCTTTTGAGAGAAAAACAACAGTCTTTTGGAGTATCATTGTAAATGAAAGTGGCAGATAACTCGGTCAAAGATGAAATCAAGTTTTGTAAATACAACTATATCATTAAAAAATGACTATTTAGTGATTGTTAGTAATGATATTAACTGTTATGTTGCTCAATAATATGATATTCACCCTGTAAACAAACCCTAAGAGTGTCTGTATATTCGTTCAGACTATGTGACTAGACGTTGAGAAATCTGGCTCTCAATAAGGCCCAACATTGCAAATTTACAACATTTCTAAAATGTCCATTTTTTAAAAGCCCTTTCTGCATTAGAGGCCTCCTACAACATCTGAAAGGCATCTTCTTTTTCTAAAAATATTTCGGCTTAACTTGTTGCATTGCTTCTTTACCATGATGCTCCGATTCAATTTTTCAGTGTCAAAATGCAAGTCACTGCGATTTTAAAGTGGTTTTCCACCGCTCAAATTTCCCTCTTTCACAGACCAAAAATGCTCCCTAATCCAAGGACACAATCACACTCTTCCCACAATCCCGCTCTTTCATGCACAAGAAGACCTGACATCAGCTGGACCTTGGAGGGATGCTTAACTTTATCCTTGGATGTGTCATGAGATTGAGATATTAAGTTGCTGGTGAGACAGTTGGAGAGCTTCAGGCAGGCTGCCATCTCATCGCCCGTCACTGCGTCCGTCAGCGAGGTGAAGCGCCTGACTGACACACTCAAAGGTGCAAGCTAAGGGATTCTGCTGTTGGATTTACTCCTCATTTTATAAGCTGTCATCATTTTCCTTACATAAAGTTATTGGCTGTGTGACACATATCTCAACCTGCTGCTTCATTCGCTGTCAACGAGACGAAGGTTGAGATAAAACAAGTGTGCTCATTAGTCATTCAGTAGATGACGTTTCTTCAGTAAAAGCAGAAAATATTGTCCAAAACATCAGTGTAATTGATGGTTACATGGTTATTGTATTTGCTTTTGGGAATAATTAAATTCAGGGTCGGCGGTAATAAATATCACTTAAAACTCGACTTGAAGGGAGTGCGAGCATTCGTCTATCAGCAGAGACTTTCAGAGGTCATGACCTCTATTGGGGCCCTTTGCTGGAAAAGCAGAGGGACAGGTGCGGGCTCATGATGTCAGAGGCCTCTCTCTGCTTCTCTCCTGTGATTCCCATGATCGCCACTGAGGCTTTAAGCTGCTGTGTGACAGCGGTGAGGGCGGCAGCGCACAAATCAAAGGCAATAATGCATCAAGTTTTTCTATGATTGTGTCATGCATGTAACCATGCCCCGCACAGACATTTTCAAGCAATACTACAAAGAGTCCAGAAATCAGTTAATATGATTTATAATAACCTTTATATAATCTTCACAGGTTACGAATAATGCATGTATAAATGATATATGTGCGAAAAATCAAAGGAAAAGCTTTGTTTTGTGTTTACTCGCTTTTCAGACGATGCTTCAATTCTTCAAATTCATTCAGTAATTATTTAAAATCTAATTGAGGAATATAATCTCTCAATTTAGTAGAGAAAGTTTGTCCATCTGACATAGAATCACTGAACATGCAGAGCAAATTAATTATCTTGTTGCAAAAAACCCTAAGTTACAGAACTATTATCATTTTTAAGCATTTTTCCAAGTCATTTCCTTTTTTTTTTATTTTTTTTTTTAAACTAATTTCAGGTCAGTTCCTTATTCTTTTAGTAGATCACAATGTTTTGAGGAATTTATTTTTTCATTGCTCATTGCCTTCTCCCCATCTTTTTGATTTTTTTTTAAGGCAAGCTTATTTGCTCAGGTTTCAATGAATTAAAAAAAAACTAATTCCCTCCACTTTTAAGATCTTTTACTTTAAAGAGAAGTAAGGCATCATATTTGAGAGATATAAGAGCTCATATTTCACACAGACACGTTACAGTATTTCATAGATAGCTGCACATAATAGTATAGTATAGCATAGTATAGTATAGTATAGTATAGTATAGCAACACTGCATGCACACCACAAAATAGCTTTTTTTTTTGACAGTGCGTGCGTCGCAAGCATTCAATCTACAATGATAAATTTAACAATAGCACACAACTAAAACCATGGGTTTGAATCACTTTGCACCAATATAAAATATCGAACCACACAATAGTTAAGGCAAATCAGGAAAAAGCACTTAAAGTCACTGTGTGCAATGTGTTTATAGCAGATATGAGTACTAAATATTAATATAATGAACTACATTGTTCAGTAGTAACGCAATTATGCCATTTATGCCGAAACTTTTATACTGACGTGCTAATTCACGGTGTACATGTGTGAAGTTGTTGCTGTGTTGAGACCTTATCTCCTGCTCTTCAGTTTCTTTTGGACTCGATGGCCTTCATCAGAGGAACCCACCGTGACACGCTGTGCCCTCTGGGTTTAGCCTTAATCAGGCTCGGCCACATTTGGCCCCTGTCGTGCACGGGGCCGTCATACTCGTCCGCCTCTGAGGTGATCTCCATCTTCTGGATGATGAGCTTCAGGAGGTTGTGCTGCTTCTCCATCATGCTCGACACCTCTTTCATCCTGCAGAGGAAAACATCAGCGCCTGTGGCTCAGTGATAGTCTTCATTTCAACTTGAGTAGATTTATAATTAG
This sequence comes from Plectropomus leopardus, assembly GCF_008729295.1. Lineage (NCBI taxonomy): Eukaryota > Metazoa > Chordata > Actinopteri > Perciformes > Serranidae > Plectropomus > Plectropomus leopardus. The sequence continues at coordinate 11,972,681 of NC_056483.1, forward strand.
GCTTCCTGGAGGCGACACTGCTGAGCGGTTCAGTGTGCATATTATAAAAAAGGAATACAGTGAGTCATATCTCTCTGTCTCTCCGTGACCTGGTCACAGTTTTTTTGCAACCACTAGGGGCCGCTCATGCATCAAAAAAAGTACTATGAAATTGCTTGATATACCACAGTTGTTGCATTCCATGCGGTATTTCATTGTATTTTACATCCATCATCTCAGCAGTAAGCATCGTTTTATGACGATTAGAGGGGGCATTAAACTGACTGTCGTGTGATTATCATGTGTGATGAGTGCTTTACCGGCGCTTCTGCTTTTTGAGCTCATTCTCCAACACAGTGCAGGCCTGTGATTTGACCTGCAGACGATTCCACACATCATTTGTCTCCTCCTCTCCTGTGAGTAACTGCCTTATGAAGTTCTGTCAACGAAAGTGGAAAGGCTTGAGAAAGGGATCTGACAGAAATGAAAGACATATCAAGATGTTATATCCCTTTTTAGCAATTAGTGAGAATACCCTGGAGCAGTTGCGATTGGGGTAGATGACGAGGGAGGGTTTGTCGACTCGTTTCATAAACCAATAAGGCAGCTTATCTTCCAGAGCAGTGTGGAGCTCAATCTGGGGTCAGAAATTCACATTGTTTTGGTCAGAAGTGCAACTTTAAAGAGGAACCTCTTACTAACAAGCCCCATCAACTGTGCTTGTGGTTATTTATCTATCAAGTATATCCATGGCAGACCAGGCAACGAGAATGTCTTCTATGTTTTGACAATGTAACAGCATATTTTTTGAGAAAAAGCTCTAGTGAGAGACAAGTCATTTCCATACATACCTGCATGCCTATTCTCTTTAAGGCAGCATTTCTTTGTACTTCGGCAATGTCTCCAACTGCTAAACCGATCTACAACATAACCAAAAACAGATAAAAAGCATGCAATTTAAAAGTAGCACTTAGCAGCTCTCATGTGAGTAGAAGATGTCAGTGGAAATGGACACACCAGGCTGAGCAGAGACGAAAAGGGGGGAGGGGGCTGGTATTCCCACAAGTAACCTGTAATTGAATAAATGTTCTTCTGCTGGCCTGATATTGTGGAGGACCACATTTATTTGGCATTTATTTGGGGATCCTTGATTTGCACTGAGAGGAGCCAAATTATTATGGCATGGATTCAAATGAAGCAGATTTGTCAGCTAAACATTCATTCTGTGAACTCTACTCCAGCATCGTGTAACAAAGATAGGTTTCAAGATTAGTAATGCTGAGAATTCCCACATACTGTCCTTTTGGTCGTCATCAGGTTTATTCAATCTGATGAGGGTCTGACGACTGAAACGCTTACTCAGCAATAAAGTGTCTTTGCTAGCAATAGGACGGTGGGTGGGAATTGTTTCTTTTTCTCAGGGGGCAGGATTGAAAATAACTCAACATTTGTTGTGTTATGGTTTTTAGAATAATGAAGACAGTTAGAGAACAATTAGATGCTAAACAGGATGTAGGCTCTACAGGATGGATTTTTCTCCTTTTTAACTATCATGTTTTTTCAAAATGATTTCCAGATCTTTAGTCATTCTTTCACCTCAGATGGCTTGTAAAATAGTCCTCGTACAGTGGTTTGGATGACATCCTACAAATTAGCACCCTACAGATAATGTTATAAGTTAAGTTAGGTACTTAATGTTAAGTTACAGAAGCTGGCTTTAGGAAAAAAGACATGGTGACAATAGACATTAAAATGACTAAAAGCTTTTTTTTTTGCAGGAACTTTGCTATGCTATGCTTTGTGACACATCCACCACCCCAACCTGCCTCTGGGACAGTTCACAAAATATGTGGGTTATGCACGAATAACTGGCTCAAGATTACAGTGGACGTGTATGACTTTTGGTGCATTACTTTTCGTAGAAAAACATACAAACAGTGCGTGAGAACAGCCTTAAATAGTCCATATACCTCCCCTAAATGGGAGAAACCTTGCCTGAGGGTGCATGCTTTCAGACATGTCTGGGTTACGGCTGAGCTGTGAATGTTTACAACATCTGGCTCCGCCCCTGTCAGAGCATACTTACCATCAGGTTCACCAGCAGTATTGGCATGAGCAGAACAAACTGCACAAAAATAATGTAAGTCAGGAGATCAAAAGGAAGCTCATTCTTCAGAAAAGCATCCAGGAAGTTATTCTGGTAGTTCAGTTCCCCGACCATCATCACAAAGGTTTGTACCACTGAGAGTGGCACGGTGTCAAACTCTTTCTGAGGATAAAAAAGAATACCAGCTTTATCTATCATAGACTGAAGCACCTTTTCAAAGGAAATGTAGAACTATACATAATATTATAATATTATATATAATAATATTACAACCAGCATTGGCTTGATATTGGTGTTGAAATACCTGGAAATGTTCATTTTTCTTTAACAGTACGGTAAAATGCAGCAATGAATAAATGAAGCATATGTTATACATAAGCAGAGCATGACTCAGTGGGGCCAAATAGTTTTGGAAAAATACACTTATTCACTTTCTTGCCAAGAGTTAGACAACAACACTGATACCACTCACAGGTCTGTTCCACAAACTTCTCCCAGCAGCCAGTAAGTTTGGCACAATGCATTCATGCTCCAAAGATATACCGATAATGACAAAAACATCTACTGAGCCCACTCAATGGGTCTTAAACTTTAACCCCCACTTAAGTCTTATTATTGCTTTCTTGTCTTACCTGGTTGAGCATCAGTGCGTGGAAGGCCAAACTAAAGGCCAACATCAGATACACAAACAGCATCACAATACGAAACAGTGTCCTCATGATCTCCCAAAACATTACAACGTAGATGCCAACACCCTCAAACCTGGAGAGACAGAAGATTATACCTCTTATTGGCCTATATGCCATAAAAAAAGACATTATGTTTAAATGGCACCATTAAGTCAGAGTGAACAGTACCTCTGAAGATAAAGGAGAAATCCAATCCAGGAGGATAAAACTGCCAATGCCCCTGCTTGCCAGTGTAAAGAACCTTCGACATTGAGCATGGTGGGTATGATGAACAGGAGAGAGAAAATCGCTGAAAACCAGTCACTCTGGTTGGAATAATCCTTGAAGTAATTCCAGTGCTTTAAGAGACAAGAAAAAAAAATAATCATAAAAACAAAATAAATAGAAAGACCGACAACTTTTCAGACATTTAAAGAAATACTTCCTCACATACAACTAGGCTGTCCTTGCAGTGAAAAGACACAAATGCTTTTGAAATTGGTGTTACATGACCAGACAAAAAGAAAGAGAAAAATGACTGGTGTTGGCTTTTGCACAAAGGGTAGCAAACCTACAACTGCCAGAATGCATCTGACCAATAAATGCTTCTGCATGTTTCTGAAAACATTTGAGGCAAGAAATATACAACTCCGTAACAGAATCTTGGTTTCTATTAGATCAGTGTTGCTTAGTTTTACAGTTTGATCTCCATTTTTCAGCCTATGTTTTCACTATACAGGAAGCAGAATGACCCAAAAGGGTTGTCTTTTTGTGAAGCACTGAGCATATGACTGGATTAAAGAGACTTGGATTATACTTCAAGAATTTGTTTACCTGACGCATGTGAGAAAAATAAAAATTCTTTTCACAATTTCAGCACAACACAAAGTGAGTAAGTGATATACAAATGATCATTTGAGAGGTAAAGTATTCCCTTAATTTAGTGCAGATAGCTTTAACTGCCTGATGTACTCTCAGCCAAATGTTCTTTGTCTTGCACTTTAACAATCATGCAAAAAAAAAATAAAAATGCTTTTAGCTGTATATTTCTCAACATGCGATGTGTTGTGGAAGTGTGTCTTGTAGTTATGATCCAAATGACTAAGTAAAGTGTAGAGGTGACATTATGACTGTAGTCATTCAGTGATCGTGCTCATCCATCACAGCTGATCACTGTGGTTTCCTAACTGAGAAGATTTATAAGCACATGCCTCATGTGAGGTAATGACATTTGAGTCACAGTACCTGTTGTGATATCTGCACCACTTCCTTCACTATGGAGTAGGCGTTCATGACCAAGACCATCACCATACAGAACGTCACGAACAGACTTTGCTGTGAAATGAAGGATATTGGGATTTTCTACATTTTTGTAGATGACAAATGTCAATACATATGATGCATGCTAAAACACAGCTTCTTTAATATTGATCATCACTGTCACCAGTACCTTCATGAAAGATGTGGACACCATGGTGATGGTGTGTTCTCCTGTTTCAGTGGTGTTCATGCTGGGCCTCAGAGTCACTATCAGGTGAGTGAGAGGCAGCAGACCTAACAGGTACAAGAACATGTTGAGCACATGAGCTGTGCTCCCATACGCAAACCTGTGGATAAAACAAAGACGGTTTTACTGGAAGAATGACATTTCAAGTAAATAATGCATTACAGTCAGTGCATTCAGTGGAACAAATCATCTTTCCTGCAATCCTATCAGTAGTCACAACATGTCAGAGTGAGAGAAGCCACTCTTGAGGACGCACCACTTCATTGCGAGGTACTTTTTGCAGACAGGGTGGTTGAGGAGTTCAATGCGGTTATACTGCACCATTGCCTGCAGAAAGACACAGAATAATGGCACATTTTCTACAAGCGGTAAAGAACAGCCTGACAGCTAAAGCCTAAAAGATTTAAAGGTACACTATGTACATCTTATTAATCTCCCACAGGCATAATGTAGGATGACAGCAGCAACTAGAAAGTCTGTTGGTAAATGAGATTGTTTGTGGTTCTGCAGTACAGTGCCACTGTGTTATTAAAAGAAAATGTCTGTAAACATTTTATGCAGATTAAAGCCATTTGTGAGATAAGAATAGTCAATATCACAATATGAATTTACATGCGGATAACCACTATGGAGCTTTAAGTAAGTTTATTCCTCATGCTGTGTTCACATTAAGAGCCAAACAGTAACAGGTCAAAGGTCATTTTAAATGGAAGCTACAAACTGACGCCTGATACTTGTCGCTGCAGATGGATGTGATGTACTACAAATCAAAGCTGAGCTGGCTTCAACTTTTTTCAGTGCGCTAATAATGCAGTGAAACGTCAACCAATCAAATGTTTTTTTTTAATCTAGTGGTAGTACTGTTTTATTCATCTTAGTTAACTGACACCGTGGTAGCTTTCTGTGCATTATAATGCACACAGTACGCAATGCGGCAGCAAAATGTGATGTTAAAATGGGGCTCAGACATTTATCAAAAGCATAGATTTTTTTCGACCAAATGCAAACTTTAGATGGCATTCAGTCGAAGTACATTGTAACATTAGGAGCACTTGAACATTTCATTCATTACAGGCCCATGTACACACCTGCCCTGCATCAGCCTCATTAGTCCCTCCCTGCTCCAGAGTTTTCCCAGCCAATCAGCTTCCTGTTTTCCTGCCTAATCGCCTCGTTCCCCTCACCTGAGCTTCTCCTCCCTTTTCTCCAACTGCACCTCATTCCCTCGTCAGACTAGTTTACATGCAACTCCTGGTTTTTAGTTCAGCCTTTGGATGATCTTTGATTTTTGTTGTGTGATCTCCAGTTTGCTTTTTCCCTGCACCAACTTTGAATAAAGAGAGATCTATTAGTGCTCATATTGCCTGCAGTCTCCTGCGTTTTGCACCACCTGCTCAACACCACATGACAATAGGTCTTACAGATCATTCATTAATATGAATAACCACAAGGTGGCTACTCTGCAGTGAGCTATTATTATTTGTTACTTAAACTGTGCAGCAATGGCAGTGACAGCAAACATATCTGTCTAAGCACTATTCAGTTCTATATTTACTCTGAAACATCCATTTTTGGATTTTGCATCAATAGCTAGCCTAACTATGGCGACTCAAGACTAGCCACCAGTATTGAGGTTCAGAAAAATTTAGTGGAAAAGGCAGACTAGGCCATAGACATGTGATGCACATTGTATGTAAAAAAAAAAAGTAAAACTGTTACTTGGTCGTCTTAATTTTTTTTGTCAAAGTCACAGGGAGCCACTGGAGAAGGGCTAAAGAGCCATAGGCGGCTCCAGACCAGTAAGTTGCCTGTCTTATATCTTTGAAGAAGACCATCCCCTGTCATACATGACCATCAGTAAACGATCACTTGATGTTGTGGCCCTTTCTCTTTTGATGCAGTCGTTGAGTGTCATCATAAGCAATCTGTAGAGCCCAGTCTTTTCTGAATCTTTTAGGATTGTGAAAGTCGTGTAGTGTAGCCCCAGGTTGAGCTGTCCCCTAATTTATCCACTTTTGACAGTCAAAGCAATGCCTGATGGGAGGTGTTGACCACTAGGGACCACATTTGGCAGCTCGTCCATAAACATGTATAGTAGTGTTTACAAGAAGACTGCAGCAGCCTGACCTCACAAATCAATCCCACCTGGTACCTTATTAGGGGTCAAGGAGGAAGACTGACCCACAGTCTGCACCGAGCAGCGGGCCTGCTGCTCTCAGGCCTCTCTCCTTGGAGGGCCATGACAGCTGGATAGGTTCTTTTATACCTTTTCACAGCAACCAGAGGAACAGAAATCTGAGGAAACCTGACAGAGCCACAAACCTTGGCTGTGTAGTTGCCACTGTCACTGAAGATAAGTGGACAGAGAAAAAATATCACCACTGTCCCTTATGGATAAAAAGGCTAAACCTGATCATATGAGCCTGTACCTGCAAAATGTGAAGACCTGGATACATGAAGGTGAGTTTAGAGCCTACAGAGCCTCATCAGAGGCCGATACGTGACTGCAATTAAACTTTAGAACAAATCAGTCATGGCAGAATACATCATTTGCATCCTGCTGCACCACAATTATATTTTAGAAAAAAACAAAACAAAAGTTGCTTACGTTTAGTGCAGCTAGTGGTGGAACCCGCAGGGTCTTCTCAGTTTCCTTCATCTGTGTAAGAGGGGCTTGGAGCCACTTGAAATTGTATTCAATCTACAACACAAAGAATTTGAATTGTTTTTTTTTGCGTGGGATCTGCTTTATACAATATTGTTTTTATTGTGCAAATTGTAAGTGAGTTACATGATAGTCAGGACTGTTGTGATCATCATCAGACTCTGTCACACAGCAGTCCAACAGGTGCTATTAAAGAAAGAGGAAACACACTGTGACAGACAATCTAAGGGCCTTACATATTATTTAAAAGATGTTCAACTTTTTTCTTTGCCAGTAGCAAACCTTGTAGGTCTCAGGAAGAAACTCAATCATGTCTAGTATAGGACATCGCTGGCCAGAGCCGGGCGTGAACAGGCTCAAAGCCTCAACAGATCTGTAAGAAGAGAACACTGATTCATCTTAAAATCATCATAAAATGTAAGAATTTGGGATTTTATTGCTACCCAATGGTAGTTCTCAAACAGAAATCCACACCATGACTTCCAGAATTTAAGTGATGAATGTAGAACACAAAAGCACCTGCGGCATAAAAGTTGCTTATCAATTTGACAATTTTGGTGTGTGTGGCAGAGTATTGGAAATATTAGCCATAGAGATGTCTGCCTTCTCCTGGCACTGGGCTTGTGGTGCTCAAAGCGCCAGAAAAATACATTTGAAAAACTCTACAGCAATGTTTTTCAGAAATCTTGACCTAGTTACACAAGATAATCCACAGATCTTGCTGTGAGCAGTTTCATGTATTATTTTCTATTTTCTTCCTACCAAATTACACCTGACAACTGTACCACAGTGCAGAAGGAAGGGGACATCCATTGCTAGCTCACCAAGCACCACTAAGCTAGCAATGTTAACGTGTTACCAAACAGAGCTTCTTATCCATGAGTAGATGTACATTTTCTTCTGCGCGGTGATACTGTTGGCTGGTGTACTTTGTTACAAGTAAAATAGTTCCTGCTCAAAACAAGGTCAGGGGGTTATATTCAATAACTGGGACAAGATTTCTGGAAAGACACATTGCTGCTGAGTTATCAAATGTGTTTTTTGGCGCTTTGAGCACCACAAGCCGAGTGCCAACTATTTCCATTAAATTCAGAGGCAGCTATCTTGATGTTGATATTTCCAACACTCTAACTCACACTAGAACAATCTAGATTATTAGATAGCACTACAGGTAAGAGGAAAAACATGATTTTTTGATTTGGGTGTGAACTATCCCTTTAAGCTCAGCCTTTTATTTTTACTTCACTTTTATATCTCTCCAGGCCAGACACTTGTATTAAAAACGTACCTGTCACTGTCAATTACAGCATTGACCACATCTTTTCTCCCATTCTGCAGAGCTTCGTGGAGGAACGACGTGTCATTCTTGTTTAATGTGAGCTCTGCTCTCCGAGACAGCATGAGCTTGACTGCGGCCACGTGTCCCTCTCTTGCTGCGATGTGCAGTGCAGTGTTCTGGTATATCAGTGCAGAACAGCAGACAGTACACAGCATTTATAATAGAGGAGTAATGTCTGATTTACACTGTGCTACTTGTAGTTATTAGTGTGCCAATGTTCAGAAAACAACTGAATATATACTGGATTCTATTTAGGCAACTTTTCACGAACTGCAAAAATAATCCTCAGAAGTGTTTTGAGAAAAAGATGGAAAATAAATTATGAATTTGGCTTTGTTATTCGTACCCCATCTTCATCTGTTTTATCCAGTAACTTGAGATTGGCCGACAGGAGAATGTCCATAGTTTGTGTGTATCCTGCAGATGCAGCATGGTGCAGACAAGTCCAGCCCTTGTAATCACTGAAACAAGAAGCAAAGTAGAGTAAGGGTTTCTGGCACAACTTCACCTACTGCTAAGGTGCATGGAGAAGATAAAAAAGTCTGAAGAGGTCAAAGCTCCAGCAACAAAGTTATCAACAACAGTTTTGTTCTCGATACTACAACGGAAAACTTGAAGTTTTGACAAGCTCTAGCAAAAAGTTCAGTCAGGAAGACTATTCTTTTGCAGGCTGTTCTCACAAACTGTTTGTATGTTTTCCTATGAAAAGCAATGCACCCAAATTCATACATATCCCACATATTTGAAAAGGCTGCAATCAAATGACCCATGCACTGGTAGGAGTAAACAAGGATGCAGTCCTGAGTTGTAAGGAGGCAGGTTGGGGTGGTGGATGGTCCACAAAAATCTCACTTTCCTCTGGGACTTTCCCTCTGGAGATGCATGTTTGGAAAAGTGTAAACTCTGAGTTAACTTATTCTATTTTATTTGAACTCATTTTAAGGTACATCCTCATCATAAATTCAGCTAAACAGACACTTGTGGTGGCTGATGACTGAGACTGATGGCTGATGAGGCTGGTGAATCTGCAAAGACTAGGTGGTGATGGGGAGGTGTAGGGTGTGCACAACTGCAGCATGAAAGAACTACAAGCAGAAAGAGAACCATATTCAAAACAAGATGCAGAAGATAATAGGGTAACCAAGAAGGTGCGTCACTGTGCTATTGGTTAACTGTGATCAGTTGACAGAACAGCTTATGACTCAGATGACGGCCCCCAACAATGACAGCAAGAAATTATGATAGAGCTTGCATGTGTGCGGTGAATGGCAGATGGTATGAGAAATAAATTACAGACAAAAGTATAGTCTTCCTGACTGAACTTTCAGTAGAGCTTCATTTAAAAAATTGTGCGTGTCATAGGCACGTGTTTACCTGTGAAAGAGAGCTCCTTTGCGCAGCAGCAGTTGAACCACCTTGGTGTGGCCCTCTTTTGAAGCCAAATGCAGTGGTGTCAGGCCTCGCTCATCGCCTTCATTTAGCAGACGAGAGTCCGTTATGGTCTCCAGTAATCTCTGACATGTATTGAAACGTCCATACCTAAAAGAAATCAGGGATGAGGAGAGGCAATAGGTTGTGGTGGAACTTTTTTTCCCCACTGATCTGTTGATCTCTAAAATGGAAATCCTTTTTGTACAACAGCTCTGCAGAAGCAGAGGTCTGGGGGCAATTTCAGCACAGTTCATGTTGGCGATTGAGTGTCTTGCTCAAAGACACTCAAGATTGCTATTACAGGGCTTTAACCTGTAGGTAAAATATAGTTAAAAAGTGTTGGGATGTGTTACTGACTAATGGTGCTGTGAACTGTGAGAGGACATAAACAGAAGTGACACTTTGGCTTGCTGATCTTTCTTTGTCTCTGAACCTTTTAAGAGGGTCAGCAGCACTTTGTGTCGCTGCAGTGGGGCCGCTGGGGAAAAGGAATGAGGTGTCTAAAAGAGTTAGAGTATGATATCATAGCATGGCCTTCATTTGCCCTCTAATTCCAATGAAATAGATGTACATGATAGCAAAATCAATAACAATAATGTTGGATGTCTGCTCATTTCACTCTATTAGCGACATTTCTTCACACATGCATTGCTAATTGAATTCTATTCTTGTGACAATTCCTTTGGGTCACTATATAATAGGTACGTCACAGTAATTAATCATCAAAAGGCTTTTGAGCACGGAAATCAATTGTCGGATTAAAACATCTGAGCAATGAGGAGATGGTTTTCATGTAAATGTGAAGCACTTTGTGTTGCATTTAATTGTGTATGAAATGTGCTACATATAAATAAAGCTGACTTTACTTGAGTAAATGGAGGCATATTGTTCATTTTTCATCTGACCACCGTTATTCAATTACAGAGATAAATGTCTTGGCTTTAGGAAGATCGTAAGTCAAAGTCCTCTGAGGAGCCATTTTTGATTAATGTTATATACTCTTGTGGTATCACTGATCAATACACACCACTTGTTACAGAGGTACTACTGGGATTTAATAACAAGTAAGATGTGTCGCTACCTTTGCTTCCAAATAAAGCTATTTCCCCCAACAATAAATTATAAAATTCTGTTGTGGAGAAAGTAATTGCTCAAGAGTGTGCAGCCTTTCTCTCTGCAAATTGAATGTTGTAGCTTAAAAATAACATGCAATATAAAAGGAACTCTACATCTTACATCGCTCAGTGTCAACAGCAGTGACATTCTTGGCACTTCTTTGATCAAATTTGCAAACTTGGAGCAACTCTGAGGAAAAATCAGGTCAAATCAGCACTGTTTAGTTAGATGGTATGGAAAGTCATGCCCTCAGGGACCAATCGAACTCACTGAGCAGCAAAGTGCAGGGCAGACTTCTTGTCCTTGGACTTGCATTCGAGGCCGACCTGCCCCGAGAGGCCCAGCATGTTCTTCACTGAGTCATGGATACCCAGTCGGCAAGCGTAGTGGAGTGGAGTGCATCCCTCGTTGTCCTCACAGCTCAGCAGCGCCTTCACACTGCTGAGCTAAAGTTAGACACATTATAAACACATTTATGTATTATACATTGCGATGCTTTATAATATGTGTAAAAAACAAAACACAAATGCGAAAGACTTAAAGGTCCCATATTGTCAAAAGTTAGATTTCTATGTCTTTTTTTTATAATAAAGCAGGTGTAGGTGCTATATGAATATTGTAAAAGTATCAAAATCCTCAATCCACAGAGAAATGCATACAGTATGTATCTAGAAACTGTACCTTTAAATGAGTTGTCAGGACTTTTTTGAAGTTGTGATGTCACAACTATATTATACAAAGATAGGAAGTGCTGCTACAGTGCCATTGCAGTCATCTCCCTGTTGCAGTGATAGTGTAAAGATGCTGAAAATGCATATGTAGAAGAAAAACTAACCAATGAGAACAGACTTTGCTTTTTCGGAAAACTGTCTTAAAGAAACAGGTGCTAAAACGGTGCGTTTCATAAAGAGGGTGAATACAGGTGTATTCAGAGAATATTAGGAAAAATAATATGTTTTTTTAACATTAAAGCATGTAAACATGTTCCTGTAGAAACCTCAAATACAAGTATGAACTTGAAATTGAGCATAATTTGGGACCTTTAAGTATGTTGCAGCACCATAAGGGCACATCTATACCTTCTACCATGGCTACAGATACATACACACCCACACACACACATACTACTGTTATATAAATAATAATTTATCGTAGTAATATTTGAACACATATAGAGAAATCCCGTTCATACTTTGTCTGTAAACAACTATCAGGGCTTCCTCTGTGACTAATTTTAAAGGCATCATTGTAGCTTTAGGTACAGCTTACAATGTTTTAAAAGGATCATCTGGCTTAGTGAGAGTATAATGAACTTCATCAGCCGGCCTTGAATGCATGCTCACGGCAAATTGATCAAGGACATTACAGTAATTAAATTCCAATCTTAATGACATCTTTGTCTAAGCAGCATACAGTGCATTTGATAAGTTACAAGCTGGCTGCAATGATTCAGGGTACCTGCAGGACCTCCTCCGGCAGGTTTTTAAGGCCCTTGGGCTGGAGAATGGACAGGTGAAGAAAGTTACAACCGCATCTGTCTTTAACATTGACATTTGCCCCTGAAAAATATAAACATATGCATGTGTGAAACCTTCATTATCCAGCATTTTACAAAAATATGAGCACTGATCGAGGTGAAGTACACAAGCTCACCCTTTGACAGTAGCAGAGCCACAGTTTTCCATGCTCCACAGCTCGTAGCAAGCAGCAAAGGAGAGTTTCCTTTACAATCAATGCTGTTCAGGTCTGCACCCTGAGGGAAGAATGTACTAAAACCTTAAAATTACCTCATTAATTACCACATTAATTTTAACACACATTGCTGCAAATATTCCAAACAAATGAGACCATGGGAAAATTAGCAGCGTATCAAAGTCTACGTTGCATTTCACGGGTTTTTTCAAGCAGAGTGGAGTTTGCATGGAGACAGCTCTGTGCACTGGTTTACTGAACAAACCAAGAGGACAGTACTATTTCACAGAACAAATAAAGCTCAATAAGTTTCTCATAATGTCATATCAGATATGTAACTTGAGATGTGTAGTGTGGCACAGCCCAGTCACCAGAGGAAAATGTTCACACTGTATGTTTCTGCAAACCACAAATGTGTTACATTTGCACATTTCTTACAGATGATATCAACTTTTCTGAAGTGATATATTAGTTGTCATTGGGAGGTGGAGGGGAAGGTGGACAACATGTCACCTAGGGGAGATGCTTGCTGCTTGAGACAAAACCAAACAAACAAACAAAAAACAGGTGTGTTTTGGCAACCTTCACTGCGTTCTACATCACAGCGTCTCTCAGTGGCTCTTAATGGCTTGGACTCTGTGTTTTTTACCAACACATTGCAGCATTGCCCAGCTACATTTGAGCCGTGGAACCTGGGTGTTTTCACAAACCTGTCCTAGCTTTTCCAGCAGCATTTGTCTTACCAAACCTGGGTGTTAAAGCAGGATTTGGGAGAGTATAGCAACTCGAGCTGAGGTAATAAGGTATAGCGTCCATTTGACAAACGCATCAGTTTGTCCTCATTCTCCTTTGTTATTATTTTAAAAGTGAAATACTTACATAAGTACTTATTATTTTCAGAATACAGTCTCTCTCTCTCGTTTTAGCTTAGCAATAACTTTTTCCTCTGGTGATTGCATTTAGGCTTCAAAAATCCTGAAAGTGGCATTTATTTGTGAAGAAAATCCCTTTTTTGATGAGGGAACCAGGGCGACATTGGCTTCCAGTTTGGCCTACAGAACAACATTACTGGGGCACTCTATAGCAACAGTTTCTAAGTGGCTGGTTGGGCTTAACATGCTGTCAATTACCTGCTCATTTCAGGTTTAGTGACATGGATTATTCAAATTTTTGAACTCATAGGCAGAGATGGAAACAGAGGAAGGGAACAAGAAGCAACACTGTGATTTTAAAAGTAATCAAATATGAATGAAAGAACTACTTCAATTGTTATCTTTATCATGGCAAGATCTCAAACTAAATAGGTGCCCTTTAATGCTAGGTTATGTCAATTTCTGTAGACTATTTCATGATTTCAAAGACAAACACGCTCAGCTTGTACGAGTTTATTTCCTGTTGCTGTGTTTACTTACAGAATGAGTGGTCATAAGATAAACTTGGACCTTTGCTTTTTCCTGGCAACACAGTTTTGTTAAAACACTCTATGAAGTGCCACAGATGGTGGCAGATGGTCTACAAGCAATAGGTAGCACCTTTAACATTTGCTAAGTCAAGAGGTGTGTTTGAAGTTGGAAATGCCGTATAAAGGCAGAGTAACCTGACCGAACCTAAGGAGCACTGAAGACAGCTCTTATAACAGAGGGAAAACTTGTTGATTTTCCCTTTAATTTGCACAACTGATGTATTTAATACAGAAAAAAAATCACTTTTGCTGTCTTTCATGCAATTTCTGCACTTAAGGCAGAAGATTAATAACACAGTCCCTGATACTGGTGTTGGGAATGTCCCTTGTGTGACAGCTGTTGGGTGTGTTTGTGTGTGTGTGTGTGTGTGTGCGTGCGCATGTGTGTTCATTATTTACCAAAGAAATGAGGTACTCTGCCAGCTCTGTGTGGTCGAATATTGTAGCCCTGGAAAAGCAAACACAGTTGTTGTAAACCAGTCACACAACACACACGACTTGTGAGTCAACACTGTCAGATGTTAAATAAGGACGATCTAACTCTCAATCTGCCTTGTCAGAGTGTGATATAACAACCAGATTTTCCTCGGTGGTTACATCTTTTATCTCCTGGATTGTAATGTCTCCCTTCAATGACGCACTTCAAAAACTAATTCCTGGTATTCTGGCGACTTTCTACATGTACTCACGAGGATCTATCCCCTTTGCCCCTGTCCATGTCTTACTCTGCTGCTGCCTCTGCCAACACAAATAGCTTTTAGAGAAAATCGATGTGGCAAGCGTCTTTATTATGTATTCATATCATTATTATTGTCCCTAATTAAAGCTAATTAGTCCGCAAGCCATACCCAAGGGTTTCATATCTGTGTTGCTCTTGTTTGTCACAGAGTTATTGTGTTGATATTATGCACATAGATTGATCAGTACACAGCCTGAGCAAACAGCTGAGGTAGTTACCACAGATATTACACATCTACATAAATGCAGCGGTGTACATTTTATAGGGCCTGAATTAAAAATAGTCCAATTAAAACAATGTCTACTAATAAAATATTTAATTAAACAAAGTATTTCTGAGCACAGCACAGACAGCAGCTAATTAGCTTAGTTTAGCATAAAGACTGGAAACAGGGGCAAACAGCAAGCCTGGCTCTGTCCAAAAGTAACAAAATTTGCCTTCCAGCATCTCTAAAGTTTACCAATTAACACGTTCTAACTCATTTTAATCTGTACAGAAAAGTTTGAACAAGAGACTGTTAATTAGCATTTTCATCGGGAGATTATGTGACAAAGTAATTCACTGGAGTGTATAATTGCGCCTGGCAACTTCACAGTAATAACATGTCTCGACAGTCAATGTGATTCGCCAAGAAACAGCCCCACACATAACAACCTATGGCAGAGTCCTGCAGGTGTCCTGCTTTCCAAACCCATACGAAGCCTTTCTTTTAAGGCTTAAAGCTATGCATAATTCAGGAAAAATCTTCTTAAATGCTGTCTGTAGGTGTCACTGTACTGAACAGACATGGGTCATATTCAACCAACCCACCCTCCTCCACTGCTCCACCCTCTTGTCCAAATACGGTCACTTATGGCTCCAAAAAAATAAGATGGTGAAACTGGAGGCTTCAAAATGGGAGTCTTCTAACCGATGAGTGGTGTTACGTTAGCTATGTCTATTAACCCGCAAGGCTCAGCACCGGAACCAACTTTCTACTTGGAATTATTTCGGACTCAAAACCAACCCCAACCCGACCCATTAATAAAGTCCCTCAACCTGACTTGTGATTATTTACACCATTTTGCTGTTACAGTGTTTTGCATGATGTACTTTCCTAATTATGTGCAAAACACTAGTTGGTGATGTGATGCAAAGTGACACAAAAGTAACTGATTTTGCGGGAATCATCACCATTAGCTGCATCCTCTGCTCCATAATGAGGTTTCCTCTGCAATTTTGTCACTCTGTCAGTTGTTGGATGGATGGTTGTCGGATAAGGCAGAAGCATCCACATAGCCAGCTCGGGCACGTATGATTATTTTTGTTTATACCCGCTCCCCACCCACATTTAGTCTATTTTTACCTGTGCCCATGAATTTACATAGATATACTGTATGTCTTATTACCTGTTAAACAACTTTTTTGAGGGTTACCTGGCAGGTACCTGACACACTACAGGACTCTGACCTCTGGTAATGATCTAACTCAACAAGAATCAAAAGAAGCCTACTTTCTCTGCATGTCCAACTTTTTTTTTGCCAGAAATGGTAAGTTAGAGGCTCGGCTATAAATACCAAAATCAATGTATAACATCAAATTAAATATGCAAGTGGATGAAAAGGCTAAGCCCACCTATGCAGAGGGGTCTGATTCGCTCCATCAGTTAGGTTGATGATGTCTTCCACTTGGTCAAAGGAGGACAGCATCAGTTTGACTACCTCAGTAGCCCCCTGGGTGCAGGCCAAATGAAGCGGTGTGGATCTGTCATTCTGGACGGCAGCAAACATGGTTTCATTATGAGTGATGAACTCTGAATCAACGTAATGAATATTCACAAGCTCTGCAAACACAAATAATGTCTGCTCAATACAGAGACACTTTGACATACTGAGCTAGACAGAGCAGAACATAAAAACACACACAGGAATTAGTATGCATGCATGCATGCACACATACATATTGCACTCTCCCCCTGTGTAACATTAGCAAAGTATCTTCCAGACTTACTGGCTGAACACTGGGGGCTGTAACACAAGCCTATAATGAGATAACCAGGACTGGCAGGAGGAGGCCAGTGATCGCTCCACTCAGCTCCACAGTGTAAGTGGAGGTAATTTGTATCAATTTAGCCAAGCCAAGTTATTACTGTGCTCCCTATTCCTGCTGCAGCTCTGGCCACTACCCTGGAGCTAAACATAACGATCACTCCCAGATGGGTGTGATAAGACTGACTCGTTCTAACAGTAAAGGGACTCTTTGCTTGGGAAATGCTTTACAGGTGTAGGCAAATGAGATCTAGATTAAGGACACAATGCAAATCTGACAAAGCATGCAATGGACAGCTGGAAAGCAATTATGGTTGAGTGGTGGAAAAAACAGAATTGACAACTGAGTGAATGTCTGCCCTTCTTGACAGCCAATTTGAAGATTTATGGAAAGCAAAGATTTATGCAAAGTAGAGATTTACATGTTTTGTTTGTGATGTCAGTACCTGCTGCTGGTCAACTCTGGCCCCGGTAGCAATGCAGAGACGGATTGCCTCGATATTCCCGCCACGTACAGCCAGATGGAGGGGACTGCTCCTGGACTTGTCTACATAGTTGATGTGGGATTCAAGTGTGTGGCCCAACTTCTCTCCTGCCAGCAGAGAATTAAATCCACGGTTTCAATTGTGAATGATGCACTGAATGCATATAAGACTCATAAAGAAGGAAGTCAAAGTCTGTAATAAAGCAAAAATAGATTTGTTTTGAGTTTGTCTCATCAAATATGTGCTATTACCTCCCAGCCGAATTTGTATGATTAAAAACATTGCAAAGTGTATAAAGTTGAATTTAAAAAAATGTGAAATAGTGAGCAGTAATCTCTGCTCTGAAATGCTGGACATGTTAGCTGAAGGAGCTCAGCAAAGGACGAGTTGCTGTGAAGCGACAGACTCTCATAAGCAGGTAGTAGCAGTCTGCAGGCTGTTCTCATGCGCTGTTCATACGTTTTAAAGTAATGCGCTAAAGTTTATGCATATCTCTGTAAAGATGAGCCAGCTATTCCACCATTGCGCTGATTAGGAAGGAAGGCACATTCTTAAAGGTGGTTTAAGAAGAAAATACATTTTAGTTCACGCAGTTCATTCGCGCAAAGTGAGATTAAAGTCGAAATGACGAAAATAAAGTTGAAATTTCAAGAATAAAGTCGAAATTTTAAGAAAAAAGTCGACATTTTGGCAATAAAGTCTTAGTATAATTTCGAGATGTAAGTCGAAATTCCAAGGATAAAGTCTAAAGGAGAGGAGCCGCGCCGACCTCTGTGTGCTTGCCCGGCAAGGGCTGCTTGTGGCCTGGGTGATGGCGGCGGGGAGGTACCCTCCTCCTATCGCCCAAGGGAAACCCTGCCCGCCCTGTGTATCCCGCCAGCCGGGCCAGGTCACACCGGGCCGGGCCTCCAAGACCCCCGCCTCGATCTCACCACGCCCTGGTGGTCTCACCTCCAACCACTGTGGTGGGCTGGTGGTGGTGAGGAGGAGGGGAAAAAACGTTGTAAATTCATCCCGGGGAGCTTCGGAAGTAGCACCCCGGCCACGAGCAGCCCTCGCCGGGCGAGTACACAGAGGTCGGTGCGGCTCTCCGGAGCTTCCCCTAGGGGATAGGAGGGGGGTACCTCCCCGCCGCCATCACCCCGGCCACGAGCAGCCCTCGTCGGGCAAGTACACAGAGGTCGGCGCGGCTCTCCTTTCGCATTTTATTCGCGAAATTTCGACTTACATCTCGAAATTATATTAAGACTTTACTCTCGAAATTTCGACTTTTTTTTCCTCAAAATTTCGACTTTATTCTTGAAACTTCAACTTTATTTTCGTCATTTCGACTTATATCTTGCTTTGCGCGAATGAACTGCGTGAACTAAAATGTATTTTCTTCTTAAACCACGTTTAAGAATGTCAGCGACAATTAATCTACCTTGTACCTACTTGTTTTTCTTTACCTTGTGCACCTGGAGCGCTTGAAAGTCAGAGGTCGGAAATTTCAACTGCGAAGTTCTAACGGCCGATTTTGAATCATGGACGTATCGGCTTTAAATGGTACGCAGCAAATTAACTTTGATGTCGTTTGTCAACTGCAAAGATATTACAATACCAAGAGAACGACTTTCTCCTTTTGATATCAGTCATTGATGATCAGAAGTGTGAGTCGGTGATGAAGGGAATGCTCTTGTCGGCAATATGCAATCTTTGGTAGACGCGTTGGTTTGTGGGTACTCTTGGGGTGGTTTGTTTTGGCGCTATTTGTCATTTCTGGACTGTCAGGAAATCCGTCACGAAAGGTAGATGCGAGATAATACAGGTGAGGCGATTTAACTAGCTAAATTTACCTTTGAACTGTTTGTAGTTCGGTGTTATTTATCCCCAGTCAGACATAATTTGAGCTAATAACAAAATTTTACGAGAATTATTATAATTTCTGTGCTTCGGTTGTGTTTAAATATGCTCCCTTAAAAAGTGCAGCATCAAGTTTCACTTGAACGAATTAACGCTTAGCTGGCTAGCTTAGTCAAATATCAACTGACCCTATTTTTACTTTCTTCACTGACAGACGAAAAAGAAGAGCGGGAAAACTACAGCAAACACAGCTAAGCTTTTGGAAGAGAACTGTAGCAGGACGGGCATAGAGACAGACATAGAGACAGACATGGTGGAGATGAGAGAGGTAATGTCTGCTCTTGACTCAATAAGCACTACATTTCTGTTACCTGGTTAAAGATATAATATATATATATCAGTGAGCAGTAATTTATAATGCCAGTGATTTAGGCTGAAAGACTAAAAGGTGTGTTGCTGACTGCTGTTTATGCTTGTGTTTATATGATTGCTGTGTGATTTAACAGGGTTGTTTATTAATGTTTTTATTAGACTGAGTGAGCTAAGAGAGCTAGAATGTAGCAAAAATGTTGCAAATATGCTGCTCACACCCAGGGGGAAAATGCTATCCGCTCTAAAGTTAGTAGTAGTGTAGTTTTTATATACTAGAAGAAGACTTATGTTGGATGGGAGCAATGCGTCATTAGGCCACTTTTTTCCAAATATCCTGGACACACAAAAAATGGTCCAACTCCACAATCAAAACTACACAGTTTACAGTCTTTAACTTTATTTAAACAAGTATTTTCTAACGTGTGGTGTGTTTAGAGAGAAATCACTTGTTATGCTACACCCTCACTTCAATGCTTGTTGGTATAAGCTTGTTTGTTATTATTGCTGACAAGCTTTCAAGGGAATTTCAATTGCAGAGCCTCCATTTAATGTCTTCCTTCTTTGACTTTAATATTAGGGTTCTTTGTTTTTTTTAAGTGGGAGGAAGTTATGAGTAATTGTGTCCATTCATGGTGGGCTGTCCGTGTAAATTTACCAAAGAGCACAAGAATGCGAATACCCATTAATTCCCTTGCTGAGCAATTACAGAAATGTCATAAATATTTTGTGCTCTGACTAAACCTTTATCCAACAACAGAAAATTTGCCAAGCAGACCTCCCACTGCGGATAAACACACTGTCAGCATGTGGGCATCTGGCCTGTGTACAAAGAAGCACATTCTGCTAAATGTCTCTAGGGGCTGAGGTGAACTTGCCTCTTATCTATCAGTTTAATGTGCTGTTTGGCCTTGTAAAAACTTTTTTCATTATTGTCAGCACTTTTTATTTTTGATGATAGATCAATCTTTTTGTCATACCGCCTTCAGGATCACTTCCATGGCTTTCTTTGCACCTGCGAAGGCAGCTGCATGCATGGGGAAATGGCCGAGCTTGTTCTGTTGGCAAAGCCGCGCTCCATGCTTTAGCTTTGACAGATAGGAGAATGGATGGAGAGAAAGACAAACAAGAGACAATTCTTCGTCAGAAGACAAGCTGTAGAGAGCTGGCAGTCAGTATAAAGAACAGCTACACAATCTGTTCTGTGCAGATGGACAGTTATCCTTTACTGGGTGGTGCAGGAAGAACAGTGCAGCAGAATGAAACATGGGTCTGAATGCATCCCTCTTGTACATACCAATGTGCTGAGAGCCTCACAGTTATTGATGGAGCAGGCAAGTATCACAGGGGTGTTCCCAAGGTCTCCCTGTAGATTGCAGTCTGTAGCACTGTAGGACAGCAGCAGCTGCAAGGGGCACAGATAAAAACTTAACAGTGATCTCCATTCGCTCTTGTCCTCAACTCTCTTACAAATGCCACGTCCTTTATCCTCCACCATACTGCAACTATGTCAGTTTGTGGAAAGCAGCCAGATGCTATGGGGACGATGGAAGAAGGTTTTTCCAAGTAGACAGTTGAGTCAGGTTTTGTCAGACATGTGAAAAATTGTCAGCTGACTTCAGAGTGCAGTGGCTTCTAAGTGACTATAAAATGCTATAAATATGTGGTAATATGATCGTCTAATAGCCTTTTTAAACCTATCATCCTTTTCATTAAGGAGGAAGTTGAGATGGTTTGACAGATTGGCATAGTGAGTTTATCAGAGAAAGAAGCTTGGTTTTAAAGTTATTCAGTCTGCTCCATTAGGGACTATATGTAAATTATTGTTCTGGGAAGAAGTGGTGAATCTTATCTTAGATAATGAAAAAGCAAGGCCCCGTTGAGTGTTGTCAATGAGGTTTTTGGACTCTCCCATTGAGGAAGAAATTGCAATACTCTCCCCCAACCCTCAAAAAATCTATGGCAAACATAAAATGACAAAAAACAGCCACTCTCTATTTTTGGATGAAGAACTGTTAAATAAAATATTATTACAGCCAACAAATGAGTGAAGCAAGAACAGGCAACAGCTCTCAGCAGAAGGACTTGTTCATCAAAATATTCTGACCCCTCTCCATATCCTTTGCATAATGGCAAAAACGAAGATGAAACAAGATTAATTTTTTTATTTTTTTAAAATGTAATATAATATAATTAATCTATATTATAATCTCTAATATAATTCCTAGTGTTTTAGTATAAAAAAATTAACCAATATAAAATATGAAATAAAATAGAAATATGAGTTGAGAACTAAATAAATGATTTTTAAAGTTTGACTACCATCCCTTCAGCAAAAACTAAAAATGACACCCCCCCGCCCCTATAATTTTCATACAGTGCCTTAAAATAATGAGTTCTGAATTAAATGTTCTATTGCAAAAGATAAATTAATAGTAGCTGTATGCATTAGATTAACAGTACAGTGCTAAAATGCAATATTCAGTGTCAAGAAAAATCATGCAATGTCATAAATATCTATACGCAACCTTGTTATCAATGAGAAAACACAAAGCCAGAGGAGCAGACGTGCTTCATATAAATTGTTATGTCAGCTGGGCACCTTCGGCTTCCTCACCTCCACCAGGTTGTTGTGTCCGTGGCTGACAGCCAGGTGCAGTGGGGCCAGGAGGCCCTTGTTGAGGATGTTGGGATCGGCCCCCAGGTCCAGAAGAGCCCTGCAGCTCTCTGCCTTGTTCCTCTCCACTGCCCAGTGTAGGGGCACGTTGCCCTGCTCATCACAGCTGTTCAGATCTGGGAGAGCACATGCAAACACACACACAAATGCAATTATATAAGGATGCATGTAGATACTCCCATCAGACACAGCACCCTGTAATGTAACTAAACATATTGCTTTTTGCAGCAACTTAAAGAATTATGGTAACTTAGAGTTCACATATTTTACTTGTGCTGGAGAGCAAGTTATGATAGATGACAGAGGCATGCCTACCCTGTGAGTCTATGACAGAGGTGATGAATTGGATGAGGGTGACGTGGTCCCCTGCAGCGGCGTGATGAAGGGGACTAGCTCCACATTCATCTTTCTCACTCAGGACCTCTGGGCTCTTCCTCACCAGGTTCTCCAGCACAGCCAGGTCGCCCTTCTCTGCCAACTACACAGTAATGTAGAATGTAATAGAGTAGAAGAAGAGTGAGTAGAAGAGAGGAGCCTGTTACCCATGTCGACTTCCCCATTAGTGTGTCTCTGATTTCACCACAGAGTACATGAAAGTGAAAATAATACTCAATAATGCTCACAGGCATTAACAGCGATCAGTATCTTGTTCCTGACACAAAAATTCAAGTATGACATAATGTCTATTTGTTAAATGCTCTCGTGACTTTAAATACTGCGAGTCACATAACATTATTACACAACACTTGAGTTAGCATCAGGTCTCTGTTCAGCTCTTCACAATGGCTTTCTTTAAGGTTACAGGGGTGGGATTACTGATGGGGTCTTACATAAACACTCTAGAAGAGAGAAATCACATCTTAAAACCAGGGGCGGATTATGAGAAGATGGGCCCTTAGGCACAGATATGCAAAAGCCCCCCCAACCACCTCGCCTACACGGGAGAAAAACTCTGTAGTCATTTATGTCTCTTTGTAGTAGTTTCATGTTGGTTTGTAGTAATTTTATATCTCTTTCTGGTAGTTTTGTGTGTCTGTGAAGTTGTTTTGTGTCTCTGTGTAGTCATTTTGTGTGGCTTTCTGGTCATTTTGTGTTGCTTTATAGTAATTTTGTATCTTTTTGTCATAGTTTTGTGTGTCTTTGTTGTTGCTGTGTGTCTGAGTAGTCATTTGTGTCTCTTTGGGGTTGTTTTGTGTCTCTTTGTAGTCCTTTTTTTCTCTTTGTAGTCATTTTGTGTCTTGTTTTGTCTTTTTGAAAGTTTGTGTCTCTTCATCGTCTTTTTGTCTCTAGTTGTGTGTCTTTGTAGTTGTTTTGTACATCTTTGAGGTAATTTAGTATCTTTTTTGCTCATTTTTTCTGTCTTTGTGGTTGTTTTGCATCTCTTTGAAGTTGTTTAGTTTCTCTTTGTAGTCATTATGTGTCTCTTTGCAGTTTCTTTACATTTCTTTGTGGTCGTTTTAAATCTCTTCCTGGTGAGGACATGGTAATTAGACATTTTGCAGGTGGTCATTTATTATTTGAGAAATCAAGAAACTGATATTCTCTGTTTCCTGCATTGCAACTGTCATAAAATAAAGATACATTTAAAAATTCATGTTTGGTGACAGCCTCACCTCGAATACATTTAGTCTTGCCAGGGCTGGATCGTCATCCTCTATCACGTATGTGTAACAACTGGTCTGTCGGGCCACCTCTCTGCTGAAGTTCATCCCTCAACTGTCACTCAGTGGAGACATGAAGGGTGATGACAGTGACACGTGCCTAGACAGAACAACATAAACACACACACACACACACACACACACACACACACAGGGATGCACACATGGATGCACATATTTATATGCAGGCAACAGCAAAATACTGAAACAGAAGACAAATCTACTTCAGTTTCAGTAATTGAGTATATAAAGCCTGCTTTACAAGCTAGAAGAACACACAGTGTTATAGGACTGAGAGGGCAGATAACGCCTTAAGCCATAGGCTCCTCTCGACATGAGGGGATATGGGCACAGATGACTTTGTCTTTACCCGGAAGGGCATTCAGATCCGCCGAGTGTTTAGAGGTTGAAGCCGTTCTGTTGAAGAAAGCAATTATGTTCCTCACAGCTGGGGGCTAGCTTGTTTGAGTCAGTCCCAGGTGTCCTTGAGTGAGATCCTGGGCGGGGGAGATTGAGAGAGACCTTGTAATTGTATTGTACGAGGCCCTCAGTCACATCAAAAGGCCAAACAACAAATGACATTTTTTGGTTGGCAAATTACGATGGAGAATTCTCATTGGAAATGCCTTTGACCTCATGTAGCAGCGGTCCTTTGGTGTGCACTGTGACTGATCGGAGTTGTTTCTCAGGTCAAAACGGCAGCTAAGTTTTACCCTGTGTGGATGTAAATAATTTTTGTGGAAATAATATTTTGTTGCCATTGTGCATTTGATCGACAGTACAACAAACATTTAAACAATGTTGCACGATTCACTTCACCTGGATGGAGGTTCTAACTGGTACTCTACTGGCTCCCTTTAGACAAGCAGGATGACTCAATCAATAATTAACTCTAACCTCGCTGAGCTGTCGTCACCGTGGCGATTAATTTAATTAACTTCTTCTCAGGCAGCTCTGCAGATTAGTAATAGATTCATCAGACCAGTAAATAAAGAAAAAGAACCATAAAGTGTAGCTGTTACTCTAACGTGCTTCAGCTCAACCCAGTTATAAGCTCCATGGGTCCTCATATAGACTACAGATGTTCTCTCATGTTTGTAAGAAGATACCACAAAACATTTCCAGTTGATAAAATGTTTCCATTATGATCCATCAATATTTCAGTGCTGCTTGTAAGTCTTGACCACAACGTAAAGTGAATGGCGACTCAATATATTCCTCTACTGCATCTGTCTTCTGCACTTCACCTCCTCTGTCCTCCAGATAAAACTTCACTTTCTACAATAAAACCCACACAATGCAGCCTCATTCTCCTCTAATCTGATAATGACCCGCTGTATGTCACCCTCCCCATCGTTTCCCAGCAGCAGCGGTTAATAATTGTCATTGTTTTTTTGTAATCGAACCTGCCGCTCATCTGCAGAAGTGTACAGGAAGTGCACTAATGGGCACTGGTAAATACATTTCAGCAGCTTGAAAAACAAGTCGTGGATAGAATAGCTTTTAACAGTGACATCCCTGCATGTAAGGAGTTGACTTTCAAAGTTTATGCTAACATTGATTATATTTTACAGTATTGTTGGTACAAATGGAATAAACGTCTGCTCATGAAATAAACAAAAATGACTTAATTACTTTAGAAAACCTGCAATGACCAGGCAGAGTTTGATAATACTTGGATTTTAATTAAAAATTGAATTTTGCAGAAAAAGAACCATAATCAAGATAAAGTGTCACACTGGACTATAACAATTGTGGAACAAAAAAAGAAACAAAGTAATTATTAAACTTGAAGTAATACTCAATGAATAAATGATTAACTCATTCAGTACATAAAGAATAAATTTAATGTGGAAGTCCGTTGCTGCACTCTATTTGGACAATTGTTGGATGTAACCCATACTCTGCATAATGTGATACCAATCCAGCTACATTAAATATATTTAGTTACATTTAGTTAAATTTTTGAGCGAAACAAGCAGCTATAAACTTTACGGATTTTACACAATGCAAATGTTTAACTTTTAAAACATCCCCAATATTGTAATTTACATTTGGAATGCTTGATAAATAGTTCAGTCATTAAAGAAGAAGTTGAGTACATAGTGTACTTACTGTATTTGTATGATGAGCTGAGCTGGATGTTCTCTTCACCACTGCAATAGGGCTTTAAATAGTGTGGTGAGCGAGCATTTACCCAGTCTGTCTCCTAATGCAGGCAAGACGTTCCCCCTTGTGACCAAATGACTCTCCTGATGTTTTCATAGAGAAAACGGCAAGCTCGTGCTGTAATATGAGAGCTGGCAGCAAAACATTAGGCAGCAAACCAGATACTGCTCTCTCCCTCACAGTAGGTTTTAGTAAATGTGTCTGGATGCTTGATACTGTATTTAGAAGGAAAAAAAAATGTTAAATGTGATTTTTAATCTTACACGATAATGATGAGAATAGTTTTTTTTTCTTGACATTTTCTTTACGCTAGAGGAACCAGAGCATGCATTCATGTCCAAAACAGCCTTTACCATCAATTCAGATTTGCAGGGTTGACCTTACTGTTTGTGTTTGAAAGGCTCCCTGACATTTACAGCAAAAAGAGAGAAACTTAACCACCCAGCTGCAAATACTGCCACTATACCATTTATCAAACTCTTTAGAAGAAAACATTTTTTTTTACTGCCTGTGTTCTGCTGCTTTTTTTTTTTTTTTAAAGCAAGTGACATGATAGACTAAAGACGACCTCCAAGACCTCCTTGTTGATGGTGGGGATTAAGGAATATTCCTCAGGGAATCTTTATCAAGCAGGATTATCAGATAAGGTATATCATTAACTAAGGATTATACTAGTATTCCTACCGGCATTATCAAAGGAATAAGTATCATGTGAGATTGTTTACTGGACTACACAAAATGTATATTATAGCTGCCATGCTAGCAGTACTACATTTTAAATATAGTTTTGAAAACGTAAACTAAAACTGAAGCATACAAGAATAGAAATTTAAATATATAAGCCACTGAAAACTAGTTGTTCTGACCACAACTTTGGTCCAGACTGATATATTAAAAAAAAAAAAAAAACAAACAAACTTGAATGCAGTGATACTCAAACTTTGGCCTGCAGGTCAAATCTGTCCCCCGATACGGTGCTGGGTGGCCACCCAACCTTTTTCTAATTCACAATGAAAATAAACTGATTCACACTGGCATTGTTTTTGTACTGTAAACAGAAATACGGTGCCAAAGTGCCTAAAAAGCATCAAAATAGAGCTTAAGAAATGGGAGATACTCTGATTGGCTGAATTAATGTTATGCCCAGATCACATTTATGATTAGTTGCGGGACAAAGTACAACCCCTTTGCCCCTTGCGCATTACTTTGTCCCTCTGAATCAAAACATTAAAAATAAATTGCAAATTTGATGCAGGTCTGATTTATAGTAGCCCTTTCATTATTAAAAAGACAATAAATACGCAAACAAGCAAAGCACAAACACCAAAGCAAATGACCCATCACAATAAATGTCACCAGGTATACTTAATTCGGATCCAGAGTCCAAACCCACCCTATGTTTAATGGCTCAAAACTAATATTTGCCCGGTTATTGTTCTTACAGGTTATCTTTGAGTTGTGTTATTGTCTGAGCAATATTTGCCCAAAAGTCACACATGCAGAGTGGGGCCAGTGTCACGAAGCGGGTATTATCTCTAGCTGAGCTTGATGAATTGGCCGGATCATATTGTATAAGATGAATAAACATGAGTAGAACAAGAACAATATGGCTGTGTTTGTTTTGGAAATGTGCGGTGAGTGATATAGAAATGCAGAGAGGCAGAGAAGACGAAGTGATTAACCCGTGTGATTTGACTAAATTTGTTTCAGGGATTGACTTCATGAGTGTGCCTGAGTGTGTAATGGCTATGTAATGATGATATGTTTTGCATATTCCAGCGTTCAGACGGACGATATGTGTATTTAAAAATAAAGTGGCGCCTATGTCAGGGTGCTCCACTGCACCTGTCGAGTGATGCTTCAGCTGCTGACGAGTCAGATACTGAACTCCAGCGGTGAAAGGGTTACTGAGACTAAATTATGCAGTCATGCTATAATGCAGAGGGCATACTGCACACTGCATAAAATATGTTTTTTCTTACATGCTTCCCTACATGGTAAGCCATGAATTTGATACTGCTATTAACCCTTTAACACCTGGATCAGCATCAGTTCTCTTGTGCTGCATTTGGACATCTTAAACCTCTGAAAACTGAGAAAATCCCTGCAATCCTACAGATCTTTAAAAAAAAAGAAAAAAAAAGAGAGCAACTTGGCAAGAAAAGTCCAACAAACTGTCAAAAAATAAGTAAAAAAGGGACGTATGTCCAGAAAACTATATTTATAATTCTCCTTTTATATTTAAAATTATGTTACTGAAAAAATAATTTCAATTTTTTTTCAGCATGTTTTACTTATGTCTTGCAATTTTTTGGTCATTTCTTTTTAAATCAAGAAATCAGGTTGATTTGCTGAGGTTCATAATGCACATAAGTCATGTTTGTATAGATTTATGAACTGTGTTTTTTAGTGTCACCAGAGTACCCTCACAGGGTGGCATATTTGTGTTGCGCATTACCCATGAGAGTTATTTAAAGCTGCTTGCATTAGAAAATCCTCTCATTGGTTTACAAAGTGTGAAAAGGACAGGTTAACTTGTCGCTGTACGCAAAAGTGGCTGAGAACAGCAATATGCAGAGTGCTTTACCCGCAGAGCTGTCAATCACAAGTTCACAACAGCCTAAGTGGTGTAAGAGTGTGTGTGTGTGTGTGTGTGTGTATGTGTGTGTATATATATGTGAGTGGGTGTGTGGTCCTGGTAACATGTGGCACTGCGTTGGTGTTCCATCACTTATAAATGAGGTTACCTCTTAAGAGAGGAAGTGTCCTTGGGGACTGTGCAGCAGGCCTGGCTGCTCAGACTGCTTTTTGACACTCTATTTGTCCCCTACTAAAAAGGTAGTCAGCATGTTTGACTTTTCACATGTACCTCACTGAATTATATTCTAACAAAACATCACTTCCCCATCCATTAACATGAGCCGACTAAACTTTTTTGATGCTTATGCGTGTTTCCTTGATCTTCCTGCCTGACATTGACTAGCCTGTCAAACAGTGTAAATCACTCTGAACCAATGATGCAAATTTCAGCATAAATATGTTTGCACAGTGAATCTCTTTAGTCATACTGAGGATTAAATTCTTTTTAAGCATATAATTAAGAGCTCAAAGGCATGCTTTTCAGGCTTTACTGAGATATGGAGTTCTGCCAAGGAGGCGCATTTCCTCTTTTGAAAAGAAAAAATTTGAATGCTTGTATTTCTCCGTGTATTTCCTCAGGGCAATTAAAACATTATGAAATATTGGTGTTAATAACAATTGCACAGAGGTGAAATTGTTAGTCTTGAGACTACTCCACAGGACAGTGAATGAATATTGCATGTCTTTAACTTTAATGTGATGCATTGGCTGTCAAAGGAAGACAGGCACAGCAGAGTTAGTACCTCGCATTTTTTATTCACATGTATGGAGGCCTATTTGTGACAAGGTAGATAAAAAGAAGTAATACATAAATATCCACCTTATATTTTGTGGAAAATATTAAATCTTGTATGGGAGAGTTGGGTCCGTTAGCATGAAACAACGACAATAATTTAATTGTTGAATAGATACAGGTGTCCAACTCAAACATAGAAGTCACAATGGTGTAAAAATGTACAAAAGATGTACAAAAATTCTGCCTCCCCTCCTCACCTTGTTTTGGGCTAAAAATATTTCATTTATATTAAAGAAAACTGATGTGGTCTAAATTTAAAAACCTTATATTTACAATATCACCTGTTCATTGTTTTGAGAAAAAAAAGACATTTGTAAAAAATTTTCATAAAGTACTAAAATATAGAATTTGGCTATATTCTAAGTCTCCATTCTCACCACTCAGCTCAATGTAGACCAATGTAACTTGTAGATTTATATTGGTTTGTGGGTTTGTTTCATTTTACAAAAAAGGGGTCATTTACAACAACTTGAGAGTTTAAAATGTTAAATAGTTGAACTCTGCACATTAGAATTATGCACAGGGGTTGATATGTATTGGCCTTTATGAAGTTTATGCAGTAAACATTCTCTCAATGACTTTATAGTGACTCTTATTCATTTAGGAAAAGTCTTGTCTTGACTCACTTTAAGGTCTTGTGCTTAGCTACCAACAATTTAACTGTTAGCTGGCCCATTACGAAAAAAATGTCAGTATATCAAAAGAGAGATTTGGACTAGTCCCCTCTGTTGCCGCTCTGAGTTATGATTTGGAACGGTATTTCTGAATCTAACTCTTTGAAATATTTCCCTTGTGTGCCAAAATTTCTGACAGCATAACACGATAATGTCCAAACTATTTGTGCGTGACAGGCTGAGAGGTCCGAGCTGCACTCGACATGAGAACTAACAGATAGATGGATGATGTCCACTCCTCCAGGAGAATAAAAAGTGTAGCGTCTCTTTTTATCACTCTGCCTCTCTCTCCCTTCTCATATCCTCTGTTTTCTGTCTACAAAGCCCCAGCTGGTCTGAGCTAAGCTGAGGTGAGCTCAACTGCATTGTCTTGAGACTGCCATGAGCATTATGACTGCTGGAACCCCCCTGAGGTCTTAAATCCTTGATCCTGGTGCCTGTGATTATCTGTGTGGATTCACACAGGTCAAATTGGAAAAACAATCATGAGCTACGCAGGCTGCTGCTGCTGCTTGTCAGGTCAGAGACAGTATCATTCCTGTTTGGTCCCTGCAACACCATCTGCTCAGTTTGTAAGGCCATGCCCCCACACACTTGTTCACAGAGCACTGGATCTGTCAGCATTCCAGTTTTTTCTGCTCACATTATTTCAATCGTGGACAATTTGTTATCATGACATTGCCAGACCAAATCAGAAATGCAAATTAGGAACATCTGACTTCAAAAGCTGTGGACCAAAATGCCTCAGGACGCAATTGGATCCACCTTCAACCAATCAGGGTAACAAAACATGTGACGTAGCTCTGAACGACAGATAAATGTAAAGAGGCTACAGTTTGCAGAGATGAGCTTTGATTTTGCAGCATCAATATGTCTGTGAACAAGTGTTGCCGTTTTTGCCAACAAACTTCGAAATAGTGCCTCAAAAGAAAGAAACACCAGCTGCAGCCATTTTTGTTGTTTTTTCCCCCAAAAATGTCTCAATGACGCTTTTTTTTTTACTAAGCTAGGTTTGCTCGTCGTAGTGCCTGTGCTGATTGAACAAAGCACATTTACCGTGCAACAGTAAACAACAACACAAACCATCAGGACATATTTCTGTTTAGGAGCTCAATGGCTGAAGAAAGACAATTTTACCTGATATAACAAGTTTGATTCGATCTGACTCCCTCTTGACTTTAGTCGATTGTTTACTTTCTTCACTTTTCACGTTTCTTTTCTTGTGCGTTGAGCTGAACTGCTAATCAGAGTAATTTCATATACTGATGGGCTCCATTGTTGCCAATGCCAATTCAACATGCAAAAGCTGTGGTAAAAAGAGTTGACTACACAGACAATTATTATTTACAATAATTTAATTTTTACACAAATCAGCAATAATTTCAGACCAAAAGAGAATGTTGTGTGTTGCACTTCCCATAACTTTCTATTTCATGCCCTGACGTACGTGCAGGACCATTTCCCTGGAGCCGACCTTAAATCCTCTTAATAGTATTCTTCCATCTGTCAATGCTGTGCGCTGTGCCGATCATTAACATTTAATTTACACTTCAGCGACCAACCTGAGGGCTCCTCTCACCCATATCGGCTTAGTGTCAGCAACAAAAGTAAGCTCCAATTCTGCGATAACAAGCATTACAAGCAAACTATTTTGAAACTCCACTGTTAAAACGCCATCGGACTTCATCACTACTGTTAAATTCATGAGAGTGTTTGTGTGAAAAGTCTCTTATTATTTCTTGGTTTCTATCCATCTATCAATTCTCTGCTGCTCATCTGGGAAACTAGCCACTAGCTAGTCTCAAACTGAATCAATAAGGCATTAGTTAAAGCAATATCTGGAGGTATCATTGGTAGCATGGTGTAGTCAATCAAATGCAATTATCTATGCAGAAGTCACTGACTGCACCGTCACACACTGTAACATAAGAGCTAAAAGTAGCAGTTTTATGGCCTTTACATTTCGGGGGCGTTTATTTCCTGCAATTAATTTGCACATCAATATATTTTTGCTTTTGTCATATTACGCAGGGAAAAAAATTTGGAATTGTTTATTCAGAGCAATTTTTCCAAGCTTTCGCACAATGAATGAGGTAAGATAATCCTTTATTAGTCCCACAGTGGGGAAATTTGCAGTGTTACAGCAGCTATGAGGTACAGAATAAACAGCAAAAGAACAATATAATAGTAAAAAAATAATTGCAAATATAAAAATTATTGAAGAATAAAAAACAAGGCAAATAAAGGCATCATACACTCACATTGCACCTACATAAGGACTATAAAACATATCTGAACCAAGGAAACAAACTTTATTACTCCATTTAACCTCGACCTGGCCTGTATCCATTCTTCGTAAATCACAACCAGCACCCACTTATTTGGCACAGGAACATCTGTAATATTTCAACAATTGTTGCTGAGGATCTGGAAACATATTGCGAAGATAAAAGGTTTAACACTTATCTATACATCCCCACTGTGTATGAAAGAGAGCTTTCATCTTTTTGCAGCTCCTTAAAGCACAAGGAACTTTCATTTTGGGTTGATTTTGGCAGCCCTTGTGGACAAAAGCGGTAGTACTTCAAAAAAGGAGGACTGCATTTCCCATGAGCACAACCGCCTCATAAAGATTTGGATCTGGCTAGTGTGTGCATTTGTTTTTGAAGCAAGTGAAAGAAACATCCAACTTATTTTTATTACTATTTCTCTCTTTTACTTCAGCTGTTATTGCTGTTAGTGATAAGGTCATGCGATGAATATCTATAAGACTGCTCTCACAACATTGCACAGAAATTGCCCTGACAACTGTCTAAACCCCCAAAAGCAAAGCAGTTTTGAAGTTTGATGACAGGCAGGTGCTTTGGAGAACACACTGACAAAGTGCAAAAGCTGATTTAAGAGCCATTAGTTCCTGAAAGTTTTGGCAAAGTTCACATAATGAGGCCTACATACGCTCTTATTCTTAGCACCTTCACATACACTGGTTGTGGATCAGTAAGCTGATCATGAGTCATAGTCAGTTCGGCTCTCTTGGGCGAGACTAAGCTTGTTAACCGCTGACACCAGGGGGGTTATGCCTGGGTAAGATCAGCCACAAGCAGAGCTGACCACCAGGGCAATGTGTCACTCTGCGGATGAAAGCGGTTTACCTCTAATTGCATTGCGCAAGTACTCATCATTTGTTTCTGTTCACAGCTGGGGGAGATAATCTATAAGTGATACGTTAATTTCTGATAATGAGTGAAATGCTGGAAGAAACGAAACAAGATTAGTTTGGAAGATCGAGCAGGTAAAAAAAAGTACAGAGGAGAAAGAGATGAGAGTCCAGCTCTCACAGCTACAGGATGCCCTGTTTTCTTGCCCTTATTTAGTGATTGAGGCTGTATGTGCTAGTGGACTGACAGGCATTGTGGGTAATGAACTGCCTCCACTCTGCAGTAACCATTATTTTGAAGGTCAATGGATGGGTCAAGACAGCCAGCTCTATGGACCAGTACCTTCCAAACTGTGGTAATGAGTGGTTTGCTTCACCGTCTCACTTCACTGAACTGTTCTCAGCAGTTCTGCAGTCACACTTGGCTCCTCATACAGCAGGATAAAACCAGTCCACAGACCGTTCAGACTGACTCTAACCAACAAGATTTACTCAGATATTTTCTGACTTTTCTTGATTAATTAGAGTCAACTTTTGTTTCTTTCAGCTAGTGGTACATTTAGGTACTTGTACTTTACTTGAGTATTTCCTGTTCATGTCACTTTATAGTTTTACTACACTACACTGAGAAATGGTAAAATATTCCACTTTTTACTCCATGCTATTTATCAGAACACTTAAGCTTCTTTACAGATTAAGATTTATGTATAAAAAATATGAGTTTATAATTAATGATGTTTTGAGAATTAAATTACCAAACAGTTTATACAAGGACAACTGCAATGATTAGTCAAATCAACCATTCCATTCATTTTATATCATTTTGAGTTATGTGGGTGCTTTTTTTCTCCTTTTCTTTAATAGTTTTGGACTTCTATTGTATTTATTTATCATAAATTATAATATATATTTATTATAATTTTGAGTGCTTTGGTTGGTTAATCATGTTTTATATAATTATTCTTTTTTTCTATTGATTTTAAAACATTTTGATTTTGGGGTGTTTTTTGTTCATGTTTTTTTCTGATTTTTCTGCAGTGGGTACATTGAATATTTTAAGTACTTTTTCCTGAATATAATTTACTTATACTTTAAAATTTTCAATGTTGAACTTCTAATTGAAAGAGTATTTTCACAGTGTGGTATTGATACTTTAAGTAAAGAATTTGAATACATCTTCCATTATGGGGGAGAGGTAGTATCACCTACACAGTAAGGTGTCCATCAGTGTTAAAATGAGCTGCAACATTTAGCTAATGAGCATGACACCACCTTGTGGAGACAACACAGATTTCTGAGTTGAACACACATGCTAAGGGACTTTGAGATAAACTCTTGCAGTGATTTAGACATCATTCTCAAACATCACGCTGTGCTTAGAGAAGCAGGCTGTTCAGTTATAGTGTGGAGAGGAAATGCTTATCTGACAAATGTACGAATATGCGTGTGGAGTGCAGTATCATCCTAAAAACTGTGGCACCTCTTATTAATCTTTTTTACCTTGTGGCCACACTCTATCCCACTTCTTTTCCCAGAATTGCTGCATCAAGGACATTAGTTTTGAAATGTGTTCCACTTCGCTGTTTAAGAGGCAACACCAAATCAAACGAAGCTACCTACACTCTCTCCCCCCAAAAAAAAAAAATCCAATCAGGGCTGATGAATTTGAAACTGCTGGCAAATCTTTATGAGCACAGGCACTTACTCGGGTGATGAGGGCCACTGGAAAATGAGAAATGGGTGAGGCAGAAGAGGTGGAGGGAGAGATAGCGATGTAGAGACAGCTCAACGGCGGCGGGGGGGTGAGGATACACTGGTGGATTTATGGCTTCTTGTTTAGAGCATACTGCTGAAACAGACTCATAAATGTTTTTGATGGTCCCGCTAATAAATAACTCCCAGCATGTCTGCTCAGCACACAATAAATAATCCTAAAAAGTGTAATCATTCTCTATCCTTTCCGATTTATTTGGGGGATATTTATCGGAGCTCACGTATAGTACTGTAAAGTACATACAGTACAGTCGAGGCAGCTTACACTATCTTTCCATCTTACCCCATGTGTCACCTTCAAATCTGTAAGATTTAGGGGAGTTGTATATTAAAGTAAAAATGTTGTGCCAGCAAGATTGGGAGAAAGCGGAGCTGTTTTCTTATTCAGTGGCAAATCTTCCAAAAGGGCGACATAGGTAGAGAGCATTTGAATATTAGTGAATAAAAACACAAAAGAGGCCCAGTTCAAGAATTAGGGAATAAAGAAGCACATATTGTATTTTTTATTGTTTGTTTTGTATTATTGTTGTTGATAAGCTAATTTTTTTTTATTGTGTTCTCATTGAATCTTGTTCACATGAAACACAATAATTGCAACTTAACATTTTAAATGCAGCATTTTTGTTTTTGCTTCCATTTTTGACAGTTAAGGTTAAGATTTTTTCATGCTCTTATATATATTTCTGCTCAAATTTTGACTTCAGATTTGTTAAAAAAAAAAAAAAATGCTAGCTCCAGCACTGTTGTTACTGCATCTGAAATGCCAACGGCTGTCTCCTGTGTGCAGTAATTTTAGCATATCAGAGCTGTGTTCACCCTGAACCTCTTCCTCTCAGGTAGCAAACAGCTTCCCACATGCACAGGTCAAGAGACTTACAGTAAAGGTGCCCTTTGTATCACTCATTACAGTCTGCATGTTTGTTTTCATGCACCAGTGCATCTCCTCTCCATACATGAGGCCTGAATGTGCAGTATGTGCTGCCAGTGCATGCTCTCATAAGACTCATTTCTGTGTAGGAAGACATTTGCAGGAATGCATGTGTTGGTGGGGCACCTGCGATTGACCAGTGTGTGGGACTGCATCAGTGTGTGTGAGTGTGAGCTCATATGTGTTGGCGGAGGTTTCCCTGGAGAAGCCGAGCAACAGCGCTGACCTTGCAGTAAAAAAAAAAGACAATAATTTATTCATTGGCATTGCACAAATTTCTCTCTATCTTTTATTAGGTGTTCAGCTGTTATCTCAGCTGTTTGAAAGCGCCTCTTCCTGAACGCTGCAGATTATTGATTCCTCCAAACACTGTCTTTAGTTTAGGACACCAGGATTGAGATAACAATTTATGATCTAATCAGTGTGCATTCAGTATCTTCTCCTTCGTAGTTTGGATTCACGTGTACTTCCTCAGATTCTAAAGATCCACACTTACCAACTGCACTGCATTGTGTATTTTTAAACTCTGAAGCTTAACCTCGCTGTAAAAATGTCTCTTATCGGACAGGGTCCAGCTGGCAATGTCAAACAGATGGCTTTATACCCTCTAGGGTTTCCATTCAGAATAAATTAGTTCAATAAAATACCAAAAGGGCACTTAAAGAGCAGACAATTAAACACCTTGCATAGAACGCGGTTGAGCTGTATTTCAAATGACTGAAAGCTTATACTGATGAATGCAGTCATTAAAAAAGACAGCGCTCAATACCGTTCCAACAATGGACAGTAAACACACAGCCAACCTTGAAGCAGAATGATGAGATGAGTTCAGAAACCACGAAAGAGTTTGTTGCTCAACACAGAACGAAAAGTGTTTGTTTACTTTTGTTTAAATGAATCATACTATGACGTGTTGAAAGGTCCCAATTTGTGTGTAATGCATGATTGAGGTATGTGTCAATAGTAGTCCTGACAACATACTCACTGTGCTGTATAAACACAAATCTGCACAGTAATGGGACCCATCTATCGTCACAGTGTGACTGATGATGGCTTTTAAATTGCGTTGTCAAATCAAACAGCTGCAGTTCTTTAAGCTTAATTCACAGATACTGTGATCGGTGGAGAAAAACAATACATTTTCTGGATGAATTATCAAACAGATCACCCGCTCCTCTCAAGTGACTTTTGGCCACGCATGTTCTTTGGCTCAGTGTAGCGGCTGTGGAAGTGTTCATTTCAGGAACCACGTCAAAGCGGCCATCCGGCAACACTTGTTGGTGGCACGGCTTTCTCACTCTGCTGCCAGTGACCAGGGATAACAATGAAACATTCATTGAATCCTACTCAACATAATTAAACTGTATTAACTTAATTACCTCTGCCTCTGTCATGGTAATCAAATGAATAGAGTTCATCTGTGTGCTAACCTTTCCCTCAAGTGTGAGTTACACAGCACCCGTGGGATAACATTACCACCGCTGCCAAGGGCCTGTCTGTTGTTTCTTTTGAGGGTTTCATTCCTTTTTCTGTCTATCTGCCAGGAGCCACTGAACACAGATCGGTGCCCTCCAAACACCGGAAAAGGTATTCTTAGAACAATGACCCCAACTCCCTCATGAAAGTAAGCCCGTGCCTGATCCTTTCACAGGAAGGTTAATGTGGGTACGACGATCCAAGAACCGCCATCTGTCCTCGGGGGTTCTCCTTTATGGTGACAGCAATAACTCATTTTGATACTTCTCATCACGACGCCGCTTTTGGACAAGGGCTTGGACCCCGTGTGCTGGGCAGAGGGCACGTTGAGCCGCGCATGGTTGCCAGGCATGATGGATGAGGGAAAGGAAGTCTCAGTTCCTGAAAGGGTCTTTTCGGTCGGCCTCATCAGTGGGGATTTGGAAGTGTCCGATTTTTAAAGTACAGTAAAAATCAATCAGGGTGCTGTTTCCCGAAATCATCTCGGGGCTAAGATCATGTAAGCCCATACACCTACAATGAGAATCCTGTTGATGGTACCTAGAAGGACCTTGGCATGTGAAAAATCATGGCTTGCCTTAATAATAATAATAATAATAATAAGGATGATGATGATGATGATGATGATGATGATGATGATGATGATAATAATAAACTTTATTTATGGCAATTTTTATACAAGGGATAGGATTAAAGTGCTTCACAATAAAACTGCAACACAGAAGACAAAAAGATTAGATATCAAAAGACATTCAGTGATTGACAAATTATAAAGGTGAAGGTAAAAAGTACAGAGACCAGTAAGAATAGTAAAAATTAGAGAATTTATATACAATAATATTAATTACAAGCCAGACTAAATAAATAGCTTTTCAGCAATTGTTTAAGAATGATCATTGAGCCCACTTCTCTTATAGCTTTTGGAAGGTATTCATAATTTTAGAACATAGTTAACGAATGCTGCGCTGCCTGTTTTGTTGTGAGTATAATGGTGTGTATTTAAAGACCCAGCAGCGGAAGATCTGAGAGCCCATAAAGGATTATAGAAGGCCAAATAGTCAGCAATGTTGGCTAGTCCCTAACCATTAAGAGGTTTAAAAACAAGTAAAAGAACCTTAAATTCTATTCTAAATACGCTAAGAACCAGTGGAGTGTGATTAAAATGGGGGTATTATGCTCCGTCTTCCTTGTTTTGGTTAAAAGCCAAGTGGCACAACTCTGGGTTAGCTGAAGTTTCTCAGTTTACTGTTTTAGAAGGCCAGTAAAAAGCATTGCAGTAATTGATGAAAAATAAAAGCATGGATATGTTTTTCTGTATTTATAGGATAGGAATGACCATACCTGTGCAATGTTTCTGAAGTGGGAAAAACCCGGTTTTGGTCACCTTTAAGTTTGAATTAAAACTTAAATATGAATCCAGAATAGCACCAAAGCATGTAACTTCAGATTTAATCTCAGGAGTCAGATGCACAAGCTTGCACGACACTAAATCTCTTTTAGCTTTGGGGCCAACTAAGAGTGTCTTAGTTTTATTTATTTCTTTCATTTGATTGAGGTTTGCTCAAACAGCATCCGGCCTTTCTTTCCAGGAAGTCAAAGAAACAAGACCATAAGAAAGACAACACTTTATTGGCCTGTCTCAGATTTACACAGGCAGAGAAAACGTTATTGACTTCTACTGATGGCTAAGTGTATTGAAGTACCCGGCCATAAAGAACTGTGTGTAAAACTCATGACATGCATCACACAAGCAGACCGACAGAGAGAGCATCCACATGTGTACTGGCATTATGAGCCTGAAGGCACGCGTATTGGCAGTATGTCTTTGCAGACATAAGCCCTCAGGTCGTCAGGTTTATTTTTAAATGACTATTCAGACATGTCAACAGCAGGAAAGATGACTTCACTGAATCAGTATTTTGAACTGTAGTGAGGTTGGATGGGTGTTAGGGAAGTGATCTGGATGGGAAAAACAATTAACACCTTGAATTTCCTTTTTAACTCTACTGTAAGCCGGCACTGATCTCCAACTGGTGTGGGGCTGCACATTCAGGCGCAACAAGCCTGTGATCATCCTGGACTGTAAAGGTGTATGAATGTGTAAAACGCTCCCTCTTCTTTGAACTCGTCCCTTAGGCCATTACTCGGAATAGAAATGTTAGTTAACCCTTTAACACCTTGATGATGTTTTTTTGTACTGCATTCAGACACCTTTCATGAGCATTTTAACATCTACAACATGAGAAAATTGGTTTGATTTCTTTTGGAAATGTGGAAATAAAGCAATGAGTTACTTGGCAAAAATGCAAATTCTAAAAACAAAGAAGAAAGCAAAAGATGATGAGAAAATGGCCTGATAATTAGCTTATCCAGAAAACTATAATTCTTACATATAATTATATTTTCAAAATTGTATTTTGATGATATTTATATCTCTTTTTGGGTGTTTTTTCTTATTTTTAGGTCATTTTCTCTTAACTTTTTACAATTTTTTATTACATTTTGGGCCATTTCTTGTAAAGCTGCACATTTCCTTCTTCCAGTGGTTTTGA
This sequence comes from Plectropomus leopardus, assembly GCF_008729295.1. Lineage (NCBI taxonomy): Eukaryota > Metazoa > Chordata > Actinopteri > Perciformes > Serranidae > Plectropomus > Plectropomus leopardus. The sequence continues at coordinate 12,012,612 of NC_056483.1, forward strand.
AAGAAAGCCAGTCAATATTCTCAGGTTTCACAGGGTTAAGAATACGTAGCTACTTAATAAGTGCACAACCTTTTCTTCTAAAGAGAAAAACAATTCTGTCTGTGTGTCAGGCTAAGCTACTCACTACTGCTACTGTCCTCCTACTCCTAATTGGGGGGAAATATATGCACCATGTTCCGGGAGATTAAATCTGAAAGCATCTTTGTCTGTTTGTATGTTCGTGTGAGTAGTGAGTTAGGAAAAGAAAGAGGGGGCAGAGAAAAAAAACACATGGGGACAGGCACAATTTGTCTGTTTCACAGAAGAAAGCCGAGGGATTCCCTGGCTGTTTGGAGTAAAGGGTACAAAGTGTACAAGAAACGGCTCTTGAATAGATAAAAAATGGTGCTCATATGTCAATTTGGGACAATGCCAAGTGATGCTTCTCTTTTTAAGGTAAAAGTTTACTTCTCTGCATTCAGCATTAACCTATTAGGGGGCCTTAGGGCCCCTATCCACCCCCTGTTCCCTTCACTTTGTATGTAATATGTTAAGTCCTACTATAAATACTGGAAGACTGCTTGGTCCCAAATTTGCAGTGGGATCATTTGATTGATGATGCTTTTTTAGAATTATAAAACATAGAGCACATACATTTCATAATGACGGTCTTCAGTTTCGATTCTCTTCAAGATCAGGGAATAAAAACACCTCAAAAAAATACTTAACTTTATGTATGTGAAGCTGGTGCATTTAAACTCTGCTCAGTGGAATGCATGCGCACACTACCTTCTGCACAAGAGTATTTTGAAAAGTACATTTTCGCAAAAATAGATTTCTTTGGGAAGTATATGACTGAATAAATCAATAAAAAGCTAAATTATCCTGCCCAAATGATGTTTAACGAATGTACTGAAATTGTTTTGGTAGCCTGTTCTCATCTCATCTTGTCAAAAAGGCCAACCATGATGTTTTTTTCTAAACCTAATCATATACTTTTGCGGTCCAAACCTGAAGGAAAAAAAAAGAAAAAAATAAGTGTTTAACCTGTTGTAAGTTTATTTTAAAAAGACACAATGCATGTAAAATGCATAAAATGACACATCATCCCTAAATGTTCAAAACTGACGTAGCAGGGTACCTATCGCGTCACATTTGGGTCTTCTGACAAAGCAACGGTATTTAAAGAATTATGACGGGAATGTGTTTGTTTTGCTGTTGTTAAACCCCCCTCTTTATTCCAATTCCAGATTCAATCAAGAATTTTCTCAGTTTTTGGATTCTTCATTCGCCCTGGAGAAAGAAAAGAAAAAGACAGTTTTCCCCAAGAATTCAACACGACACAGGGTGAGTAGTTTATATCCAAATGATAAATTTGTGGGTGAAGTATTCCTATAAGGCTCTTATCACATCAGTTAAATTCTTGCTTTAGTGGTGCACATTCCCAAATAAATTGTCAGTTCAACTGTCACAAACACATTGGCTTGCTGTACATGTCACACTTGGGGATCCAGGTTTAGCTCGCACTCCCAAACGTTCCATTATACAGGTACGGGTCAATCACTGTGGGATGCATTCAGGGGATCACCTACCGTCAAGGACAGGAATCAAGATCAGCACCAGTGACCTCTTTAATAGACTGGTTTAAATTAGAAGACGCTTCCAGAGAACGTGTACCAGAGTCCATCAAGAGCCTTGACATCTCCAGCAGTTAGCATTATCTTTAAAGTCCAATATGTGTAACCTTGAAGGACACGAGTGAGATGAAATGATGTCACATCACCACTGGACGCTGATCGTGATTGAAGATATCAATTGTGTACATTGGATTGGTGTATGTCGAGAGACTTGACGAATTGGTTAATGCAAATATCCAGGGTTATCACTCTCTCTCACACACACACACACACACACACACACACACACACAGACACACAAAGAGAGTCCAGTTAGCTGAGGGGATTGGATGTCAGTGCAATGCCATCTCCCATACTTAAAGCCCTGAAACATCTCGCTGTTGCCCAATCTCCTCAGTGTGACAGCTGCCCTGCGTCAGCGGGTAAACAGCAGCCAACAAAGAAACAAGATAGGGCGACATCACCTGCTCAAGTTTGACCTCGACACAGACAATGTATGTCCGCACGCTAATAGATAGACCTATTTGTAATCATTTGTCACATATTGGTCTGTTCACAGCAAGACACAGAAAACAAACACATACATAAATCATACAAGATTTTATTGTTAGGGCCCTTGAGTCTATTACCTTTGCTTGTCATTAAATCTAATCCCAATATGGAAACCCAAGAAATTAAGTTTTGTTTTCAGCCAACAAATCATTTAACATTCCCCCTAAAGGCTATGTAATTGAGCTTGCAACCCATTAGCAGCTAAGTATAGTGTTAATATAACAGGGGCCATAACACCTTAGTGCAATATGTGGCTAGTATCTTAACAAATAGCCCCATCATTGCCTGTTCATGTTGGAAAATACCTCATTATTGCTAACATTGTGGCATGAAGCTCATTAGTGTTTAGGACTTTGGATTTTCTTCATTAAGTTCATGCAGTTCTGCCAGTTTTCAAAATGTGGGATAACTCGGGAAAAGATACAAACAGAGTCAGCATTGCACGGCAGTTTAAATCGACCTCGCTCTTCTTTCTTCATTTTTATTTTTGAGCAGAGAAAAGAGTTTCCTCATCATAATATTCCTCCCAGGAGCGTGTACGTTTTGGTTCCCTGTCCAAATGATTAATCTTTCACATTATTTTGCAGAGGGACTCATAACACCATAACACTACCTGTGGACCCAATTACACAAGTGACAACAGTATCAATGCAACTCTCTGACTTATGGCAGCATAAACGAGGCAACCTTTGTGCAACATCAGCACAAGTGATTTACAGGAATGATCTGCATAAATTAGCAGTCCAGAGTGGATGCAGACGTATTTTGGTGATATTAACGTCTTCTGTTAAAAATTTAAAGCCATGTTACAAACTTCTGAGAGAAAAAAAAAACTGCTCCATAGTCTGAGGGTTGAAAGTTCAAATCTCTCCTATGTGTTTTCTGAGTTTTCTTTCTCTCATCCCTCAAAGGTGTCTTTTTTTGTGAGAAGCCTGTCTTGAATGAGCTGAACAAATCAGTCTATTTGATGAAGACACTCAAAATGTCCCAGAGGAGTAAACTGTGACACATATGTGGTTCTTCTTTCAGGACGAAGAGTAGAAGCATTTTTATTAACGTTTCCAGTTTGTGAAATGAGTCATATCTCAGCTGAAATGTATCAGAGCTGCAGCAATTTGAACCTGTTAGCAGCTGCTGATGGATCTCTTTGGAAGCAATTGATGACTTTACACTTATTCAAAAGTCTTTTGGACAAAAAAGCAAAATAATTTTATGTATTTATCCATAAACACAACTTTGGGGTGAAGACCTGAATTAATTGAAAAATTAAAGTCTCACAGCAGCTTGGTAGCTGAATGGCTAATCCATGTGCCACAGAACTGCAATGTCCCTGGTTCAATTTCAGCTGGGAACCTTTGTGAATTGTTTTTCTTTAAAGAAGAAAAACCCTTAAACTATGCAGATAATTCATTAAAAACCCTTAACAGGAAAACCAATTAACCCCCCTTTATTTGTTCATTTCTTAAAATTATGTTTTAAGAAGTTTGTACAGAACGAAGTGTTACCAAAATATCAGTATGAGCTCCATCAGCAGCTGCAGACAGGTTCAAACTCCTGCAGCTCTGATACATTTCTGCTGAGATATGAGTCACTTTACAAGTTAGGAGAGGTGATAAATGCTTTTACTCTTCGACCCAGAAGAAGAACCAAGCACGTGTCATTCTGACGATGTTTTTATCCAGTTCGGATGGGTTCCCTCCCTTGAGACATTTTGATGAAATTAGGCTCTGACCAGCTCTGAGTATCTTTTTAACACAGACCATCTTTTGGGTTCATTCATTACCCTCTGAGGGATGACAGTACGAGCACACAAAAATTACAGATGGTTTGTCTGCATGTTTTAATGGATAACGGAGGGAAAAGACAAACTACGACAGAGGGACATGAACTCACAAGTTCAAGATTATTGGACAAGGTCTCTACCAGCTAAGCTGAGAGGACTTGTTGAATGGTAGAGAGTCTTATAAATAAGATCTTTGACAGTTTGGCAGTGTGAACAGGTTTCAGTCTGAATTTGTCATTGTGATCATCTTTCCATGTCAACATGTTTCAGTGTGTAAACTTTGTTTCTCTGCAGACTGATGAAGGTGGCGTTTCTGCAGCTTCAGGCTGATCGTCTTTCTTTCTCTGATTCCTGGTTTCACTCTGCGCCGAAGATGGTCTAGAGGTTAAGGACATCAACTGAACGCGACTTTCCAGGTTTGAATCTCGGTTGAGGTATGCCACACAGGAGTGAGTGTGATGAATGAGTGAGAGCTCTACAAAATAACAACGGAAAATTTCAAGCCTTGCGATCACGAAAACCGTCCGTTGCGATTTCTCGTCAATTTCAACTTGCGAATTTCCATCATCATCATCCGAGGAGGAAACAGAGAGCATGTAAGTACAACTGAGCCCACGGGGTTAAGCTAGCTAGATAAACTAGCTAGCTTGATGGGCAAAATGATTTTTTTAATTTCTGTTATTTTTTAAAATTTACTTATGTGTAGGGTACAAAGGCCACTGGAAATGATGTCATATGTCAACAAAAAACACCAGTGTCTGGGGGCACACACACCACCAGAAATGCAATGACTGGTGGACAGTCGTGCCTCCAAATGTGTCACACTGGACACATTTGGAGGCACTAACACAGCTGCGACTGTGCGATGTGTTACTAAAAACCACCTGCGTTTGTGGACAGAAATGCCACTGGAAACGCTGCACTGTGTCACTAAAATCACCCATGTTTTAAGGTACAAATGCCGCTGGAGATGATGTGATTTGTCGCCAAAAAACATCTACAATTGGGGAACCAGTGGTGCTGAAAATAAGTGAGTGGTCACAAAAAACACCTATGTTTGGCACAAACGCAATAGGAAAGCCAACGACAGATTGCTATAAAACATTAACGTTTGGTACGCCTATAGAAATGCGGCGATGTGTCGTCCAAAACACCCCCGCTTGATTTGTTGCCAAAAATCACCAACATTTGGGGGCACAAACACTGCTGAAAACACCAGTGTGTCGCTAATGAACAACAGGTATTGTTTTTTGGTCTCAAACTGTTATCTGCAGTGGTCTGCAGCTTAGCAGCCATCTCATGTAAATGTCACGCCATCCACCATCCCCTCCACCTACCGATGACAGTCAGCTCATATACATGTCACCACATGATAAGAAACACCGTCGTTTTATTGCTGATAACAATCTAAACACACCGGTCAGTGCTGGAGCAGAAGCTTTCTAACCTATATCTACAGTATAACACTACTAACACTTGTATAATAGAGTGATAACTTTCCAACCAGGTGGCTGTGTAACAGAACATAAAATTGGCACTTGGTCAGAAGCAGACTGAACATACGAAATGGTCCAACCCAGGCCCAGCTCATATGCCAGCTACACCACAAGTCACTTCATTGCTATTCATCCTGTGGCCTCTCTTCCCTGTCTTTCATTTCAATGTACAACACACAGTGATCACTGGAACATGCTGAAGGTGCCACACCTGCCCTGATTACATAAATGCTTACCCTCACAGGACAGCTCTTGACTGTAGTAGCAGTTCAGATTGCCAACCTGGGTGTTTTTTGCAGCAATTAGACCGAGTGCATTATATTCACATTATCATGCTGCCACAAGCACTTTGGGTTAAGGTGCAGCACTGAGCGTCTTGTCTACCCTGCAAGGCAGCATCATTCACACTGATGAATGCTGATGAGTATGGCGCAAACTCCTGAAATTTTGAGTTTATTCTGAAGCTGTGCTGTAAGCGATGTGGCAGTGTGGATTTGGTAAACAGGGATGCTGAGTTGTAGCGTCAAAGCAGAGTAAAGTGTTTCTACTGTCTGCCTGTGGCGGTCCGCGTGCTTCACTGTGCTGGACAACATAACTGTCAGTCAGAGCAATTGACCAGCTGAGATCCCAATAAAAATATAGAAACAAAACAACACCCATTCAATTAGTGATCCATGGCCCTGGATGTATTATGCAAACACAACCAGCTGGACGGAGTAGTAATCAATCATGTTTGTTTGTCGCCAGCAGCACCAGATAGAGCGCTGTGGCCAGAGTGCTATGGACTACATATGCACAAGAAAACATTTTTTTTTATTATTTTTTAAGATTGTTTTTAAGGCATTGTTGCCTTGCTTTGATTGATGGCAGTAGGGAGCAACAATAAACACAGTGAGATAGAGAAGGGAAATGACATACTGCAAAGGTCCAGGATTTAGTAGATGCCTGGTTATATTGTGCACACTTAGACCAATAAGCCTCACGGGCACCCGGCATTCTATAGTCGCATTTTGCACAAACAAATACCAAAGCATGTTCATTGTGTTGTGTGTATTTTTAACACATTAAGTGTTGTTGGCAGCACCAGAGGCGAACAGGTGTGTTTTGTGACATGAATGAAGAGATGACATAGATTAATGACTCGGGTCTGTGGCAGACCATTATATTGAAGGCCACTGCTGCCCACTGTGGGTGGGTGGATGTGTGGACCTTGACATGGCCAGCAGCTAAAAATAGCCAAAGAGAATAAACAGGCTGCTGCTATGGCGTGTTTCCTCCCTCTTATTGACAAAAACACAAAAGCAGGTACAGCTGTAGCCACACACACAAACACACATACTGTACATGCTGTATTGTACCATGGCGTACTTACAGAGTCTTCAAGCCCACAGTTGGTGGCCTTAGTCATGGGCCTTCCCCAGCTCTGAATTTCACAGAATAATAAATGACATCTTTGAAAATTATGTTATATCCAAGCCTTTAAAATAGTGTGCGCTGGCAGCAGGCAGTGGAGGAACAGAGTGGGAGAGAAAGCATGCATTTTTAACCTGGACCACTCACGTCTTTTTTTCTTTTTATACACAAGTATTCAAATCTATAACAGCTTTCTATTAATAGAAAGGTGTCCCACATTGATTGAATGCTTATTATTGTAATTTAAATGAATGTGACTTTTGCTCTCCAGCTCCTGCAGAGGCTCACAGTAAATCACAGCCACATCTCTCTTTCTTCCTCACTCTTTCTCCTCTGCCACACACAGACCTATTTTACATGAAAGGCATCATGGCTTGTTAGCTTAAACGTCCAGTGTGTAGGATTTAGGGGGATATATTGGCAGAAATGGAATATAATATAATAAGTATGTTTTCTTTGGTGAATCACTTGAGGCTGTTTTTATTACAATGAGTTGTTTATATCTACAAAGGAACCAGGTTTCATGGTTTGGGGTTTTGTCTTTTGTCTTGTGGACTTTGTTCTTAGGTTCTGTTAGGTTTTTCTTGTTGTATTTGTGCTGTTTCCTGATTTATTTTGTGTCATTTCTGGTTTTATTTGTCATTATGTGTTTTCCCACCTTAGTGTTTGTCTGCCACGCCCTCATTAGATCTGCTCGTCTCTCACTAGTCCTACAGTCCTCACCTGTTCTCACTTTCCCTTGTGGTTTTCATGTGTCCTTAGTTCCTACTGCCTTTGTCTGTTTCCTGCCTGTTGTCTGTCACACCTGTCTCATATCAGTGTCATTTGTCTGTCCCTTATCTGCGTCCTCCCTGCACACCTGTTCGGTTAGTCTTGTTTGCTCCACTGTAGTGTTCCCTGCCACACCCTTGTTGTTAGCCAATCCCTGTTTTTCCCTCCTTTACCCGTGTCCATGTTCTCCAGCTGTGTCTTGTTCTTGTGATTAGTTCCCAGTATGTACACCTGTGTGTTAGCCTTTGCTCTTTGTCAGTTCTTCTGTGATCATCAGTGTTTCCTGATGTGTTCCTCTCCCTGAGTTTTACCGTGTGTTTCTCATGTATTCCTGGTTGGTTTTAGATTAGTTTTGATTCCTATTTCTGTTATAATTACTATAGCTAAAAAAACTCCACAAACAGAAGGGCAACAGTTCTTAAAGCTCACAATTGATTTGAACCTCTGTCTGCCTTTTGTTCTGCATTTTGGTCCTCACCCTGAACTTACATGTAACACAGAGTCCGCGTCTAGAGATTGGCATGTTTCTACAGTAGCCCAGAGCAGACAAAGTGAACACTGGCTCCAAATAGGGCCATTTGTGTTTTTGCATCAATCACTGTAGCTAGCAGCCCCTTCACAACGAGCAGTTATTGGAGAAAAAGGCGAGGACTCATTAGCGTATGGTCGATGAGCCGCCCATTTCAACATACCAAACAGTGTTGGAGATACACTACTTTGTGAAATGAAACTGCTCGATTCAGTGTTTTGACCATTTTAAATCCCCAGGCCTTTTTGGTTTTGGAGCAGAAGAGGCCCTTGCAGAAAATTTTGCTCCTGGTAAAAATCTCATCTGGATCTTGAGTTGGAGAAAAAAGGTGAGCATACATTAGCCAGTGCTAGGCTAAGCTAACCAAACAGCACTGGAGAAAAATTGAATTGTGCAATGAAACTGATTAATGCAGTGTTTTTACTGGTTTAAATTTCCTCATCTCTTTGTTTTAGAGAATTGTCTGCGGATAATTCAGCACCTGATAAAAAATAAGTCCCGAAGTCTGGATCTTAAGTTAAGGTGAGCTCACATTAGCAGGTGCTGGGCTAGCGGCCTGTCTCAGATGAGCCAAACAGCATCACAGAAACACGAATTTGCGATGTAAAACTGTTTTATGTAGTGTTTTTACTGGTTTTAAAAACCTAGTCCATTTGTTTTAGAGAGGAAGAGACCTCTGTGGATAATTCAGCTGCCGGTAAAAACCTCTTTAACAATAAACACTGAAGGATTTCTAACCAGCTGAAGTTTCAGCTGGTTGCAAACTGTAGTCCTCACCCCGAGATGCCACTAAATTTCCCTAAGTCTTACACACTGGACCTTTAAATCTGATGTGCTTAAACACAAACATATATAAGAGTACCATTTTCATGCAGTACATCACCTTTAAAAGCACAAATCAGTTGCATATTTTTTTATTTGTAAGAAAATACGCTCACACTGTATTTAATATCTCTCTAATGAAGGCGTTATGAACAGATGATTGTGTGTCTCTCTTATGTGCTGACAGCATCAGAAGCAGGAGCTGTGGGGTGCGAGTGTGTCCGCGGTGTTGTTTGGATGATGGAGTGGACACATTTTATGACAAATTGGAAAGGGAAAATAGAGCAGGCAGTGACGGCTCAGGGATTAGGCAACTGGTGTAGCCAGTCAACCCTTTTTGGACTGGGATTGATGGGAACACGCTCACAAAAAGAGAGAGAATCTGAATGTAGCTGTTGGGTTGCTCCTCACCTTTAAGTTCGTCTTTCACACACCGAATGGTAGAAAAAAACTCCTGCACAGCACTCAGTCTCCATCGTTGCGTCACATTTGCGCTTTCAGGGTGTGTAATATATTCTGATAAATACAGACAGCAAAGGTTAATTGACCAAAATAGTTGATTCAATCACTGTCAGCCTCGCCAGCGCCCAAATCTATCTGGCTCCATGGCCCAAAGTGTTCCTTCAGCATGATGCTACAATTTGGGTTGCTATGGCAACAACCCACACATGCCCACATAGTACACAGGAATTAAAAAAACTGCAGAATCTCATCTCTATGAACACCCTCTGGCAAAAAATAGTCTTCTGTAACCTGCAGAGCATCAGCATATTTCTATATGCAAAGATAGTAATTACAGATATCAAGCTGCTAACTAGAGTTATTCTGCCCACATGGTGGGACCTGGGTTGACCTCAACTCCCCGGAGTACCTGTGCATGCAAGGTGATGTTAGTATAGAGCTATACTGCAAGTATGATATTACTCCACACAGCATATTTGCCATGGTGCACAATCCTGCTCTGCTGATTATTTTGTACTAACATCACTGCTGCCTCACACTTCATGACTCATCGACCAACTGACTGGCTGTCAGTTTGATAATAATCAATGACAGGGGACACAGTCAATTGCCCTTAATCATTTTTCTGAACCCTAAGTAATTAACAAATGTGTCATCAGCAGTTTTGTTGTCACTGTGAGAATAATTTACGTCTGTCAATTAGGGGTCAGAGAGATGCTTCACTGCTCCTGAGTCCCGTCAAATAAATGTCAGCGTTGTGGGAAATAAAACTGCAAACTTTGTCTGGTAAACAATGGGCCTCATGCAGCAACATTCTCATAAATCTATCTTATATTTTCTCTTAATTTTCCTATAACAGAAAATAGTCAACTACAAATGTTCTTTACCATCCAAATCTGTTCTTACCCAGATGTGCTTAATGCTGCATCCCACTAGATCATAAGTCACCAATTAGCACAGCTAACACCCCCTTAACACTAGACAAGGGCAAGTTTTGTGCGATGGGCAAAGATTCTGGCATGTGGCCAAGGCTGGACAGATGCCACCAAAAAAGGGCTTTAAGAAGAAGAAAAACTAATGCAGGAGCAAAAAGGATGTAGGCCTGCTGATAAATAATATCCAACAAAGTAAATGTGATTTACAGGAAATGTATTGAAGTATTAAAAGTAAAAGTATGCATGCAAAACATACAAATAATAAAAATAATTAAAGGAAGATCAACAAGTCCTCATTTAAGAAAATATATGACAAGCTGGTAAAACGGCTAACACAGTCATAAATAATAATTGCCAATTATGGTGGAGTAAAAAGTACAATATTTCCCCTTGAAGTATAGTGAAGTGGAAAGTGTCATGAGATTAAAATACTCAAGTTACATAAAGGTTCTTCAGATTTGCACTTAAGTACAGTACTTAAGTAAATATATTTAGTTAAATTCCACCACTGGTCAGCAGAGGGATCTGCAGTAACTGAAATTACAGTAATTGGGATCAATGCACCAAGTATAGCTGTGAAATATGATAATCCAATCATTATAATTACTCTAAAACATGATCTAAATTTGATTAAATGATATTCATGCATTTTTTAAAAATGTTCCTAAAATGTAAAACGTATTATCCTTGTGCTGGGCAACAATTTGTTGAAAACAAGATGTTTTTCTTCTCTCAACCACTCGTAATATTTACTCCTACCAAAGAGTAGAGCAAAACTCAGAAAACATTGGTGAATCCTATAATCAGTGGATACTAACAAAATAACAAATTGTGGATACGAGCAAAAATAAGATACATTTTGTTCATATATCATTTCTTGCATGAGGCTCATTGTGTTGCTGTTGCATAAAAAACACGTTTTTTACTTCTTGCATGCATATTTTTACACATTTCCTATAACCCTTTTGCTATATTCAAATCAAATTTGCATAGCAGAGATGGAGGCAGCCCATATGTGCTACAAGGTGCTGGCGTCACATCCAAATAATTCATAAGGTCCATATGTGATTGCTGGAAATATAATGTGGCATTCTGCATATCTGCAGATGTGACATCTGTCCAGTGCCAAAGTCTTTGACCTTCAAACAACAGCGCCCACACAGTTAAGAGACAGTATACGTGCACACAGAGGCTCCACTTAGTCAATGCGGCATTATTGATCACTTGTCACTGGAAGGAAGGAACATGGCAAGGAAATCAATTACATGTATGCAGTGTATAATCAAATTTCTGGAGAAAACCGCTTGGCTAAGGGGAAATGTTCAACTGACACATAAGCTCTACATAGCCATATTGAACTCTATTCATGTGGACTCAGAGTGTGGGATGGAGAGAGAGGAGAGAGCACTCCAGCAGTGCAGGTAACGATCTGAGGTATAATAGGGGATACATAATTTAATATCTCTATTTATTCATTTAAGACCGGGGAGTGGGGAGATCATTATCTATTGATAGCTAATAGATAAGATGGGTTTGATTACTTGGAGGCAATAAGGTGCATCTGCCAGAGTTTATCGCTAGCTTACTGCTCTCTGAAATGGTCAAAAATAATTTTTTTTTTTAAAAAGACTCAGGCCTTCCCCTTGGATCAGGCTACTTGATGTGCTGCAGCATATCTAAAATGTTTGGTTATTGTCACCTCTGAGGTTTTAGCTGTTTTACTTTTAATGTTTGGCCACACTGCTAGTGTGTGAGAATGAGTGGGTGGAGGAAGTAATTTGTTTTGCTCTTCAAAGAAGCAAAATTGCAGTAAATATCATTTCTATCATTTTTTCAAAGATTTTTCACAAAATAAAAGCCCAGGTTTTTATTATGTTTTACAGTCAGAGGAAAAATAACATTTCATGGTCATTTCACTAAAAGTCGCCAGGGGAAAAGTGTGTGCCTGATATCATCTGCCAGGAACACTTCAAAAGCATGGGTGGATTATGGGATTATGGGCTCCTGGGCAAAGATATGCAAAGGGCCCCACCACCTACATAGGAGCAAGAACTTTGGGGTGGTTTTGCATTTCTTTGTAGTCATTATGCATCTTTTTGAGGTTATTTGTCTCATTGTGGCTGTTTTATGTTGTGTTTTTGTGTTCCCTTGTGGTTGTTTTGTGATTTTTTTGGGGTCTCTGATGTAAATCGTTTTTTGGTCATTTTGTGTTCCCTTGTAGTTTTTTGTGATTTTTTTGGGGTCTCTGATGTAAATTTGTGTTTTATTGGGGTAACTTGTGTCTGAGGTAATTTTATTTCTATTTTTGGTCATTTTGTGTCTCCTTGTGGGCCTTTTTGTGATTTTTGGGTCTCTTTGAAGTCTTTTAGTTGTTTTGTGTCTCGTGTTAATTTTGTGTCGCTTTGTAGTTGTGTTTAGTGTTCTTTTAGTTGTTTTGTGTCTCGTGTTAATTTTGTGTCTCTTTGTAGTTGTGTTTAGTGTTCTTTGGGTTTTTTTTTTAATGCATTTTTGTGTTTTATGAAGGTAATTTTGTGCCTCTAAATGTAATTTTATGTTTTCTTTTTGGTAATTTGTGTCTCTCTATGGTTGGTTTGTGTCTTTTGGTAATTGGTTGGGTTTCTTTGATATAATTTTGTGTTTTACTGAGTAACAATGTGTCTCTTTGCAGTAGGCTAATTTAATGTATTTTTTGGTGGTTTTGACCTCTGTAATTGTTTGGCTATCTTAGAGATAATTTTGTATTGTATAAAGGTAATCTCATATTCTTTTTGGTGGTTTTGGGTCTCTTCCTGGTTGTTTTACCCATTTAAGTAGTTATGTTGTGTCTCTTTGTGGTTCCTTTGCATCTCCCGGGTTTGCCTAACTAGGATAGCTTGTTACAGTATGTATTTATTTGAGTAACTTATTATTATTTTTTATTTCTATTGATTGTTTATGTATGGGTAAGAGTGTGTTGGTACTGCAGCCCAATGTTACGATATCTCAGAATCAACTCCCTTTGCATCCACACTTCCCATCCTCTCACTGCCACAGCTTCAAGTCACACACCTCGAAATAAAACGAGCTGGTTTCCTATAGATGGAATATCATCTAGGTTCATATAGTCTTGGTTTCCACCTCTAGGATGTGGCGCAGCCCGCGTGCACCCCTCCGCTCCTCCTTATGTAGTATACAGCGGGACACTCCGCAGTTGGCTTATCCCGTTCCTTCCCGTTGCCTTTTACGCGCACGACGTCTGCAGCACACAGTGATTCACAGAGCCAGTCTCTGCGAGCTTTTGGATGAAGGCAGGACTCTTTCCACATTGTTCCGATGGCGAATCAGCGCTGGTTCTGTGCCGGTAATCGTTTGTAGAGGAAGACATTCACGTTTTTTTTCTGCCTCTCTTCTTCGACTCATTTTACACAAAATGTGGGACGCGCGTTTTGTGCGCGGAGTCCGCGGAGTGCTCTCTTCAGTCGTGGCCGCTTGACTAAAGGGGGATCCCGGCTCCCTTTTCATCCTCTGCTCCCTTAGGAACAAGAGGAGTTTGCATGCAAAAGGTGGTTTATCCCGGCAAGGTGAGAGAGACTATTTTTCTCTGACATTTTGTTTTATTTTGACACTTTAAGTCTTGTGTTGCGAGTGCATTTTGTTTGGACTGATTTACATAAAAGGTGTTGTACTATATGAAAAACCCTCCTGAGCACAAAATACGTTGTAGCGTAACAAGTCTGCAATGCTTTCTGATTTTATAGGACTGCAGAACAAGTCAAGACATATAGATTACTAATGTGACGCCGCCTTATTTCCCTGCCAATACACATTTACTCATTGTATCTTATTTGCATTTAAATTTGGCTGTTTTGTGGCCAGTATTTGGTACAAAATATCAGGCAGTGTCAAATGTAACTAAAACTGTTGCATTCAAGAACATCCGCTCATCTCAATTCTGTGTAAAATGCTCTGTTCCTGTTTTTTTTAAAAAAATGATAATCTGCCTCAATAAATGATTAAAGACTAATATTAACAACTTTTTAAAATATCATTTTGAGGACTCATTCAAGTGCAAAGGGCTTTTTAATCATTCTGTTGAAATTAAAAATTCCACACAGTGCCTTTTTGTGTGTCCAAGGGGTGATATTTCTCATACAATATGATTATAATGACCTAAAGTGGCAAGAAAAAGATTTTTGAAAATGACAAGTTAAATACGGCCCCAGAAATTGCTGTCACGCACACCTCCTCCATTCAAATAGTAAGAGCACATGAGTGAATCTCAAGATTTGTTTCAGTTCATTTGCTTCCTGACCTACCACTGAGTCCCATTTCTGACCGAAGAGGCTGCATAGTGCTCCAGCAGGAGTTCATTGCCTCACTACAGCCACAACAGTGCTGGAGAGGAGTGCAAAGCAAAGCAGCCATATTGACTGTTAAAACAAAATCATTGATTCTGCCTAACACCTTCTTTGAAATGTGATAAAAGGGATCAATAGCACAGTGCAGCTGTTACTATTTTTGACTGGCAATTCAAAGTAACAGGTGACTGTCTTCGAGCTTGAAAGGAGCTGATTTACTTATTTATTTTGGTCTTATGATGTACTCAATGCAGCATAAGAACAAAGTTAGTTTTGTGATACATCCAATTTTTGCTGCTGGTGTTAGTTAACTTATTTGTCATCAGTCACTGAGTCATCTCACAAACTGTTTCTTTTGTTTTCTCAGCCATGGAGGGACTTGCCTAAAGAGGATCCAACATAATCAAAACATTTTAGACATTTTTCCCCCCTTTTTTTGCGTCATCGTAACATCTTCCCCAAAAAGTCATCCTTCCCACCATGGCTGAAAAGCTTGGACCAGCAGGGCTCAAGCCCACCAACATCCGAACCGCTCCCTCCCTGCCCCCTGAGCCCATCGACATCATCCGCACCAAAGCCCGCTCCCGTAGAGTCCGCCTTAATGTCGGGGGTCTGAACCACGAGGTCCTGTGGCGGACTCTGGACCGGCTACCCAGGACCCGGCTCGGCAAGCTTCGAGACTGCAACACCCACGAGTCCCTGATGGAAGTGTGCGATGACTACAGCCTGAACGAAAATGAGTACTTCTTCGATCGCCACCCGGGGGCCTTTACCTCCATTCTGAACTTTTACCGCACAGGCAAATTACACATGATGGAGGAGATGTGTGCCCTTTCATTCGGCCAGGAGTTAGACTACTGGGGGATTGACGAGATCTACCTGGAGTCCTGCTGCCAGGCGCGCTACCACCAGAAAAAAGAGCAGATGAATGAGGAGCTGCGGAGGGAAGCAGAGACAATGAGGGAGAGGGAGGGAGAGGGAGAGTTTGATAACACCTGCTGCCCAGACAAGAGGAAGAAGCTGTGGGATCTCCTGGAGAAGCCCAGCTCCTCGGTGGCTGCCAAGGTAGGGAACCGTAACTGGATGTGTGATCACACCTCCTCCATCTCACATATCCCGATCGCATTCAAAGCCGAACACTCTGCCTTAATCATAACACATTACAAGCACACTTATTAAAGGCCCTACTCCCACCTGTAAAAAAATAACCATGAGTTCATCAATTTGAATCTTAAACAGGCATGCACTGTACTCTCATCAGGTGTTTTCTTGTGCCATCTGTCCGCTTCCCATCTTCGTAAGTAGCAACAGTTGTTAGGGATGGATTAAATAAAGAGAAATCTGCAGTTAACAATGTGTGTGGATGTTAAGGCAGAACAGAAGATGAGGAGTGGAGGTGTGACATGCGCACAAACATCACAGGAAAGCAAGATTTATAGTTCTAGATGAATTAGTAGTGGAATCACTGCAGGAGCTTGATTTAGACTCCGTTTGCTTTGACAAAATAATTGGTGGGTGCGTCAGCTGCTGGTGTTGCTTTCTTTGCAGGGATAAAGTGTGTCAGTGTAGACTAGATCTGTCAGGGACTTGTGACACAGTTGGGTCTCTGACGCATCACTCTTTCTCACTGATTGGATGAGTCAGAGAAGAGAGGATGATGTCAAAAATTTGTTGAAGGTGCATCGCTACACTGTAAAATCTGACAAGGTGTTTTTATGTGAAAAAAATCTAGGAAACTGAGTGTCTTGAAAATTGTAAGTAGATATTGTTTAATCTTAATTTATGTCCACTTTTTAGCTAATTGTTAAGTTAACTTGAAATTTAGTTATATAGTTACATCATTTTGTAAAGTTGCAACTCAAAAGTTACATGTTTAATTCAATCAGTCCTCTTAAGTTTAAGCAACTTCAGTACACCAATGGTGGTATATATCTGTGTTCTGCCGTGTGTATACTAGTCAGTCCTACTTGTATTGTTACATGTTAAGAAAAACAAAATATGCAAATCTCCCAACTTCAGTATTGGCAAAATCCTCTTTGTCATGATGAAGTTAAGTCAGACCAACTTGGTTTACTGAAGTTACCACTTAGAAAGAACAAGGTAATTTCACTTGTCATTTTTGAGCTGCAACAACTTCACAACAATTAAATACATCTGAATTTGAAGTGAATTTAACAAGCAGATATAAATTGAACATGGATTAAGATTTTTACTTATATTTACTTTCCTTTTCAAGGCAACCGGTCCATGATTATTTTAAGTAAGATCAACTTGTCAGATTTTACAGTCTAAATGCTATTGACCTTACACTAGATTTACTTCGAGCACATTTTGAGGATTCGATGTGGTAGTCATCAGTGCTTCTCCTTTCCCACGTACCACATGTTTAGAAACTGTTGCATCGGTCACGTGCAGTTTTCATTCGTGCATGATAAATCTCACAGAAATTAAATGACTCTGTAGCAGTGTCCCTGGTAACATGATGACATCTCTTTCAACTCCTCCTCCTTGTCCCATCCCTGCTGTGACTCGGCCCTCAATTAGGTAGGTCAACCTTGACGAAATCCAATCACTGGTAATTTACCTTTGGTCTCCAGTATCCTGATCTCATCATCGTGGCTGTGCAGGGCAGGACTGGCCTGGGATTATATTCCATGTCAAAGGATCATAAACACAAGGTCCTGCATAGGGTTGTCACGATGCTAGAGTTACTAACTCAATACCGAGACCCAGACAAATACTACAAAGACAAAAAATTAAGAGGCATAAAAAATATTTCTAATAATAAGAACAATATTAACAGTAACATCAATGGCAACAATATTTGTAAGTTGCCTCAAGTAGTGCAAACTCCTCCCCCAGTAAACTTACTGTAAGATATCAATTACAACAATATTTTTAGGTTGTCTGAGATACTGCAAAAAAACCCCCAACAGACACAATGATACACGAATAAGGAATGTGTATTCTGCTACAACCTTGTTTATTTTCTGTGCACTTGGCACCATATTTTCATTGCTGATCAAATAGAGTGGTGGGGTAGGCTGAATGTGTTTATGTCTAGTTGCAGGTCAACTTTTCTTAGTTTCAATCTGGTACTTCAAGAGAAACAAATTGCTTTTCAGACCCAAATAATTGTGTCTGAACACTGCCAATTAACATCACTGATGGGCAGGACTGATAATGCTGGCTGCCTAGATTGCACATTACTTTTAGTTATTTTATTATTAGCCGTTAGCCGCTATCTTAGTGATAGCATAACAGATGACTAATGTCGCTGTTGGCTATTAAAACGGTTATTGTGTGCTACTGGCCAGGTTAACAGAAAAATGTCATCCCTGGGGTACTCTATGAGGAGGCGAAGAAGGCACTTTGGGTATTGCTACTGTTGTAAATGAGTTTGGTATCCAATACAATTTTTTTGTATCAATTTTAAGAATCGATATTTTTGGAAGTTCATGCAGCTCCTGATGTGCTGTGCTGTGTGGTGCATTGTTGATGCCTTCCTCCTTAAGGCAGCAAATGTTTCCCTTTTGGCTTTGACAACCTGGACATTTTGCTAGATTTAATTTCAGACTGCCTGCTAAATTTACAGTGCATCTTTAAATGGCAAAAATATGGTAATAACACTAAGGTGCAGATGCTCTAATAGGGCTGCTGTTTACTCTTGGTTCCTGTGTTATTGCTGCATGCTTGTTTTCCCTGAATCAACTAGTGATTTGTGATTGACAAGGATCCCGCCTCAGCATAATAATTGTATTCAGCCTCCGTGGGGAAACTGTATATCACAAGAATCAATTATAAGGAGGCTGCCAATATCTAATTTAAGGCAAACTCAGGTGACACCAGTTGGGTAATTTGATGCGCTGTTTGATATTTAAAGTGATTTACCTCCTCACTATAACCACTCGTTCTCCAGACACATCCCTGTATTGCTGACCTGTTCACCAGTGTGTGGGGGAAGCCTGCAAAACCTTAAAGGGAAATCCCACCCTAATTCAAATTGACATTTTGCTGAGTGCTCTACGAGGAGGACTTGAACGTGACTTTAATGGCTCAGCTTCGCGATTGCACAAAGGTTATCCACAGCTGAAAGAACATTTGGAAATAGACTGCCGGGGCCTGCTCGACTGTCAGATGGCAGCTCCCCGAGGTCAGGGAAGCCTTTTATGGGGCACGCACTGTGCAGTGAGAACCCTTGAAAGCCCTTGACCAAGCAAATGCCATTACTAGGCTTGTACACAGCCGTGTGCTTTTATACAAAGCAACCTGAGCCCTTTGTCAAATACAGTCACACAGAGTCTTCTGGCATATTCTCTCTGCCTCTTTCTCCCTCTCTGTTCCGCTGCTTTAATCAGATATTAGAGCCCATTGTGCCGCTCTGTGGCACCTATGGCCCTCTCTGCCCTTAAATAAAGGTTAAGCATGAGAGGGCTGACCTTTTCAGCAGGGTCAATCAAGCTGGGATTACATTCATCAGCAGTAACAGCAGTGCATGCTTCAGGAGTAAGGGCAAGCCGTTGCAGATTGGAAAAGATTGAAACTAACCAGACATTGCGTCAGGAGAAACTGGAGGAAGAAGCAGGGAGGTGAGAGTTGAGAGAGAAAAGCTACAAGTGAAGGAGGAGAGGTGGCGGAAGAGATAGTGATAGAGGAAAGCCCAGAGAGAGCGAGAGAGAGTGATGTAATAGATGCAGTCATGTAAGTTATGCCTCAGAATGCTGTGTTGAATCTTTGCAAACCTTTCCCAATGAATAATGAATGAAATGTTCAAAACAAAAAGGACACTGGCTAATGCAATGGCTTCACTGTGTTACTGTGTGACTTTTGGTTGAGTGACCCCAACATGTGAGGGGGGGGGGGACTTAGTTTGTGTCCAGTTCTATCTGCTGCTTGGCTTGTCACAGGTGTCCAGGGGGAAAAGTGAGAAGCTCATGTCACAACAAGCAAGCCCCTGTGCTGTATGTGTACAGCTGCGGGAGCTTGCACCTGAAACACCCTTAGTTGAATTTCCATCATGTTGTGTTTTGTAAACTTTATTGAAAAGAGAATAACAAAAATAGTCTTTCTTAACAGGACAGTTCTACCCAAAATCAAAAATACATTTTTGTCTCTTACCTGTAGTGCTGTTTAATAATGAAGATGGTTTTGGTGCTACTTGCAATGTTGGAGAAATCCATCGTAGAGATGTCTGCCTTCTCTCCAGTATAATGGAAATAGATGACGCTCATCTTTTGGTGCTCAAAATACAGATTTTCATAACTCAACTGCAGTGTCTCTTTTCAGAAATCATGACCTAGTTACTCAAGATAATCTGAAGACCTCGTTGTTTCTTTTTACTGAACTACAACTACCAACCATATAACTAGACAGAAGGAAGTGTGCATCTACTCATAGACGAGAGGCTCTTAATTGTGACAGATGTAAACTAGGGATACATGATATTGTTTTTTTTGCCGATATCTGATATGCTGATGTAAAAACAACCCATTTTGCCAGTAACCTATACTGATATTGATATATTCACTTTTTTCCCCCACCTAATTTTAATAATCATCTAGTGTCTTCTGATACATACTCATCATGATGGCCTATCAGCAGTTGGAGACATAGAATTCAATGCTTTTCAGTGTATGTAATATTCATTTAATATTCATTTATTGTTTTCATTTATAAAATGATGATGTTTTGTAGATGTTCACTTTGTCAATTAAAAAAAAATGTTTGTGATATCGGCAGTAATCAGCAAGTTAGCCAATCCCGATATTTCATTTTAAAGCCAATATATTCTGATAACAGTGATGTGCTGATATTATCATGCATCCCTAATGTAAACATTAATGCTGTCCTCTTTGGCTAAGCTGTAATGTTAGCTAGCTCAGTGGTGCTAGGTGAGCTAGCATTGGATGCGTGCTTCTTTGTGAGAGGTGATACAGTTGGCGGGGGTAGTTCGGTAGAAAGAAAATATTACTCAGTTAAACTGCCTACAACTAGGTCATCAATACTGGAAAGAGGTGTTGCTGTTCAGTTTTTTAAATTTATTTTTTTGGCCCTTTGAGCACCATAAGCCAAGTGCCATCTAGTTCCATTTTATTGTCGAGAAGGCAGACATTTCCAATGCCAATATCTCTTACACTAAAAGTATACATTTTTTATTTTTGGGTGAACTGTCCCTTTAAGTGCTACACATCTGTTCTGTTTCTCCACAGCTTATAGCCACTGGTAAAATACTGCCATGTGCTCCTAAATTATATAAGATTAGAGTGGCACTCATGTTTTTGAAAAAAAAAAAAAAAGAAAAACATCAGCTGGATGTTGCTGTTGCTTCCTTACTGCAGGCTATAATTTCTATTAATCCAGTAGAACGTGTCATCCTTGATATTGAGCCAGAAGGATTTGTGCAGCCTTGACCCTCTTTTGTTTACAATGAGTCACGGGTCTAGTTGTACAGCAAATACACTTAGCACAAGCTCATAAAAGGCAGCCATATCCAAATTGCTGGAGTGCTGTAAGGAGTGTGAATTACAGTGACTTTTGCTTTTATATTTCCATGCGTAGAAATGTATTACCATCACCAGCCATCACTCCTGCAAATGTCTTGGTGCATATACTGTAACTTGTATGTAAATGTAACCTGCCTCTTTCTTTTCTCAGCGTGACAGGAAATTAGATGCATTTTTCTTTGTATTCACACAAGCACAACAATATGCAGTCTGTGAGTAATAAATATCAGGAACTGACCAACCGTTTGCCACACAATTAGTGATTTAGTGCGAGCTTCAACATTAACATATGAGTCAGTCTGTGTTCCTGGCATCATAAATTACTGCTATTAGGGGTTACATGGATGCCTACAGTGCTCTGATTTAATATATGTGAAGCGTAGTTTGCAAGAGCAGCATCTTTTTGTTTTGATTTGTGTTCACGCAAAGCTTCTAGATAAGAAAACATCCGTCCTATTTAGGTTTTCTTCATTTTAGAGTCTGGGCAGCCGGGGAAAATAATGGCCGGGGATTCAAAGCATTTTAAAGAGATCAATGTTTCTACTTGCCAGACATTTCAAGTTGCCTTTTCTACCCCCCCCCACCCACCTTCCTACATCAGCCATGTCCAGCCTTGTGCTTGCTCTTAATGTGGATGTGCACCATTACTCTCCCCTTTATCTAATAATCTAGTCTAGCTAGTGGGAATGCTGAGCAATGGGCCTGCATGGGTGCAGACTTTGTGCTGTTTGGTCCTCCCACGCTTGGAAGCAGCCGAAGTCAGTCCACCGCAGACGCTGCTGATGATGATGACACAATGTGGGGAAGCTGTAGCATGATAAGTTACTGTAACTGACACCTTAAAATGGCAGTCTTTCTCATATTAATTTGTCTTTATACAGTGTAGCCACAAATGCACAATTTTGTTTTGTTGATTAATTTATAGAATCAGTAGAAGTGCAGATATTAAGCCTTTTTTCTTTCAGATACCTTTGACAAGTATTTAAACCTTTGAACCCTGGGCACATTGGTTTGATTTCTTTCAAAAACATCGGTAATAAAGAAACAAGCAACTTAGATAAAAAAAATTTCCCACAAAGTGAAAAAAAAAGGTAGATTTAGAAAATTATTTTTAAAAAACTAGAAAAAATGTCTTGGAAAGAACTATTTACAAATATCATAATACCATATTTAAAATTATATTACAGAATTATTATAAATTTTAAGCACTTCTTTCCGGTTATGAAGTTGTTTTTTTTTAAAAACTATTTCTCTTTTTTC
Source organism: Plectropomus leopardus (assembly GCF_008729295.1). Lineage (NCBI taxonomy): Eukaryota > Metazoa > Chordata > Actinopteri > Perciformes > Serranidae > Plectropomus > Plectropomus leopardus. The sequence goes on from NC_056483.1 coordinate 12,035,091, forward strand.
TTTATTTTTAAAAATTTAAATGTGGGATAATTTTTGTGTACTTTTTTTTTTTTTTACTGATTTTGTGGTCATTTTTGAGTGAATACTTTTTCCTTTTTTTTTTATTCGTGTCATGTTTTTGAAAAAAAAAAAAAAAAGAAGCTGATTTGCTCAGGTTTTAAAGGGTTAATGCTTTAAGTGTGACGGGAGCAAATTCATGGAGCACACAGTTGCCTGTTGTTTCACATCACTGCAGACAGCCTCTAACTCTCCATCCGTCTGTTTCCTCCCAGGCTTTTATAGCACTGAGGCAAGCATTTGGCCTTTGTGTGTGTGTTTGTTTGTGTGTGTGTTTGTGTGTGTGTGTGTTTGTATATTGATGTAGTTGCTGATAGTAGGAGAGTCAAATATGAAGGGGAGGTGGGGATAAGGAAAGTGAACGAGAGGCTGCTTGTCAGCTTTAAGTCAAATGTTCTGTATCGGTGCCCTCAGGTCAAATTGAGGCAGCCGGTCCACTTTTTTCATAATCATGCTTTCATCTGCATGGATTGCGGTCAATTTTCAGAGGGTTACGTCAATAGGCATTGGCATGTTATGGAAGAAATGTTCTCAGCTTGTTGCTTTTTGCTTGTTTTGAAAAGAGTCGTCCCGCTGGATATCGATATTGAAATCAGATTCGCTGTTTGTAGGTCAGAACCTGTCTCAGCGTTTAACTCAATATGATGCCTCTGTGCAAGATGCAGAGCAGCTGATCATGACTCAATACTTATTATTGAACTACATAATCTCATTTTCCAAGTTATAAAGATGCATCACTTGAGAGGAGTTTACCATTTAGGCAAAGCACACCTTCTCCTCTCCTGTAGCCTCCTGGTTACATAAGCTGTCCACCAAGCCTCTAATCAGTACAGCCTAGCATTTAGGCACCAGCACCTAAATCCTCTTTACCCCACAATCATAATCAGATAAGACAGAACCTCCTAGATTATAGGTGGCATGAGTTCTTATAGCCTGCATGGACAGAGGGAGCAGCATTTATCATTTGCATGTTCCTGGACATTCTTTAACCCTTTAAAACCTGGAATGACATCATATTTGTTGAGCTGCGTTCAAACACATTTCACAGAAATTGGTTTGATTTCTTTCAAAAAACAAGGACGAGAGCAAAAATCTTTAGAAAATTATCAAATAACTAGAGAAAAATGTAAACAAACACATTTAATTATTAAAAGTATATATTAAGGATAAAGAATTTTCATTTTATAGATATGTGTATAATTATTATTATTTGTTATTTAATTATAGAATAAAAAAAAAACACTTTTAAAGTTTTTTTTTCTCCATTTTTACTTCTTGTAGCTTTTTCTAATTTCCTGCTAATTTTTGGGCCATTTCTTGTTTAGTTGCTTGGTTTTAAAGGGTGCATGAAAATTATACTAATAATTAGTAAACCAGAAATGGTTAATATACAATATTGTGTTTGATAGAATAGAGAAAGCCTACAAAGTTCACACCAGTGTCTGTTTCATACCATATGCACTTACAATGTTTCATTTGTTTAAAGCATGTGTAATCATGCCATCTATTGTTTTCATGAAAAGTGGCTGATTTGTTGTATACACAGTGAATACTCACTAGTTTGTTCTACTATTTACTCACTGTAAACACGACTTTCCTCATATGGACAACAAACTGCAGGAGTGCTGTAAGCAGTTGTTAGAGAACTTTCCACTCTCCGCAGTTTAGTTGGTGCTGTTTGAATTCAAAGTTATGTTACTAAGCAGCAAATATCAACTTTCATAACAGTGTTACACATTAATTGTGATATCTGTTGACTGTGAAACACTACAATCACTTTAAATCTACAAAGTTATGTGTTGTAATTTTACACTCATACTGTTGGTGTTTTTAATTTCTTAAAAAAGTTCTTCTGTCGATGGAGCACTGTATGTAGGGTTTCCCATATATTCATTTATTTTTGGCAGCCTGCCACAATGAAAACATCTGCTGCCACAGATTGGTTTTTGAGTTTGCCGATTATTAGGAGCTCTATTTAAATGTATATACAGTTTGGTGATTGCACCACAATGTCTGAGCGTAGTGCGTCCTCTGGGCACATACAGTGCAGCAGAACCCTAGAAGCAGTGAAAGCGAAACTTAACAGTTTAATATGCTGTGTCTACTCCATCGATCTGATCAGCTTTGACAGGATAACACATCAGTTATTCATCCTACGACTCACACTGCTGCTGAGAGAATCAAGAATTCAAGATAAGTTATGCCTGTGGTGCGTTCATGGTCCTGCAAAAATGTCCAAACATGCAGAGGGGACACAGAATGATAAAAAAAGGACAACATAGGATAACATAGGATAACAAACAAACAAAAAAAACAACAACAGGAACTCTTAATTGTGATATCTGTTGACTATGAAACAGTTAATTCGCTTTATAATCTATAAAGTTGTGTCTTGTAGCTTAGTTTTACCCTCACAACGTGGGTGCATTTGAATTCTGAGAGAGTTGATGGACCACTATATATACATAAATAAAAATGTATTTTGCAAATGGTACACAAGGGGAGCATTAAACAGCAGTTTGTCATAAAAGCAAGTTTTAAATTTAAATGCTCTGAAAATGCTTGTGTCAGATTATGTCTCACTGTAAAGAGGCAGACTGGATTCATTTGGCTTTTACAGCAGAGGTTTCCCAAGGTCATGTTTAAAATGAAGCAGAGGTTAGGACTCTGCAGCCCTTTATTGATTGAACTAAAGCATTGTATCTGTGAGTTTCACCCGCAGGGTTGAAAGGGAGCATTTGAAGTGAGGCAAAGGAAGTTGTTGGAGACGAAGTGAGATAAAGCCATCAATGTTGCTGACCCTTAAAATTGATCTGTTTAAACCATGCTGCTGTACGTTTTTTAATAATTCGACAAATGGTTGTGTATTAAAGTGTGCAATAATTGCAAAACACACATCCATCCTCTTGTCTGTTTTTGCGTTGCTTTGCATAAATAACACACTGCTGCTTTACTCCATTTTCTTGATTACCAGTGGGAACTTGCATGCAGAGGAATTACTGTCTCAATGAAGCTTAGCGGCAAGGGTATCCCAACAGAGCCCACTGGCCTGTCTGAAGGCTTAATGCACTTCACCATGCATGTAGTGATTCATGAATGAATACATCATTAGGTGAAACTCATGACTAATATACAGTATGTTATTGGCACACTTTAAGGAATAGAGAAGGGGGAGAACAACAGGCAAAACTGCATTCAGTGTAACTTGAGGGGAGCAAGAAAAGCTCACTACTATACAGTACAACTCTAGTATAAACAACATGGCCAATACAAGCCAAGGCTAATGAGTGGCCAGATGGTGGGAGAAGCCTGATGGCTGGAACCTCATTAGTAATTCTACTGTCATCCCCAGAATACACCCTCACATTTCCTAAGTGGACAAATCTGTTATGACTAAGGCTGCAGCTAAGGATTATTTTCTTAATCAGTTAATCTGTCAGTTATTTTTCAAGTAATCATGTAGTGTATAACATTTCCCAGAGTCCAAGGTGAGATCTTCAAATTGCTTGTTTGGTCCAGTCAAAACCCAAAAATATATAAGTATGAGATGGCCAAAAAAGTGTTTTTGCTGAACAAAATGATGTCACAGTGAAGTTGACCTTTTACCTTTCGGATATAGAATCCTAATTTTGGAATAATTAGCATTTGAATTCCTGAGTAATGGCAAAAAACATGTCTTGCGTGGTCACAGTGACCTTGACCTTTGACCACCAAAATCTACAGTTTATTGTTGAGTCAGGTGGACATTTGTGCAAAACTGGAAAAAAAGGTGTTCTTTAGATATATTTAAAATAATGCGACAGATTCAAGATCACAGTGACTTTGGCCTTTCACCATCATATTCTAGTAAGTTTATCCTTGACTCAAAGTTGGCATTTGTGCCAGATTTGAAGAAATTCCCTTAAGGTGTTCGTGATTTGCAAGAATGAGAGCGATGCAAGGTGACACTGACCAACTTTGACCACCAAATTGTAATCAATTAATGGTCAAATTTGAAGAAATTCCCTCAAGGTGTTTTTGAGATATCTCATTTACAAGAATGATATCTATGGATAGACGGACAACTTGCAAATATAACCTCTGTGGGGGTAAATAAATTAATAACAATCAACCAAAGAAATGGCAAAGTAAAAATAAATAGATAAAGAAATTACCTGACGAATTCTAATAATAAGAATAAGAGTAATTCTATAAAAATCATTTCAGATATTTAGTTATGATAACTCTAAGAATAGTTCTGGAAAAGTTCCCCTAGTCTTTCATTTAATTTCTAAATTTACTTATTTCTTGCAATTTGTGGGACATCACTTGCCAAGTCGCTCATTGCCTTTTTCCCATGTTTTTGAAAGAAATATTTTATTTGCTCAGGCATCAAAGGTTTAAATGCCAGTGAAAGGAATCTTTATGTAGCCCAGGAAAAGTGATGTCGATCCAGGTTTCAAAGGGTTTAGTCATTTTTATAATTTTTTATACACTTTATATGAGTTGCACACATCATGCCTGTTCAGCCTGCAGAACATCCAGGAAATGTAAACTGGCAAAAAGCCCCAGGTTTGAGCACCATCAAAGCGAGACATAAATCCCAGTGAAGGCTAGGAGTGGCTGTGGCCCAGCAGCGAGCAGCGCTGCCTGGCACTGCCAGCTTGAGTGACACTCCGGGTAAGAGGCTAATGTGTTCCTTCCTCCTCCTGCCTTCCTCATCTCCTCCCCGTCCTCCTGCTCATTACCTCCACTGCCGACTCGTGAGGTTTGCTCGCCCTGTCTTTTGCTGTTTCCTTTGTTCCAGAAGGCATCAGAAATAGGGGGAGAGAAGACGTTGGTTAGAAGAGAGTCATCATTCTAAATGCTACGAACACCGGGTCTCTATTACGTGCTTCAGTGAACCCCCTTCGCACACAAACATATACTATCACTGCCGGTCTTCCATACCTCTGCACATACATACAGTGGCACACACATTATGCCCTCTGAAAGTACAGCACACAAATGGGCTTGCCCATATACACACACACACACACACACACACACACACACACCTCTTTATCTGAAAGCCTTCAAATACTGCTGAGCCAGCTTTCTGAGTGCCACAACATAGTGAGTGCCACGCTGTTGTCTCGCTCATTCTCCCCATGCCGTCTCTCTTTCAATATCCTTCACCTCCTCTTCTCGCAGTGTTTACCACCCCAGCTGCTTTCATAGCCTCCCTTTACATTCACTTTTTTATCACCATCACCCCACAATCCTCCTTTTCCTCTTATAACTCCGACCTCCCAGGCCCTTTCATCTCTCTGCTCTGTTTTCCCTTTCCGCTTCGCATTTCTTACTTTATTTACTCATGGGCTGGGAGCTGAATTGTGACCCTGCACACCGTTCCATCATGGAAGCAGTGATATGAGACTCCATTGGTATTCATTGTGGGTTTTTTACATTTGGCTCTTTATCAATCATGCTTGTGATTCAGTACCTCTGGTCAGAGAAGTACTTCCTCAAGGGTCTCTCCACTTCCTGCGGCCCTGAGGTGCTCTGCTGCTTCTTGATAGGAAAACTGAGCAGCTTTACATGCGATACAAACAATACAGACACCTTGAAAAATGACTGGTGGAGGAGCAAAACCAAGTGATGCTTACAGAGAGTAACCGCTAACAAAAGGGATATCCTCTGGAGTCCTGGCAGTCTCCCCTGACCAAGAAAAACCCTCCAAGGAGCTCTTGAGAGGGAAAAAAAAACAAAAAATGAATGTGTAATCAACTTCATATTACTTGTTTCCTCGTAAATGCTGTGTTTGCGTAGTTTCCATGGTGACCATGGTGTGCCATGGTGACTTATCGACACCCAAGGAGCAATTCATCTCTATACAGGCTGTGTGAGAGGCAGAGCAGCTGGTACCTCAGCCCCCACAACCAAACCCTAATGCAAATGTGAGGGAAACACTTGTGCTGTACACTATCAGTGCAGTTCAGGTCTCACCGACTTCAGCTTGTATGCTTCGTCAGTCACTAGGACAGTTTTCTTTTTTCTGGTGAAGTGTCTTTGGTCATTTCCTATTTGTGTCATTTGCTTTAATAGCTCTTAATGGCACTGAAATTACCAGCTTTTGTGTGGCGGAGATGAGTTCACACTCAGCTCAGTAGTGGCTGTGATATTATGAGCATAAAATGCCTTTAATTTTTATTCATTTTAATCGCACCAACATGGGAAATCTGTGTTCAGAGTTCAAGAAGGGTTTGTCTTTATGTCTTTCTAGCAGCCTAGCTCTCAAGGCCAAAGAGAGGGTCTCCAGAGCATCAGCAGCAGAACAGGGACTTGGTTTTGTCGGATAGAAGACATTAATTAAAAAGCTTTGCTCTAAGAAGTAGCCTCAGAGGACATGTAAGAGAAAAGAGATGGATCACGCAAATCAGTGGGAGGTTGAAAAGGGTTAAAGCCACTTGTTAGGCTCATGGATACTGGGTGACGAAGCTATTGTGATTGAACAAATGCATTTCTTAACATTCCCCCTCACCACCTCCTCTTCTTTAGCTTTTTCTGTCTTTTTCCTATTTTAGCTCTCCTGCTGGACCGCCTCCATTTTCATACGCCATCGTCCCCTCTCTCGCGCTTTGCTTTTCTCTTGTGTCATCATGTTGTTGGCGTCACTGTGGGCTGTGCTGCCAGCTGTTTGCTGTCTTCCTGCACAGCGGGAAGTGACAGAAGGAATTATTATATCTCCTGCACTTTGTTGTGTGTGTGGGCCTCCTGTGTCTTCTGCTGAGCCACAGGAGTTCCTCAGTGCTGACCACAGTAACTCTGCCTCCCTTCAAATACCTTAATGCACCTCAAATTTCAGTTCTCCTATATCTGACATCCATAATGCAAAAGGTTTGTTTTAAATACAATATTCTCATATTCAGCCATGAAAGTTTAAATAGAATATAAAACAGTTTCTGCCCGTAGTAGGATCTACAGTATTTCCACTTATTTTGACTTTCTTTACTTCAGTTTTTTGAGATATGTGCCAGTGCCTTTTGATTAATCCACCACTTTGGCCCAGATGGAAGTAAAGGTGGTTGATTAGCATATATGAATATGATTGATTACTATTAACCCGCTCCCCAGCTCGAAGCTTTAAATATGTGCAGGAGCTTCGAAGCCCCTGAAATGGTATTTGGGACAGCCCTACTTACATGTTAAACTAAAATGATGGACAACATTATGCCTGCTTAACATCAGTATATTAGCATTTTATGCATGTTGTGTGGATCTTGGCATTTAAATGTTAGACAAGCACAAAGCCACTATCATGACACATAGTGTCTTTCTTCCTAACATCACTAGTATTAAAACACAAATATTTATTTCAAGAATTATTTTGACTAAAATAGCTACAAAATACACATTGGTTACACCAAAACTTTTCAAATAATTTAACAATTGGAACTAAATCACAAAATTTAGTACCGTTCCCCAAAGCAGCAGCATCCCCCAAACAGCTATGGTGTTGAATATTAGATCAAAATAAATAGTGTTGTATGTTCTTTTCGTCCTGTTTTCCCTGTGCCATTCAGTATTCACCCGAGCCATTCATAAAATCAGCAAATCAGTCAAACACATCATTTAATGTGCCCTCGACTGGATCTGTCCATCTGTGAGTCTAGTCTGCGAGGTGACAAGAGACATTGATAGAGTCATTTAGTTCCCTGGTGTGATTGTAATCAGCTTACTGCCATTGGAGGGAGAGACCCGGCAGGCCCGAGGTCACACAGGGACGACTACAAGCACTGTGCATGTGACCCATGTCAATGTCAGCAAGGCAAGCAGTTGGCCAAAGGATCAGCATCTAACACACCTGAAAGGTCACACTGCCTTCTGCTTGTTTCTGGTGTGTGCAGATGTGGTCTTCTGTCTCAAACGTGTGTGTGTGTGTGTGTGTGTGTGTGTGTGTGTGTGTGTGTGTCTTCAAAGTTAAAAAAAAAAAGAAAAAATGGCCACTATGGACCTTTGCTGAAGTGTTGTCGAACAAATCACAGCACACATTGTGTTTTTATGATGCTGCCGGCTAAAGGAGGATCTGTCCTTCATTACTGCAGGATCAGGGAAGATTTTGGTCTGTTGGGTGTTGACATTTGGTTGAAGCCTTGCCAATCGATAGGATGACTCTCAGGTATTGACCGCTGCGTTGAAAGGCCCAACTGTCTCCTTGTATTTCAGAGTACAAGGCTGTGTAGCATGTACAATACAGGTGTCAGCCAAACAACACCACTGTCCAAGCACACTTTTACACTGATGCTTGTAAAATGCTTTTTGTGTGTCTGATATTTGCTGTTTCACTCCCTCAGCTGCAGCGGATATTGTTTATTTATGTCTGAATTCCTTATATTTATTTTTCTGAACTTGGTGCTACTTTTACAGCAGCTCAGCGCTTTTCTTTATGTGATTCACCTTCAGTGACTCACTGCTAAGTTGATTCTCTTTATACTCTTCTTTGATTATCCACATCTCTGGTGAGAAATAGGCTTGTTTACCTCTTCTTCTCTGCCCTTCATCTTACCCTAGTGTCCTCTAATCATTCACCCTTGATACCCAATCACTTGTTTCCTCTTATGTTTCCTCTCCTCTGCCTTTCCAGTTGTACTTTCATACAAAACTAATAAATATTTATGAGACTTCTACACCTGTATGTGTTTAGTTTACGATGTATGCAGGTATATGAATCAACCACCAGAAGTCATTTCTCTTGCACTCGGACTTACCGGTGCTGGCCGCTGCTTCTGGCTCTGACCCAACTAAAGATTTTTTTAGAGTATACTTGTTTTGCAATAAATCCCCCTTAAGTAGCATGACAGTATCTAAAGGCCACCTAATCTTAAGCATCCCTAGTTTTTGCCTCCTGTTCAAAGATATTGAATAAGGTGCCTGAAAGTGAATAACAATACTAATGTTGATGGATGACTGTTGATACAAGGCAAAGTAGCACCAGCCCTTGTCACGTTTCCAGTGTTGCTATTCTCGCCTTTTTGAGTGGTCGCTTTTACCCACCGTAAAGTAAGTTGTCTCGCTCCTGGATCACACTAATGCCGCTTTAAAACTGCATTAATGTCGCCATAAAAGTCATCTTATGCCACAGATAGATATCATAAAGCTTAGCATTAAAAATGCTTAACACTTAGAGGCAGATGTAAAGGAAAGCGTACTTCTAAAAATAAGGTGGCCGGTCCCAGCAAATCACAACACAGAGAGGAAACAGCAGTGTGCAATCATGTAGAGAATATAACCTGAAAATCTAGATTTTATCTTCACTGGTTGTATCAGGGAAAAGAGATTAGGAGGTCTCATTTAAACATATAGCTGCATTGTGAATGGGTAAAGGCTAATGCGGATTATAATGCGAAGCATTAAATCGGGTAAGGCAGTGAATCATCCACCCTTGGATGAATGATTCATCTCCTCTGTTATTACTTCAATATGTATTTATTCCCTTTCTTCACATGTCACAGCTGATGAAACCCTGCCCTTTAATTTGAGCTAAAATGTGGAATTTTATAAAGTGACGCACTTCCAGGGTGACCTTTTGGTGGTGTGTGCCTGTGTATGTATGGGTATTTATGTCTCAGAAGGCATATTAATTGAATTTTAAAGTAGGCTCAAGCACACAAGAGCACACACACGGATACCGACCGACTGAGGAATATTCAAACAAGACAGATGAAAGACCAAAAAGATAACATTGCGTCAGTTTCATCTCCATTCCTTAGATAGCAATTTTGCTCACTTGAAAGATCGCTTTCTCTTTCAGGCAGCTGAAGAAGTGCACACATGTATTCATCAAAAGATTAATATTTATCTGCATTCCCCTCGGCATACCAATTTATTTAACATTAAAACTTTTATTTATTTTCTTGTTTTTGTCTCATTCCTACACTTGAGATTGCTCTTATATCTGTGAGTTTACCACCAGATTTAAAGGTTTATACAGCGGATGGATCTCCTCAGAGTTACAGGAATGTGCCTGGAGAAGCAGCACACACTTTGGCAGCGGAGAGTTGCGACAGAGGAATGCTGTTTATGTTTAATAGTTTAAAAGTTTGATAAATATTAATTCAATAATGTTTACCGTTTCGTCGTGTTTAAGAGGGGCGCCGATTTAATCACGACCGTGTGATTTGTCCTGCCGAACACAAGAAAATTCCAAAAATTACTCTTTTCCTAATTCAAAGCCCAAGTCTGTCGTCTTGCGAGGATTAACTCTAGTGTTGAGAGGTATAAATCCAGCCTCCTGTCTGTCTGACAGGGCAGACACACCCCCGACCTGATGTGCTGCTACCCTAATCCCCTTTGACGACACTACAGAGTCTGAGGACAGAAATTAACAGCCCTGTAACATGGTGTCAGCTGCGACGTCCCGTCTGCTCGTCATCGCAACAATCACGCGCTCATGACGATGGCGAATCAATTAGCATTGCTGGCATACATCAGATTAAGGCTGAACAGGGCCAAAGGCGGGCTCATTAAAACGGTTGTCTGTTTAGCTTGTCTAATAGAAGGCCAAGCTGAGGCTTAATGGGGGAAGGTTGACTTGTTGAGGGACACTGTGGATTGCCTGGGGTTCACTGCCTAATCTGGAGCGATTGGCTTCTCTGTTTAAAGGCAAAAATCAGAACGTAAGGAACAGGTGAAGGTGGACATATTTTAAGAAAAAAATTGCTGCTTAAACTAAACTAATTTAAACTATTTTTTATAACAGTGGGTCAGTTGACTATATTAAATGTTAAAGGTGGTGCTTGTTGTGACAAACCTTCAACCTTTGCAGTTTCCCGCAACTCTAAAGGCGCCTTTCCACCAAAAACGTTTGGTATAGTAACTTAGGAACCAAAAGTAACTGCTGAACATAGTGGGGTATTTAGTAAACAAACAAACATACAAACAAACATAAAGACATATTTGAAGATGTGTGGATACATGCATGTTCATTTGTATTTGAGTATGTATGTGGGTGTTTACATACATGTGTGCCATCATTTCTGCCTGTTTTCAGGTGGTTAGCCTACATGCTTGAAGAAACAGACGGTGCAGAAGGGGCTTCCTATTGGTCCCCACAGGGCCAATGTCCTGAAAGATGCATTGTACACAGCCTGCAGATTGCATTAGTGCACACTGCATAGATGTCAGTATAGTGTCTGTGTGTGTGTTTGTGTGTGTGTGCATGACTGTATAGGACTGCAAATGCAGCACACTGTAGCCAGCCATGTAGAACATTGCATGGACAGCATCATGCAAAGCACGTTGCAGTTCAAGTGCTCTGCAGCAGGCATGGAGCTCCATTTACAAGAATACATTAAATACCATCTCAATTGCAAATGTCAAACAAATTTCCCTTTAGTTCTTTGTCCTTTCGATTAAACATGAGCTCTCGTTGAGCCAACGTTTTGCTGAGACAGTTTTTTTTTCCCGATGAACTTGAATAGTATGATAATGAAATCTCCAATCTCATCAGCCGTAGATATCTGCTCTGTGCTCTGACAAAGTACTCATTCGTATCTGGTGGCACCAGCGAAGCGCTATTAGAAAGGAGGAGTTAGTAAGGGAGATGCACTTTGATATGAAATATTGATAGCCAGGACATTTACTTGAATTGCAACAAAGTGCTTGCAGACAGAAACGTGGAGTTTCGGCAAAAGAAAAGAAAAAAAAGAGCAAGGACAGGGAAATACCACAGGCAGAGAGAGAGAGAGAGAGGTGAGCTACAGTGTATCAGAGTAACAGACTGCAGCAGTTAGAGGGATAAAAGCCTATTATGAAGAAGAGCAGTAGACACAGCTTCACTGTAAGGTGCTTTGGTTAAGGTTGTGACTCTGTGACCATAACAGGGAGGTGGCTCCTATCCACAAGAATTTACAAATAGCTTCAGGGCTCCTCTCCTCTCCTCTACTGCTTGCAACGGCAGCCAGACTCCCTCACAGACTGTTTGTTGCTAGGCCACATACAAGACTGAACATGGAAGGGAAAAATACACTACCAAGGTACAATCAATAGTTCCTAAAAAAATTTCTAACTCTATTTATTTGATGTCCGGTTTCGATCCAAGAGCTCCATCAATATTGCTGTCAAATGAAATAATGTTGTATTTGGCGATGTTAGCTGCCCCCCCTCCCTCTGTTGGCCGCTGCAGATTGAGGTAAATGTTTAATGACCATGTGTGTTCAACCCACGCCTTGATGTGTACCACTCTTTGCAAAGCCACTCTTGTTTTGTATAGGAGCACGAGAGAAAGACGGTGCATTTCCCCAACCATGAATGAAGATAGGTGGCAATAAGCCCCCTTATATCTAGCTGCTAGTGAACCTAGTTCCGGTTGACCTATCACATCACATACCAAACACAAGCAGCAAATGAGTCGCATGTTGAGTGGTGAAAACTTTTTGGCGCTGTACATTTCATATGTACTCTACGCCTACTTTTGCCTTCTTTTATTTTCTTCTCTTTGTTTTTTGTTTTATCGTGCTTTCCTCTGCAAATTTGTGCTTTTTTTTTCAAAGCCTGGCCCAGTGATTAGCATCTGCAGAACACCTATGCCAAAAAAAAGAACTTCTGCATGACTTAAAGCAATCTTAGTCGACCTAGGATTTCTGACTGATGATTTGAATCTCTGACTTTTATACCTGAACAGTCCATGGCCTTGTGGCGTTTCTTATATGGAAGTTTACGTTGTGCCTCATATCTCTGTTTATGTTTATATGAGACATAATTGCATTTAGCTGACTAAGCTGACTAAGCTGACAGTGTGACAAGGTGTACGGTACAGTAGTACAAACAGAGCCAAGTCAAGGTGTCAGGTTCAGTTTGGGACTGGGACGCTGAGCTGTCTACACATTAGACAGTGTGTAATCAAAATTTGGTAGTAATGATCCACTGTACTTGCACCCAGTCCAGAACTTTACTGAGCCATAAAATGCTGCAACATCAGTTCTTTAAATCCCCTTTTAATTCCTCTCATTAATTTTTTCGTCTCTCTCCATCCTGCTGCTTTATCTGTTTTTCTCTTCGTTTTCTTCCCTTGATGCCAAACCCTTTTTCCTGGCCTCTATTTGCTTCCACCCACATGGCCACCCACGATCCTCAGCTCCTCTATATCCAGCAGAGAAAACTACCCTGCATTTTACCTCTCCCCTGTGGAGGACACTGTATGTAACCTCTGTCAGCCCAAAGAGTATGTTACATTTGTGCTTAGAGCCGGTGAATATTTCATGCAATTGAAATGCTGCCTGGACTTGTTGTTTTTTAAAAGTTGACCCTGTTTGTGTGCGTGCATCCTCTACCCCCGAGTGAACTCTGAATGACAGAACCCAAAGGCCTGTACAACGAGAGTGCAAGTCATCGCACCACCTAATCTGACGCCACCGCGCAAGATAATTTAGGCAAATTAGCAAGTGAGCTGTGCGTGCAGCGGTACTAATCTGGCATAAACATAGAGTGGGCTATTTAAAGTTCAGTTTCCACTGCGACAAGTCAAATTTAGCGCAGCTACAGAAGTGTATGGATATCAATTTATCTTCCTGATAACTTAATCCCTTCTTTGTGTAGTCATGCAAGAGGCAGAGATGGAGGGGATGGAGTTGGAGGTTGGATGGGTGTGAGTGTGTATTAATAAGCCTGTGGAACTGGCTGGAGCAGAGGGGAAGGAAAATATCACATACTTCTGGTGATATGGGGAGGTGATGGAGAGAGAACGACCGTGGAGGGTTTTGACGATGATGAATGGCAAACTGTGTTTATGCTCCTGGTTAAAACAGAGTGTTTTTTTCTTTCTTTCAAAAATGTTCAGAGAGAATGTGAAACTTGTCTGGGGTTAAAGTTGAAGCAGCTTCAAAGGAGGCAGAGGGAGTGCTCGCCTCAGATAGTGGGGCGTTTAAACACAACGCACTCCCACACAACTGCTTCCAAGAAACTGAACAACCCAGTGAAAGTGATGTTTACTTTATTCCAAAATATATTCTCAGGCTACTGGGATATGATGTGTGAGTGTGGTGTAAACATTTTTCCAAGCCCTATTGCTACTTTCAGTGCAACTGATTAGCATTTAATCTCTTTTTGCTGCAGTTTTCATTTAACTATAATATAATTATGCTTATGCAGGGCCATATCATTGTCGGGTGGAGCGTATTCATGGCAGGACAGGAGAGGTGAGATGAGAAAACAAAATGTAAATGTAAGGATGTATGATGTAAAGTGAGAGAGGCGTGGAGAGAGACATCAGAGGAAGCAGCAGGAAGTGTAGGAGAGAGATGAGAGAAAGGAACGTGATGGTAGGGTGGTGGTGGGGGGGACTAATGTGTCCTTCATGGGGTGAGGCTGGACAGAAATGGCTCAGCGTGGAGCTAAATTGACTCCATTACAGGAGCAGTGCACCGGAAAGCATCAGTGACATCACCCACCCATCCCAGACAAGCAGTTACAACTCTCACAGGGAATGATGGGAGCAGTCGCTCTGCAGGATGCGCCGACCGCTGTGGTTTAGGTGTGCTTACTGCTGCTTTGCATGTTTTACACGTGGCACTGGGGGGAACACAACATTTTCACTTGTGTTGGTGTAGTTTCATCTGTAGAGAAACATGGGGACTACTGAAATGCATGTGGTATGTGTATTGCACTATAGTGTGTGAACACACAAGCTTTTATGTGTGTCTTTTTGACTGAATTTGCTGTAAAACAATGTGCATCAAAAGAAATATCATCTGATGGTATGGGCAGATAATAAGATAATGAGCCACCTCTCCTACATAGGAACAAGACACAAAGACTTTGTGGTTTTCTTTTGTTTTTGTGGTTGTTTTGCATCTCTTTGTAGTTATTGCACATCATTCTGTGGTTTTGTGTCTCTTTGAGTTGCGTCTTTATTTATTTATTTATTGTCTCTTTGTAGTTCCTTTGCATCCCTTTGTGGGCATTTGGACTCTTTTTCTGGTCATTACATTTTACACTAATTTCAGTGACATTTGCAGAGAAAGGCCAGGGTGGTAGTCCAGTAGTGGTCTGCCCATCCTTGGTTACAACAGGTTTGTTACATATAACATGCAGTTGATAATTTGATATTTCTATCATGCAATGTCATTAAGTACTTTCAGTTGAGCAATACAATGATATAAGGACTGCCACTTACTTATTTTCATTATTGACAAATATGCTTTTTATTTAGTTTAATTAATCAATTAATTATTTAGTCTATAATGTGTCAGAAAGCAGTGAAAATATCTTTCGAAATTTCTTAAAGTACAAGCTAACATATTCAAACATCTTATTTTGCCTGGCCAACAGTCCAAAAACACAAAATATACATTTATACATTTTCCTTTCTTTCTGATATCAATGCCTGAACTTGCATGTTGCCTAATACAGAGTAAGTTACTGATCCATAACTATTATTTAAAAAAACAAAAGATCATTAACAGCTATATGCTTGTAACCTTGCATGGATGTGAAGGGATTGCTGTCATTGTTGTATGGCATATTTCAGGTTAAACCCTTTGGTAAACAAATACTTACAAAGAATAAGCACCTTGAAACTTTCGTATATTATCTAGTTTGACATTTTGCTCACGGCTAACCAGAAATCATGTCTACTTCGCTGCTCTAAAACAGTAGTTGCCAGAATGTATTGAAACAATTCTAGTACCTTGTGAAAAATTGTGTCGCCATATCACTTTGTCACCTCATCTGGTCGAGCATCCGGTATATAGCTACTGAATCTTTCTGTATGTAAACCTGTGTTTCAGGGAAAATTTGTGCAGCTTCTGTACAACACATTCAACCGTCTACACCTACACTAAGAGCAGAGTGACTGAATACGAAATGCAGTTAAAATTCTGTGCTAAATCCTACCTGCCTGCCAGGATCAACGACAACACACTGGAATCCTTATCGGCTCGGTTCCAGTGTCGGATTGCTCATGCAGAGGCTTAAGAGAAGGTCATGCTACCACAAGTATGGGAATCACATGCTGTTGTGTCATGTTGCTCTTTTGTCATTCTCTCAGACACTATGTTATATGTTTATGTTCATTAACTAATCCCCAGTATTGATACTGTGACAGATTACGCGGTTTAATTTAATCTCCTGTGTCCCAACTTGTCTCCTAATCTGGATCAATACAGTTTAAATGAGGACGTTCAGTTTACCTGGTTTTAAATGACATTTTTTCCATGCTGCCATTCATTTTTGCTACTTGATGCTTCACACTGTGTTCCAACTGTTGACTCATACCAATGAGGGCTTCCTCTGAGTTCCGACCCTTCAGTGTTATTTTTAGAGGCAGAAAAGACAAGAGGGAAGATGTAACCAAGACAACAGTGGATACTTTCACACTTCACACTGGATCGGGCTGAATGGAAAAGAAAGCATACAATTATGTCTCTTCCTTTACTGCAATACATCTGCCTGATTATAGAGACAGCACATGCACAAGCGGGTGAACACATCCACACAGGAGAAACTGTGGTACAGAGTGTGCAGCATGTAAACACCTTTCAGACGATAACGCCTAGTAAAACAATTCCCCCGGCCTCGTAGCTGCTTGCATATGAAGTTTGTGCCAAACTTATGCGAATCAGCGTTGCCGCGGGCTCTCCCCATTGTCCAAAACAGTCAACCCTGAGTTGCTGGCTTTGCATTAAGGACGAGCAACATGAGCAAGGTAATGAACAATGAACAAGGGCAGCAAAATATGGCATGCACCGGTGAGCGACTGATTAGGGAAGGTTAGAGGAGTAATTATGCAGCTGTATGGAGTAGTTAATTAAAAGGAGCTCTTGGCAGATCAAGCGTGTTAGACATACAGACCACAAGATGGCCAGGACAATGGGAATTGTGCAGCTGTGTTCTTTCTGGCCACTGGCCCAGGCCTTGGTTTGTGCCCACGGCCTCTCCTCCATTTCCCCGATCAATCCCTGGCCCCTCCACTAAGCTGGAGCACCTGCTCTCCGCTCTTACCTGTACTCATTTCCATCTTTTCTTTTTTGAATTTCCTAAGGTAAGAAAAGTAAGCTAGGGAAAGACAAAGGAGGAAGACCCTCTCATGGTTAATGCAACAGAAGTACGTTGTCTACTCGTCTCATCTCTCAGGCCCTTTCCATTATTGATGTCTTTTTCCAGAGGAATTGCACGGCTACTGATTTCCGCCAGCTGGATTTGATCCATGAGTGACAGTCATAGATCAGAGGTCTCCTGAAGAGGGAAAGCTCTGCACAAAAACTCTCCTTCATATCAGAAGGTAGTGCATATCCTGTATGTCATATTACAATTTAGGGACGACCCGATCAGGTTTTTTTCGCACCCTGATCCCGATGCGAGTTACTGAGTGTCTGCCGATACGGAGTCCTGATCCGATACTTGTATTTACCTGGATAATACAGCTGCACAATGCACACTTAAAGTATATTAAAGTTATTACAATCAATCTAGTGTTTATGCTCAATAGTTTAATAACTCTGCAATGCAATACAAGAAATAAATGACTGCAAACAGTACCTTAAGGTTTTTTATTTTTTTATTTTTTTTTTTTACAAAATACAGTAAAAAAAAAAACTTAAATATTTTTAAAAGGCTCTCATCACAATTCCACTTTGTACAGCATCATACTAGTTTACCAAAAATGAACAAAAATATCAATGCCACTTAAAGTGGAGTAGAAGCTTGAGTTAACCATAAAAAAATCATTTTTTAGGTAAATAACAATTGTGTGATGGCAGACTTAAACAAAAGATTTGGCAAGGTGCATTCTTAAAATAATATACAATACAGATCAATTAAAACGTGTTGATCAGGCCGATACCGATCTTGTGAGCCTTCTGTAAAATATTCCCTTGATATTTGATACCTCTTGATAGATCCTAATCCCCATGTTTGTCTCGCTGTCATCTTACGTGGTGGCAAGAGCAACAACAATAGAGATTATGATATGCGTTTTTGTTTTCTGTGGTGAGTACTGTAGTAATTAGTGCATCAGAAGAATACAGAGGAACATTCTGGTCTTAACAATTCACTTAACCCCTATTATCTGCACTGATGTGATCTGCCCCCCTCCCTCCATACTCTCATTAGCAGGGTAATTATCAAACAGAGCCCCAAGACACAGAACTGGAGCACAACATTTGGTAGAGCAGGATCGCTCTGTTATCATACCTCTATTAATTAGACACATACTGACTCAGCATTTGTTTTCTGTAGGATCAGAAACTTCTCGCACTTGTGCCGTCATGTCTCTGTTGCTTTGCTATCAGTGCCCCTGCATCTCCTCATTTGTAATAACACAGTGACCCTGCTGCAAGAGTGATTCCTGTGGCCCCTATCATTGCAGGGCGGCACTCCATCGCCACAATTAAAGCTTTATGTTTCAGGTCGCCAGGTCTCCCGCTGCAGAGGAGGTGAAATGAAAGACACTGCATGTTGAAGGGGGCTCATGGGAAGGCGGGCATTGAGGGAGAAGTGGAAAGAGGGCGGGTGTGCATTGAAAGGGTCGGGGGATTATCTGTCCTTGCATTTATGCTAATAAAGACGTTTCCCACTTTAGTGTTTGACAGAGAGGGGAGGGGGGGTTATATTTCATCAGTGGAAAAAGAAAAAAAGTGGCTGATGAAGGGAAAAGGAAGAAGAGAGAGCAAAGTGAGAGAGCGGGAAGAAAGGAGAAAGAGTGGCAATGAAAGGCAAAGTAAAGGACTGAGGTCTTTGATGTAGACTTGGTTTGACTCTGGTGAGATGCCCACCTTTATTGTTCAGGTGCACTCTGCCCAGATCTGAAACAGGCTGACTCGGACAACTCTTTGGAGTCCTATGCAGCTTATTTCCTTATCAAAGGGCGCTACCTCTTAGAAAAGCGTAACTGTGGGGCTGGCACACTGTCTGCCCTGTCAGTTTATTTAAATGAATCCAGCGTTTATGCAAGCTAGTCAGGAGAACAGGACAGCGTTTCATACATTTCCATTTCTGCATTTGCAACAGAGGACCACCTCACTCAGCTGTAGCTGATTTGTTGAAACTTTTATGTATGCATTTAGAATATTTTTACACACTTTCGAAAGTTAGAATCGTAAAGATTTTCATGAAATAAAATCAGTCTTTTGACACTATAGCTATCAGTTTTTGGTAATATGAAATCAAGGCGTTAACTCTGTAGTTTTCATTGTTTGTGGTGGAGTCCACCACTCCTGTGTTGGATTTGTACAAGTGGTGTAGTGGTAGTCTATGTGGTGGGTGTACTACAAGGTAGATGGATAGGTTACAAAGAAGATGGTCGGTATAGTCTTTTATATATTCTAATAGCTTTTTGACCGGTAGGTGAAGTGAACCATGGGCTCTGAGATAAAAGTCTGGCGTTACAAACTGCCACCACCTGGCACGTATAATACTGCTGCAAAAGGTACCTGTTTTTGTCGGTGTCTGATAATGACATCACTGACAAAGCGACGGTTTTTGACAAGTTGAAACTGAGAGCTGCCTGGCAAAATGCGTGTACCCCTTCACCACAGTACTAGTCATACATAAAAAGATTCACCGGAAACAATGTATACTTGGAATCTATCTTACTGTGTAATTTCATCTTATTGATGCCAGCCTCACACTTTACTTTAGCCATATCAGGGCTGTATTAAGTTCCTGCTAATGCAAACCAAACATTTCCAGCATTAAATCAAATTACAGTCTCTGATGGCCGAGCTGCTCAGGGGCATTTGCTGTCCCCAGAATCATGGGTCTGCACACTGTTACCACCAGTAACCAACTGAATGTGTTGCCAAAATAATCAGGACTGAAATCTTGGATTTTATTGAAGCTGATAAACCTCGCCTTCCTAAGGTCTGTCCCTGTTCTGTATTCACTGGCTGAATAATTATAGGCTTGCATTTTTTGTCAGAGTGTTTTGGCTTGTGTTTGTTTGGTCATCCATTCATAGTTTGAAGCAGAAATGTAAGAAGGAGAAAAATGAACAAACCTGTATGGTCTAAATATATGTATAAGGTGGAAACAGACAAGGCTATCCCTGTGGGCGCTCTGTCCCAGGTTTTATTTTTATGTCTGGACAGCAGGACTGACTTTACTGCACTCTACCTGTCCTATGAATGTGGCAGACTCCCCCTCATTCTTCTGTGATCCCGCCCACACAATAGCAAGCCGACATGGCCGTTGGCAATGTTAGCTTTTCTGCATCCATACGAGTATGTACACACAAAAACAAAACAGGCAAAGAGAAAGAGAGACAGTGAGAGAGAGACAGGGAAATGAACGGCATGAACCATAACCTAGAAGATTAATAAAGGAGAAAGACAAAGGAAAAGAAGAAAAGGAAAAAAGTAAACAGATATGCGGGAGAAAGAAAAGAAAGGAGAAGATGAGATGATAGAATACAGTAGAGACAGCTGAGTCACTTGGCTTCTGTCTGAATAATCAGATATTGTTATTCATGTGGAGCAAGCTGCTCCACACTGCCATGGGCCATGTGCAAAAGCTGAATGACTGTAAAGAAAGCGAATGACAAGCTAATGGACTTCTGTGGGAGTGCGAGGAAGCACTCTGAGGGAAGCTTTGTGGATGTTTACTTAGTGACATTTGCAACATCATCATGGCTCATTATTGGGTTGTTTTTCTTTCGTTCTGTCTTTTTTTGTGTGTAGATCAGTGAGCCTGTCCAAATAACAGAGGAGCAATGTCAGAAAGAGCAAAAGGAGCTATGTGTTTTCTGCTACACTTTATCTGACGGAGTATTAACCTGTTTTCAGTTTGATGGTGTTGGCGGTTTGAAAAGCAATCTCTCTTAGATTATTCCCATCTCTTCTATTTACTTCAGAGTACAATAACTCTATATTACATGACCTGACCAAAGCTGGAGCACACACATACACACAGAGACCTACACAGAGATCTACACAGATATGGCCCACACCCACACCTCTATGTAGAAATACATGAAAGCTCCCACATTGTGCTGCAGAGAAGTGATATATTTAAACAGATCATATAACTGTACTCTATGCATAAATGCACATGCCCCTATTACCATCCTCTTTTATGTTCATACACCAAGGTGAACACACGTGCACACACACACACACACACACACACACACACACACACACATATGTTCCCTCACCTCATCAAGCATCATAATAACCTGACATTTCATACAAAACCCCCAGGAAGGGCACAACCAGGAGCTGTGAACCGTGTGTGAAGCTACTGTAATATCTCTCAATTTCTCATCCAATACAAAGTCCAATCTGTACACCGTTTTTCTCTCTCGCTCTCACCCCACCTCTCCGTGTTGTTAGCCCATGTAATGTACCACTTAAAACACATTGAGACCACCATCCTCATGTTTTTACCAAAGAATGAGACAGCATCATATCCTCTTTTCCAAGTCCCACAGTGCTGCAGACCATCAATTATGAACAAAGGCAGGGGTTTGATGTAATACCGAACAGCTGGATATGATACAGTGGAGAGGAGAGTTGGCAAATTTGTTATTCTTTGTGTAGTGTGGATGAATGGCTTTTCCCCAGACTCCTCTGAATTTCTTGCTTCACCTCGTTCAGGTAGAGGAGGATTATACCAAATATTAGAATTTGCCTGTAAGAATCCACAGTATTGCATGTACATAGCCTGTGTTGAACGATTTATTTCAAAAATCAGTTATTACTTGTTACTCACTGTTAATTTAGACCTACATTAGCTTAACCATTTAACACCTCAATCAACATCAGTTTTCTTCTGTTTTGTTTAGCCCCCTTTCACAAGCATCTAAACCTACGAAACCTGAGGCAAATGGTTTGAGTTATTTTGAAAATAAAGTTAAAAAAAAAAAGGCAATGAGCAACTTTGCAAAAAATATCATGCAATTTGCAAATGAAATGGTAAAAGTTTACAAGAAAATGATTTTGAAAATTAGCTGCTGGAAGTGGTATGATATAAAACATTCCAGAAAATTATTTTTTTCTTATCATTATCTAATTAAAACTATGGTACAGAAAAAAACACTTTTGTAAGGTAAATTTCTTGTTTGTTTTTGTTTCTTCTTTTTTTTGTTACTTATTTTCAGGTAATTTTCTTGTAACCTTTTATAAATTTCTTCCTAATTTTTGGCCATTTGGCAATTTTTGAATTAGAAAATGGTTGGGGGGCCACCCGGTGCCCTATTGGGGCCAGATTTGGTTTGTGGGTTGCAAGTATTACTGCGTTACTGCCTTTACTCTTAGTTAACACTGGCTTGAGCTCAGATACAGCTTTAGCTGCTTTGAGGATAAAGGAGTTAATTATGCTTAATTACATAAAAACATACATTCATTTAGTAAAATTAGATTAGAAAACGCTTCCATTTTCACTTTCATCTTAGAATTCAAAGGTGCTGCAAGTTATAAGGTGTTGGGTCTTTACGCCCGATTATGTCTTGCTTAGTTTTAGACTTGCAGTATTTCAAAACAACCCTTACTTTGGTGTGGATTTTTGTTTGTTTCTTGCCACAGGGCATAACATCATTAATACTAAGATACACTGTGTATCCCCTGAGACCTCTCACAACTCAGTGAATCGCAGCAAAATGAAGTACAGCCTGTCTCTTTGCTGTAATAGTTTTATGTTGCAGCCCTCCCCGGGAAAGCCAGGTGCATGCGATAAGTGATTTGTTATCGTCATTAAGCTCAACTATTTACCTGTGTTTGTAGATCAAATGCAGTCATCAGTGGAGGCTGAAAATTGTAGCAGAGAATCAGCAAATGAGTTCATATAAATTCTGTCACACATGTTATGCAGTTGTCTAATCCGTGAAGAAAGGCCTGTGTAGTAAAAGGTCGTGCAGAGTCTAAGCAGGCTCCTATAGCTGGTATTAATTTAATATCCAACTATAGAGGGAGGATGGGGGAAACGTTGCAGTATGAAGACCGCTCTATCCCATATTTTCCTCCTCACAGAAACCATTATTCTGTTTCATTTGTCACATGAGGCGTGCAGGACAGCCCTGTGATTAATGGGGGCTTTATGTGGGTGTGCACATCTCCTTCATTTTCCCCTTACATTCCTGCCTTCATTTTATCCCTCTCTTCTCTCTCCTGTTTCCATATCTCCTCACTCAATTTGTCTGTGCTTGTTCTGTTTGACAGAAACAGCAGAGCATTTTGTGAATGATGTGTCTTTCCCTCTATTTTGATGACAGCTAATGGACATAATGCTTGAGGATGTTGTGATTGATTGGGATCAGGAGTGGATATTGGCAGATGCTTGTAGAGCATGCAGACAGACAGACAGACAGACAGAAAACTGTCTGACTTATTGTGCATGATATACAGATTTGCAAATAAATGATGCGCTATGCCCCGTTTTGGATTTATCAGTGTAATCCATCAGTGTAGTTCAACATTTTGGGAACGCCGTTGTGCCCAAGGTTTGTAAAAATTCAAACACAATATATTACAATTGTCAGATGGATCAGGGCCGATCCATAGTCCCCCAATTTTAGGAAGATGAAATGAGTTAGTTTTCCTTCTTTTCAAACTCTTTGGCCTTCAACTTTGTTGTTTTGTTTGAAGAAGCTCCTTTGGAGAAGTAACACTGGCTGTCTCTCCTGACCCTCACTATGACCTCGCATCTCCGGGGGATGAGAAGATTGGTGACAGTAATTAGCAACCCCGTTGAGATTGGGGTGACATTAGCCTTGGTCTAATTTAACGCGAGCTGATTATATGACACACTGACACACCTGAAGGGTTTCATCGCTGGACAAGGGGACGTGAGCAGAATTTGTGGGCTCTGCCCATATCCTAATGAAAGCAAGGTCCAGCGCTATTAGCAATCTTGTCATTTAACGATGGGTTGCGAGATGTAATGAGGTTCAATATGGAGACTGATATAACCGAGGCATTATAGAACATTCCCCAAACTCACGTCCCTTCAAATTGCTTGCTGTTAAGAGAGGTAACTTTCCTTTATGTGGTTGTTTCTGAATGATGGGAGTTAACTATGTGTGATGTGTGTTTGCAGGCTTACTAATGATCAAGAGGCCCCGCAGTGATCTCCTATTACTATTGAATGTTGTAATTTGCTGTACTCTACATGAAAGTCGTCATTAACGTGAGCAGCTGAATGACGCTTCGTTGCTGATTGCAGGAGGCAGTACAGGATTACTGTTTTGTGTTACTCCTTTTATAGATTCATATGCAAACACACATAGCACAAGCACAGTGTGTTCATTAGGTCATTATTATATAGGATGTTCACATTATGCAGGGAGCCGCATAATCATAACTGCGCATATAAAGACACAGATTGCAAAGATAATGTGCGAGGACATCATGGGGCTCATTCCTTTCCCAGCAGTGTGTCCCAGGAAATATTGACTTTATTACTGCACCACTGACGGCTCCACCCACTGATAACCATCAGCTGCATCAGCCACTGGTCTCAAGCATGTCTCACTTCATTAACAAGGCCATTATCACTGGTGATGCTTATCAGAATGGGACAGACACAGAGCGTTGATGTGTGCGAAGGTCCACCGGGAAAATAATTTTGCAACTGTCAAGGACTTGATGACTTTCTTCTTATCCAGACCCAAGGTGTCTACTGTATGTTTGTTTGTGTGTGTGGTCTTGTCATGGTCTGACATATAGGATGTGCCAGCCCATTCAACACACAGCGCAGTGGGTGTGACACTGCGTGAAAGGATCTGTTAACTGAGATAGAGAGTTTGTCTGTGTCCTATGATGAGGCCCATTTCAGGAAGTTAGAGAAGCAGGACATCATCATAGTACAGCACCGTTGTCCATCTCCGCAGCAATTTGCAGATCCAGTCTAGTAGCCAGCACCAGCGCGTGACTCAGTGCAAGCCAATTATGATTTATCCATGGCTTTTGCCATGTGAAAATGATTCATGGCGCTACTTTATCCAAACCCATGCAGCGTGCATGGAGTCTGGCACACTCCCTGTAACTGCCTGCATTCATAAATCATGCACTGAATATGTATCGATTTGCTTTTATGGTAGAACTTCACATTGTTTATACATGACGAAATTGTGTAGCATCCTCTCCTGGTGTGCCACAGTATAAACTTGCTGTGCCAGATTTTTACGATAATACTTAATGAAATGTATTTATTTAGAAAAGTTATGAAATGATTGGAAATTTAAAGGCAATTGTCCTTCTGGGTTTGTGTGCAATGCCACATTTGGATGTGCGCCACACAAAGACGCACATTAGCATCAGCTCATATGCAGGGGCTGGCCAAAATGTTTTTGTGGATACTAATGATACACTCTGGTCCCTGTGAGGAAGCTGCTAATTGTTAGACATTGGAGCCTCCCTCAAGTCTGTTCTGGGAAATAGAGATGGTAAAAGCTCTTAGAGATGACTGCCATCACGGGGGAAATCATTCTCACCACACATGGCCCTCCTCACTCACTGCTATGACTTCAGACAAAAGCTAAATACACTTGTTGGATGAAATGCACAGAGGGGAAGAGCGTAATGGATTGGAAGGAATTGATATGACATGACTCGAGAAACTTTGGACTTAAAAGTTATGTTCATTATTGACTTATCAATTATTCATTAAGCTATTATGTTTACATTACGTTCAGTTTTAGCATTATTTTGAAATGTATTTCCCCTTGGTTGCCCTATCATAAAAAATGAAACCTAATATAATCAAGACTAGGGATGCCCTAATCAAGTTTTTTTTGCTCCCAATCCTGGTCTGAGTCATTTGATATTAAGTGTATGCCAATACGGAGTCCTCATCCTGCGCAATGCACACTTCAAATATTTTAAAGTTATTAAAATCAATCCAGTGTGTATGCTCAGAAGTTTCATAGCTCTGAAATACAAGATAAAAAAATGTCTGCATCCAAACATTTCCTAAGTGTTCTATTGTATTTTTACAAAATACAAAGTAAACAAACTAAAAATATATTTTTTAACAAAATAACAAAATTAACAAACTAAGATATGTCTTGAGATATTGCTCTCAAATCCACAAAGTGGTGTTAAGGTTGAACTTTAACATTTCCAGTAACAACAAATAAAGATTTGTCACAATTCTACATATTACAGCATTACAGTAAAACTAGTTCACTAACAATGAACAACAAAATTTCAATTCCATTTAAAGTGGTCTAGCAGCTTAAATTAACCATGAAAAAATAAGTTTCTACTTATCAGAGTAGCAGCATTACAATAAAGTCTGAGTATCTGCTGCAAATTGTGCTCTCTGTTTACAGCACCTGAGTGACGGCGGACATAAAGGATTAGGCATGCTCAAAATAACTGATCCTGATAAATTAAAAAACACGATGATCTGGCCTGATACTGCTCCTTCCAATCTGATCAGGACATCCCTAATCAAGATAGATATTCAAAAGATATTCTTGAAATATTGTCATTTCTGTGTTGCAGTGTGAGTGTACCAAATCCTTTGTGCATGAACTTTTGTGAATTGAGTGATTCTTTGAGCCACACTGGAGAGTTTACATTGTTCCTCTTTCAGTTCCTTCAACAGTTTATAGAGAAAAATATTGCAAGGTACTTTTTGAGTTAGTTCAAGATCCTCAGACTCAACAGTTGAGGCAGGGGCAGTGAAGCATGATGTCTCCGAGTTCATCATGTTTTTATTGTACCGAGTGCCCTCCTGGAAAAACTACAGTGACAGTTATTAAGAGGATGGGTGTTGGCATCCAGCCTACCTGTCACTTTACTGAAGCTTTATGTAAAGCGACACTCAACATGTGCACACAGTGTGGCAAAGTCACCTGAATAACATAGTGTATAGTTACTCCTCTATATTAACACATGTATGCACCAAAAACATGCAAGGATACAAGTTTTTACATGTACTCCTACACAGTACAAACTGTACATACAGGAAAGGTTAAAACAAAATGGAAATATGGACCTAAAGAACCTTCTTCTGAGATATGACACATCAGTTGGCACTGCATTGCCTTTTCCACCTTCACTTCAGACAATGGCGCAGGACATCCATAATTCATAACATCATTACGCATGTACAGAAGGACACTCACTTTGATTTGTCTCTGCACATGTGTGTGTATGTGTGTGAGAGAGGGAGAGTTGGGTCATGTTTAACAAGTATAATGGTCAGAGTTGCTGTACAGTCTGTCTGAGTCAGTGTTGCATGTTCACTAAGCATTTGACTGAGGTTAATCTAGTTAAATGGGATTGCACTGTGCAGTGTGTCTGTGTGGGTCATGGCAGTGTTTGTTGCTTGGCTGTTTGGTTTTAAAGTTCTCAAAGAAATTAATGGATAGTGAGAAAGTGCCAATTGTGTCTGACATAGAAGTGTGCTTGTGTTGCATCACAAGCACACTTTGTTTTTTGTTTTTTTTAGAAAAAAGGGAAAATACTTCTAATCCTCCTAAGGATAATTTTTTTGAACTTTTTTTTCCGAGAAGCTATTTATGAATGTCAGTAACCTGTGAAGTGTGTAATTAGGTGCTTTCTCACTTTTTAACACTAGCAGCAACTGCATCCATTAAAAGATTTGTGTCCTCCCTCCGTTAGTGGAACAACACCCCGGATGAGACTGTCTCCAATTATAGAAGCCAAAAACCACAGAAGGAGACTGAGCTCAGGTGTCCCTGAACCAGTGGCAGTTATGCTTTGTCGGTACACAACTATGTGCTTCTTGGCACCAACTTTGATACCCTACCACTTCTTCTAGATTTGCAGAATGCTTCAGCTCAGTGAGCTGGAAGTGTTAGGGCGGCTGTGACAGTCTGCCACCTAATAAACCTTCTCTTGTGACAAGCAAGGTATTACCTGTGAACTATGAACTTTAACAAGCAGATAAGTATGACCTCTGCAACAATCACCTCTGGTGACAAGGTAGACGGATAACATAGTTGCTACCAGCGCTAGAGCTCACTTACTAACATTTTTTTGTGATTTGTACAAAAGCAAATGTGAAAAAAATCACAAATTGTGGTTTTACCTGTGCTATGTGTCAGACAAATTCTTGGCTGCGTTCGGTAATTTTCCCATCAGTCTTTTTTCCTGTGGTCGTTTTGCCCATTTTTGTAGTCATTCTGAGTTTATTTAATTTTGAACAAATAAAGATAACAGTAAAAAAAAATAATAATGATAATAAAAAAATAATAAAATATAAATAAAAATAAAGCATCTCTATGGTTGTTTTGCATCTCTTCATAGTTGTTTTGTGTCTCTGTAGTTGCTTTGCGTCCCTTTGTAGACATTTTGTTCCTCTTTGTGGTTGTTCTGTCCCTTTTTATTATAGTTGCCATGAGTGTGTCTGTGTGTCTTTGCAGCTTTTGTGCATCTCTTAGTCATTGAGTCTCTTTGTAGTAGTTTTGCATCCCTTTGTAATTTTGTTACGTTTTGTTTCTCGTGGTTGTATTGCACATTTTTGTAGTCATTGTGAGCATCTTTACATCCCTTTTTAGTCACTTTGAGTCTCTTTGTAGTTGCTTTGCATCCCTTTGTTTCTTAGTGCCTATTTTGAGTTGTTTCTGGTTGGTATGTGTCACTTTGAGTAACATTTTGCAGGTGTAGGCTCAGGTGGGGAACCCTGACTCTTTGTACCCCTGTTCTTGTTGCTATAGGCCAGTTCAGTAATGTACCATGGATCCATGTGCAGTTTTAAAAGTGAAGCCTTATGTCTTCAAATATTACTGGAGGAGTAAGGTCTTGAAAGGAAGACAGTGTAACACACAGCATTAACAAAAGAGAAATAGTCTTCTTGTCTTCCAAAGGCAGAGGTGATTTGTGCAATATGTGATTTATGCAGGAAAAAGTAAGAGTAAGAGAAGAATCTTTATGACCTTTATGAGTGCAAGAACAAAAATGCTTCTGTTTCCTCTTGAACTCAGAGTTTTTCCCATTGTCTGCCTGTCTCTCTCTTTCTCTTCCCATGCCTTAGAGCTCATCCTACACAACCCTAATCTTGTGTTCCGATGGGGGATTAGCCCAAAATTCAGACAGTTCTTAAACCCTGGCATCACCGTCTTGCCTCAGCTGGCAGCTCCACGCACATTATGTCTCAAGATTAAGATGTGGCCTATATGCTTTATTCTCACAGCTCTCTAAGCCCGAAACCCAATTCAATTAAAGAACAATTGCAACCCTAATTGTATTCTAATTGCCATTGCATCATTGGCTTGTTGGCAGACTCACTAAGATGTCTTGGTGTGTTTTCCGGAAAGCTGCCCACCCGCATAACAAGGAGGGATTGTACCGGAAGTTTTGAGTGGATAGAGAAAGACCCACTCGGATTGAATTACTTTGCCATTACTGACCACTTAACAGTGGAGACTTTGGCTTTCACCCCACATAGTTGCATCTAGGTTATGAAAGTCTAGATGATAGGCACTCTATTCCATCCACTTTCCGGAGGCAGAGGTTGGAGACAGAAAACTAAGAAATACACATCAAGCTGCCAAAGTCGACTGTTGGGACTTGAAATGCTCTAATGTAACATAAAGGCAGAACTGCTGGAAACATTGCATAGGAAAGCGTGATTCATATTATGACTTTATTGCTCTTAAAGATATTAGGGAGCATTGGAGCTGTGGTTTGTGGTTGATTGCTGGTTAAAGGATAGTGGGGGGTTTTATTTGTTAGTCAATCATCTTTAATGTCTTGATTATGACCTACATATCCTCAGGAGCAACAACACATGACCACACTAGAGGTGGGCTGGTGTAAAAATTTTAAAAAATTGAACAAAACAGAAGACTAGATTTGTGTACATATTTTTACCAATAGATGTCACACTTGACTCCTCCCAAGCTCCCAGGTGGAATATAATCAGACTGAGAGAGTCTATGAAAGAGTGTGTGTGTGAGTGTGTTGCCTTGTCTTATGTTTTTCGGCTCACCTCTTATCAGCTTCAAATCTAAAATGTTGCTTTATTGGTTTAGACAAACAAACATAATAATTTCTTAATCACGCTCATATTGCTTATTACTAATACAATACATGTTGGATTTAACATTTGCACACTGTCAGCACTGGTTGCGGATGCAGAGTACTTTTTACATTGCCAGGATGTGCTATACTGCTCAGCTGGTTGCCATAAAATCAAACCGTTCTGAGCTCATACACTGGTCAATTCAATCAAATCTACCAATAACCACATTAAAAACTCTATTTAGTTATTCTGTGAACTTGTGCAAATGACATTTGAAATTACTCTGTCAATTCCAAACATAAAACCACTTTCAGTTAGTTAGTGAAATTTCATCAGCAGGAGTGATCTGCAGAGAAAAGTATTTTTTATTTGGCAGGTGACACTGTTGTTTCCAGCATGGGCTCTTGTCCTGGATTAGTGCTTTTCTGCTGAGATGACATAGCCACACTGGTCAAATCCTTGAAAAGAACTGAGGTCAACTGACAAATAACAAAGGCGCTCAATTGTGTTTGCTGATAAGGCTAGTTACCATAGTGACAAAATGCAATGGCCCCTGACTTCTGCCATTGTGATAATGATTTTGATCGTGATGAGATTGCGTCATTTGTGGTGTTGCATTCTGAAAGTGAGAAGGTGGTACATTTTAAAGACACAACTCAGGAAGCACTGAAGCTGTGATATGAGGGTCAGAAATATATGTGATAATGATAAGATGCTGCCCCATTCAGTCCTTTTTCAATGAAAGTTGCTCACTTACTGCACTTCTGTTTTCACTTTCTTACTGAAGGTGCATTCAACATGTTTCTTAGACCTCAAGGACACACAAAATGAGCTTTGATGAGTAACACTGCAACAGTATCTACTTTCAGAGTGAGAACTGGTTTGTAACAGAGAACACATTCACCTGTAAGAAGAAAGGAACACTCTCCTCTGTCTCCTCTTCATTAATATAGAGCTGTTTTGCTCTCATTATTAAAGCAAATAAAAGCAACCTAGGCATAGCAGTGTTTACCCATTTCTTGGTATCATGAACTGAACCTCCTTCTTTTCCTCTGAAGTGATTTATTCATTAATTAGCTGAAACCGTGTGCTGTAGAGTCAGAGCTTGTTAGCCAGTGTGCAAGAATATCATCTATTCTGAGTGGGCCAGCACTGCTGACCCTTTGCTTGCTGTGCGGATGATTGTTTGCTCCGCGCTTGGTGTAACACATTGTTCTATTCAGTCAGGTCAGCATGGAGACACACTTGTTGTATTGGTTATATAAGTGCTGGTTTTGGAGAATGAATATTTGATTGGGGCCCTTAATGCAGAGTGAGCGTTCAGAAGAGGAGGCGGTCAGTAGGCGGGGAGCAGCAAGCGGCATCGCTGTCCAGGGCCTGGCAGGATGCCAACACAGAGGAGGGCTTTTACTGTACCCACTCTTCTACTCTTCTATCTACTCTCTAGTGTTCTTTTCCTCTTTCCCTCTTCTCTCCTCTCCTACATTTCTTGGCCCATCATCTGTCTCTGCACTTACGCTGTCAGTTTTCCATCCTCTTTGCCTTTAGTTTTCTCTTTATTGCTGATTTGCGTCTTCGTTACCTGCTCTCAAACTCCAGCGTAGTCAACACAAAGTCAGGGGGCATTTGAGTGTTTTCCAAAACACTGAAAAAAATTGGACTTCCTTGCCTGAAGAGGATGTGAAATCTGCGTGGTGGGATGTGTGTGGTGGGTATGACTGCACATGGCTGGGCAAGTGCTCATGTTTATGCATATGACGACATGTGCATCACAGCTCGGGAGAGACATGGGGGAGTCTGGTCACATGTGTGACTACTGAGGGTTTACGCATGTCATTTAAGGTTGTCCCTGAGTAAGCTGAAGCCTGTTTATGATAATATGTAAATATGAAGAGTTATATAAACATGAATAAGATAAGAAGCTGTGCAACTGATATTAGAAGTAAATCAATGCAAGACAAATAATAATGGAGATGATTTTAGACTAGTGGTGGAGGGCAATCCCTGTAGGTCATAGCCTCCTCTGAGAAAATAACAGCAAAGGAAAGCTTTCTCCCGTAATTATCTTTTGATGCTGTTCAAATCCTGCCCAAATAATAGAGGGGTGAGCCATGCAGAGAAGGGAAATGAGCCTCAGGGCTGCATTCAGTTGTAGAATAGTAAATAACTTCTCACCTGCTCCTGACAGAAAGCCTAGCACTTTCAGATACACAACTTCATTTTCAGGTGTCCAAGCTGAACCTTTATTTTCATTGTCATCATTCTTAAAAAATTAGTAGTAATTACCTAATTAAACAATATTGTCAATTGATTAATCTGTGGTCATTTATCAAGCAAAAAAAAATAGTCGGTTTCATTTGTGTAATCTATGATATTAGAGTTTTGACAAATTATTATTATTTATTGAAATACTTCATCCTCCAAAGGACCATTTGTATATCTGTTACTTACCTTGTTTTTTTGCTGAAATGCTGCTACTCCTGAAGGAAGAATCCAAAAATGGAGAAAATTCTTGATGAATTGAAGTCATAGGTGATCACATTTAAGGCTCATTGATACTTCTTGGACAAAATTAGTTATGTCCATTTCAAACATTGTAAGTGTTACTGGCCTACTTCCATGCATCCTTTATGATGGCATAGATACAGTCAAATGGCATTAGAGCGCAGGATCAAAGCATACATACAACATAAGAGGTGATGGTGAAGGAGGTCATAATATTGTACCTTGAAATGGAGGCAGCATTGTAGACACCAGAGGTCTGTGTGGCAAGTGTATACATTTAATTCTTTTAACTAATTTCACTATATATTACTGTATATCATCATATATTACCAAAAGTCAGACTTCTTTGACAAAAACAGTGATTTTATCTCACTGATTACTAGAGCTGTTAGTCTACCACTGCTCCAATTGTGTAGTGTGTTTGTGTGAATTTGGTGTTTTAAAGGGTTAGTACAGATTCACCAACATCATACATAACATAACAAACTACAAAACAAGGCAGTTGTAGACCAGCAGCTGGCATGTTGAGCAAGGTAAAATTACTTTTTTTGTCATTGGTGTCTGGCTGTGAAGAGTTCAAGTGAGTTTCACTTTCTATTCAGTTTCCTGTCCGAAAGGGCTGTCTCTTTGTAGGAGCTTTAATTGCAACATGCATAAGTAGGTGTGTAGGGAAACCTCCTAGTATGCACTGGGATAACTGACTCATGGACTGTTTGTGTTCCTGCATTATTTTTTGTGTACTTGTGTTTATATTTGTGCTCTACAATGTATGATATTTCTGTAAGACTGAGACAAGTGAGACTGTGAGTGTTGCATGCATGATTGGTGAGATGGTGGGGTGACCCAGGTTGAGGACTTGAAAAAAAAAAACCTTTTTCTCCCAAAGAAGGCTCGCAGGAAGCTTTCTGCATAATTTTCATCTTTTGTATTCATTTATAGCTTTATAATAACCTGAATTCCTGAAAGTAAAGACATAAACAGAATTAATTGTTCAAAAAAAGCGAAAAAGCGCAAGCCAGTCGAGTCAGGTTGTGGTCAGGATTGCTGCAGCTCGTGTACTCACAGACAAGCTAGGCAAGATACATGGGGCTGCTGCAAGTTATTTCACCCCCATGACTTCCCCTCCACTGTGGACACGGTTGGACAATTGGACAGACTCTGTCATGCATATCTCTCTCTCTCTTTTCTGGCCAGCTTCTCCTTCTGTTCATCTGGGCGTTTTTTTTTTAGAGGTTACAGCATTCGAGGAAGGGTTGCAGCTGCGTTCTGGCATTTTTTTCAGCTCTCCTCTCGCATTTCTCTCCTGGCTCACCCACTTTCCCCATGGGGCAGGTCATGGAGAGACGAGGTTTGGCTCACCAGTCTAATGCCTCCCTAATTGTCGCTCCCATGTGGGTGAGTGCGGGTGAGCGAATAATAGGGAAGTGAAGGGGAGGCAGGAGTAAAAGGTGGGATAGTGGGATAGGAGGGTCAGTTCTCTCACAAAGGCACAGGCTAATGATAGCTACATGGAGGCAAAAGGAGAGACAGGTATTCAGCTGTGTGCCCACCTATTCTGCTCAGACTAGTAAAGGAGTGAGTCCAAAGGCACCAGCCATGATCAAGGTCAATAGCATCAACAATTATATGGATTTATGGTTTTCAGAATCGATCAGATTTCAATAGGTGTCGCGGTTGTGTCACTGTCACATCTTGAATAGTGTGGCCCAGGGATGGGGTTTTTCTTTAAGTCAACCTGGAAGGTAATGTCACCTTGATTCCCTTGTCAAAAAAAGCGTGTGATTTTTCCATTGGATTTTTGATAATTGCAGAAAGTAGCATTTAAACATGAACACACATTTATGATACTTAAATGGTTTGTACAGCAAGATAATCTCCACAAATGAACACCATTTTCAGGATTTTTGAAGCCTTAATGTAATCGCAAAAAGCAAAAAGCTATTGCTTGGCTAAAATGAATTACACTACAGTCGCCTAACCATCGCTACAAGGCTGTAAAGCCATATTGAGCAAGGTTCGGCAGTCTCATTTAGCCACTTGATAGCAACCGTCTTTTTTAAGACACATAAAAGCTTCAAAGTTTGCAAGTGGGGTATTGATTGATGTATTTTATGTTGCAGAACAAAATGTGAAAGTCTTTTAAACTAGTGTTGACCAGAGACCTTATTTCAGGCTTCTTACCAAAAACTTAAATATTTCTCATTTGACAACATTACACTCTCAATGTTGGTGTACAACAAAGATTATGAGACCTGCCGAATCACTTCCCTCACAATCCAGATTTCTTATAGACAACCAAAAAAGGAAACCAGTGTTTGTCTTTTTCTCCAGAGTTATGAGATTACTTTATTTGAATATTCTTTTGGCATTTAGTTGGACTGGTAGTGTGAGTTCCCAGTGGGTAAAATGTGCTCCACTTGTGCTGTGGAATTTAGTCGTTGCCATGGTCGTGTACTGTATTTACCCACTGCGGGCCACAGTGAGTTCTTGACAGCTGTGGATGTGCATATAAGCCCAGGGTTGGGCCTTTGTGTGTGTATTCTCATGTTCGACTCTTAACTGCTCGCAAACAACTCAAGATGTCTAAAATCAAGGTTATTTAAAAAAAATAAAAAATAATAATGTGTCGTTCAAACTTTTCATCCATTAATAAAGTTTCCCTCTGCTTTTTAATTATCTTGCCCTAAACTGTTCCCAATGAGGCCACCTTCTGCATAAATAAGAATATTTACATAAAGATAAAGAGTCAAATAACTTTCAGATACAGTAATTAGCAGTGATTGATTCCCTGCATCATTGTTATTAATTTTGTTGTGAAGGGATCATTATGTAAATTGAAATGACTGCATTTCATTAAAATGAACTGTCAGCATGAGAGGAGAGACTCATTAACTGGAACAGCAAAGGTTTCTTGTGAATGATTTTTCTGTAGCCCTTGCTCCAAAATCGAGTTATTCTTAGCTTTGGTAGCTCCAGGCAACTGTTGCCATGCATACATATCCATAGATACGCTTGGTAGGGCAGGCTTTCTTTCTTTCATTTTTTTTTCCAGCAGTGGGGAAGCACAGTGGTTAGGAAAGCGCAAAGAAGGTGATTGGTGAAATGAACCCAGAGGACCATTGATTTCCGAAGAGTGTGAGATATAGCAGTTTGTTACCATAGGGTATGGAACCATGAAATGTCCATTGTTTAACAGTAATGCTTGGATTGCTGCTTGGTCGATGGAGAGGTTCCCCGGTGGTGTGCAAAGGCATGAAATAATGTTGGAAATAAAAATACGAGGTATGCCAAAAATTTATGGGAGTGGATGTGCAACCAGAGTGGTTGCGTACGAGCAAGTACCTGTGCTTGTGTTTGTGCTCCTCAGGGTGCATGTGTGGACGCACATGTGAGTGCATTAAACGGCGGCTTAGTTGTTCCTCCTGGCCTGATGTGGGCAGATGTTTGTGGAAAGCTGCCCAGAAAAGAAAGCTCCCTCATGTAAACATTTCAACAATACCTTAAGCTTCTTATAGACTTATATGTCATAGCTGTGTTTGACCCGCATGGCTTTTAATTTACTTTTATTCATCTGTTATCATCATCTCAATAGCTTTCATGGTCCATGTTGAGGAAATGCAGCTACAGTAGCAGCAGTCTAAAGAGGAAACTTGTGATGGAGAAGATGTAAGAGATGGAATGTTAAAAGCTCAGTACATGCATTTTTCCTTTAATAGAATTTGGTTAGATTACTTAGTTGGCTTCTCTTTTTTCGATCTGAAATGGACCTTTGCAAATGAAGACTTGACAGATTCTGTCATGAATGTGATGCCACTGCTATTCTGTTACACATCATTTCTTGTCATAATACTTGAGGAACCCAGCGTTAAATTTTTTTTCTTTGGATCGTGGGCAATTTAGACTTAATTTTTCTTAGACCACCATAAAAACCCTATGGCCATACAGTTTACTTCACTATTCTGTAACTCCTCAGCTGACTGTGACTGCTTGTACTCAAATGCAAATCGATGTTGGACTTGTTGACTTCTGACAACATGCTGCTTACATAAGACCTCACTATGCAACTAACCTTAAGTGTGCTTGAACTGCTGTCTTGAAAGTAAAATGAAGGGAAAATATTTTCCCTCTTTTTCTCTTCTTTTTTCTTTCCTCTTGCTCCGTTTCAGTGGCACCCTCTTGAAACTATAAAACTATTATCACTATCAGAGAGATGGTGCAGGGGAGTATTTCCAGTGTAAGCCTCAGTAAGCCAGTCTAAAGACATTCGGATTAGATTTTAGGTTCTTTTTTGGTTGGTTGCGCTCCTTCTATAACTAGGGTGGACTTGATGGATGGAAGCTGTATCGGCTAAACTCTGATGGCCGGTGATCACAAATGAAAAAGGGAGGAGAGGAAAGCCTGCGTGTTAGCCTTGGCGGTAAAGGTTAGGACAACAGATTGAATTTCCTCAGCTTTGCTTCATCTATACATGGATTTATCCCAGACAAGCCTTAAGCTGGCATTCTTACCTCATTAATTCTGGTCGGGAAGTGTGTGTTTGTGTGCACGACTGTATGTATGTGTGTGCCGCTACTTGCTGACCACATGACGCTCCCATTTTGTCTTCACTTCAAAGCACAGGAGCAGTGTTTGATAAAAGGTGGCCGTGTGGGAAGCAAAGGGAACTTGTCTCTGCCATCTTTTAAACTCATTGATCGGCTCCTAATCAATTTTGATTATTTATCTCTCAATTTCATGGAGAGTGAGCTAAGAGATGGAAGAATGCCGTCTGCATTAGGAAGTTGGGAGGAGAATGAAGAGTGTGTTAGTTCCTTGTCCTTATACAAGCCTTGTTTTTTATCCACTGCACCACAAAAAAGTACTAAATGATAAACCAAACTTGTGACATTCTTTAAGTTTGTTAAAAAAGTAAGTTAATGAGTCATAATCATTACAATCCTGTGGCCATTCTGAGGCAGAGAAAAAACTTTGTTTTCACTTAATTCCGGTATGCTCTGTATACATTTCTGTATGCACAGAGACAACCATTGTCCCTTCCTACAAAGAGAAACATACTCAGCTAATCAGAGTCTCATGGGATGCAGCATGGAAGTTCAGCAAGCACAAAGCTGGAGTGACAGTAGCTGCGTTCGACTCTTAATTTAATCACATACATGAGAGGCTGTAATGTAATCGCATAAAAGCTGTGTTATGGCGGAGGAAATGTGCAGGGTGTCACAGCAGATTATGGTTCGTTTATGTCAGGTTTTCTCGGGTTGTGCATTTTACCGTTTATGGAGTTTTTTTAGACAAAGAAAGTGAGGGATGATATGTCTTCGCTAAAGCAAAGAGCTGTCAAAGGCAGACAGACTTCAAGCCTGTATTTAGGATGATGAGAGTCTGTGGTGAATTCACTTAATTCCAACAGAATCACCCTAAGTGGATTTCTGCTGTAAATCTTACATGTTTTTACTTTTAGTTCCACATTGGTGGACTTGACCTGCAAATTTGCACTGAACCAATGGCAAGGCATCTGACTCCGCTGACCTTTGAGGGAACAGAAAGCTACAAAATCCAATATGGAGAAAGCTAATGCAGTTTATTAGCTGTGCATCACCATCCATTTTTATCTAACCTGCCTCTGTTGGATGAGCTTTACGTTTAGCCTTAGCAAGTTTGTTAGGCTAAAAAGTAGGCTGTGGCGGTATTTATTTTTTTGTTATACCTTCATACCATCCCTATATTTCACGTTTAAGTGTTTCAGTTGAAGTTTGCTACGTTGCACACGCTGTAATGTCCAGGAAGGGAATGATTTTACTCCTATTGTCATTATTAAACAGAAAAATATGAACTGTACACCTTTTGAATTTAAGTTTATCTCTTTCATTATCATGACAAGGCTTTCCATTGTTCCAACAATCAGTAGCTCTGGTTTGGCAGAGATGCCGCCAGGAAAATGGCTTATTTTCACATCTAACCTGGTGAATGAAGGGATTATTTTAACCAAACTAGGGTTGCTTATTGTTAGAACAGTTAGAATAGCTAACTAAACATAACGCTGACAAACACGGCTTGGTGAGTTTTATTTTGCTTTGTCAAGTTTGAATGAAGTGTGCTTTACGATTTAATCTGACAATTAAGATGGTGTTAGTCTTAGTCTGGTAAAGAGAGAAACATTAGTTTAAAAGGTATATGGTTGTCTTTCTGTGCTTAATAAGAAACATGTAAGTAAATGTAAGCATATTAGTTGTTGCTGACATCTTGTGAGTGTATTGACTATACTGGAAATGGCAAGACTGCTAGCAGACCACTGATACTCAAAACTGATTTTTAGTACCACACGCTGATATTATCATATACTGTATAAAATGTGAAATCCCAGGAAGGTATGACGTATGAAAATAAAGATACCACCCAAGCCCACTGCCTACATCATCAAGCTACTAGAACACATATTTTAACAAGACACAAGTCTGATTTTCACAGTCACACTTTCTGCTGTGACCAGACTTTAAATAAAAAATAAACTTTGGGCAGAGAAATAGGCTACATTAATTTCACCTTTTTTTTTAAACTTAATTCCAAATTTTTATCTGACTCAACTCTTCATGTACCGAGAAATTATCCCTTTCTCTTCACCTCTACACTATTCCTGCTCCACCTATAGACACCCAACCAGCGCAGTTCAACATCCTAATCCTTTTCCAATTTCCATATTGCTGACTGTCTTTTCTTAATCACTACCCTGCAGTCATGTCCATGACAATCTGACCCACCTCATCCTGCTACCTTGTCATGTACTCTTTGGCCTTAGGGTTCATTTCTCCTCTGAATTACTCTACTACCATCTGCCTTCCTGCAGGCTCACTATCTTTCTGTCACTGACTGGGCTTCCACAGGCTACATCTTTGTGATTATGCTGTTGAGTAAACATAACTGGACACACACACACACACACACACAGAGACACACATTTTTCTCAAGGATAATATCAGAGAGCTCCAGTGTGTTGCTAAAGACAGGCAAGCCATCAGAAATCTTTTTCTTTGTATTTAACACCCACAGCCTGCAAAAGAAATACCTCTGCAGCTTTTTATTTTTACCCTACTTCAGAGTTATGTTTTGAATTGTGATTGTGTGATTGTGTTTTGTGCAGTAAGAACTAATGTTAATCTTCTCATGTTTAGGCTGGTTTTGACAAGCTTATCATTACAAAACAAGACAGTTTTACGCAGCATTTATATGCAAATCAAGCTGGCATGAAGAGTCATAACTGTGTCTACTCATTCTATTTATATCACTAGTTGGGTTTGTAATATTTATAACCTATCACTTTTGATTTGAACTGAAACAACGTTATACCAGATAGAGATACAGTCTCATGTAAAGACCGTGGTATAAACATGAATAATAATAATAATAAAAATAATAATAATGATGATAACAATACATTGGATTTATATAGCGCCTTACAAGAACTAAAGGTCGCTTTACAGAAGAAAAAAAAGGGGCAGTGAGGGATTGTAGGAAGAGACAACTTTGAGTTCTTCATTTTGTCCTATAGTGTCTCATAAGTTAAACACTGATCCAGATATATGCTGGTGATAAAAGTAGTATATGGGGAGAAACTAACAGTGATGCTACAAATCTGTGTTTATGACTGTTATCAGGACTGTATAATGTAATGATCATCTGGTGCTGGGGTTTGACAGTTGAGCAGTGTTTGTCTGTCTGTCCACCTGCTGTGGTATTGACAAAACCTGGAAGGATGATGTGTCTTGGCAGTGTGCTCAGATATTTAAAGCTGCATTGAGCTATATTCCTGAATCAACATCGAGTCAAATGACTGCCTGTAAAAATCAACAAACCAAGTCAATGCTAGTTCCTATAAAGCTCAGGGGAGCCACTCCCAAGGCAGGAGTTCACATAAAGGGGCTAAACACTACCAGAGCTAATGATGCAGTTCAAGGGTTGTTCCTGTATTTTAAAAAAATGCAGTTGTTAAAAATACTTTGTACAACTATAAACATAAAGTCAGATGCAAAGAAGGTGTTGTAAGGAATTTAAGCAGTCTTTTCTACATTAACTGGACTGATGAAGTGTATTTCAGTGGAATGTTATCATAATGATACTATGTCAAATTCTCCCAATTGATGGCGCTAAGCAAATTATGATTGAACAGAAAAAAAGAGATATGAAGAATAATATGTTATGTAATGCAAAAAGTGGGGCACAGTTCATAGCACTGAACATAAATTAAACTTACTAAATAAATATTCATGCAAGGTCCACTTACTATCTTATAAGTCTGTCTAATGTTGTTAAAGCTTGAAAGTGGACCTTGAGTTAAGATTTTAGGTTTTATCTAACAATTGTATTTCCAACATAATAAACTTGAAAGGATACACTTTCAAATTCCAAACACTTGCACTTGTTATAGACCACCCAGCTTTACAATTTAAAGGGTCCAAAATGACAGAAATCTGAATCTTCTCAGGAAATTTGTTCTGAGATCAGATTGTCATGCTTACTGAATAATAATTTTAAGAAATATATAATCCAAGTTGTTTGTGCCCAGTATCTAACAGACCCGACCCAGTTTATTTTTCAGTTTATTTTGATTTAAGCTTCAATTAGTTTCCTATCCTGTGTCTCTTTTTTAGCATTCTGTGCTGTTTCTCTAATTTGAATGTTTTTGCGTATCTGTAAATGCAGCGCAGGCAGAACTCTTTTTCATCTCAGCAGCAGTTTGAGCTGTTTGAGTCGTGGATAACCGATCAGTTTAGATCGATGGATGAGAGGAGCAGCTGCTGCAGACTTTTAGACCCAGCAGATTTAAAGAAGTATTTCGCTGATATAAACAGAGTCCTCACATAAAAGTAGGCAGTCTGTGCAGTAGAAAGATGCAAATAAATTAGTGCCACATGACCAGAGAAAACAAGAGAAAAATGTAGAAAACCTAAAACTACTAGAATGCATTGGACCATAAACACGCCCGCTGGTGGGTGACATAATGCGACCTTTTCTGTTCAACACAATGGCACCCGGCCGTATCTTGTATTACAGTTAAACTGTAAGCTAAAACATGCTTTTTAAAACATTTGAGGTGAGAATTATACACCGCTGTAACAAGTGAATCTTGGTTTATATTTGATCAGCGCTGCTTGGTTGTTTGATCTCAGTTTTCTTGGTCTCTGTTTTCACTGTGCAGAAAGCAGTATGTCACCCTCTTCCTGTTCACAGATTCTCGCCATTACAGTGAAACGAGGCATTAAAATATGTCTCTAAAAACATTTTAGGTGAGAAATAGGCAGAGCAGTAACATAATTTTGATTTATATTCGATCAGCACTGCCAAGTTGTACTGTTTGATTGGATTTCAGTCTGAGTTTGATTAAGAGAGGGACAGAGAGAGGGGCGGGGGTGTCTCTTGATCCGCTGTATACTCCTTGTGTTTGTGGTCTAGGTGGCATGGTTAGCGGGCAATAAAAAAAATGTGGAAGTACAGCGAGTAGTTAGAGCAATAGCCTCAGGAGACAGCGTAACACTGCCAAATGATGTAAATTAAGCCATTGGCGGTGTTTCACCAGGGGGTGGGGAAATATTGAGGCACTGGTTAGGAAAGTCTACCACAGTTCATCTACACATGCTACACATTGTTTTGATACAAAATCTGTTGAAAATTGGTAAATTATGCCTTTGACAGTTAAGTTTAATTTTTTCGAGTCTGTCAGAAGTGGTGCAAGTCAGATGTATGTACGCTTTTAGAATACTACCACTACAGTATGTTGCAAGTTAGCTGTTTTTATATTTTTTCAGAGTTGACATATTTTCCTTTTACTCTTTTCTGCCAAAATGAAAACAGGTAAGAGTGTAAGTGAAAAAGAACCCAATCTCACAGCCTCATAGTAGATTACCTCATAGTCACATACACCCTGCCGGCAGCATGATATAGGAAATTGCAATAGAAAGTTGACGATATAAAGAAATATGACTGTCATGGCCCATATTCCATATACTTGGTCATCCTTACAGACTTTAATGGTCGACTGTAGCCACCAGTTCATATGGTTCAATAGATTAAACTGCTCCACTATGGACATCTTATCCATCCTCCTGCACTGGGGGCTGCAGAAAAGCGTAACCATGGTCACCTCATTAAAGTAGCAGAGAAAGAGAAATGAAAATCACAGCAGAAGAGAAAGCCTTATAGCTCTACAAAATAGCACACACACTCACTCATGCTCAGGCGTGTACACCTACACACTCACAAGCACCGTGTGAGTTCATAAACGCCTGCCACAGTATTAACTGTGAGTTATTTTAAGTAAGTAGTTACAGGTATTGAAAGCAGTGATACTTCAGGTCAGGGATTTTCCTGTTGGTAACTGAATGCCTTTGAATAAATACATTAGCTCCATAAAACAGGAGCAATTTTGACGTCTTAAGTAATGAGTTTGCTGAAGCCGTTGTGTCCCACTGTGGCCTTGCTATTTTAAAATGCATATCAAAAGAAGCGCTTGTTGAATCATTCCAGGGAAACACTTTGAATATTTCTCCAATAGTATCATCTCTCTTGGAACAAAATGTGGAAAATTCAATACACCCACTTTGTCATTGTCCCTGGAATAGCTGTGGCGATATTGATCATGGTATTCTTCCGTTTTTGGCAAGGAGTACTGGCCTCTCACTCTGGAGGACAGAGCACTCAAAAAGTGTTCCCCCAAAATACACCAGCCTTCACCCTCCTAACTGGACTGGCTAAAAGAAACCTGCAGTCAGATAATGATGTTCACTTTGGGACATTATGATCTCAGAAATGGATGTGAATCTTATTATATGAATCATTTCAGCTGTGTGTTGTTAGGGTTTATGTACAATCAAATTCATACAAACTGACAGTGTTTTTCATAATGTGAGAGCCTCAAATGTCAAAGGCTGTCATGTCTTACAGAATAAGGTCATCGGTGTATGTTAATGTAAAGCTGTATCTCCTTTTAGGAACATTTCATGAGCCTGCCTCACAGTTGCTCTACAACTGATAAATAATTAATTGGGTTTGGAAAAATCAAGATGGATGAAAGTTGAAGGAATGCCTATATTTCCCACCACTGTTAGATTAGATGAAAGTAAATCAACTCCTCCAGGGAAATTAGCAAACGGAGAACTTTTGAGCAACATTTGCTGAAAAGGAAAAAGCAACTAAGTGGTAAAGATTTTCATGTAATGTGTTATGCAATATTTTCAAACCATGTTACAAATATACAGCAGCTGTTTTGTTTCCATTTACAACAAGGTCCTCAATACCTAAAGCAGTCAGTGCAGACAAAAATCATAAGAAAACAACAGCTTCTTTCAAATGCAGCAGTGTCACGATACGATCATAAAATCACCCAAACCTCTCAATGGCAGCACAGATATTTTATCATTATGGCCTCCTGTCAAAATGTTGCCTCCTGTTGACCCCTCAGATCTGTCATTTCCCAGGGAGGGGTTATAAAGTGATGTAGATCTAAACCTCTTTCAGAGCATAGGTCAAGGAAAGAGATATATTTCTCTTCCCTGTATTTCATTTCATCTGGAAGTGGGCCACAATATGTCAGTCACTAAGGATGCCAAAAGGATTATATTTGATTCTGTCTGTGACTGTTTTCTGTTTTCTCTGGTGCCTGACATTGAATGCATTTGTAGTAACACATACTCAGATTTTGAATAAAGAGTTGCTGGTCGGATAAGTCGAAACATCTTGTTCCACACTGACTCTACATCACAGTGTGGGAGAGGAACAAGATTACTCTGCAGGAGTGATGAATTCAAAATGTATACACAATTATGCACGAGCCATATGGTCATTTGAAAGTACAAGAGAGGAGGGAGCAAAGCAAAACTGTTCATCCCTCCTGCAGTAGCTGGCTAATGATGCTACTTTATGCTGTTTGTTGTGCAGGAAAAT
Organism: Plectropomus leopardus; assembly: GCF_008729295.1. NCBI lineage: Eukaryota > Metazoa > Chordata > Actinopteri > Perciformes > Serranidae > Plectropomus > Plectropomus leopardus. Next base: position 12,079,473 of record NC_056483.1, read on the forward strand.
TGTATGGACAAGCTGTTCAGCCCAGTCTGTGCATGATGCGAGGGCAGGCTTGGTGCTGCGCCGGGACAATGCTGGATGTTTACACTGCATGTGTGCAGTATTTCTGTGTGTCAGGGTAATGGGTTTCTCGCAGTATGCAGTTTCAGTTTTTGTTTTTGTTTTAACACACATGCATACTGTATGATCAACAATGCATACGCCTGTAGTAACTACCAGTGTTAAAGGAATAGTTTCACATTTTGGAAAATAACATTCGCTTTCCTGCATTGCCTGATAGCAGACAAAATTGTCAACATGCAATACTTTGTTTCCATCTACAGTCTAACATTCACTATAACTGATTTCCATGGCAGAGGGGTATTGTATTTTACCTTAACAATCACTAAAGCACAAGACGTTTGCCTGAATCTCACATCATTTTAAGTCTACACTGACGTGTATTTGTGCCAATATACTTGATTCGCTGGGGGAGTAGAGCAGAGCAATTTAAAACAAACTGCAGCATCGGGTAATATTGAGAAAACATATCAATTTAGAAAAGCCTTGATAGCAGGACCTGTCTTGTCTATTGTGCTCGTCATTATTGTTATTACACCTTATCGGTTCCAGCACATCACTTGGCAATCCATGACAATAGCGTCAGTCCACCAGTGGCACTGATTGGTTAATTTTTAGTCCTCCCACACAGCTCAACTCGGTGGAGCAGGTGGATTCAGAGAGGTCTGGCCCAGGCAATTTTTTTTGCAGAGAATGAGATGTAAACATCCATATGATCTCATATCGTTGCACTAAATTTGAAGCTAAAGCTAGGAGAGTAACAGCATAGCTTAGCATCCCGAGTGGAAGCTGGGGGAATCAGCTAGGCTGGCTCTGTCCAAAGTCCACATGTAAAAATGAAAATTGGTGGTTTTACAAGAAAGTAAAAAACAACAAAAACTGGTAAAAAAAAAAAAAAACTTAAAAAATCTTACATTTCTGTATTTGCACAGATAAAAGAAACAGGATGTAATTTCCTATTTAGTAAGCTTTGGAGCTGCTAGTAGGCATATTTCTGAATTTTGGATAGCTACGCTAGTTGTTTCCACCTGCTTCCAGTCTTCATGCTAAGCTATATTAAGATAATAGTCTCCTGATTTTTAGTTTTCATGATGTCAGATGTGGTGATATGAGATAATTGTGCTCCCTGCTGTCTACTGCTGAATATGCATGATATTGCAATAAAAATTAGGTGGTTTAATCATCATTATCATTAATTATATAATCAGAAAAATGTCCTACTACGTATGCAAAAGTAGAACATGTCCCCAAAACACACTCATAGTTTGCAGTTTCATAGTGTTTTATCAATCATATACCTACTTAACTTTTTAGTTCAACAAGTTCTACTTGTAAAAGTGCTTTTGACATACGTGTGCATGCACACATAGTCTGCACACAAGAGAAATCTGGAACACACTTATCTCTCCACCCATGCGACTAATTGTAACAGGCTAGACCATGAGGCAGTAAAGTGGAGGTCACCTTGTGTTTGGCCCCAGCTGATAAGCTATAATGTTGTCTTTTATGTGATGCCACACTCTCCAAGGACCCTCTGCAGCTTACAGTGGCTGATCAATACACTAAATCAGACAGTCTCATTATGGCACCCATGGGCATGTGTGTGTGTTTGTGTGAGTCTGCACATGTGGTGCCATGCAGGAATTAATTTTGTGCACGATATAGTTTGTTGTTAATTTAGTGTGTATGTATATATATAAGCATTTTGCATACTATTAGTCTCGGTCTGTGCTTTTCATGTGTTTGCGTGTGATTGTGGACGCATGCTGATATCTCACTTTGGTAATGCAATTATTTGCTCAGGCATTAGCTTGCACAGAATATATCAAATTAAAGCCAGTTTAAGCTTACAGAGCTGGATTTGTCTAAGTTGACATTTCAAGAGATTCAGTGCAGTTAATATGGGATGAAATTTTGATTTTCAGGCAAAATGTCATTTGTAAAAGTCATAACATTTGACATTCTTTGAGACTATTCTCCAGTTCATCTGCAAATTTTAGTCAAAGCCTTCTAAATGTTGAATAAATGACAATCAACTGACTCATGAACAGTAGCAAGCAACCTGACCTTTTCATGGAAAGTGGAAAGTCTACACATGTTGTGTTTGTGTGTATGTGAATGCATTTAGGTCTACATGCACTTGCATTTGTGCGTGCATGCACGGACACCGAGATCACGTGTGAGCTGGAAGAATAGAGTTCAGCCAAGTGCCCAGAGCCTGTAATACCTACCTTCAAGGTTCACCTTCAAAACTCCAGATTACAGGTTGTGCCTACCACTTCCTCTCCTATGAATTCCTCGGCTCTCTTTATTCCCTTGTTCCCCAGTTTTTTCATCTGCCTTTGCTGTAATTCATGCATGTCCTCGAAACCCATCACCCTTGCTGTCTGGGAATATCACAGCATTGAAAGCAGGAAATGCTCCTAAGAATTGTGTCTTTCAGTCTCATTGGATGCTTGGTATATGTGTGAGATGCCAGTCTTGAGAGCCATATGGATAGGAATAATGTCATTTTTTTGCAATCCAAATCTCACTTTATTTCAGAAACTATCTTCTAAAATCTTATTATCACATCTGCAATGTAGGAAACCAGCATTTAATTGTACTGTAGGGACATATGGATTGATCACAAGTTTATGTCCCTCATGACTGATATTTTTTATATAGCTCATTGTGTCCTCATCTCGCACACCCAGACACACAGGCCTGTAATTTCTCCTGCCAGCTTGTTTTTATCTCTCTCCTATAAATGATAAACATAATTCTCCACTCTGAGCACGAGGCAGAGGAGGACCTCCAAATCTGCAGTGGGATATGTTGCTATAAACAATCCTGTGACAGTATTTTTGGGTTTCTTTATTTCAGTCTTTAACAGCGATACTTGTAGCTGGAGGAGATGGAGAGAGCTGTGTGAGAAAAGGTCGAGGGATTGTGAGCAAGAGGGGGAGAAAGGAGGAGAAAGTCTCAGAGTCAGCCAAGCTAAATGAAAAGAAATCCAAATCTTTCAATTAATCTGCTTAGCTCCCCTGTGGGCAGATGTTGGAGAGACTGCAGCAGGGCACAGGTCATAGAAATAAATAGACAAGGAGAATCAGAACTTCATCGCTGCCCCTGAGTTGTTACTTACCACTAACAGACCCCTACATAATCTCCTATGCCCTTCCAGCCACCTTGTCTAAATCTTTGCTTCTGTTTCTTGTTTTTTCCATCCGCACCAGCCATCTGGGTCCTTGGGGGTACAAATAACTCACCAGTGATGCCAGCAATGCTCAGAGTCTGTCTTTGTGCCCTAGAAAATTACTCATCCATGACAGCCTACAGTCTAATGACCACTGAGAAAACCTGCATCATGAGACTTACCAAACAATGTAATACAGAGATAACAAGTAGAAGTGGACAATACATTAACCACAACAATAATTTGGCCAATAGTTATTTTATATATTATATTTTTAGCATAAACAATCTTGATGCAGATCCCTACAAATTATTGGTATAGCTGTATAGCTGTAATATTGACATTTACTCTGTATGTTCTTTTCCAAACTTTATGGCTGAATTGCAGTTCTGTGATATATTTTTCTGATCTTTTGTGAGTGCCTTAGTTCAATAAAACAGCACTGATTAATAGAGACCCACTATGATTTCCTTATTTTCTAGCATATAGCCTATGTAATGTAAAAGTGTTTGATGTTCATATTGAATGTGCCAAAGGTTTCAAAAACTAAGGTAAACAATAGACCTGAGGCTGACTGTTCTGAATACAGTGTTTACATTTATTTTTTTCTTTAGCTACAAGAGGATGACAGCTTGTGACAGATTTCGTTATATGGCAAAGTAGAAAACAAATAAGTTTGCACACCAAGCTGTTCCTGATAGAAAGATTTTATTGCTGTGAAACAATTCAAGTCTGCCACTCTTTCTCAGACTTCAGAGGTCAAAACGTTACAGCTGTCCAGCACCCACACAATTGGATACTGGGATGTGCATGTCTTTTTTCACATCTGGTTGTGAAGATTTTGGTTTAGAAAATTTCATTGGTGAATTCTTCACAGTAGAAAGTAAAAGTTTTTTTTTTTTTTTTTTTTTTTTTTTTTTTTTTGGAGGGGGGACTTGAAGAGACAGGCACTGAAAACACAGGGTAAATACAGGTCTTCCAGCACAGGCAGTATGAGGAAAATAAAATATTTTAAGAACATTGACATATGTAAAAATATACTAATAGAAACCCAAAATACAAGTATGAACCAAAAAATGAGCATAATAAGTCCTCTCTAATTTCACTTTTTTAGTCATCATAGTCACATAACATTCGTGTGCTTGGAAATACTTGCAACCCTCTCCACCCAAATGTATTGTCAGTGGATTGCTAGATGGTTTTGCCAAATATGTTTTGAAGTAAACAGAATTGCTCTGTGCTCTTTGAAAATTACATACTATATGATCAGAGATTTTATTTATCAACCACCCACAATATGCAAGGAAATTCTCGTTTTCATCCATTTCCTCCCATGTTGCATGCTATCACACCACTTTGTTTTTCTACTTCTTTATCTACATTGCCATTGTGCATTTATAGCACGATTTTCCTTATACAAGCGAAATGTGCGCTAAGCACATCCTTTGAAATGGGAGAGTGCAGCCTGAGGGATAGGTTAAACTCTTGGATTTTACAGGACCTGCTGCCAATGAAAAGGTAAAAGGCCTTTCCTTTGTTCCTTCCTTTGTGTGACCAAGAGATACTGAGGCGCTCTCAGCCTTCCAATTAACCACCCAGCACAGACAAAAGAAGGAAAGAGTCCATTTCCTCACCTAGCAGAGATCATCGCAGACTTTAATCAGCAAGAGGAAACTAAAATTGTACAAGTAATGATCAATAGCAGATTATTAGCCACATTGCATGTTCGGGTAGGAAACTATTCTACTCATTATTTTCCAATGCACAGTATAATTTAACATATAGTCTCATATTTTTAGGAACTCCCTTCTTCTCAGACAGGGGGTCTGACCGTTATCTACAGCTCAATTTGCCTTTGTGGGGAATAGAGATTGTTCAGCAAAGCTTTAATCAGCTCTGATAAGCTCTCCACTATCTGATAAACAGGCTAACTTTATTTCAGGTAGACAGCGTTGACAGGGACATCTGATAGGGAGGGGGGGGGGGACATGGGGGTGGCATGAAGGGAGGCAGAAAGAATAGACAATCAAATATATTCAATAGTCTTTGAGAATATTGAGGAGCTGCATGAATGACCTGTTATTTACTTTAATGGTGCTTTGGAATTATAGTAATTGAGTTTTTTCAACCAGTAAACCCAGTTTTATTTTAAAAAATTACTCTGCGCACCACGGTTGATATTCCCATTTACGAATTATGTTCATCTCCCACATACCAAGGTGAAGTGAGCTGCACAAACACTGCTTTTGTTCAGTTGAGCACACAGGAGCTTATACCTCAGTCTACAGTAAAGGATTTGAGTTCTTCTTTCATAAGCAATAAAATTGTGATAGGTGTCTGAAATGGCTTTTTCCTACGGCATATATCTGCTGAGAGCTCAGCGCGTATGGATTATCTCTTTCTGAATACGCTGGAGTAATACCCCCCTTTGATAACGTCCCTCTGTGAGATGGCCTTTAGGTGTGACATTGGTATCGCTTCTGCTGGAAATATTCGTAGTATCTATTTTCATGGCGAGCAAACTATATTGAGGGCGTGAAACGAGTGCCTTGAGTAGAAAGAGCTTATAGTTCTAAAGAGAGATAGATTAAGCCTGTATTTTTCCTCCTCGTTGCAAATGGAAATGATTGATTTGGCTATTACATCTCATAGGAAATAAAATTATGTTTTTCTGCCCCAGACTGTGGAAAAATCTCCTTTTAGGGTTTCCATTAAGATTGTCTGGTTCCAGCCGGCCTGTGTGCCGCATTCTCATTGTGGATCATTATATGGATTAGAGAAAATCTCTAGTGTACATAAATCTTTTCATCAAGGTTTTCCTGTCTGCATCACAGTGTAATCTTAAATCACGTAAGTCAGCCAAATACATACTTCATCTCATGGCGTCATTTTTATGTTTTGTTTTTTTTATTCTCACTTGCTTTATGTCAGATCGTCAAATCTCTCTTGGTTATCCAATATATCACACCAGATAGTTTTGTTACATTGCACAGTATTTGCCACATTTGAATGAGGGACTCATCTTTCATCACTGATTCAATTTTGGCTGCATCAGACACACATACTTGTTATGATAAGACCTTTGCAACCCATTGTGATTGGTAGAGGCTTCTGCAGATTTAGTGTCTTGTCATGGGAGATGGTAGCCATTCCTTTAACAAGACTAAAAGTCTCCAGCTGTGCTAACAGCTCTTAGATGCTGTACTTCGGCACCTTCAAGCTTTGAGCAAAATGCTTATATCAGTATGCAGGCATGCACAAAAGACATCCTTCATTAGGTTCCACTAATAGAAAACAGGTTCTGTTAGGTTCCACTAACAGAAAAACTAATACCAGCTGCAATAGAAATGAAAGACAAAAATGGCAATAAGAATAGTGCTATTATAGCATAATATGAGTCACAAGTGTGTTGTTGAAATAGCTGTGAGTGTGTGTGAGAGGAAGGACAGTTTAAGGGAATGCAATTAGTTTTTGCAAGTGTTTTGTCATGATGCAAATTAAAACTGGACAAATACAAATATTGACCTGATGATGGTTTTGAAAAAAATGTAAAGGTGTTGCAAAGTGATTACCATTCATCCTGAGGGGGACATGAATGTCTGTACAAAATTTCATGACAATCCATCAAATAGCTTTTTAGAGTGCATGGATCAAAGTGGTGGACCGATCAGCGAGCCATCAGACTGTCAGTCCTACGCTGCTATTCTTAGAGCCACGCAACTAGCATGTCTAAAAGCTGCACGCCACTTCCTCAAATTCCAGCTCCCGCGCCCACCTATTTATCAGCCAGCAGTTGCTACATCTGGTCCCTCTGCTCTGTGTGTAGCCATGTTGTGCTTGCTAGCACCACAGCTTGCAGCCTTATTAGCACCAACAAATTTGTTCTTGACACTAATTACAGCTTCACAGTAAGCCATGCAGTGGGCTAGACAAATGAAAGGCAGCAATCTCCCCATCACCCGGGCCTTTTTGTGAGCACACAGTGACAGGTGTGGAGGAAGAGGGAGGAAAACAATGGATCTTCTTCAAGCTGCTGGGTTAAAGGTGGTCTCTTCAAAGGAAGGAAAAGGACGAGTAAATGATGGGAGGTAACAGAAGCGAGGTCATCCAGGGGGGATTTCTTTTTGTCTTTAGAAATGGTTGATGGAAGTCAAGAGGAGGTTCCCTGGGCCTTAGTGCTCCATGCATCACTGGAGAGCCGATGTGTCTGTGTCAGGATCTGTCCTCCCCCTGCTGCAGCCACGCTGCTACAGAGTCCCCCTTTCATTTCATGTTTTCCATCTCACAGGCTTTTAGAGCCAACAGTAACAAGATCTCGCCATCTCAGAATGTTTTTCATTGCTGTTGTGTGAGAGCAGTCTGCGTTTCCTGTTATAGGTCTCACTTCCAGTCTGTATAGGTGTATCCCCGTGTGAAATGATAGTTCACTCGGCACGAACTGAGGAGCAGCGATGTCCTGTGACTATGCAAGTGTCTAAAAATGGAACTGTTCCCCTGATGTCAAGTTACTCTCAACCCTCCAAACATCCACTGTGAAGGCTTACAGTGGCAAAATGTTGGCATCGGTAATGGGCTCACTCACAGGACTTACTACTTTAGAGGAGTCAGGATGCAACTGATGATGAGGAAGGTGTGTAGGTGGCTCCACCAACGCTGCTGCAGATCAGTGGAGAGAGCAGCAGGCAGGAGGAGCTCTGCAGTATACACACACATACCAATACTAACTTGTGCTCCTACACGTAGCTATTGCTCTGAAGAAAACAGTGAGACTGAGGGATGACTCTGTGTGTGTGTGTGTGTGTGTGTGTGTGTGCTGGGAATTGTAGATCATAAAGTAGATATCAGGGATTGCACTTGTTTCTGGTCAGGGATCATAAGCCAGGCTTCAGGATGCCTGGAGCATACTTTAAGCAGCTGGGAGGACAGTGGGTCTTCCAGGAGGGCCAGCACGCTCGGTCTGGCCTCTTATTTACAGCTGAGGGTGGTTTAATGTCACACAGGGGTTGTTATGGTTTGTTTGAGCTGACTTTGTTGTATTTTACGTGCCAAATGGGACGGATTTGTCACAAAGGCACCTAGCACCAGCTGGAGTCGCAGGCGATCCCTGGAAAGTATTTTTAAGTCAGTTTAATATACATTTCTGTGAGTCACAACATCTGGCACATCTGAATAGTGCTGATACCGTAAATGCCAACCTTCAGGCTGTCCAGACAGGGTAAAACAAACACCAGAAATTATTTGGAAAGGCTTTTTATCCAAGGTCCACTGGACGCACACACTGTACTTGAAGCTTGGCTTGACTGACAGCGATACTCTGAAGCACCAAATATGGCGTGGATGCGGCGCAGACTCTTGGGGAGATTCCGTGGTCCTCCCACACGTACTCCCATCTGCAGTATTTTGTGGTAACGTGTGACTCCCCTCTCCTCCCGGCCAACACACACTTGTGTACGTGAGTGCATGCACTTATGCGAACAGCCCAGTAAAGCATCCAGTCTATCACGCCTGCAGCAGATCGCGTATTAGCAGGTATTTGGTCACATGACTGTACTTCCTGGAATTTTCAAAGGAAGTGAATCTGAAATGGGAGACTGGGGAACTTTACTTCAGAAGTAGCACCTATTTTTGCCAGAAAGAGGGAGTTGCCAAGGATATTTATACTCATTTCCTCAGACAGTCCTCCATGTGATCTCTTCTCTTCCATCTTTCTCTGATTCACTCTCCTGACACTCTCCTTTCTGGATTCCTTGCAGAAGAATTGTTTTCATACTTCATTCATAAATCTCTTCAACATCACTTGATAAACACACTAAAATCTGACAAGTTTATCTTACTTAAAAACAATTTATGGAAACCAATTGCCTTGAAAAAGGTAAGTGAACTTAAGTCTTAGTTCTAAGTTGTGTTTACTTATAATTTAAGCATAAGAATTATAGTTAGAAAGCAAACATAACTAAAGACTAATAGTCATATTTACTAACTGTATTACGGGAGTTAGTTTCCTTGATTTTTTAAGATCAATTTGTCAGATTTTACAGTGCACACACCTTTACAAAAATACACTAGATAAATAAATGAAATGCAAATTTTTGCATAATGCAAATGTGCAAAAGTGTCTCCCACAGAATGAGAGTCTATGTGTGGGGTGAGTTGATGTGGTCTGGAGATGACGACAGCAACAAACCTTCGAATGTTTTTTTTTCTTTTTTTCTTTTAAATGCATGTGTCCATGACCCCTTTCTAAATTTAGAGGTTCTGGTAGGTCCATGATGCAGTGCGGGCAGAACTCCCTATGAGTTCTGTTTTCAGACAAGCAGCTGCTGCGAGTGAATGCAAACTACTGAACAGAGTAACCTCCATCTGTGCCCAGAGTGCGCTCTGCACTCCAAAAGTGTGGTGCAATGGGTAACCAAATAGTAGCTATATTTCAACAGCCTAATGAGAGCTGCCACTCCAAAAATAGAAAATCTGTGTGTGGTGGTAAATGTTTCAATTGTGGCGAGCCGGCAAAAATAAATTAATCTGTGAGAAACCCTGAATGTGCACATATTTCCTTTTAAATGTGTTTCTCCTGCAATTTTACTGTTAACAAACAACTAATGGTCAGTCTGTGTTAGTCCCTCCGACATCCAACTAATCCACCATCCATCCTCCACGGCTTTCCTTTGGGACCCATGAAAAGTCTTTGAACATTTACACCCCTGTAAATAGCCTATACCTGCCCAAAGTGCTGACCCAGAACAGGCAGCTCCAAATAAAGACAGAGCCAGTCAAGGGTATATGCAACATTTCCTTACAGGAAGATCAGCACTGTATGTCTGTGTAACCATTAAGGACAAAGTAATTGTACACTTGGGAGACAGAGAAAGTTGCATCTGTTTTTGTCTCATATTAATAATTAAGAGAGATTGATTACTGAGGGGAGAATGCTTCTCCAATTCTCTTTTAATTGGTCATCTGTCTCTGATAATCAGTTTCTGATCCTCTAAGGGTCCAAGGGGTTAACAACAAAGGCATTTTGTAAAAGAACAAAATAGTATCTTACCTAATTAGAAAGAATTATGGCAAAAAAAATGAATATTTCAGCATATTTATGGTGTCATGCATGTGTGCATGATTGCGTGCTTATTTGTGTGTTTTTGCACGCAAGGGAGAATATGGGCATCTAAGTCTCTAAAATGCTGCAGCCCCCTTCACCCTGCAGGCATCCACATGTTCTATGTTCTCTGATTTGCCTCATTTCCCAGCGTAGCCTCACACATCACACAGATATCAGGGAAAAGAATATGGCTTGTTTACCCAGCAGCCCACAGTGAAACCACACGCTCCGGCGCAATGCAGCATATGAGCGCTGCCACTTACTATCATCAATATCTGCCTTGTTGCTGTTAATAAACTTCACTGTGGCACGCCGAGTCATTAGGGGGTTTTGCTTGTCAGGCGGGATTGCACTTGATCCTCCGTCAGATGACTCCAGCAACTTGTCTCTTTTCTTGTCCCTAACAGAGACATTGGAGAAAACAAAGACAGTCACAATGTGTTGATTCTTCATTTAGTCCGTCAGACACAAGTGATGTGTTAGTTGGATGTAAGATTTTGCTGTTTGGAGATGTGTTGAAATAATGAGATACGTTTAGAGGAAAGATGGGAGGAGTTAACCCTTAGTATGAACAGGGGGACATTCATTACATGACACCCAAAAGCTTAACAGTAGTAAGCAGACTATAGTTATGCCTATAGTTATTAGTGGTGTAAATCACAAGTTTTATCATGATACAATATTATATTAATTCTTGCTATTCTGCCATGATACAATTTTGATTCAATTTAGGGGCCTGTGATTGATATGAGATGGTATCTTGTGCCAATTTAACACAGTCTGTTACAGAAGAAGCCGCCCTCCATTCATTTTTGCTTTTTGGCCACATATAACAACACATAAATAATTGTAAATATTTAAAACTGGTTGATTTTGTCTGAGAACCCTTTCTGGAAAAAACATTTTCATTTTAACCCAAACCATGATCTTTTTCCTAAAACCTCAGGACTATCTGACTTAAAGCCCCGAAAACAAAATTCTCCCATCAGCGGTCAAAAACATGGATTTACAACAAGATCACTTAAAAGAATAAAGTTTGACTCAATAATAACTGTGAAGGTTTATAGCCAAACAGCTGTCTTTTGCAAGTCACTTTTCCCCCACATATACAGCATGCTAACATTATTAGCTTAAGCCTATGGCATCTTACACTGTATAAATTAGCCTTGCAGCTAGTCGAACTTTTATCTACTCAGAGCTTAACAATTTACATATATTATTTATACTTCTTCTTACTCCCTGGGGGTTTAAGTCAATGCGTCTCCTGACAGAATAGACGGTTGTATTTCAGCCTGCATGCATGACTTTTCAACTGAGCATTGTTGAAACTGTGCAGCTAATGTTAATGTTGCTTTAGCAACAGGAAGGCACTTCATGATTAAAATATATTTAAAATATCTGCACACTAATGATTCATTCCCGAGCAAATAACATTCTCCTCATCATCTTTCTCTTGGCTGCTTCTCATCACCTGTCTGACGCTGTGTGCGGGTGACACAGAATTTCTAAATAAAGTCACATCTGAAACAGGGTTCGATATGGATCGATGTTTTAACTTTGTGTCGATCATACTGGATCATTGCTCATTTAATTGATATATCGATGCAGATCGATGGATCATTACATCCCTTATAGTTATGCCCTTTAAGGGAGGGGATGCAGAGGCAGATGGGCAAATAATGTGTCAGGCTTTCTTACAGGAAACTGGCATTCGCATCCTGTCACAGCCCGGTCATGAACACTAATACAATCTTAAAGGGATAATTTGCTTCCTTTTATGCGAAAATCCAATCAGTGTTGATGGTAAATGTAGTCAATTGAAGCAATAACTTCCTCAGTGCGTACTACAAAGATAGAGTTCCCATGCGTGTGGAGCGGTTCTGACACTGCCTACATGTACCAGGATGCATTTATGCAAGCTTCTAATGCCCAAAGGCAAAGGCATGACCAGTTGATGTTTGCTCATGGCATCTCAGTTTCTGGAGGGTCCCCGCCAGCCATATCGGCTTGCACGGCTAATGCAGCCGCAGCCTCAGCCCCTTTCTGCTGCATTTCTTCAACCAAGTACGCTTGCTCTAAATAGATACAGCATAGTATAGTGATATTTTGTGTTGCAATATTGTTACGCTGATGCCAAGTATTGATTTTTTAATCATATAAATTATTAATATTGCAAATACAAACTTTAATTTTGGTAGCTTACTAAAAAAATAAACGTATATAGATACATACAGTGCATTAATTTACAGTTAAAAAAGGTAATAAATTGCAATATATGTTATTGCAATACTCAGCATATAGCAAAGCATATATAATTGCAATAATATTGTATTGTGATAATAATATTGTGTTAATATCAAATTCGGTCAACAAAGCATGCAATGACCATTCCTTAAATAGACTATGTTTACCATCAATGCTGATTGGACATCCACCTAATGGTGGCATTTTTTTTTTTTTGCCTGTCCCTACAACATATAGTTTACGTGCCATAACCATACTGTTGTTGCCAGATATTGTTGATCTTGTAGAGTTTTGAAAAAACATTGTTATTAAATGTAATCCAGGGATCTGCAGAAATGTTCTCCTCTATAGACACACCATTGCTTAACCTTTACCATGCAACTTTGACCTTAAATTAGAAAGACAAACTCTATTTGATGGATGCAGGAGGGTTGTCTAACAGCATAACTGGTCTTTTTGCCATTTAATGTCACTGTGACTGTCAGGACCATAGACTGTATAAAGATGGATGACGTAAAGTGAAGCCAAAATATCTGGGATACGGCTGTGGCTATCTTGCGCAAATGACATAATTTGGAGCCAGATTCTGTGTAGTAGCAATCTAGGGTGTGGGGAATTTACCGCCAAAATACCCGTCCACTCAATCGCAAGCAACGACAATTGAACACAAGCGTAGGGATTGGCACACACAGCTGTCAGTCATGGCAGAAAACCCCCTTTTTGTAGAATTAAATAACTCATTAAAACAAAATTTACCAGAAAAACGGTCACTTGAACAAACATCAGGGTGATGAGAACAACCATGAATGACAGAAACCATCTTTGGGGGAAAAAAAAAAAAAAATGGGCGTTTACTTTTAGGACGTTTTTAGTTTTGCCCATGTCCCATTTACTAACTTAGAAGGAATGTGGTTCATAATCTGTATTGCAGCCAGACACCAGGGGGCGACCAAGATGCTTTTGCTTCACTTTGCGGGCGCTGTCATGTCATCCATCTTTTTATACAGTCTGTGGTCAGGACTGAAAAATCTGTGTATGTTGTGCATTGGGTCTTTTCTGTGTGTTTCAGTAGTCAGTTTCAAGGTAGACAGACAGAATTCCATAGTGAAGGAAAACAATGGGAAAAGACCAAGAGAGGGTCAATAAAGGACAAGATGACAAGTTTGTTAAAGAGAAGTTGCAGCAGGACAGTTGAATGAGAAAGCAGGGGGATAGTTTGACAGGAATGCATGGAATGCAATATAATCTGGGTGCCAAGGTTAAAGCCACTGTTGTTCGTGTTGCAACTGTTCTTAGACCCTTAGTGACATCAATGTGTGGTCTGCTGTCCCCAATTTAGCCACATAAACTGGCAACCATGGGAGCCACTGTTCCTGTTTGTCAAGTGGGAACCACTGATGCCAGCGATGACATCATCATTCAGATGCACAGGAAAGCTTTTAAACCACAGACATGCTCACACACACACATACACATACACAAGCACACAGGCATTCAGGATCCCTACAGGAATATCATGTTTACGTGGGACAAGTGCAGTCGATGTTATTTGTGTTACACTGGTGTCATGTTTTCTTCACTGGAGAAGAAGGCGCAAACTGAGTGGAACAAAGAAATTATTTTTTTGCTTTGCAAGAAAGTCATCATAAAGACGAATTCAACTGTGAATTGTGGAGGGAGAAGAAATCTAACCTATAGGACAACTAATTCTTGTAGTACACCTGAGCTTTCACACTGCTGTCCTAAATCCATTATTCCGAGCACACACCTCCCAGTTTATGCAACCACATTTTCTGACCAACCAATCCCCATTAATTCTGATGAAAATTTCAGATGGGCTTTTCAGAGTATGAGCGGCATGCGGGAAGGGCTTGTGACTGGACTTAATGAAAAAAAAATCAATATTTGACATTGATTGTGGGATTTTCTGAGAGTACGGTGTGCCTCAATGGGCCATTCTAGTAGCGTACATTTTGTATTTTAACTGGAGTGTGAAGCTGAGCAGTAAGGGGAGATCAACACGGGAAGTAAGAGGCTTCTAATGCTGCTCATTAGTTATGGTTGCTAATGGGCCAGTCACTAAGAGTTGCACGGTTAACAGCAGGTTTTTCATTGTCATTCACACACACACACACACTTTAACACGATAGCAGATATACACACGTACAGTGAGGATTCTGTCTATATATTCAGCACATACTTAAAGAGAATCAGATGCTTAAACAAATATCCTGTAACAATATTTGTCATGGTATAATGACTTCAGTAATTTGGCAGTTATTTTGCTATGCTATTTCTCATAATAAAATGTGAATGTGTTCAACCTTGTAAGCCCGGGGCAGAGGTTAACACTCATTATATTGTACATTATTCAGTTTCTGAGTGTGTGTTTCTGCAAGAGTGAGCCTGCTGTTTCCTGATTCTTTGCACCAAGCGTATCAATTGTGTTAAGTGTTCATGGAGAGTGGTGATGTTTGTTTGCTCAGCGAAGAATCACTTTGTGAGGTGTTAGCTCGATGTGGATCACTAGCAGGGTGAGACAGAGGGGACTTGTATGCTTGTGTCCTGGCTTAAATTATGAAGTGGAAGAGCTCCCCTGCTGTCCGGGGGGGGTGACTCTAATAAATTGTTTACCTGCTACTACACAGCCGAGGCAACATAGCGGAAAAAAGAACGGGCTAAGTGACACTTGAAGAGACACGGCCAATTATTTTGACCCTGAGTTTCGCAAGCTAAGGCAGCTAGAGCAGCATCACAGTGTGAAGTGTTTTCCAGCTGTTATTCTTACTCAGATTTGCAGTACTTGGGCAAATAAGCAAAAAATAAAAGTTCAAAAAGCAGGCCAATTACTGCCTGTCTGGAAGTTCAAAAAGTCTTACTAATAGTTCTCAACTTTTTCACATGCTCAGTAAGAACTGAAACCATGGTTATAAATTATAAATACCAGAGTTCACTTAACCATTAAACTTTTCATGAGAGTGAGAGTACAAAGATTTTTTTAATAACTATATATACACACACAGACACACACACACATATATGTATGTATATTCTAGTAGCTGTTACATCAGAGACAAACATGGCTTTATGATGTAAATAAGAAACAACAGCTGCAAAATCAAGTGCTTATAGCAGAAATTCACCTGCTATAAATATCAACCTCATTGGGAAGAACTTATGGCTGTTTAAGATGGACAGTTTTTAAAGATGCTTAAAAGGAAAGATCGGGTCACAGGAGAAGGTCTCTATTTTACAACCTTTATGCAAGCCAAAAAAGAAAAGCTCCTGGCTTCTTTGTAATCAAGATATAATTTACCTCTGATCCCACATTAACCTGTTTTATAGTGTTTTCTCTCTGTGGTAGGAATTATAAGGCTTTTAAAAATGTGATAGTTCCCTACAAGGTAGCCGTGTTTGCTTTTTATTAGTCTATATAATAAGAATGATTAACAAACCCTGGCAGTAAATTGTTCCATAAACAAAATATATGCTCTAACAAGAGATTTGTAAATGTTCATCATGTTATCACAGGCCTTTAAAGTACAAAAAGCATACAAGCAGATCTCTGTACACGACAACTGGGTGACATTTTTTGACCAACAGAAAACCGTAAAGTGAAACTCCAGATTTTTTTTAACTTGGACCCTGTATTTGTGTTTAAGTGATTAGAAGGGAGTAGCAAATTGTGAAATTGGTTTAAGACTGACAAAGTGCTGCAGCTGGCAGGAACGAAACTGGCAACAAAGTAGCCCCTCGGGGCAGGTGCAGCCCATCAGTTTTCATCCCTTTAAAGTAGGTTAGGTACCGAAACCAGATGATAACATGACACCAGTTCCTATACCACTGGTACCAGCCTAACAAAATCACAATTTTGATGCCTTATTTTGGTGCCAGATTGTATGCATACTGGTCATGTTTATACATGTATGAATACTTTAAACTTTTCCTTCGCAATAAAAAAAAGCTTTTTCTGTGGTTTTATTTAATTGAAAGTAAAAAACAAATGTTATCCAAGACTAATGAAAATGTTGCGCTTGCTTGTGTTTGTGCTTGTTTTTCCACAAACATGCAAAAAATGTTATTACAAGTGTCTTGCAACATTACAGAAAGGGCCCCTACAGATAATTGAAATGTTTTTCAGCACCTTTAGTTTGTTGTTATCTGTTTTGTGTCCAAGTCTCTATTACATAAAAAAATCTTTCAGATAAGAGTGAGATACACTTTCTGTACTATAGCACAAAAAACTATTAATGGTTCTCCTCTCTGAGAATCTTACTTGCTTTTCCACCATTTTCCCCTGCAGCAAGTCGCTTCTTGTGAGATTTTAGAACAATACTTCTCATTAGTGAGACCTAGACACAAAACAGATTGGAACAAGCTAAAAGTAAAGAAAAACATCTTATGGTCTTTTTTCGTAGTGTTGTAAGACACTTATAATAATAATCTGACCCTGTTAGGGGCAAAAACAAGCTGTTTAAATGGACGCAAATTGATGGGCTGCACCTGCCCCAAATGGTTACATTGTAACCTGTTTAGTTGCGGTCTCTCACATTATTGGACCAATTTAAAAAATTATTATTTCCAGGAGTTGCTTAGACACCTGAGAAAATAGGGTCCAGGTTGAAAAATAGCAGAGCTCCCATTAAAATAAAAGCAATACAACAGACTTGAAAGAACTGCTGAATCATAGAATTTGGAGAGGATTTCAAGGGTTTCGACAGCAGCAAAGAGCTGGTCCTCTGTTACTGATCTGGAAATAACAGACACCTTGGCCTGACATACTTCAAGGCCATCTTGGGTCAGTACCAGGGTCATAATGATTCCTGATTGCATTAGGTTCTAAGGAGCTGGCTGGCAGCATTAGAGCTTGCATAGAGCCAATGTTCTTTGACTTTTTGCACCATCAGCCACCAGCAGTATTGTCAATTTTCTGCCAGTCTCTATCCCTTCTGCTAAGTATAACCCTCAGTCACTGACAGAACGGTACAAATGTTATTTCTCAAGTTAATATCATCTTTGTGAACATTGCTGATCCACTTCACAGTCCACTAATGTAGCACAGGAGTTCCTGCAGTAATAGGATTACACATCCAAGAATGTCAGTGTGTAAAGGTTTAATTGTTTGTTCACTCTTCACTGGATTTTGGTATGAGCACAATATGCCACCCACCCTCCTACTGTGTCTTCCCAGCAGCATGAGCACTGATTACTTTTTTACCCTCTGTTTCTGTATTGTTTTGTGCATCCTGCTCTGCAGCATCTTGTAATTTGTATTTCATATGAGGCTGCAGTGACAAGGATGTGTATTATTATAGCAAGGCTGCAACTAGCAATTCTTTTACCTACTGAATCAACTTTCTAGGTTGTCTTATTCATTGTTAAGTCTACTATATATGTATATATTTATGTATTGGATTATCCATATTGTTGCTGATTTTCTGTCAATCGATTAATTGGATTTCAGAATGTAAATATGCATGCACACATTGCTGCTTTCATCCACTTGGTTTGGACTTGTTTTGTTAGACTGTTGCGCAAATTTGTCTTGATTCATTATTGCATAACACAGCCTATGAGCTCTACTATTAGCACCAACACTGCCTCTCATAGCCTCCATAGGGAGTTCAAGGGTCACGGTCATCTACAGAGCTGGGTCCAGATGCACAAAACTTTGTGTAGATTCCTGACTAAAACTAGTCATAGTTTAAGCAAAAAAAAGGAAGAAATATGCCTTTGTATTCTTTTCATCAGATTTTTAAAGCAGTGCGTATATGCCTGATTCTGTTTCTTAAATCTTAATCACTGTGGTACTGGGAATAGGTCCACGAGCTTCATTCTGTAGCCACAAATGTGAAATACCCGTCAAGAACAGTTCAATATTAAATACGGCAAAGAAGGTGCAAAATTTACCAACTGTGTTGCATCGATGATTCTTCAACAGAGCAGGTATCATTACACACAGCTGTGCGTCTGCGTTACTAATTTATTGGTTTTTGCAACCCATCATTGTGGTAAAATCCCCGTTATCAGCATTATTAAATGTCAGAAGGATGATTCATTTAAATTAAATAATGTTGAAAGTGTCTTAACGAAGGGCTTCACAAAGATCAAAGTAGACGACAATTAACGGGGAGATGATGGCTCATAGGTAAAAGAAAAAAAAAGAATTATGAAATTCATCACTCATAAATAATTTAAAATCAATGTGTATCTTTGGTGCTTTCTAACCATATTCTCCCAAGTTTTTGTGTCTAAGTGACTAAGGAGAACCACAATTTTTGTAATTGGTCCAGTACTGGCTGCAGTGTAATCCGTGAGCACTGTCAGTTTACTTTCATTAAAAGTGCTTGTTTTTGCCACTGATGGGCTCAGATTGTCATTCCAAGTGTCTGCAGAGATACTCCTTTTATTTAACCAGAAACAGCCCTGAAATAGCTATCTCAAAAGACCCCTGTCTTTATTCAGTAAACAGTAATTTTAGCTTGTAAAGATCGAGCATATTTTCACATTTAACTGAGTGAAATAAGTACTTACTTCAACAAAAAAACAGAGTTGGGAGATGTTGGAACTGTGGAAAGATGAACCTACATGTTTTTTGTGAGTTTTAATTTGCTTCTTTGAATGAAGTGGATTTGTTTTCGAAGATAAAATTGATGTTTACATGGTGGGTTGGTGAAACCAATTTAAGGGCTGTTGATGATTAAACACAAAGGATCTTGCTCTTTAACACAGATGTTAATTAGGAATCCTTTTTATAATGTTGTCAGACATTTAGAATAATCTGAGCCTGACTGTGACAAAAACAAGACCTTTTAGTGGATATAAATTGATGGTGCTCAGTTGCCTACAGGTATGGCATTGCAGCCTGTTTGTCACTGCTTCCTTAATACTGGACCAATTTCATAAATTATTGTTTCAATTAGTCACTTAGACACAAAACATAGAAATTAGGGTCCAAGCAGAAAAATATTGAAGTTAGTCTAAATTTATAAATATGTCTTTGATTGACCTTTAAAGAACACTCTGTAAACTGCAAAAAAAACCAAACCACAATCAGTTAAATTGACAAACAACCGAAACTATGTTACCCGTTTCTTAAATGATATTGAATCTCCTCCATATCAAATCACCTACAGCTATCTCTGCTAAAACTGTCTGTATGCCTGGTCTGAAGTATGCGTGTGGTGAGCACACTCTTGCTGCATATTCTTACTTTATAAATACTAATTTTGTGTAAATGCATCGTTTATACATCTGGCCCCTGGTTGGGTTTTGGTGTCCTTCACATTCAGTGGTGCAGATGCCTGCCAACATGTGTGCTTAAAATGGGTCTTCTGCATGAAGGGCAGCATCTCTTCTAACTAACCACTTTTCAATTTTTCATGTGTTCTGATTTGTGCGACTCTAAGCGAATCAGCCCCAGGGCACGATGAATACTATTATCAGCAACTCCTTGGCTGTAATTTTTGTCTCTTGCTGTGTCTGCTCATGTATGTTCAACCCTCCTATTCTCCCATCTTCCACCACCAGCCCCCACACTGGGCTGTAATAACTGTGCAGCAGTGTACTTAACCCATGTTGCATAAAGAAAACATCTTGAGCGTTGAGAATTCACCATCTGTCTGTTGGTTCAACACCAAGGACTCTCCTTTCACTTCTCCTCTGCTTCCTGCAGGGACCTGCGGTTTTGGGTGTTGAATCTGCAGGGGCATTCATACCCTCCAATGTGAGGATGATTCAGGGTAATTGTAATAGGATTTGAAGTCTATCTTTAGTAAGGATATAAAGAGGTTTGTAAGCAGTTACTCACTCTTTCCCCTCACATGAGATGTAATAGACAAATAATCTGATAGCTTTTCATTTTCAGCCCCCCCACCTGCATGGAAACACTCCTGGTGTTTGCGGAAATGTTGTGGGAGCTTATTGTCTTATACACACAGATTTGTTAATCCTATACCTGCTCCGACGCAGCTGTGCTGATTACCTGATTTGACTGGGCCATAAGCCGGATGGCCACGCTGACTCACATCACACTAACATGTTTGCCAACATAAGCGACCAACACAGATGCGCACAAAAAAAATGGGAAATTTGAAATGAAACAGACACAAATCACTTCATCAAAGTCAAAATGTGAAAAATACTGCTCTCAAAACACTGGCTTGCTAAAAACCTTAATGTTGGCATGTCAAAGGATTATTTTAGCACCTTATGTCTACCAAACATGACAGCTGGCTTCAACTTCTGCAGTTTGTCTGTACAGATTAGTGAAACACTTACTGCTAAATGTCAGGATCCCAATGTTTCCCCCCCATCTCTCAGCTGATCCTTGACTTCTGTATCCACCTTTGTCCTCTTAAATTTAACTTTTTCGGTTCTGTAGCTTATAAAAACATAGTTCTTTACACTGTTGTTGGTGCATCCTAACACAAAACAAATTTAAGGTATTTTTCTGTTTGCTGGCAGACAAAAAAGACGAGGCACCTTCACTCAGTACAAAGTCAGTGGCGAGCAGTGGATTCTTGCATCAGTAATTGTAAATCAAAGTTTTGGCAGCATTTTGTTTGCATGAGGCTCATCTTGCATTCACCATAGAGACTCATTTGCAGAAAGAAAATCTCAAATCCATCAGAAGAACTACAGATGATGAGATGGATTAAATGCGACAATGTGTGACAGAATTGGTTCTTTTTTTTTAACCAACTTTTTGTTTTTTTCAAGAAAAGAAAGTGAAAAAAGGTGTTTAAACACTGTACACCTTAGCTAGTGGTGCTGTGTAATCTCTCTTTGTTATATAGAGTGGAGTTTTACTTAAATCATATCTAGGGGATGATTTAAGTAAAATTAAGATTATTTGAGTAAAATCGAGTAAAAATACAGACTGTGCTTAACCTGTGTGAATGTGCTGGACAAAACACAGATGTGGGAAGGTAATTATTAAATTACATGAGATCCCCTGGTAATACTAATCTCGTGTGAATAGGAATTTGGCGTCATAAAATATTATCTAATTAATTTCATCATTTGCCTTTTAGAATAATATCTGTAAAATTTGAACATACTGTCCACACTTTCATCCTCTCCCTCACTGCTGTGGTGCTGATTGCATGCAGTCATCTGTGTGTGTGCGCCTGCGTGATTTGCAAGTGTGTCCTCATTTGGATTAATTAAAGGAAATCTCCCGTGAAGAGTGGGGGCGTCCCAATCTGGCCTTCACAAGGACAGGCAACCTATCAATAATACCCAAGCCTCCACCCCAACCTACACACAATACTACCACCCACTCAGTTGTACACACACACACAGTCATACCTCATTCGAACGCCATGGAAACAGTCACCCAGTGTCGCTCCCAAGCCTGGTGATCATCACTCTCATTTGCAGGGGAACAAAGGCTGTGAAATTCTGTCTGTTATTACAGCTCCCTTATCAGCGGTCCCTGCTTGCCTCTGCCATGAAGCAGCACTCAGCTCAATTGCTCAGTCATTCATACTGCTTTTTTTTCTTTCCCCCTCCAAAGTCACATATCTATTGTGGTCTGTTGGCTGTTCTTTTGTTGCTGACGACCACAGAGTATGATCCAGCATGAGTCATTACTAAAGTAAACATCATGGCACATTGCGAGGGAGAGAGCAGCATGTTTTCTTCTGCGTAAGGGGGTTGCCCCAGCTAAGATAATCACTGGAATCACTCAGCTGATACATGCAAGTTTCAGTGGCTAAATAAGATCCCTGAAGCCTTTTTGGGCACAAAATTTCCTCTAATGTTGTTGTTGTTTTTCCTGTGACGCCTTTCAAATGTGAGAAGCGGGGATTCCATTCACAAGTTTCTATGGTTACGGAGACAAGCGTCAATATGTTGTTGACACCATGGTTGCTATGCCTCTTTCTTTCCCCAGAAGCAGATGGCAATGTCAAGGTGTTGTTTGATAATTGTAATAAAATAGGAGGCATTATTTAAATTTCAGTGCATCTGCTGTCAAGGTGAAGCTCTGACTGTCAATACACGTGAGGCAGGATGACAGTTTCATCAAAAAAAGGCTTTATGTCTATTTTTTAATTTGTTTTTTTCTTTGCTTTGCGATTAGTTGTTGTTTGACTCTTCATTTATGTATCCACTTACTGGGGTGCTCTTGTGAATGCCTTGTTTCTCCTACCGTGTCCATCTCACTCATGAATATATTCATACAAACATCATCAGTGTGAATCTCATTTAAAGGAAACCATGTTTTCAGTTTGCTGGGTTTCCCATGGTAAACAGAGTTTGGGTGCATTTTCAGCCCAGTTTGCCCCAGAGGAAAGACAGAAAAAGATATTCAAAAACAATGGGGAATGCAGAAAAAAGTACAAATGAGTGTGAAAATGTGTGTGCCCGTGATGTGTTGTTATTCAGTGGTGTATGTAGGAGTGAAGTATTGAAGACAGACAGTGATAAAGGCCCAGGTCTGTCCTTGGAAGTGAAGCTGAATAACAATAAATCAGCCAAGCCACGTTGGAGTGATTTGCACTGCAAGCACATAACCTAAAAGAGACTTTGTGAGAGGTACAATTGAGATTGACACAATGTGCACATCTGAAGCAAGTAGTCAAACAGTCCTTATTTTTTGGAGTGATGGTGTTGGGGTAAATGCTGGATGCTGATGCGGTGGGGAATATAAATGAAGGGGAGTTCCACTCAGGGCTCAGGGTTGTGCTTTATTCTTTATACTTCATTAGGATTAGCTTAGTCCTCAGTGACCACTTCTTTCTGCAGTCCCAAATGAGACAGAGACAGAGAGGAAGTGTGTTTTTTATTCTCTGCGTGAAGGATAGAGTGAGTAACCAAGGGATTATTTCAGCTTTCTCCTTTGCACATCAGAACTATAGCTTGAAAGTTTTCTCTCCACCTCCAAATGACCTCCTTGCCGAAAAAAAGAGGTAAAAAATCACATCACAAAGTCATGAAAAGATATTTTCACTAGTTGAATTCAGCCCGACAGAGAAGAAGAGCTCCCTCTTGTGGATATACTCTTTTTTCAGCTCTCACCAAACAACCCAACAGTGTCTGAGGTCATTTACAGCTCAGTGGGTGACCAGTGGAGTAGTCCTGCTATGTGTTCAAATTCTCTTCAGTCTGCTTGTAGCACAAGTAGAGAAACAAAAGTTTCCCCTGAACTGCGAATGTTGTCTCATATTGTTTGAATTCATGATCGCTTTCATTGGAGCTGACAGTTTTAGCTTTGAATTCCAATGCGCCAAGTAACCTCTTCTTACCCAGAAATCTGTCAGCGTCATCCCACCACCCAAAGGGCTTCTGCGAATCGCTCGGCTGAATGGTAAAGGCTCTGCATCACAGGGAAAACAATGTTAAAGTCACAAAGCTGCTTTCTGCTCGACTTGCGTTAGTAGTGCTGGGAGACATCACCATGGTTACAGAGTTTGACTCAGAGAGCAAGGTGACGCGTAGTCATTGAGGATGAGAGATAGAGGTACAAGAGGAGAGGGAAGGAGGAGAGATAGAGAGAGAGCGGGGAATTCTCTTTTGCATGAGAGGGTGTAGCGCAGAGAGCTATAGGAGCTTGCTGAGTGCAGCTGAATGTGACAGTGTGTTTTGGAAAGAGAGAAAATGGATTGTGAGGGAGCGGGAGACCGAGGAGGAGAAGGGGGGGGGGCATTCCAAGCATTTGTGCTGTATGTTTTGGTGAGTTGTGTGTGATTGTGTGTGTGTGCATATGTGTGTGGGAGGTGTAAAGAAGAGTTTTTCCTAAGAGGTTTTCCCAGCCTTATCTGGGAAGGAAAAGCGCCCCGGAGAGGTGACAGGAGAGTAATTCTTATTCTGTGTAAATTTCTGGAAAAGCACCACACACATACACACACCTCTCCTCTCAGCCTCTTCCCTCAGATGAATGATGTTATCAGGAGATTCAGGGGTAGAGGAGCTTGTAAGAGATCCTTCCCGTCTTGTTATCTGCATACGTACAGGCGAAGCTCCGGAGCTGCGCCTGGCGAGTTACTTGCAGCACTCAGAGCATCATGAATATTAACTGTTAAAGAGTCTGGAGCTGCGTGTTTGTTTCTCCTTCCTTCCTCTGCTGGTCTGTGGCTCTAGGAAGTGTTGATTATGGGGCCTTGGCCGGGTGATTAACACAGTGATCGCTACTCAGTCGCAGTCGCTAGCACACTTAGCAGTAATTACGCTTAGGCCTGTTTACTGCTCTCTCTGGCGCTTTCTCTCTGTCACACATGAAGGCACACAGCCCTGTGAGAATGCAGAGCTGGAAATGACTCAAAACATAAGAAAGTTATCTGTTGTGATTATGTTATTGTCCTTTGGTTATATGGCCTTTGTTCCGCATTTAAAAGATTCATCCTTTGCATATGCAGATATAGCACAAAGCACGTGTCTAGATGTATACTTTGCACATACATATGTGCACTGAAAAGGCCCTCGTGTGCATGTACATGTGCATATGTGTGCTGTGGAGAGTACTGGCTGTATCTTTGGTCTGCCTGCTGTTCTCTTCTCTCAGGGGAGAGTCAGAGGCATATAGGTTAATAACGTTGTCACGCCATAAGGGCCGAAGGCTTGTTCTCCTCAGAAACGTTCACACAGGCATACAGAAACACATGCACACACCATGCAGTGCATGCACAGAAACATATGCGCATGCACGATTTTTCCACCACCACCTCCCCTGATAGGGAACAAACATGGAGGAAGGACATTGTTTAAATTGTTTT
Source organism: Plectropomus leopardus (assembly GCF_008729295.1). Taxonomy (NCBI): domain Eukaryota; kingdom Metazoa; phylum Chordata; class Actinopteri; order Perciformes; family Serranidae; genus Plectropomus; species Plectropomus leopardus. The sequence goes on from NC_056483.1 coordinate 12,104,770, forward strand.
TTAATGTAAATATGTATACTTATATCATCAGAAAGATTTATGGTTATGGTAAAACATTGCCGTAGCAATTACATAGCAACAAAGTAACAGAATGGCATAGAAACAAGCCCTCTGCCCTGGCCAGCTTTTAGCTCATGGCAACTTCTTACATATTTTACCACTACAAGAATTACTTTTATTGGATTTTCTCCCACTAGGAATAATTTTATTTGTTTATTACTGCAGTCTTTAAACTTGTTAGAAATTAGTTTAGTTTCATAAATGAATTTTGCTCCCATATCTTGAACAGCATAATGGGAAATACAGCGTTTTGTCTGCCTTGCGGTTAGTACAGCCTGCTCTCTCCTGCAGTTTCAGGTCTGCCTGCCTAGCCCCGCTCTCTCTGTTTTTTTTCCTGACATTTGTGTTGTGAAAGTCGCAGGCCCTGATTGGCTGCAAGGTGGCTAAGAGGGCAATAGTGATGGACAGATTACAGAGGAAGGACAGAGAGAGCCAGATAAAGAGAGCGACAAAGATCGACACGATTAGAAGTTTGCCCAAAATGAAAAAAGCTAAAAGTGTCGCTCTCACTAAGACTTATCAAGACACTGTCCTTAATCTCAGTTTGTTATTTGCATTAAATGCACAGTGTGCATGACTTTCCTCATAGCCTTTCCTGGGAGGCTTGGTCTCAGCTGGAGCCACTTTTACATCCAACGCTTAATTCACAAAACTGCTGAGTCGTCCACAGAAATAGCTTCGGCACTCTGTGGGAAATCTTTTTTAATACCGTGATGAAGTATTCTTGAACTGCAATCATATCTGTGCCGAAGACTACTTGTATACAGGGAATTGAAATATGATAACAGAGGAAGAGGGCTATGTTACAGGATATACAATAGGATGGACCAAGCATTAGGTATCTATTTCAGTCAGCAGATGGCTCAAGGCTTCTATCTGAGCTTTAAATAAATTCATCAATACATTTGATTGAGGAAGAGAGTTGCAGAATTTCGCTCAAGGTTGAGTCCAGAAATGGCTTTGCTGGCTTGAGATGAAGAGTTTAGCATTTTTAGCATAGCTGTTGTGAGTGTGACTGTGAATTCTTGGTGTGGCAGTCCACTCATAAATGTTTAAGTTTGCCTGAGTGCTGTTGTGCTGTGCTACATTGTGGCCTTAAAAAGGCATGCTGGTCAATACTGATGGATGTCACTCAGCAGTGTTTAGCTTCTTTTTTTGACCCGTTAATATAGCTGAATACAAAGTTTAATACATTTTTGACAAATTTGGATAGAAAAATCATCAAATCATAGTATTTAACTAGATATTCTCAGTATTTTTTATATTTACACTGACCCACAGTTAGTGTAAATGTAACAGGACACAGTTGCAATACGCACTGTAGTGGCAGTTTTAAGATGCCCAAGTCTGCAAGGTGTCTCTCTTTTGATTAATGTTCCAGTGCCTTTTTGTGGCACCATACCCATAACATACTCATGCAGAGACAGCGTGACTCATTCTGCCTTACTCATTCTGCTGGGTCTAAAAGTTTGCTTTCACTTACAAACAACTGCTCCTCTCATCCATCAATGTGCTATGATCAGCTGTAATCAGATTAACTGATCAAATATCAACTTGCCAGTGATAAACTGTTTCAGGGGAAAAAAGGAAGTCACTGCATTCACATACCTGCAAAAATGCCCAAATTTAGACAGAGGACACTGAGTAATACAAAGGGGCTTAAAGTGAACCACCTGGAAACATTAAAAGATGTGTTGCAGACAAACTTTTCATCCTCCTAAACTCACAGACTTAGCTAATTAACAAATGCTAGCTTATTACAGCTAATAAAATCTGCTATCAAACAGTTATCTTTTGAGGTTACAAAATTGACAGTCGACTCTAAATGAGAAGCCTTTTGTCTACATCTGTGTGAATTCTCAGACTTGTTTTAGAATCTCTGGAGGAGAAGACAGAGATGGTTACCAAATGTTGCCTCTGCTGGACTTCTCAACATTCAGTTAATATTTGTATTTGACAATTTTGATAGCAAAGTTCAACAAACTGTGCAGTGCATTGAGTTTGGTTTAACTTTTCAACTATCCATTCATATTTAGTTTAGCTCCATGTCACTGTAGAGTTCGCCAAAGATTTGTAAAATGTATCTTTTGTCTCAAAATTGCAGGTGGTCTGCACTTTCTACCAGTATTATTCTTCCCCGGAAAACTACAGAGCTCTTATTTCTCCTCCAGACCACCGCCGCAATGTGGCTGCAGCACCACAAACAAAATCAGATTCTTCTTTATGTTTGCCAACTCTCTGGACTCATAGGGATTCATACACTGGCACATTTTCCTCTCAGTGTTATTGTTACAGTGAATTAGCAACAGTCTTAATGGGATTCTGGTAATGTGTCATTTGAACAAACGCAGATGGGGGAATTGTCAGTAAGCTAATACGCAATGTTATGTATGATATTTCAATCTGCTAATCATGGACGCATCAGTCAACCTGATCTGAGCTGACACACACAGCTGTGTTGTTGTATTGTGCAGGTGTGTTTGTGTGACTACTGGCCCAACGGATGAACGCACTCTATAAATATTTCATACTAGCCCACTTTCCTCCCTGTGGCCACAAAAAAAAAAGTAACACACAAACAAATATCAGTATAAATAAAGCCTGGAAAGGAGTGAGGGGGCTTTGAGGGGGAGAGTGAAAAGCACACAAACAATGTGTTTACAGGAACGGAGAAAAGGGAGACAGTGAAATTTGGGGAAGAGATCAAAAAGTATCCACAAAGAGAATACACTCCAGCAGTAGTAGTAGAAGAATGTGTGCAGGGTGGAGGGACATTCCTCAATAATGTAGCAGGGACATTTAAATTTTTATTTTTCTCATTTATTTATTTATTGGTTCTTGTTTTGTCTCCTGTAATATTATTGCAAAAAGTTAACCCAAGTACTCTGGAAGCAACGGGTGGCATGCAGTGCTGCTGATGAGAATTGGCTATTGATTAGGGTTCTTCTCAAAGGCTGTCAGTCCACTCAACCACTTTTTGTGCCGCTGAGTGAACCTCATTCCATCAGCGTATATAGCATTGGCTGAAACCCTCAGGGCCCCTGCTGTTGCATGCCTCCTGCAAGGATAATATAACAGCGGGAGAGAGCTCTGTGTGTAAAGCTTCACAAAAACAACAAGAAAAATAATTCACTTACAAAGTTTGTCTCTCAAGCTGATTGTAAGGCACCACGCTGAGATCGACCCTGAAACTGTGACTTTAATCGCATCATGCCAATACTCCTGATTAAGGTTGCCAAGCACAGAGGGACATGTAATATAGTCCCTCTGACTGATGACAAATTAAATTGTAAGTGACACAATATGGTGATGCTGCATTATGCAAGACAAATGGGTTATATCCACTGCAATTATTGACTGCACTGAGAGCTGTCAGAGATATATGAACAGCTCAATAGCTTTCCTTGAAATAATAAACCTTTATTATTATGCACTCAACTCCCACTGGAGAAGCCAAAAATAGTTAGCCAGATGGACACTGGAGTGGTTACTTTTATCAGATTTTGTTGCAAAGTTGTTAAAAAAAGCTTGGGACATATTTCAATTGCACATATATTGGGTGAGTTTCAAGGGAATCATTTTTTGCAATTTCTTCTCTCCAGTGCTTTATGAACTCAATTATCCTGTCCACAGACTAATGGCTTTAGAATTGAGGCCCAAATCGTAATAAGTGTGGCATTCCTCCAGCCCTCTCCGAACCTTGGAAAGGCTGTGGGACCAAACAGTGGCGGACCACCAAATATCACATTCCCTCTCTGCTTTTTTCTCTCTGTGAAATCTTTGGAAACTAGCCATAGAAAAGGCACTCAACCAGCAGAACCTTGACGGAGTGGGAGGGAAGATGTCTCTCCTCCTTTGTTGATTAATGATAAATCTCTCCAAGGGTGCATGTATTTAAGTCATAGCCTCACTACCCATGCATAAAAAATCTTGCCTAGAGCATGTGTGCCAGGTTCCTTAAGAATGCCATACTCACTCAGTGCTCTCATTAATTGCTGCTATTGGCTCGCTGACAGAATTTGTGCACATTTAGGAGTGAGACTTTGCCATTTCCAGCATATGGAGCCATTGGTCTGAATAATGAAATGAAATTGCCCACTGGTTCATGTAAACTTGGTATGATAATTCATTAAATTAACAAGTTTTTCTATGTTGTAAAGCAAGCTCAGTACCACGTGTAGCCATGTGACTCCCAACACTCGTGTATGCTCTGACAGGGTTGTCCCAATGGAAGAGATACAGTCTCAGAAGATGAGATAGCACACAAGTCCATGGGATCAATCCGCATTACCATAGCCATAATCGCCTGGATTGATTCTGCAGCAAAAAATTATCATACCTGAGGAATGGCTCAATTTGTCCAGCACAAATTGATGACACAAAGGGAGGTAGGGACAGTCAGTGGGGACCTCAGAGGTAGATCATGGTCCATAAGAGCTCTGAGCAAGGAGATCAATAAGGGCTTGCTGGGCTTGGCTTAGTGTCCATAATGTGATGTGTACACAATCGATAGCCTCCCCGAAGCTGGCAGATGGGCCACCGGTGTGGCGTGGGTTATTTTTCTTCCCCACAGCATCTTTCCTGCCTCATACTAAGAGTGATGGCGGTGAAGGCAGAAGTAGGGGTGTAACCATGCGACCACAGGGCTGTCACTGATGACAGGACATTTAGAGAGGAGTTAGTGGGACTATTGACTGCTTTCTGCGGGAACTTGAAGAGAATGAGGAAAGGTGATTCTCACAATTTTAAGAATAGTGGTTGGGATGACAGGTGGCTGAAGATGGAAATCAAGAGAGGCACAGAGAAGAGGCTCAAGAGAGCTTTTAACTCAGTCGCTCCTGCGCATTTTCTTCTCTGGATCAACTTCACACTCCCTACTCGGGTCTCCCAAGGGATCTAATAGTACCTCTAAAGGAGCTGTGGAATTGAAATTGTGAGGGTGGCTGAAGCGCATTCACTTCCTTGATGCTCAAAAGATATTCTACTAAACTGCTGTGACACTGTGGCGGGCACTATTTTTTTTAGGCTGTCCCTTGAGGGATTGTGCCAGCTGGTTTTTGTTTTTTGTCAGGACATTTTGTCAAGTGATTTGTTTTTTCCATGATCTGTTTTATAATGTGCTCAGGAGTAAATAGCAAAGTATTCAGGGAAATCCTGAGGGTAGTGTATAAAAATAAAAAAGTCATGTGACATTCGATAATTCTCTGTCTTTCTCCATCTGTCTCGTCTCATTGTGAGTCTCAGAGTGAAGCAATTTTTCAGCACAGTCATGCTAAGCCGTCTTTGCAGTAGAATAGGTGAAGGGAGAGTAAAAGAGCCTGAATAGCCGTGGACAGCTCAAGCATGTCACACATCACCTAATCATCCGTCTAAGCCAATCAGGTCCCATGACTGGCCTGACCATGACCTGACTGCATCCTGAGGTCTAAACCGTTACAGGAACAGGGAAGATAGAGAGGTAGTTGAGAGAAAGGGCTTGCGTACAGTAAACTTTGTCATCTTCAACTTTATATATGACTGACTTATGGCAGCTTGCATTTGTTTGATAATTTGGCATTTAATTTAGCTGTTCATCTTCTTTTTTTTAAAAATATTAGCTATTCACAATAAAAGCAATAACCTTTTTATACAAGCAGCACAGTGACATGTTGCTCTCTAGGTTATCATCTGAGACCAAAGTGTATGCAGGTAGCTTGGTCAGCAGGTACCATTCATTAATTGAGTAAAATAAATTAGCAAAAAGTTTATAGCAAAATACTGAAAAATTTTCAAAAAAAACCCAAGTTTTTTCCAAGTTGCTTGTTGCCTTTTCCCCCATGTTTTCAAAAGAAATCAAACCATTTTTCTCAGGATTCAGAGGTTTAAGTGCTTATGAAAGACACCTGAAGGCAGCACAAGAAAACTGATGTTACTCCAGGTGTTGAACGGTTAAACTACTGTTCAAAGAATTGCTCTAGAAATCTAATGGGTTCAGTGAAATATCTTGTTTCATTTCCTGTCTGTTAGCTTTCCCCTCAAGGGTCACTTCCAGGTCAACTTGCGTGGCTGCGCTCGTTTCCGTCTTTTAATCCAGCCCTCACGGCATTTGATGCTATACTTAATGCCACCGCACATGCAAATCAGGGGCAAAGACGACTGAGTCCAAGTAATTGATCTTCTTAACTACTCCCACTCAATTACAGTAGGTTAATGCAAGCCACTTCAGCATTGCTCATCCTAATGCTCAAATGCCATTCGCCGGTGTCCGTGTGCGAGGAGGACACGGGTGTGTAGGAAGGTGAGATTGCATGGGTGTGGGTCAGTGAAAACATTAATCACTTTCTCTCTGTGTCTGTGAATCCGTCTCTGTGCAAGTCCTTCCGCTCGGCAGCAGTTCGAAAGGGTTCACTTACTTCAAACTGTGGAGCAGTAGAAGATTAAGTGTCTCCTCTGAGACACTTAATATGTACCTAAATAAAGAATAGATGACCTACAAAGAATGATTGACCTTCAGCATGCATTTTTCCAAAATCATAATTATTCTTGTACCTGTGTCTGAAAAATTCTCCTATGCAAGTGACGCAATTTACCGCCAGTAAGCTTATAAACTGATCAAAATCATTATCTCATACTCTAATCTACTCTGCCACCTCTGGGGCTGACTTGGTGCCAAGGTATTCAGCAACAGGAACACAAGCAAAGGTCCTCTGATCGAGTGGCTTGGCACCACCGGATGAGCCTCAAATATGCTTGCCAAAATGTTCAGGGGCATGGAAGCGATGTGCGTCCTTACTGTGACTGCGCAGTCTTTCAGCTCGCTGCCAGGCCAAGCCCAGGTTGCTTCAGTTAGCTGCTAATAGGTTTAACCTAATCAGCAGCAACATTCATTTAGTGATAACACTTCTTCTGCTGAGCCATGACACCCCCTTGTCTCAATTTTGCCATCTGTCTTTATCCTTTTTTATCTCTTTTTCACCTAATAGAAAGAATTTCGTCCGACTATTTCAGGCAGTGCCACTCGCTTATGGACACTTTTTTTCCAGTGTGTCAGCGCCAGCTAGAGGCTAATGGATAGACTGTGGAAATGGCTGACCCCTGAACACTTCTGCAAAATCCTTGAGCTCCATCCCACTTTTATGTGATATTTGCTGAATTAGGCAAGTCTTAGAGGGCATAAAATGGCTGTCTCCAGACTGCACTGTGTAAATTTATGTAAGATAATCAGTGTGCTCTGCAATTTGATGTGGCTTGTGATTAGTATTCAGGGTGCCTTGTTTTCCTATCTTCATTTAGACTCTTCAATCTTTGTTCATTACATTTTAATAGGTTTTATATTGCTCAGGTCGTTGAGGACAAAAGAATGCAGATTTTTCAGTGCTCTGGATTTCAGCTGATTGTTGAGGTTATGCTGCGGTGCTATAGTGTGTAGAACAGCAACTCTCCACCTGTGTGGGTGGAGGCTCTGGGCTGAGCAGAGTTGAGCTGTGGAAAAAGGACATCAGCTAATCCCTGCAGTATTGTAAGGAGTTATATCTCTCCTCTGGTGCAAGGTAGAGGCACAGATAAAACATGGAGTGGTACTATAGAAGCAAAGAGTCCAAGGATGAGAGAGCATGTCTCACTCTGCAACAACAAGGCACACGTACTCATAACATGATGTCACAGTCAACATTTCACATATATTACACTGTAAAATATGTCAAGTTGACATTACTTTAAAAAAAAAAAAATCTAGGAAACCAATTGCCTTGAAAACGATAAGTTAATATAACTATTAATCCTAATTTATGTTTACTTTTTTTTATCTAATTGTTATATAAACTTAAAATGTAGTAATATTTACATAATTTTGTGAATTTGTTGCAACTTAAAAATGACAAATTTAAGTAAGTCAAAAACTCAGTCAGAACATCCAAGGTCAGATTTAATCTATTAAGGTCAATAAATTCTGGCCAAAGTAAAGAGCTGCAGTTGAAACGCAGCCTCATGCTGCTCTGACCTTACAGGATTATGCAGGATGTTCTTACCCATCCCTTTACTGAGCAGACGGCACAGGGAACCCTATAAAAGCATTGCAAATTTCACAAGAACAAACTGAACTTTTCCAAAAGCCTGTTTGCAGTTAGTTTTCTTTTATCACTGAAAGAAATAAATTATATTCTGAGACACACAGAGGGAATTTGAAACTTTTGCCGACAGGTGGAGCCAAAATCCTTTCATCCTTTTATCTATTGTAGATGGCTTCACACACACACACACACACACACACACACACACACACACACACACACACACACACACACACTACTCTCCTTCCAAAATAGATTTCTGGCCTAGTTATTTCCCCTTATTTAAATTTTTTCCTCATTTCATAATCTCTCCTGCAACATTGCATTCATTCTTTTGTCATTTTAGATTACCATGTTACCTTTTTTTGTCCTTATAAACAATACTGTGACATTTCTAATATGCATAAGAGGGCTCATTTTCATTCATGAACACTCCCATAGGGGCTTTTTTGCAAAGATGGACCCTTCATTAGATTATACTTCACACCTTTCACCATTCATTTATGCCTCGTTTTCTGAACTTAAATCAGACATCTATTATTATTCATATGATATATCATATCTGCCATAAACAACTAGCCATAACATGCTAATAAGGAGAAACAAAGTGATAGATTGACTGAGATTTCTATCTTGAGTCAGCATTTTTTGGCTGATGCTTTTGTATTTATATAAATTCTGAACATTTATCACGGTTTTCAGTGTATTAATAATTATAATAAAAGTTTACTCTTGAACATGCATGACTTTCTTCGATTCTGCTAACCTTTTTGTTTCCTCTCTGTGCTCTCTTTACAGATTTTAGCCATCATCTCGATCCTGTTCATCGTCCTCTCCACCATAGCTCTGTCTCTCAACACCTTACCAGAGCTTCAGGTCACAGACGAGTTTGGCAACGCCAACGACAACCCCCAGCTCGCCCACGTAGAGGCTGTGTGTATAGCCTGGTTCACCATGGAGTACCTCCTTCGCTTCCTCTCCTCTCCTAATAAGTGGAAGTTCTTTAAAGGCCCACTGAATGTCATTGACTTGCTGGCCATCCTGCCCTACTATGTCACCATTTTCCTAACTGAATCCAACAAGAGCGTCCTGCAGTTCCAAAATGTGCGCCGTGTAGTGCAGATATTCAGGATCATGAGAATATTGAGGATCCTGAAGTTGGCCAGGCACTCCACAGGGCTCCAGTCTCTAGGGTTTACTTTGAGAAGGAGCTACAATGAACTGGGGCTGCTTATTTTATTTCTTGCCATGGGCATCATGATATTTTCCAGCCTGGTGTTCTTTGCTGAAAAAGATGAAGATGCCACCAAATTCACAAGTATCCCTGCCTCATTCTGGTGGGCAACCATTACGATGACAACAGTGGGCTACGGTGACATTTACCCACAGACTTTACTTGGAAAAATTGTGGGTGGGCTCTGCTGTATTGCAGGAGTGCTGGTAATCGCCCTGCCCATCCCCATTATTGTCAACAACTTCTCTGAGTTCTACAAAGAGCAGAAGAGGCAGGAGAAGGCCATCAAGAGGAGGGAGGCACTGGAGAGAGCCAAGAGGAATGGCAGCATTGTGTCAATGAACCTAAAAGATGCCTTTGCCCGCAGTATGGAACTGATGGATGTAGTGGTGGAGAAAGGAGACAACAAAACTTCTCTGGACAACCACCTGTCACCGAGCCGCTGGGGCAGCTCCAGGCACGCCTCCTCAGAGACAAACCTGAAATCTCCAGATAAAAGAAACCTCGAGCCACAGAGCTCCCCTCACCGTATCACCATCACTACCACTGGAAGTCCCCAGCGGACAAACAGGACCCCGCAACACCTTAATGCACAGAAACTGGAGGAGATGTACAACCAGATGACCAAGTCACAGTCTTTCACTAACCTCAACACTACGAGCTCCATGAGCACTCTGAGCACAACCATGACTGCCCCCGTCTCTCCGAAGAAAAGCCACAGCCCTGATTTTACACTAAAAGAGGAGGTAGAGCTGGAGATGAAAGAGGTCCAACCTTCCTCACCAGATAACTTTGCGAGCTGCTCGGCAGACTTAAGAGAACAAGGTTCAGATAAAGAAGAGGAAGGGCCCTGTAAAATCAGACACCTCAGAGCACCACCCCCTCTGGATCTCAGCCAACTAAGGGCCATGGACGACAACTCTCCTGGCATCAAACTCAAAGACGGCCTCTATGAGTCCTACAACCCAGGTGATGGATCAGAGCTGCACATAGAGGAAGGGGAGAGCTTTAACAGTGCTGTGGATAATGTCCAGAGCCCCCCCATGGGTAACAACCCTCTTAAAATAAAGGGGTTGCAGGTCAACTTCACCAAGACCTCAGCTGAAGGCCCGCTAACACCACCCAGCACTACCTCTCCTGGAGACATCAGCTCCAGCATCCTGGAGGACGAGTCCCCGGAGGGAGAGACATCACCGCTCATCCCCAGCACAGAGAAGCTGCTTCCAGTCACAGAGGAGGAGACCTCGCCACTGTCCCCAAAGAGGCTTGTTGTAGACACCCCACCCGGCGATGAAGATCCAGCCACAGAGAACCACGAGGAGAAGCATCTGATGGAAGTGGCGGGTGCTGCACCTTTGTCACCCAAGACAGCAGCACAAAATTGTACCCAAGGTGTGGTCGGGGCAGGTGAGGAGGTCAAGGCTGACAGCAACCAAAGTGGACACAAAGTAGAGAACCACATGTTTACATCAGATATCCACCTGATACCCGGGGACGGCAGCCTCTCTCCGACCTGTGAAACCAGCATGTGACTGTAGGAGAAGCTCTGAGGGACAACAGACCCACTGCGACCTCAGCCTGGTGTGTGGGAGAGCTGGAGGAAAAGACAAACGATATTTTTGCATGGCATGACAAGTCCCTTTTACTTGTGTTGTTGTGTATTGCTGAAAAAGAAACTGTAGCGCTCCATGCAGATTTGAGAACGACTCTGGGGCAAACAGTGGGATCGAAGAGGAGGCTCACAAATAGCAGCAGAATTTCATTGACTTATGTAGACATTTCGGTCCTCCCAATGTACATAGTGACAGTCTCCTTTTTCTAGCAAAAGAAGGAAATGCACAGAGGGACTGATCTGTAAAAAGCATGCATTTAAAACAGACAGATATTTTACGGTGCTTAGTTTGCTGAAAGCGCTCCACTGTAAATACTAGGACATCTAAGGCAATGACAATGCACAGGATGGCATCGGGAAACTGTCACTGAAGGTACAAACATTTGTAATGTGAAAAGGGAGGGGTGGGGTGGGGTGGGGGGGGTTGAACTGAAAGCCCTCAGACGGGGTGTTGCATCGTAGCGACCTATAAAAAAAAACATATCATTACCTTTTGTGGAAATGCAAAGTGTTCCCATGACGACCCTGTAATGTTTTTTCGTGTGAAAAATGGTGTACGAAACTGTAATGTTGACATTGTTGCTTTTGGTTTTCATAACGACTGTTGAACTTTCAGTTGAGCATCCGATATTCAGTCTTTGATTTAAAGACAGCGGACAGGAAGGACACCTTAATTCTCCCTAATAACGCATACACCTGTAGTTGCCAAATGTAACCAGTAAGGACAGGAACTATCAGTAACTACCGCTACTGAAAATATTTATCACATGGTTTCAGAAGTTACAAGGTTTAACATATTTTATTCCTTGTTCATGCCTTTTGATTCCATCTGAATCACAGAAATTAATCTTATTTAATCTCCAACATCGGATATATACATCTAAAAGTAGTTTTAATAATAAAATATGAAATAAGTAGGTATAGATTGGTTGTAGGAAAAATTCTACAGTAGGTAAGTGAGATAAAACAGAGTTATGTATTCAGCACAGTAGATCTGGTCATTAATACACGTATAAGCTTTATCTATTTTGGCAATTCATAATGGATAGATTACCACAAAATATGACAATATTCCTTCTGATATCAATGGACCAAATCAAGCACACTGACAAGCTTTCATCTATCTCAGCTGCATAGTGACATATACGGTAATAACATGTATTTTGACAGTAGTTATATTTTTGTTTTCCTAATGGTTTGTTTACCTGCATTGTGTTCATTATCCTCTTCTCAGCGCCCTGATGTCATTATACTACTGCGAGTTTATCCCATCCTGCTGATAAGTTTAAGGCATCTTTTTTTTTGTATATCCGTAGTGTCTTGGACTGTAATTTATTGTGTTTTATTGTGAACAAAACTATTTTCAGTCAAACTTAAACCCAAAGGAGTTCTTTTCTCTCTTGTCTTCTTTCTCGCTTCTGTTTTACACTGACTGAAAATATCTGTTGTATGTTGCCTTTGATTCCAATTTTTTTGCTGGAATATTTGTTTATCATTTCAGCATGACACTTGGGATGAGTGTACTACAGTAGTGTTTGTGAAAGCCACACAAACCAGAATGGTACTGACATGAAGTATGTGGGTGAAATCAAAGTTTGTTTTATTGTTTTTTTCTTTCTGTTTCCTGATATTATCATGTTTTTTGTTCTCACAGAGAGGTGTGGATTGTGCAATACCGCATACTGCAATCTATGCAGGCCAAGAATTGTGGCACTTTATTTTCTGTCTATGGGATTTGTAAGTGTACAGGCAGAAATTACTTGTATTTTTCAAATGTTATATCTTTAATATGAGGCAAAACAGTATTACAACTACCAGAATCTCACAAACAATGCAAAGAGAATTTGACTTTTACTTTTTCGTATTATATGGCTGGCATCATGCTGTCTATGCCAGATATCAGTGGACCTCAAATTTGATTATCTGTGGGAATAGGGATCCAAATTGACCACTTTGGGCCTTTTATATTACTGTTAGATTTACATAATCTAACAAATGTATGTGGAAGATATTAAAATAATCTAATTTCAATGGCCACACACAAAGGATTTTATGTTTTTTGTGAATTAACGTTGAGAATGATTCTATTTTTTCTAAACCAAAATGGAGCACGACCACAATTTCCTGCCATATGGTGGTTGAAATGATGCGTGCCTTTTCATAACAATGCTGTTTATGAGAAGGTAGCAAGTCATTTTGCTTTGTTCATATAGCACTGTACAGAAAAATCTAATTTTATAGGAGAAATCAGGTCTTTATGTAATAGATACAAGTAATGTTATTGAGTTCTCAGGTTTTCTATAACTCTCTGATGTTCTGATTGGATAGATTCTCTGTTTTTTCTTTCACAGCTAATGTCAACTAGTTAACTTCTGTACTTTTTTGAAAAGGTGATGTTGTCAAATCCACATTGATGTCTTGGCTCCTGGAATAAGGAGCGGCAATATTTCTCCCTCCTCCTGGGTAATCTGTGTACCGCCATTCAGTATCCACCCCCATCAGTCTTCAGTGAGGCAGGAAGGAGCACAAACAAAAGGACAGAAGTTTGAATTGTTTAACTTGTTTGAGTTGAATATGGGCAGAAGGAGAGTGTCTAACGCCTGGGACACACTGTCTTTGTGAGCAGCACATGTGCGTTGCGGAATCTCGTTTTTTTTTGTTTTTTTTTTATCACCACCCATGTTAAAAGGTCAGAATAGCCACAATGCCCGCGTGAGCAGCACTGCTCAGGTGTGGAACATCTAGAGCAAAGATACTCTACTTGCCTTGCCCAGGGGCTACTTCTGCAAAATGACAGGAGGCCAGGGGCCAGTTAAAAACCTCTTAAGGGTCACAGAGGGGCTCGAGCCATCCCAGCTTACATTAGGCAAAAAGACGCGTACACCCTGGAGGGGTTGCCAGATTATCGCAGGGCTGACACATAAAGACATTCAAATTCACACCAAAAGCCAATTCAGAGTCAGCAATCAACCTGCATGTCCTTGGACTGTGTGAGGAAGCTGGAGAACCCGAAAAAGAAAAGAAAAAAGACACGCACAGCCCCCCCCCCCCCACCCAAGGTCACAAAAGTAAAAAGCAAATGCAGTCTGTCACCTTATTTGCAGTCAAACCCAGTGTGAATCGATTCATTTTCTTTGTGAATTGCAAAATGGTCAATTGGCTTCCTAGCACCCTGTTTCCGGCCAGATTTAGCCTAAGAGATGAGTATCTCTGTTCAAGAGAATAGAAGGCTCCCCAATTTTTCATGCAAAGTAAACAGTGAAATTGGTTTTGATAATCATATTGGCATTATACCACCTCTCAGTGCTGTCTCAATGTATATATATCTGTCACAGACACAAAGAAATACAATTATATCCATTTTACTCAAACTTTTGTTTCTCCAAAATAAAAGCCCTTTAACAGTGTTTCTTTTTCGACAGGATCCCATCAGATGTCGACAAACAAAGCATTTTAATGTGAAATATTTGCATGACTGTGTTGTTGACAGTGCAGTGGCTTGCAAGGCTCCATAAATGAGCTGGCTTTTACCTCGGAAATACAGTAGTTATAGCAGCAGGAAGCTCTGCAGCAGCGCTGCAGCAACAACACTGTCTCTGTGAACACCACAATCTTGCAGGCCACCGCAGTTCAGCAAGTGCTGCTCATGTCTACAGTGTGACCCAGGCGTAACTGACCGCAGTCAGGCAGGAAGAGATCCCTACTGTCACTGAACTGATACATCTGATTATTTCCCATGCTGACACCACTGAGTGCTCCAATCCCTACAGCTTCAGAAGCTCTAACCCCATGGCATGCCCTCAGGCACAGCGATCAATGGGTGAAAGGAAGGCCAGGATTAGGGAAGGCTTTGAGAGTTAAAAGGGGAGATAAACTGCAGTCCTCCGAAATGGTTCCATCACATCAGTTGTGGTCCATATTTCCTTTTGTCTGTGTACATACTGTATGCCCAGACCAACATGATTTAACTCTGTAATCAGAGATCCACATGAGAGCTCATGGAATTATCTTTGAAGTGAATGATCCCTCATTGGAAACAGGTTCTTTGGTACTCTCCAAAGTAGGTCAGCTGTTGTTGTTTGGGTTTTTTTCTTTATGAACGAAGGTTCGATGATAACCTTCCTGTTAAAGCTATTTTCTTTCTGTACCTGTATGTTCAATTTTACCTTCATCCCTTGTTTGTAGTGATCATGTCTCCGTGTTAGCCTCGAGTAATCCTTCATTTTGACAGGTAGGGTAGAGAAACAAGGGATTTTCGGATTGATCAGCTATATTCCCTTGGGATGATGTTTGTGTGGATACTGAAATTAATTCTGTGAGCTGACAGCAAAAGGACTGTGCTCTGTCTTACTGTCTCACAATGGCATTATCATGTGTGATACCGTACAGAGTGGAAAGGTTGTGTCTTTATTTTCTCTGAGAGAATGGGTATTGTCTGTGTCACTCATGCGTGCTTACCGAACCTTGCTCCCTAAAAATGCAACATTGTTTCTTCTTATGTCTCTGTGTATTCTGCCTCTTACAGTTTATGATTTTTTTTTTCTGTTGGGCTTTTGGAGAACATTATCATTAGACACATTCTGAGCTACAGACTGTTTTCTGTACAAAGCAACATCTTTGTATGCATGTAGTAGTCTAAACAATTATGTGACCACAGAACACTTTGTTATGGTACATGTATGTCAACATTTCTGTAGAGCATTGTTCCCCATTACGTCTATTAGCATATGCAGAATAACAAATAAATGTGTATATAACTCATGTTTGTGTGTCTGGTGTTCTCTACTCTACAAATGAGGTGTTGTTTAAATAGGCCACATCTGCATTTTCTGGATGCTTTTTTAATACTTAATAAGGGTCATTACACAATATGATACAGATATAGATATTGCATAGTTGTTTTTCATATCCAAAAATGCAGACAACTCAGCAACTGGCCGGACTGGCTAATAAATGATTTATCACTGTAGAAAAAATGTATTCCATTCTATTAGATGCAATTCATTAATCTCCATATTTCTCTTGTGTACTGCTGCCAAACAAATACTGAACATGAACAGCAAAACCAGAAGCTCTAAAAGAAAATAAAGATGTTGTGCATTATACTAATGTACTGGCCTATTCTCTTTGTAATGATTGTATCACATGGAGCTAGAATGACAGTATCTGTTACATCCATTGTGCCACACAGGATTATAATTACAGTATCCATTACTAAACAAGTGTCGATACGTAATAGGTGGATGAGGATGTTTGCGTGTTTTTTTTTGTTTTGTTTTGTTTTTTTTTAATACTCAAATCTTGTATTAGCTGTAATATGCACCCTATAAAGACAACAATGCAAGGTACCATCTGAAATGTCATGACATTTCTTTCTTCTTTTGTGTGAGGATTTCTTAAATCTTTACAGGTTTAAACACTGCAAACCAGGGACATTTTTAATTTGGATTCCTTAGGGAATATTTGTTGTTTATCAGATGAAGGGGTGGGTGCTACTTACTTTTCTTTTTTCTTTTTTTCAATCTTGACACTTCCAATGCTATAACTATGTTTCAGTTTCCTGTAAATGCATGACCGTCCCTTAGCTATGCATGATTCTTTCCTATGTAAATGATACATAGACTGGAATGAAGTGATGTTGATGAAATGTCAATATTTGAATTTTTTCAATGATTTCTACTTTTACAGTCTTTTTTTTTTCCTATGAAAAACTGTGTCATTTTAGAGATTAAAAAATATGTGCTTTTCAAACCTGCCAGATTTGAAGTACAGAGGGTATTTAACAATGATTTAAAAATCGTATGTGTTAGGTTATGCGATAGGCTACTCATCTGTATATAAGCTGTTTGTGTAGTTACTCCTCCTGGACGCCAGGGGACGCTGCGGGCTTTCAAGGGACGCCAAACTGGCACGGAAAAGAGCGCGCGCGGAAATCAAACAACTTCCCGTGAACAACGAGAAATGTTTCAAAACCAAAACCGAAAAAAAACAAAGAAACATGGAGCCCGAAAATAATAACTTAAGTGCTTCAGCTGCGAGTAATACCGATGGAAGCGTCAGTTTTTCCCATGTAACCACTGTTGCCAGAGGGTGGATGTTGGACTTTCTGTTTGTAAGCTTGTGTCGGCGTTTCAAGGAGGGCAAGCTGGATGAATTTGATGAAACGGTCTCAGCTTTCGAGGGTGAGTTATTCAAAGATAACGACGCATTTACTCAGTAGTTAGCTAAAGTTCACTACTTTATAAAGTATCCATAATTTTGTCAAGTTTTGTGGTATCGGGTAACGTTAGCGATAAAAGATTTTAAAATTCGTTAACTCGAGTTAGCTTCTTTGAATATTTCGCACAAACTGGCAAAACCTCGTGAAATGTAGCGTTAGCTTACTAACCTAACCAGACCACATAGATATTTTCAATAGGTCTATTTGTTAATATTTGTTGTTGTAGTTCATGTACGTTTTTACTGTTTCAGTGTAGTTATTTTTGCACTATTATCTGTAGTTTTAATAGGTTTTACGTAATGACGTTTAAAGTAAGCAAAAGTAAATAGATAGCTGAATGAAGTAAAGTGTAATGTGCAGTATTGTCAAAGTCTTAGGCCACCATTGATTTGTTGTTTTAGCAAAATTATGTGTGTGTGTATATATATATACATATATCGCTATCTTTATTAAGATTCAAAGAATACATAATACTGAGAACATGTACTGCATTAAAACACACACAATAAACAAATGAGAACAAAACAGCTTTTTCAGGATAAAGTCAACATTTAGTGTGAAACATGGAATCGTACAACCAAAATAATCAGTATTGAGTAAATACACCAGACGATTAGTAATGAAAAACTCATGTTGTCTGCCCAAGAGAGTTCAAGACATGCTAAGTGGAGAGGGAGGTCACAAAAAATACTTAAAACTTTAGCCTGTTCAAGTTGTTTTAATCTGAAATATTAGTTTTTTTTTAATGCTGTGTACATGTTGCCTGTATGTTTTAGTAAGATTATTGAGACTATTGAGAAATACATATGTTTAATCATTATAACCATAATAAAATAACAAAGTTTTTAAGGTGGCCTAAGATGTTTGCATTATAGTGTATTTGCTTATTGATATATGTGGTATGTGTGTATATATGCCTGTAAATGTTGATGGTTTCGTGTGTGTGTGTGTGTGTGTGTGTGTGTGTGTGTGTGTCTTAAAGCAATTATTCGTCCATCAGTTTATGAATTGTTAGCTTAAATATTTTTAATGTGGAATTTGAAAGGTTTGTCAATGACCTCAAAGAAATCCAAATAATATTCAAATGAAATGCAGTTAACTGTAAGCTAAAAAAAAGTATGGATCAAAGCTGTTTCCCTGAAATAATGTACAATATGAAGTGTTTGAAAAGAAGCAGTGCAAAAAACTGTGTTACAAGTAACAACTACATGTAAATTTTACTATTTTAAAGTGCAAGTCCATGAAAGAAGTCTTGGTGCTCCTCTTAAACTGACCTGAGGGGCAACAATAACCTGTAGGAAATGTTGATTTCCTCCAGCAAAACCATAACTCCATTAATTATTTAAATATAAATAATTAACAAGTTATCATGTTTGACCCCAGTACCTGTATTAGAATTTAGATACTTTAGATATTTAGAAAACAGATAAACCAAATTCATATCTTTGTAAAGTTTTTTAACACCTAGTGTGGCCACCACTCTTTTGTGATTTTGTGTATCTTTGCTTCTTTTTTAGCCATTTCTAAGAGTTCATCTCTGAAAGTAAAACTCCATGATGAGAAAACTATCATCTGTGCCTTCCTTGCAAGAGTCATGCATGGAAAACAACTGGGTAAGTAATTGCAGTCAGAAGCTGAATAATGCCTCCCTCTCAGACATCTTTCTACACATTGTCTCTGCGCAGTAATACTTTCTGGGTGTCTTTGAGTTGAAGTACTGCAGGGAGGTCAGAACCTATTGTGTCAACTGCAGCACAGATTAGACATTAGAAACTGTTATGACCTGCCACTGCTTCTCAGCACCAACAGCCTGTGATTATGAAGCCATTTGTCATTTTTGTCATTCATGCAAAAGCATATATGATACACATACTTAACTGGCCTGTGTTAAATGATCCTGTCTTGGACATGCCCCCAAAATACTGATAGAGCGTGTGTTTACTGTGTGTTTACAGCCTGAGGATTTTTTCATCAGTTAAAACTGATCTCTGCTGACATTAAAGCTCATGTAAAATGGCATAGGTATTAGAGAAATTGAGTTATTGCTTTGATAGCACAGTTTAGTATAACACCTGTAATATCAGAAAAGTAACAGGAAGAAGGGTTGCATGATACGAGGAAATATGCAGTAACGCTGAATATCGCGTCAGCAACTTGAGACAAACATATTAAAGATATGAAGATATTAAAGTGTTCTCATATCTGCCTTTCTGTTGATTTAGGCATATTGCTAAAATACAATAAATTGCTTGTTAAGTTAAAAAAAGAAATGATTTTTTTTCTTTTTTTTTTCAACAAATTGAACATTGAGATGAACACAAAAGTCGCCAATAAAAAGGGAGTGTAACATTGAGAAGGCCATTTTTTTCTAATATTCTGTTTCAACTACATCAAAAAAATGAATTCAGTGTTGAAGTGTATATTTGCACAAGTTGGAATCGCAATGACAATCTAAAGCCGTATATTGTGCAGCCCTAACTAGAAATTCATGGCTTTAAAATGTATCCTCTGTTTCTTTACGCTGCGTAAACTGAAACATAAAAATGTTAACACACTCATAAAAACATGTGATACGCTGTTTTTCTCCAGATGTCTTTTTTGAAGAGGATGACCATGTGACGCCTCTGATGTCTGCTTCTAAAATATGGTCAGACCTAGAGCACACTGTCGCAGACACAAGTTTGTTCAAAAGCATCACCATTCTTTTGCTCGTCCAGGTAATTACTCAAACTATTATGCATGTATGTACACAAGATCGGAGAATGTCCAGACTTTGCTCTAAATGTGTCCCACTGTGATTGAAAGATTTAAAAGTAATTTTTGAGAATCCTATTGTGTATCAGTTCAAGGAATAAGCAGTATTAAAGTCCTGATGATGCTTTGTCCTAATTTTGATGACGCATTTGCCCTCTTTCCAGTCTGTGGCTGTGTGCTTGGAGAAAGGTCAAAGATCTTCTGCCTCCGCTGCCCTCAAGTGGTTTGAGAATAACCATGAATTCCCACAAGTATGTACCTGCGTTAGTTCTCTTTGCTTTTTAAAAGCTCGGGGTCAGTACCAAAATAATATTGATTTAAATGCTTAACGACTTACATTATTCAACAGAACTTGAGGGTTAAGCTGTCGACTGTAGTGACACAGAGAGACACGTACCACCCGTTCCTCATGAGCTTCAGCTTCAGTCGTCTGCTGGATTCAGTGCAGTCTTACCTGGATGCTTACTTGGAGAAGAATCCCTCTGACTTCCTCCTCAAGGTACAGGACCTGAGCCAATGTGTTGGAGATCACAGCTAGGGCCGGGCAATATGGGCTGAAAATTATATTGCAATGTTGCATAAGCTATATCTTGATACACAATATATGAATCAATATTTTTAAATCTCCTCAGAAGCACTTAATTCATGCTAGAACTGTGAGACAGAATTTAACTTTTCACCTTTTTTTTTTTTAACCAAATCTCCCCTTTGATATGACAATCTTGTATGAATAACTAATGGTACTTTGAAAAAAATATGAACACAATTCCATTTTTGATCAATAGTCATTAGTATTGTACATTTAATGACAAAGTGGGTAAAGATATTAAAATAAGTTGACTGTCTGCTAAGTTTAGAAAAGTGCATTACTACACTGTAATGCACCCTTTAAAATCAAGAAGAAAAAAAATATGTGTAACAATATCTAATATCTAAGATAACATATAGTCTGATATCTCAAAATGATATAATATCTTTATATTACCCAGCCTTAATAACAGCCTGTGTCAGTGTGACACCAGGTCAACCCTTCCAAGTTTAGCCCAGTTCATAAAATGCAGAAATAAGTTTGACAGTAGACCCAATCCCCCTCTAACAGGAGCTTAACAGTGTCACAGTAGATACATTTTAAGCGTGTGTGTGAGTATTACTTTGATTTAATGTGTTTCAACATACATACATTTTGGTTTGGTAGATTTAGTTTGATCTTTTGAAAATTTCTTCAGAAAGGCAAAATACAAGTCTAAAGACCAAACATTCACAACAAAGACAAAGCTATTTCAGAACATTGCGTGGAAAAATTGCAGCAGTTTGAAGTGGCCCATCTCAGCTCAGCTCAAGCTGGCTGATGGTGTCACCTGCAACTCAGCATGTCAAGTCGCCAGCGGCTGGTTTAAGAACATCAACGGCCAATAAGCTTGTTGTGCAGTCAGCTGGTCACGTCAGTTGAAAACTGTCAGCAGACAGCGTGTTCCCGTGATGTGGCATTCTCTGTCAACAGACTCTGTCCCTGCTGATGTTATATCGCTCACACTCGTGCGGCTGTTAACATGTTGGAGTCGGACAGTGGGTTGCTTGCTTTATGTATGTATATGTTATTCGCATATACTCACCAAACAGCCCTTACTTGTACCTGAAAAGCTGGAAGTTAGAACAGAATTGCAGAGTTTTTGCCATGCAGATGAAAACACTACCGTCCAGTCGCACTGGTGTGAACTGGCAGGTATTCAGAACCCAGCACACTGCTAGTAGATCAAGTCTGAACTCTTCTAATGAATCTTTGGTCTCAACAAGGCTTTAGACTGTTATTTGGAAAATTGTTTTTCTCAGTATAAGAATTATTCGTCTGCTCATGATGAGAGTAAACATTTATGTACGGCTGGCCCTGCATGACTAATGCCAGTGTGAAGCTATAAACTATGACACAGCAAGCCGACATTCGGCTGTATTCCCATGTTGGCTGTTGTCGACTTCAGTTGGCTTTTTTTCTGCTGATTCAGCCTGTTGAAGCGGTGGCAGTCGTGGAACCCGTCGATAATCGAAATCACTCTGATTGGCCGTTCAGCTCAAGAAGCGAGAAGAGAAATGGAAGGGGGACGTAAACAAAGAGCCAAAGTTGAGAGGGAATGAGGTTGAAACAAAATGGTTATATGAGGTTAGATTGTTTTTCTTTAACCATTGAGCTCTTAACAGAAACGTTTCCTGATGGTTTGTGTTGTTGTTCGCTGGTGCACAGTAAATATGTTTTGTTCTATCAATATTTGGTTGTGTTGTCAATGTGCTAACTGGCTAAATAGCGTCATGACGTCCTTCTGGTTTCCGTTTGTGAATGACTATAAAGACAACTGCCATCTGATTGCGTGGAGAGGTATCCCCTCACGTAGGCACAGAATGTGCATGCTGGTTTGCAGTCGGTTTGGTGTGTTCCTGTGCAACTTTTTGGCCGGGATACAGCATGTGAGGCGACACAGCAGGGGCTTTCGTAGTCGCAAGTTCTTGGCATGGTGTATCACGCCTTAAGGATCAACATGGTATGGCTGAAAATAATAAATGAGAATAGCTGTGCAATAAATCATTCCCTCAGACATCAACCAAGAGGATTAGTCCCCTCCTTGATTACAAATGAAAAATATAGTTTGAGTGGTGATTCATGTGATGCTTTAAAAATTCACACCTGCATAACTAAATTTCTTTGAACATATAACATCTGTCTTTTGATACAAACAAGTATAAGGGGAATACGGTTTTGGTTATGTGATTTAATTGGCTGATGCATCGGGGGTCCAGTGTTTCGCTCCAGCTAACAGCGAGGTTTAACAAACAGCGGTCAATAAATTCTCTTGATCTTGTGTGCAGACCTGCTCAGCTGTGCTCTCAGTCTTCTGAGTAATGGCGCTTTGACCAACTGAAGGTGCTGATGTGACATTATCAGTCATAGCTAATTGACAATTTGTCATCAAAATTAGTTGGAAGGGCAAACGGCTACATACAGCAGAGTCCTCCTCAGGGTCCAACACAGCCGCTTATTCATGAAAGTTTCAAGAATGATTTACATAGAGGCCGCTGAGCAAGGTTAAACTTGGAAGGGTGTTTTAATGACAGGCCTCATTAGTTTTGCTATCACATTATAGCAATACTTAAGCCTGAAAGTTAATTGTTTTGGAAGCGTATGAAAAGGTAATATTTGGGAACATAATTTATGTTAGTCTGTCTGCCTCTTCATTTATCAGGAAGCCACAAAGGTGGTGCAGTCGTCACAGAACATTGAAGGTTTGGAGGACGTGGTGACGCAGGAGGAAAGCTCTCTGTCAGAGGGAGACAACAAATCACCAGAGGAGAGAAAGTAGGAAATAACCTTTAACACACATAGTTAAGTTAAATATATTCAATCCATTTCTCCTTTCTGCTTCACAATATACTTTACATTTATGTTGTCACAGGAAAAAGAACAACTCTCTGCATTTAAGGTTAGTAGAAGTGAAAGAACAAATAAAGTCTGCACACTAGTAGAAGTAGAAGTGTCTTGAAATGTCTGTTCAGTACCGTCTGGGTAAAAGTAGAATTGCAGCAAGCTGTGCAAAAACAAAAACATGTTCACTGTGTTACACTTCCACAGAACAAAGCGGAAACTACTGTCAACTAAAATTACAGATGTATGGCAAAATGATTCATGCAAGAAGCCTGTCATCTCTGTCCGAAGACTCTCCAGGCATGGTAAGTTTTATTTCTATGGCTTTCATATTTCTGTGAAAAACTAAATGTGTTTTTGCTTTTATCAGTGTAACAATAGTTTCCTATAAAATGTAACATTGTAACATTTCTGAGGGCAAACACAAATTAAAGAGAGAATTTAATGTCACCTTTCACCATCAGAGATAACTCAGATGACAGCTGGGACGTCAATGGACGCCTCGAAAATCCAAAAAACAAGAAAACCACCTCAGGTAAGCCAACCCGCACCTCATTCAAAGTCCAGATGATGAAAGCTATAGTTGGTAACTTGAATTTGAAAAATAATTTTTTGTCAAATTTGCAGAAACTGACTCCATCCACACAGTATTACTTTAAATGAGACAGACAGTCTGTGAAAAAATAATGTCCCTCCTCCTCGAAGTGCTTCAAAAAGTCCTGCAAAATGATTACGTTTACTCTGCCAGTTGGTGGTGCTTGATGTTGGTTTGACTATTTTTAACATGGCGGCCAGGTCATGACCTTCCCTGTTTTCTTGTTTTGTTTATTTATGGTG
The DNA here is from genome assembly GCF_008729295.1 of Plectropomus leopardus. Taxonomy (NCBI): domain Eukaryota; kingdom Metazoa; phylum Chordata; class Actinopteri; order Perciformes; family Serranidae; genus Plectropomus; species Plectropomus leopardus. The sequence continues at coordinate 12,128,944 of NC_056483.1, forward strand.
GATTCTTGCAATTTTCATTAGAAGCACCTTGAGAGAGGAGGAACATGATTTTATGTACATTTATTTATCTACAGTTTTGGGGGAAGAAAATACAACTGGACTATTATTCTCACCTTTATTTGAGCCGTTTAAAATGATGTAATGTTTCAATTATAGTAATGCAGTTTTTGTTTTTGTTCCTCTTTTAAGGGTCATTGTAGCTCATAATAATTCTGTGGTACCATCAAATAGCAATATTTTCTGAAACTGTTATATCTCAAATCTCATACTGCTCCAACCCTTTTGTGGAGACACTTCCAGAAAATATGACAAAACAGTTGATTAATTAAAGCTAACAACTGTAGCTTTAATCTCAAATCAAATGAATAAATAAACCATCAGTGAAATGCTACCTTTTGTTTGGGTGGTATTCCAGAAATTTAAATTCCTTATTTATTTATTTATTTATTTATTTAGAAATGGACATCCCAACTGGACAAATACCTCAAGGATGGAGTTAAACATCATGGCCAGGGGAAATGGTCTCGCATTTTAATGGATTATGACTTTGAAGGGCGCACTGGCACCATGCTCAAAGACCGCTGGAGAGTTCTCATGAGGGCACATGAAGTAGAGTGAAGAGGGAGCGCGCCTCTCTAATTTGTACACTGCAGCACTTTATCTGTAAGTAGCAATATTGAATTGACCCTTGTCAGCTAATGGCTTAATTGCAGAAGATGTTTCTTTGATTTGATTTGATTTGATTTGATTTATTTAGCGCATATTTTTTTATATATATACATAGATATACATTACAATAAAAGGAGACATGCATGGGAAACCTAGAAAACCCTCAAGGGGCTTGACAAGTGAGGTTTCCCATGAAACTATCAGTGCATACAGTCTCTTCGCATTGATAAGAAAAAAAAACAGTTGTAAAATTGTTTACAAAATATACATACATAAAGGCCATAATCTTTGTGTTATTCGTTTGTTGCTTGTCGTTTCTATAATAGAGTACATTTGATAGTTCGCAAAATCTGTAAGTGTGCCCCTCTTACTTGTATAGTGTAGCAGTTAAATCAGAATTAAACTTGGTATTTGCCACCTCACCCATTTAAGCCCTTTTGTCTGGGCCATTGGCTGAACTGTTCGTAGTGGTTCGTTGTGTTGTGTTGTGCTTTGCTGCTGCTCTGTTTGCATTTAAGAAAATTCACCACCAGAGGGCACTCAACACAGAACAATGAACGGGGTTTTGTTTGTGTTGCCTTTCTGATGGGGAATATTTCTTCTCCTTTTTTAATTTAAAAATAACAGTCAGCTCACAAATGTAAAATCATTTTAAAATTTTAAGGTACACTTTTTTTTTTTACAGAAAATTGTTTAAAAAACAAATACAACAGTGGCTTGTTACATTAAAATATGTAAAATCAATTTTGATACGTATGTAATGTGTCCTAAAAAAAGGTGAAATACTGTGAAAGTTACAACTGTGTCTTTACGTAGTGTGCTTCAAAGTTACGCAAAACAATGGGAATGTACATGGTGATTTCCACATGCTTTTATATCAGTGTGTTGCATATTTATTAGAGACAAAATTAAATTTCACCAACATCAAGTCTTTAGTCTTTCCTTAGTGTTGAAAGCGTGCAGTATTGAGGCATCTGAGCGGATACTTCAGTCTTTCTGAAGAGGGGAGCTTTGAAATGTTATTGTAGAAACAGGATGTTCTGTGGTGCTTTGTTTGGATCAGATGAAGATGAAGCTGTGTTGTGGCGGACAGTTGCACTGCTGGGTTTTCTGGATCTTCTTCCATGTCCCGCTGCACTGATGGTTCCCCACCGCCTGCCAGTGGAGCAGAGCTTCTCTGCAACACAGTCACAGCCCCGTGTTTATGGTAGTTCACACCACATGCATAGTTTTACTGACATTCACAGTAGTACAAAAGTTGAGATTTTATCACTTGATTCTAAATGTTAAAAGGAAACGTATGTATATTTTTTTAACCAAGACCCTATTTTTCGATGTTTTTGTGTCGACGTGACTAATAGAGACACTACTTTTGAAATTGGTCCAGTTTTGAGAGAGACTGCTCCAGCTTCAGTGGCAAAACAGCCTGCAATGTAATCTCTGCAGACAATTGTGCACCTCATCCATTAAAAGTGTTTGTTTTTGCCGCTGACAGGCTCAGGTTATTATTAGAAGTGTCTGACAACATGATGGAAAAGACTCTACAGAAGAAAGAAATATTTTTCCTTTCACTTATGCTGCCTGTTTTTAACAAAGTCTTACTCAAGGAGAAGTATCGTTTTGAAATCTCACAGACTTTTCACATTATAGAAATTAGTTAAATATTCAGTAATGACATTAAAAATCTTTTAGATAACGCTACAGGGTTTCTGCAAATCCTTAAAAGGTCTTAAAGAACATTGAGTTTATTTATCTAAAAATAAAACCTTTATGGTATTATATTGATTTAAATTAATATTTCAAAAGTCTAAAAAAATGCTCAGATTTGTGAAGTAGGATTTTTTTCTGATATTGCTTTGTAAAATCTCAGCACCTTTTCTTGTTGTAGTTGTTATAAAATTGATAAATTAATTTTCTTAAGTGGTGGAATCTCACATGCACATTGATAAATGCAAAATTGTACAGAAAACAGGCCAGAAATTTCCCATTTCTTTTGGTAAACCAAATAGATAATAGATGATACATATGTTCATTGTCCTTCATGTTTTCACTAAAAAGGGTTGTTTTTCCATCAGTTAACATAGATAATCTAACTTTTTCACTGGAGAAAAACAGTCACATTTTATCTTACATTAACATCTGGGTAGCCTTAAGCTGTAGGACCCCTGCACTAACTCCTCTCTAGCTCTCACTAATGTTTCCATTTTTGTTTTTCCTGCAACAAATTACCTCTCGTGAGATTTCAGAATGAAACTTTGCGTTGAGCGAGACTTGGTCACAGTAACAAACATTTCATTGCTTTGTACGTCCTCTCCATTGTGTTATCAAACACTTCAGATGATCAGATCAGTGGCAAAAACAACCACCTTTAGTGGACGTGAACTGACGGAGCACAGCTGCCCATGGGGATTAGCAGCCTGTTTCGCAGTGCTCTTACTCGATACTGGACCAATTTTAAAGCTTTTTGTCTACATTAGTGACTTGGACACAGACACAAGGGAAAAAGGGTTCAGGTTAAAAAAAAAAAAAATGGAATCAATATAATGGCAAAATTAGTAGAAAAAATGAAACGTAAAATGCTGTTCTATCAAATCAGTAATCCAGGTTTGTGTAAACCTGACAGACCACACATATAAAGGTTCATAGCTTCATACTTGTCTGATTCCTGACCGTCTCCTTGGCAGCTGCCGCTATTGTTTCGCATTGCAGGAGGTTCGCACGCCACACACACTTTAAAGCCCTCTGTAATGTAGCGCATCCAGTGTGTGTGTGGCCGGTTCTGCACTGTACAGTGGGGCGTCCGGAACTCCAGTTTGAACTCCACACAGAACCTGAGAGGAGTGGGAGCACGGTCACGAGGGTCACAGTCATTCCTGGGATATCAGGACTAATGAATAAAGTAAAATGTACATGATAGGAGGACATCAACACCAAGTTAGTGACTGGCACAGGGACAATTTGCTTCACCAGTCAATGCAGTCTGGACAGGCCCCTTATAAAATGGGCACAGCAATAATTCAGTCAATGGGAAACCCGTAAGCTGCACACAGTAACTCACCCAGTGTTTGTATGCACTGGACTCTGAGATTACTAACTGCATGCCCCTCACTCATCAGTGTATCCTGTTTTACTCAGGTTGGGTGTCTCTAAATAACTATGCAGACTTTTTCATTGGCATTCTGCAGAAAGACTTAAAGCTGCACTCATTGGTCCCTCTTGGCCAATTCACAGCAGTTGCGGGACTTCTGTATTTTAGCTTCTACATGTCAATGACAGGGTGTATCTCAGGTGACGTTTTAATATTTCTCGTTTTTATGGTTCACAAGACTTTTTAGTCCTTCCCTGTAGTAACTTTATTTTCTATTCTTTGTGTGTATTTTATTGTTTTTTTTGGAGTTGTATAGTTTGATTTTGTATTTTTTGTTCTTTGTTTGTAACTTATGTTGCTGACTGTCTCTGCCAGGGCACTCTTTAAAAAACAAAGATTTTTCAATCTCAAGAGGCTTTTTCTGGTTAAATAGGAAATCCTGACATCTAGACCTTTTGTGTATGAGCTTTTCATGTGACAGTCCTTATTATAGTCTGTGTATTACATTTCAAAGGGTTGTGGGCAGTCTCTCAACATTGTCTATATTTAAAGGTTTGTAGACAGACATCCAGGTGAGCAAACAGCTGCTGGTGGCTCACGCTCATGGAGAAAATGTTGGGCTGTTATCTTTTTTTCAGAGTGGATTGGGTTACACAGCATAATGCAAAAATGGGGTTAACTTCTGGCAGCGTTCATGAACTTTTCAACTCTCGAATTGAAAGATACCTGAGGTCGTATGCAGTTTCGGTGTGCTTAGGGTGACTTCAAATGATAATGATGTGAAACCTACCCAGGGTTCAGGGGGTTTCCATAGTGGTCATGTTTTGGCCTTCCTTTGCCAAACTCCATGCTGGTGATGTAAGCGGGACCTTATAGGAGACACCAATTTAATATTCTATTAAGTTCAGTTATAGCCCAATCAGGGTGCAAAATTAAGGAAAAAATGCATAAAAAGTCAAATACAAGCAGTAAGCAGTAATTGATCATGCATTTGTGTACCAGAGTTGAGTCCACAGTGGGCGCCCTGGTGGTCTCTGTACTCCCTGCAGCCGCTCCTTTGCTCAAGGCTGGGACAGGGCTCTCCACTGTTACTGGGCTGCTGCTCTACGTGACGCACACGGACTCGCACTGAGGGTTGGCAGGGCTTGGCACAGCCACTCCAAAAGCTCCAGTTGCTCACAGCACAGTCCCGGGCTGCATGTTGGTACCCATATTGTTGGAGAAAGCTTATTACAGGATATCCTCTGCAGTAGCAAACAATCAAACTACTTTGAAACTCACAGATGCTGGACCTTACACCGATTCCTTAAAGGTCCCATTTTATGCTCATATTCAGATTTATACTTGTATTTTGGGTGTCTATCAGAACATGTTTATATGCTTTAATGTTCAAAAACACACATTATGTTTCACATAATATCTGCCTGAATATACCTCTATTCACCCTCTTTCTGAAACACTTTTGACATATAAAACATTCCAACAAGGAAATTCCCATTTAAATGTTTATGTCAAGTTTGAAAGGGTTTATAGAGCAAATCACACTAATAGCAGCAGCGGCTGCTATTAAACTTATTTTAGCCACATTAAAAAAAAATCAATTTATGGCTATATAGACTGATCTGAGCCCGACCGACAACAGAAACCTGATGTAAAAAAAAACAAATTGTATTGTAAAATAGGCCTATATTATATTACATTTTGTATATTATAAAATTAAAACATTTTTTATATTAAAACATGTATCACAAGCTAAGAGCTGGCATTTTTCCTGGCACCGCTTCTCCTTCCATCCACTCTCCTCTGCATGTTAGGTACATCTCTCCCACTGCTAAGGAGGCAGAAGCAAATATTGCCCAAGTCGCCTTGCAGCCCCCCTTTCTTTTTTTCCCCATTAAACGTCCTTCCCAATTGCGTGCTCTCTCTTTCCCCCTCTTTTCTACGGTTAATTACAGCCCGGTGGGTCGGGTTAGGCCCACTTGGATTCGGGCAGAGAATCAGAGCTCTAGAGGCTGGTGGCTTTGAAAATATTCTAAATATAGTTTACACTGAACTTGCCTTTTTTAGGTGGCTTAAAACTAAACAAATGACGCAGCGTCTGCTCAGTGCCGTTTAATTTTATGAACAAAACGCAATGATTTTCTACCTGGAAGTTACTGTAAATAAATATTGTGATTCAGTCTATATAGTAGCCTATAGTTGTGACATCACAGATTGACAGTAATCGTGACAGCTCGTTTTAAAGGCACAGTTTCTGAATACAGACTCCGTGCATTTGTGTGTTGATCGAGCATTTTGATACTTTCACAGTATGCATTTAAAATCTGCTTTTTATCAAATAAGACATAGAAATCGGGCTTTTTACAATATGCAACCTTTAAGTTGCCTGTGTGTGCAGAGGTGACACCTGAGTCACAGCAACAGTAAAATCCTGCAGCGCTCTTGCAGACTGCATAATTACAATTTTCCTGTACATCAGTGTAATTGAGCTAAATATCCAGGAAATAACTAAAGATCAATGAAGCATTGATTGTGACTTGTAGCATTAGTGTTTCCTGCTCGACTACAAATGGTTTCAGAGCATGCCAAGTGAGCAACCCACTCAATCTCCAGGTCCTGTGATTTTTCTTTTCAGTTGCTCTCTGTGCTCGATGATCAAGCATGCAGATTTAGTCACTACCGGCCTATCACACATATTAGGTACGCTCGACTTGTTTGACTGGAACTGTAATTGCTACAACTGATTGACAGAATCACATTCTTCAAATATTTGTACTAATTCCATTATGTGGGCCAGTCCGCTGAAATGAGGTTAGACCCAGAGCCGTGTGGGTTATTTGGTGAACAAATCATTGCATTTTGTGATGCAGCAGCCAAGGCACAAACGTTGACATTTTTTTTGTGCATTGCACAAGTTAGAAGGTGGAGATGAATGTGTGCAAACAGTTTCACATGCTTTGGGTGCATTTGGAGCATATCCTCCTCTGCAACTCTGTCATCAGAAACAGTATGCGATAAGCAACCAAAGCACTGAAAATAATCTTTCCTCTTCAGCTATCTTTATCTTTTATCTGATAATCGCTCTTCAGCAAGAGTTCAGGTTATCTCATGCAACAGGTTATCTCCCACTGGGAGCCTATAGTCAAGGTGTGTGCATGACATTTTTGTATTATCTGTACTTTATTGGAGTAGAATTGTTTTGGAAACGTATTACTTTGACAATTACGTTTGAAAGATAAATACTGTATTTTTTACTGCACTTCATTCCTATGAAGGCTCTAGTTATTTGTTACATTTGCTTTTAAGTCATTCATTCATTTTTCATTTATTTCCTTTTCTGAAATGCAACATTCCATAAACCCACAACAAAGTGCCTGCACTGGCAACACAAGTTCACACTTGGACTTAAAAATTGTGTGGATGTTCCCCCAAAATTATTCTACAAGTTATTTTTTATGAACTTTTGCCATTTTTAGTAAGATTTTTCTATCTATCCGAGTTGCTGTTGAACAGTTGTAAAGCTATAAAAGCGTATTGTGATATTTTGTTTGTTTGATTTTTTAAAAAAAGTACTTTGAATACTTGTGGGTTTTTTTTAAAGCAAGTATTACAGTACTCTAACTTAAGTAATAACTTGACCCAGCATCTTTCACTTGTTTTGGAGTAATATTTGACCAGGAGTATCTATACTTTGAGTCAAGTAAGACAGCTGTGTAGTTTGTCCACCACTTTCATCCCTCACCTGGGCACTCTGTCAAGTAGTCGAAGCAGCAGTCCTTGGTCCTGACGCAACCCTCGTCGCAGTAGCATGTCCCATACACTCGGTCCATCCTCCAGTCAGTTGTTTGACAGCTCAGGTCTCGGCCCCGGCAGCATTTTCCCGAACAACCCGCAGACACCAAGTTTTCCAGAGTGGAAACCACCAGAAGCAAACAGGCAAACTCCACAGAGGATCCCATCATGAGGGGGTCAGTCCAGACCCCTGGAGTGAAGTACCAGCCTCTTAGTTGCACCAATATGAAGCTCACCACTCCAATTTCTTAATTGTTTCTCCCTGATTCTACTCTACGTCTGTCACGCTCATGACCGTGAGAGGACGAGGTTGGAATACCAGCCCAGCCCAGGCTGTGCTCTGCCACAGGAGCCCTTGTGACCTGGAATTCCTGTGTCCGTCTCCTGTGTCCAGCCCCTCTGTTTCCCTCCAGAAACAGGTCTGTAGAGCAACCTATAGCACAAAATGACTCACTCCAACTCTGATCACACTGCCATGCCTCTCATATTGTGTGTCCTCGTCTCCCTCAGAGCTGGTTTCTCTCTCCCAGCTGAGCACCTCCCTCCAGACGATCGCACACGGGAGGAGACAATGAGGGCAAGGGAGGGGTGAGCTGCCTCCTGCTTATGTTCTCTCTCTCTTCTCCCTGCTTTGTCACCTGTTATTGTTGTTTACTGTTTTTCTTTCTTGCCTTCTCCTAGTAGATTTACCGTGACCCTGATGCCAGTCTCGCTCAACCACTTTCTGCCACCCCAGACCTCCGAGTCCCAAAAGAAAGAGAGGAATGTGAGTAGTTGGCAGGTCTCCAGACAATTGTGCCAGGGGGCCCGCTGAGTGTTGTAAAGCCAGCCTTTGATTCTCACCTCTCTCTTTTTCTTATTCTCTTTCAGGTTACTGTAATCCACCAGAAATCCCAAGACATCTTTGTTATACTTTACAACCTTATTTGACAAGGTAATGGAGTAATCTGCTGTTTTATTAAGCTGTTTACACTTTGGGAAACAGGCTTATTTGTTGTCTTGCCACAAGTTTAGTACCTCTGATATCTGTAGACTAGTGCTGCATTCACATGCTCCTTGGATGGTCCTGTTTCCCAGTTAGGGAGGTAATTCTTCCAACTTCAGTGTGTTGTTGCTTTGACTGCACCTGGATAAGAAACTATCCACCATATGACCCCCGTAAAACTATAATCCGTTGTTTTACACTTCATTTTTCATACATATTTATCAAATAACATGTTCATTAGCTTTAGACGTTTTTGTTGGGAATTATTTTTTTTTACCTTGAGACAGAGCAAGACTTGCCTCTTCCCCATTTCTAGTCTTTATGCTAATATCGAGGGGTTATTTCCGGGTCTGAAAAGTGCAGTTCATGCAAAATCGCCTTAAACCTGCATTCTTTCTAATGGCCAGCAGGGGGTGACTCCACTCGTTGCATAAAGAAATCCTGTGGTTTCTCTACTTTTCACTTGACACATTATCACTGTAAACATTTTCCTAATGACTTTATGGTCTCAGTCGCTAGTTTTAAGTTTTCTTCAATACAGCATGATGTTCATTTTGTAATCAATGATTTTGAAGTAAAATAGACGATAGAGCAGGGTATACTTGAAGGCATGGCCACCTTGTGATTGACAACACGGTGATGTCCTCGGGCTCTCAGTCAGATCCACCCCTCGTTCCTCTACAGTTCTACAGCCACCCCTTCATCCAAATATATTCAGAAAAAAATGCTGAAGAACAAAATGTAAAACTTCAAATGTCAAAGGCTTCAAAACGGGAGTCCACAAAGGAATGGTGTGGAATTGTAAATGGTCTATAGCAAAAAATAACATCTCCAGACTGCAGCTTTGTACTCAGCATACAAGTATGAGGAGGGTATTCTGGGACAGAAAGTGAATAAGCATATTTCCCAAAATGTCTTACAGTGAGATAACACTTACACAACATGTGAATTTGATCAGTTTCAGCCCTGATGCTGCAGGGCTGTGAATCAGTGAGCCAGAGCTCCAGTGTACATGACTTTATTTGCAGAAAGAGGTCTTAATTTATAACTCTTGACAGATTAATTTCATATACTGAAATTCTGAAGAGGCAAGTCTATGGCGGTCTTATCTCATTAGGATGGGGCTTGTCACTGACAGATGATTGATTAGCACGACTATTAGATTTGCCACTCTGAGTAGAATTAAGACAAGGATAAAGTCTATTTATGATCTAATCAGTGTAATGTGGGGATTTCAATTTACATAAAAGCTGATAACATCATGCTACTTTGGCCTATTTTTCCACTTCATTCATGCGGTGCCAAAGACATTTTTCAGATATTCAAAAGGAAACTTTGATAACTGATGAATCTTTCTGCATATGAATTTTAGAATACAATCAGATATATAAATTTACAGGGCTTTGGCAAAAAGCATTTTTCATGTTATGTTTGCTCAAGGAGCCTGAATGTCTGAGGATGTTGTGAACTCCAGAAGGTCAGCTTGTATTTAAACAGTTCCTCCTCCATCTCATGGGAAACAAATGAGGCCTCTGCAGGGAGCATTAGCAGGGGATGAGGCCTCCTTATGTCGTTTGCTATAGAAGGAGCAGATAGTTGTAATAATCTGAATACTTTGCCTCTGCTGTCTTGAAAACAGCTTGTGGGCAGCGGAGGGGGGTCTGTTTGGGTCCTTTGATTCTTCTTCTCGCCATAAGCAGGGAGGTCAAGCGACAGTAATAGCCTTCATCTTCACCATAATCATCAGCAGCAGCATCTCTGAGGAGCATGTGTCTGAATCGGTGTATATTAAAGTTTGAGGGGATTGAACCAAGACTGACCTCAGATGTAAAAGTGCTCCTATTTTGGTCATTTTGATTTTTATATAAAAATATTGCATCTGATAGATAATCCTCTTTGTAAAGTAGGGCAATCAAACAATACATTTTTAAAATCACTGAATTCCAATAGTTAATCGTAATTTCAATTTCAATTTCGTTTTCAATTGCATTATTTTGAATTTCAAAGCACTTTTGAGGTCCATATTGACAAGGTAAAGTTATTCTTACCAGACTGTCTTGATTAGCAATCAAATGACAACATTTTGGCACTAATGTGGGGATGTTTATAAAGAGGAGACTCGAGGTTACCTATAGAACCCATTTAAATTCATTTTTATCCTGAGGTGAAAGGAGGGCTGCAAATCATATGCATTTCCTTAATCCACTATTGGTAAAATTAACAATCCATGAATCTTTATAACCTTTGCTTATTTCAGAGAATACCAAATGCATTAATTTCTGCATCAAAGCTAACAGCGACACATTGCATATACTATGACAGCATGACACAGCCTATAGATTAATCAATTAAATTTCACATTTTCAATTAAATTCTTAAAGACTGATAATTCAAACGTCATTTTTCCATCGCATTATTTGACCCTCTTGCTGAGAACCTAGCATGACATGGTTGGTACCACTTCATTTTATACCAGTATCATCACTAGCTTCAAAAGTCAGCCCGGCTCTTAAAACTGGGACTGTCGGCCAATGCTTCACACGATTTTTTTTAAAAATTATGCATGATGTACAGACCTTAATCGCATCATGATTAACCCGTTAACACTGACAGCCCTATTGAAAAGTCTAAACTGACATATTTTTTCTTACATTGAGGTGAGATTTTGTAAGTGTTAGTTTAGCAATACTTGATAAAATGTCACTATGGCTACCATATATTGTATTTTCAGTGCTGATTTGATCTGTCCACTGATGCAAAACTTACAGCTGCATCAGTTTGCTATGGCTCCAGCACGTTGAAAGTGCACATCAAAGCATGTGTGTTTTACATCTGACAGGCCCCCAACCCTGGACCTCCTGCCCTTACTGTGCACTTGTCAAAGACAATCAGCCTTCCCACAGTAACACACCCTGCTTTGAGTTTTCTTAGTGTATGTGAGCGGAGAGGAAAGGAGATTAGGGCCATGTTAACGTGTCTCAAGACAGCCAACTGTGTGTGTTCACAGTCTTCAAACTCCCAAGCTGCCGTGTCAGAGGCTGAACTCATGGCAATCACACGACCGAGTTTGTTTGACAAATACGAGAGACGCACAGAGAGAGAGATTGGATTTAGTTAAGGGAATGAAAGCGTGCCACTTCTCGTGTTGGGCGTCACGGAGACGGCAGGGTGAATCCTAGCTCCATCTCGCCTATGTGGGGAATGCAAACTGTGGCTGTCCCCATGGTAACCACTGACCTCGGTTGCTATAGTTTCAAAACCTTTGTTGACAAATGCTGGAGTTCACCTTTTCATCTGGCCACCTGTTGTAAAGGGACACTGATGGTGTCACCTCTGGCCGGGATAACACCCTTCTGAATCAAATAGAAGTTTGCTTTTTGGGAACTACAGGTGAACATGGTTTTTTCATGCAGCGGTAAAGTTTGACATTTTGGGCTGTTTTGCTTCCATCTTTCAGAATAGTGGAAAGAAATCAAAAAACACATTTAAGATTCATGTTTTGGAATTTAATGTAAAAAGTGTAGAGTTAATTAAGTAATACATCATTTATATAAACATGAAATTTCAGGAAACAGGTGATACAAAAAGTAACTGTCTTCATTTCAGTAATCAACTGGGGAAATTTGTTATATATTAGTTAAAATTTTGACTCTGTTCACATGTTATTTTTTGGTCAAAAATGTATGAAATTTTACAATACATATCTTATATTATATTTTCTTAAGATCTTTTTTTTTATACTTGGAGTCAAAATTCTCCCATTTAGTAGCATTTACATGCACCAAACTTTCCAGTTTTGCATATATTATCCAAAGTATGATTTATAAAACATTTTAGTCCTAAAAACATGGTGATTTTTTTATGGCTGTTGAGTTTTCTGATCATGAGGTGATAAAAAGAGCTATCCATAATTCACATTTCTGTCCTGGAACTGTATGCAAATTACTGCAAAATTAATTAGATATTTCATCATTTGCATACTTAAACATAACATTTCAGAAAACTTGCAATTTAAAAAATAATCCTTGTAATGAAAGCAATCAACCGGGGAAGTTTGGTGATGATGTCTATTAGTAGTGCCTCATTTTTTGTCTAAAATGTAAGAAATTTTACAATGCATACCTTATTTTTTTTCCTCATGCTCTGAGCCAAAAATGTCAAAAACTTCAGTGGCCCTTATATACACCAAATTTTCCAGTTTTTCCAGGTGAAAATAGTTTTTTAAATTTTATTTGTTTATTTATTGTAGCTGTATTTTCTGATTTATGGAGAGATATAAAGAGTTATCAAAAAATTAAATTGTTTAAAACAAACAAAAACTCAAATATGTGGCATTTTTTAAATGTTACTTTTCTTCACTTTCATAATTTTGAAATTCCAATCTATAAACCAGTGAAAAAATAACATGACCTCAAAAAATATTTACCCTTGATCAAATACTTCATTAAAGATTAATAATATTTAGTTTGACTTTGCTTCTTCCTAATGAGGGCAGTCAGTTCCTGTCCCATGAATGGACGCCTTTGTTCTCGACTCAGCTGTCCGCTTCTTCCTTCCTGTGTACATCTGTACATTGTGTGTGTGTGTGTGTGTGTGTGTGTGTGTGTGTGTGTGTGTGTGTGTGTGTGTGTGTGTGTGTGTGTGTGTGTGTGTGTGTGTGTGTGTGTGTGGCTTCGAGGGAGTGTCTTTTTATGTGTAACTGAGTTTCAGTGCTGTGTTTGAGCGTTCCATTTGTCCATGTGGTGGCATTTCAGAAAGTCTTTTATCTTGTTTCTTGTGAATGGTGTACCTGACTCTGGCACACATACAGTAAGTGAGTCATTATTTAAAGAGTCGAGAAGCTGTGTGTTTATTTTGGCTTGTGTCATCAGAACACAGTCTTCAGGCCGAGATTGATCTAAGAAACAGATAAGTGAGGTTGAACAGTTTAATCCAGGTGAGATATATCTCAGTAACCTCAAAGAAAAACAGACTTGTGTAAGAAAAGAAAGTACGTATTTACAAGAATATAAAAGATTTAAACTTACATAATGACCCTGAGTCTCAGTGGTGGAATCAAGTATTGTACACAAGTACAAATTTCAGGTATTTGTACTTTACTTGAGTCTCTTTTTAATGCCATTTTATACTTTTACTCCACTACATCTCAGAAGGAAATATTTTACTTTTTAATTCACTACATGTATCTGAAAGCTTTAGTTACTTACAACTACCTACTTTACAAATTATTAATTTTGCCCTAAAAATATGAGAAGGGTGTATAAAATAAAAAGTTGTGTTATACATTAAACTACCCAGCAGTTGTCTACAGGTACAGCTGACATGATTAGTGTGTTTAACAATTAGCTGATGAAGAAAATGAATTACTTTTTTCAGATAAACATCTCAGTGATTATCTTTTTATAATTAGTCTTGATTTTTTTAGATGTTTTTTATTTGTTTGTTTGTTTTCTGACATGGGAATTTTGGCAGCTATTCTGATAATCATTTATGTCTTCTCATTTTTTCTTTCCTCTTTTTCTTTTTTAATAGTTCTGAATTTTGGTGTCTGTTTTATATTTCTTTTTTAAAAAAATAGTTTTACTTTTCATAATTAAAGTGCATTTTCCTGATTATTCTTACTTTTTTACATTTTATTTTTAACAGAATATTTCCACAGTGTGGTATCGCTACGACAGTAAAGGAACTGAATACTTCCTCCACCACCGGTGAGTCTCTTGCTCCTCACATCGCATCTACATGAGCATCTATCTAATGAGCCATTTAGTACACCCCACTAATGATGCTCCATTCATTATAGGTCATTAGAGTTTGATCATTTATGGATGATAACATGCTTCTCCAGGACCACAGCAGCATAGGCACTGATGACACCCTGGCAGCAGTGCTGCTCGCTGGCTGGCCTTGGAGCAGCGCCGCTGTAATGACTAAAGACAGTGATATTGATGGAAGTTTTTCTCCTACAACATCACTGATAATTGTCCCCTCATCTATCAGCTATGATGGCATACAGCCCCATATGTGTGAAAATCAATGTGGACATTAGAAGTAGCAGCAGGCAGATGAGGCGAGATGTTGGGCTGACCCGTGCCTCTGAGAGAGATGACCCTTCAGGTAACAGTAATGACTGTGGCAGAGGCCTGCATTTATCACTGTATGGGTTCCATTAATCTTATCATGAGATGCACGAGAGCAGTGGAAAGGTGAGGTTTTGCTTTCCCAATGGCATAGTGTAGAACAATTACAAAAAAATATACATCACTATCACTACAAATCATTTTACAGAATTTCACAGTCACGCTTTCACTTGCATATTGTTGGCAAAATCTCACATATATCCGGCCACACAGGCGACGCCAGGGTGGGTTGGTTGGGCTACAGCCCAAACAAAAATTGCCTAAGCCATCATAGCCCTATCAGTGAATGGCCATGAAAAGTACCACATCAGTCCTCACGCATGTTTGCCTGTACACTGCGCTCTCCTGCTGACAGCAACAGCGCCTCCGCATCCTCACAGCGTGATGCAGTGACGGCCACAGCTTCACACATCACAACTGATCCCAGACCAGGAGTAGTATCGCCCTTCATTCATTAAATTCCCCGGTTGGTAATCAACATAAGCTTATCACTGACTTCAGATCAGTGGGAAAGCTCTGACACGCTGCGTCACTGACGTCACTCGCGTGCGGCCGCGCTTTGTTTTACCAGCTAACATTAACCGTTTACCGCCGTCAAAACTGGCTAATAGTTCAACAGAATTTAAGTTGTGAAATTGAAATGTCAAAATGTGTTGTTTCATTTTCAAACGCCCACAGACAGAAAATGTGCCGGTCATGTTGGATAACTTTTCATCCACACCTGAGGAGGAACAGGACAGGGAGGAGCCCGCATCCCCCACCTGCCGGAGCGAGTGAGTTCAGATATATTTAATTTTCTTTATAAATCTCTCTCTCTGTCTCACTCTTTCTCTCGTTTTGTGTGTCACATGATTTGCGCAAGGTTTCGGGGGAAAGGTGTGTGCGTAATTGCGCAGAGTAGACCTTCCGCATCTGTAGCTTGGTGTTGTGTGTTGTGTGAATCAGTGCAATAATATCACAGTATTCATCTCAACTCGTGTATGATTGCAGGTTGTTTAGAGGGCATTTTAACTTTTAATATATTCATATTTTTTTACATTGATTTTTGCCCCTCCTTTATATAGTCCGCCCCCCCGTAAAAAAAGTCTGCCTCGCCACTGTCCGGCCATAACCGATATTTAAACTCCTCACTTGAAAACTTGCCTGCAAACATTCTGAAATGATAAAAAATTATCTTAGTTTACTATCTTGAGGTTCCGGACAGAGAGCACAAGGAAAGACAGCTCCGTTACCACAGATTTAGTGGTATTTTAGATTTTGGCTCTACTTTGATGGCAAAAACAAAAGATTTGACCTCCGATTGCCCCCATTTAAATACACACAAACACGCACACACACAAAGGTTACTATGGGACCAGGACCTGTCCACACATGCCATTTGTTTGTTCTTATCATTTGTTTCTAATCGCTGTCTATCTGTCTTTTACAATCTTTTAAGAAGCTTTTTAGAACCCAAACTGGTTTTACAACAAAGGAGGAGGCATCAGGGGCGGCTGTGGCTCAGAGGTTTTGAGGTTGTCTTTATCTCCTCTAGTCAACATGTCAAGTTTCCTTGGGCAAGATGCTGGACCCCAAATTGCTCCTGATGGCTGTTCCATCAGTGTGTGAGTGTGTGTTAATGGTTAAATACTGAGTAGCAGGTGGCACCTTGCGCGTCGACTTAGGCCACCACTGTATGAATGTCGGTGTGAATAGGTGAATGTGAGTGTGAAAGCTTTTTGAGAGGTCCAAAAATGACGAGAAAGGCGCTATGCAAGTGCATGTCCATCAATCAGTTGGCAACGTACAGTCTTCATAAAGCAAGAATTTGAAATGGCCTCCTGGAGGACTGTGATGTTAATTTCTTTGTAGAAGATGTGGTGCTGTGTATATGAGAGATAACTCCACACCTGATGATGTCTGCACAGCAGTGAACTTGGTATTTTTCTGTCGTTTTGTATAAATATCACAGACGGCCGTCATATACTGGTATGGAGGGTATCTCCTCTCATGCAGGCAGAGACGGTGCGTGCTGGTTGGTCTTCGGTTTGGTGTGTTTCTGTGCTACTTTTTGGCCAAGTGATGTGAGGAGTCGCAGCATGGGGCTTTTTTTGGCTTGTTGTTGTCATGGTTTGTGTCATGGCCTTTAACCCTTTGAAGCCTGAGCAAATTAATGTCATTTTTTTCAAAAACATGGGAAGAAGGCAGTGAGCAACTTAACAAGAAATGACCCACAAATTTTGAAAAAAAAAGAGTAAATTGTTACAAGAAAAATACTTGAAAATAAGCAAGGAAAGTAAAAAGCAACAGCACATTAAAATATAAAATTATAATAACCATAAATATAGTTTTGTGGAATTTTTCTCTTTTTTTGTGTTTTTTAAAATAATTTCTTTATAAGTTTCTCTCTTTTTGAAAACTATTGTTTTGACCGTTTTCTTGCTGATTGTCTTTTTTTCATGTTTTTGAGAAAAAAATCATATTATCAGGTTTTAAAGGGTTAAATGCTTGTGAAAGGTGTCTGAATCCGACACACGAAAACTGATGTCAGTCCAGGTTTAAGAGGGTTAAATGTGTCAAATGAAGCTGTGATATCTATAAAACATCTGTAAATAGTGCAAAAATGTCCATCATCATTTTTTAGAGTGCGAGGTGACTTCATCAAATGTCTTGTCTTGTCTGATCAACAGTTTAAGTCCCAAAAATATTCTTTTTAGTCCACCGTAAGACAAAAAAAAAACCCAGCAAATCCTCATATTTGAGAAGCTGGAGTCCTAAACTACTGTTGTCATAAAAATATTGATTATAACCACTTTAGCATTGGCATTACACAGCAAACACATTTATTTTGAAGGGAATAAAGCACTGGTCTTTATCCCCAGACATGAGTTCACTATTTCCCTCTCATGCTGACCCACATATATTTAGGGCATTTTGGATTTGAGGCATTGGCAAAGTTATAATTTGGCAGACAGGCTACATTCTCTGATCCCTGCTGATAGAGTCAACTGGCACAATACCAAGTCAGGTGAAACAGTAACACAACCTCGCTTTTCTTCACTGAGGACCGTCTCTCAGCTAATTGCTTCTGATTGAAAATACGACATAAAAAGTTTGGCAACAAAAACTGTCAATTAAACATTTACAAAAGTAACATCTGAACCTTATTGTCCATTCAAGGCATTTTCAAACAATTTAGCAGTTTTGCTCCAACAGAGTACTGTACTCGTCGCCGGCTACTGTACTGTTCTGGTTAAGAGGAACAGAGTGAAACGATAAACCACTTGTGGGCAGGCCCCAGTGCGGCTCTTATTAAAGACCTCATTGTTGACTGTTTGTTCCAGGTCATTTTGTTTCACTACACTTGAAAGGGACAGTAAAAACCCAGCAAGAAGAGGGAGACCCGGCCTCCGTTTGAGCGTGAATACAACCCCTTCACTTGAATAAGGGGATGGCTCTGTGTTTCTAGGTCACTGTGCGTCCCTGAAATGCATACCTCGCTATCCACAGAGAAGAACACAAACAGAGAACATTTGACAACAACATTACATTTGTATTTAACAGGGAGCTTAGGGATACACTGAAATTTAGCTGAGTTTCAGCATGACCAAATATCTTTATCTCACGCACATCCCAGGGACGGTTGCTACTCTTTGTAGATTATCCTCCCCTCCCTCTCTGTATCTTCTCTCTTCCCTTTGTTGCAGTAAAAACGAATGTGAAAAAAAACCTGAAAATGTTCTGAAATCAGTCACAATGAGGCCCTCCTGCTTTCACTCTTAATGATGGTCATCTTTCGCTTGCTTCGCAGCTACTTTGGCTCCATTTCTCCATGCCCTCCTGATTAGTCCAGGGTGTCCGATGACGGAAATGAAATAACATTTTTATGACATACTATACTATGACTTTTTCAATGATATTTTGATGACACGTACTGTGCCATACTACATTACATTTTTAAGATATACTATTAAATAACATTCATTTTATGGAAAGCTACATTATGATATGTTTATATATATTTTTTTTAAAGATTTTTATTATGAAAATTATCACATATGATACCTTGCCTTTTTTTATTATTATGATTTATTATTAGGATTATGACATTCATGATGAAATCGTTAAAAGAGATCGTAATTGTATGTTATCAAAAATCATGATAAGACAACATATATGTTGTAATGAAAAATCATTAAAAGAGTTATTTGGGTTGTTGGCTGAAGATTAGAGGTTCTGGTTCGGTCACTGCAGTTCCAAGGATCCAGGCCGAGGCGGGCCGGTCCTGGTGTCCTTACAGAGATAGCAGTTCATTGATATCTCGGTTCTGTTCTCGTTGTGGTTTGACAAGTTAGCTGGTTTCCTAACTTCTGTAGAGCTGAGGCAAGGCTGCGGCTTCTGCTGAGAGCTTACGTGTGAGAGTGGAGGAAGGGTGAAGCAGGTCCTCCAGACCTGCAGCCTTCCTCGCAGGAGGTTTGGGGTTTTTGTTATACTGTGGCATGTTCCTGTTGTCCCATCTCCAATCCCTTGTGAGGAACCAGCCTGGCTTTAAGGGGTCCTTGATCCTTAAAAGTTGCTCAAAAAGGTCCAGTTCAAGCCCCACCCAAGGTCCCCCACACCCAGCCTGCCAGCCAGGCTGCCAGGCCATCCCTGAGTCCGATTGCCGCCAGGGCCGACCCCTAACCCAGGTCCTTGAGTCCAGTCGGCGCCAGGGCCAATCCCAGTCCCAGCTGCTGGCCCTCCCTCCTTGTTTTGGACTCTTTTGGCTTTGTTTTTGGTCTGGAATCCTACATGGCTTGGTTTTGTCGTACTGTGGGCTTTGTTCTGGGGTTTTCTGTTTTCTAGCTTTTCCTTGTTTGTAGTTACTGATGTTCTGTTAACTGTTTTATTTTGTATTTTTACTCCTTGTGTGTAACCTGTGCTTTTTCTCTCTGTCTCCCTGATTTGTTTCACCTGGAGAATATTAATCCAGCTAGAAAGGAGACATAGTCAATCCCTGCGTTTCCCTCCTGCTCCCGTGTCCACCGACCTAGGTATGTGCCATTGTCTTGAGTATTTCCTTTCTGTAAATATACCTGTGTTTGCCTTTGTCCTTTGTCTGTTCGTCTGTTTTCTTCGCCCCGTTCTTGTTGTCCCTGCCGTGTTCCTGCCCTGTTCTTCACCCATTCTTTTCAACAACCTGGGAGGTATTCCAGATATTTATTTTCTATTTTATTTTATTTTATCCGTATTGGAGTATTGATTTGTTGACTAAAATCTTCGTGATATGTGTATGAAAATTCAATAAATAAAAATTATTTTTAAAAATTAACATTTGAGTTCTACTCTGCCAACAGAAAGGCGGTCTGTGAGATTGGATATGTGCGACCGGAGAATGTTATTAAGATAAATGAGTGTAATGAAAAACTGTGCCATTATAACAAATAATCATCGGGCACATCCAATTGAGGTCTGAAAATCCTCTCTCAACGTAAAGTACTGCGTAATAATTCTGCTTTGATATCGATTGGATTGCAAAAATATGGACAGTCCATGTCTGACAGTTTAAAGAGACAGGTAGAAACTCAGGGTTGCTTATAGAAAACCTCGCAGAGTCAGTTACCATGGTGATTGACTCAGAGTTTGACTTATCTCTCTTTGTGGAACAGATAACACAGTGTCTCTCCTCTCAGGGTTGAGTTAAGTTTTCACTTAACCTGCTTTCTGGAACACCCCCCTGGTGTGTTTCAGTCTAGTTTTTGTTCATGTTTAATTTGTATTTTATTCTCTTGTTCAGCTGTTGGTTTTTTGTGGATAATCTTAATCTCTTAATTCTTGGTGACCTCCTAACATAGAAAGGGACTAACACTAAGGTGTGAAAGGTGAAACACACGGCTGTCCCTTTTAAAAAAAACCGCAGAAAACCAGATAGTAAAGCATGTCGAGACATAGCATTTTTGGTTGTTTTTTCGACATGCTATTTTATGGTGTTTTTGGTGATTTCTGTAACATCCTATGCTATGGCTTATCAGCTGTTCTGATATGTCATATTTTGACATTCTTCGCCATACTATAGAGTATGTGATTTTGGCTGGATTTTTGGACAAACTATTTTATGGTGTTTTTGCAGCATCCTGTGCTATGGTGTATCTTGACACGCTATTTTATGTGGGCTAAGATGGTTTACAGCAGTTTTTTGGACATGTCAATTTTTGACATTTTTGCAATACGACAGTATGTGATTTTTGGGTGGATTTTTGGACATGCTATTTTGTGGTGTTTTTGGCGGTTTTTGCAACATCCTTTGCTATGACGTGTTTTGGCACGTTTTTTTTATTTGGTTTAAAAGGTTTTCAAGCGGGTTTTTGGACATGTTTTTTTTTTGTCATTTTTGTCATACTATATCGTGATATCTTTGGATTTTTGGAAATGCTATTTTGTGGTGTTTTTGGCTGGTTTTGCTATCCTATGTTATGGCATGTCTCAGCATGCTATTTTATGTGGTTTAAAATGCTTTCCAGCAGTTTTTTGGACATATCATTATTGGCATTTTGCCATACTATAGATTGCCTTTTTGGTGGATTTTTCGGCATGCTATTTTACAGTGTTTTTGGCTGGTTTTGCAACATCCTATGTTATGGCATGTCTCGGTACGCTATTTAATGTTGTTTAAAATGGTTTTCAGCAGTTGGTTGGACATGTCAGTTTTTGATGTTTTTGCCTTGGTATAATATTACCTTTTCGGTAGATTTTTTGGCATGCTCTTTTATGATGTTTTTGGCTGGTTTTGCAATATCCGTTACTATGGCTTGTCTCAACACACTATTTTATGTGATTTAAAATAGTTTTCAGGAGTTTTTTTTGGACATTTCATCTTTTGGAACTGCCATTCGAAGGTATGTGATTTTGGGTGGATTTTTGGACATGCTATTTCATGGTGTTTGTGGCTGTTTTTCCAACATTCTATGCTACAGTGTGTCTCTGCATGCTGCATGGTTTTCTGCAGTTTTTTGGACATTTTTGCCATAATATATTATTGCATTGTCACTGGATGGAAGGGCATGCTATTTATGGTGTTTGTGGCTGTTTTACAACATTCTATGCTAAAGTGTGTCTCTGCATACTATTTTATATGGTTTAAAATTGTTCGCAGCAGTTTTTCGGACATGCTATTTTATGGTGTTTTTGCAACATCCTATGCAAAGGCATGTCTCTGCATGCTATCCTATGTTGTTTAAAATGGTTTGCAGCACTTTCAGCAGCAAAAACAACCAAAAACACAATAAAATACTATGAAATAGCGTGCCAAGAAATGCCAGAGCACAGTTTATTGCAAAAGCGGCCAAGAAAATGCATAAATGCATGACATAGCATATTGAAAAAAATGACCACGAAAGCAATGGCAAAAATGTGAAAATATGACATGTCCCAAAAACAGCTGAAAATACCTCAAGACAGCATAAAAAAGTGTGCCAAGACACACCATAGCGTAGAAAGTTGAAAAAAACAGAGAAAAACAACATAATAATGCATGTTGAAAAAATGACACAAAAAGCAAGGCTATAGTAAGGCAAAAATGTCAAAATATGACATGTCCCAAAAACAGCTGAAAACACCTCAAAACAGCATTAAATAGCGTGCCAAGACACACCATAGCATAGAAAGTGCCAAAAAAGGCCCAAAACAATATAATAACGCATGTTGAAAAAAATGACCCAAAAAGCAAAGCTATAGTAAGGCAAAGATTTCAAAATATGACATGTCCCAAAAACAGCTGAAAACACCCCTAAACAGTATTAAATAGCGTGCCAAGACATTTTATAGCAAAGATTTTTGCAAAAAAGGCCAAAACCAACATAATAATGCATTTTTGAAAAAATGACCGAAAAAAACCAAGGCTATAGTAAGGCAAAAATGTCGAAATATGACATATACCAAAAATAGCTGAAAACACATTAAGTCAGCATTAAATAGTGTGCAAAGACATGTCATAGCATAGAAAGTGTCAAAAAAGGCCCAAAACAACATAATTACGCTTGTTGAAAAAATGACCCAAAAAGCAAGGCTATAGTAAGGCAAAAATTTCAATATATGACATGTCCCAAAAACAGCTGAAAACTAGTGGAAACATTTTAAAATAGCGTGCCAATACATGTTATAGCAAAGATTTTTGCAAAAAAAGGCCAAAACCAACATAATAATGCATTTTTGAAAAAATGACCCAAAAATAGCTGAAAAAACCTTAAGTCAGCCTTAAATAGTGTGCAAAGACATGTCAAGGCATAGAAAGTGTCAAAAAAGGCCAAAAACAACATAATAACGCATGTTGACCCAATGACCCAAAAAGCAAGGCTATAGTAAGGCAAAAATGTCAAAATATGACATGTCCCAAAAACAGCTGAAAACACCTGGAAACAGTTTAAAATAGCGTGATAAGACACGCCATTGCATAGAGAATTGCAAAAACAGCCAAAAACACTATAATAATGCATGTTGGAAAAATGACCCAAAAAGCAAGGCTATAGTAAGGCAAAAATGTTAAAATATGACATGTCCCAAAAACGGCTGAAAGTACCTCAAAACAGCATTAAATAGTGTGCAAAGACATGCCATAGCATAGAAAGCTGCACAAACAGCCAAAAACACTATAATAATGCATGTTGAAAGAACGACCCAAAAACCAAGGCTATAGTAAGGCAAAAATGTCAAAATATGACATGTCCCAAAAAAAGCTGAAACAGTTTAAAATAGCATGATAAGACACATCATTGCATAGAGAATTGCAAAAACAGCCAAAAACACCATAATAATGCATGTTGAAAAAATGACCCAAAAAGCAAGGCTATAGTAAGGCAAAAATGTCAAAATATGACATGTCCCAAAAACAGCTGAAAACACCTGGAAACAGTATAAAATAGCGTGCCAAGACATGTTATAGCAAAGAAAGTGCCAAAAAAGGCCCAAAACAACATAATTATGCATGTTGGAAAAATGACCCAAAAAGCAAGGCTATAGTAAGGCAAAAATGTTAAAATATGACATGTCCCAAAAACAGCTGAAAGTACCTCAAAACAGCATTAAATAGTGTGCAAAGACATGCCATAGCATAGAAAGCTGCAAAAACAACCAAAAACACCATAATTATGCATGTTGAAAAAATGACCCAAAAAGCAAGGCTATAGTAAGGCAAAAATGTCAAAATATGACATGTCCCAAAAACAGCTGAAAACAACTCTAATCAGCATAAAATAGCGTGCCAAGTCACGCCATAGCATAGAAACCTGCAAAAACAGCCAAAAACACCATAATAATGCATGTTGAAAAAATAACCCAAAAACCAAGGCTATAGTAAGGCAAAAATGTCAAAATATGACATGTCCCAAAAACAGCTAAAAACACCTCAAAACAGCATAAAATAGTGTGCCAAGTCACGCCATAGCATAGAAAGCTGCAAAACAGTCAAAAACACCATAATTATGCATGTTGAAAAAATGACCCAAAAAGCAAGGCTATAGTAAGGCAAAAATGTCAAAATATGACATGTCCCAAAAACAGCTGAAAACACCTGGAAACAGTTTAAAATAGCGTGATAAGACACGCCATTGCATAGAGAATTGCAAAATAGCCAAAAACACTATAACAATGCATGTTGAAAAAATGACCCAAAAAGCAAGGCTATAGTAAGGCAAAAATGTCAAAATATGACATGTCCCAAAAACAGCTAAAAACACCTCAAAACAGCATAAAATAGCGTGCCAAGTCACGCCATAGCATAGAAAGCTGCAAAACAGTCAAAAACACCATAATTATGGTGTTTTTGCAGTAAAAAATACCAAAAACACCATAATAATGCATGTTGAAAAAATGACCCAAAAGGTAATGTAAACTGCTGAAAACCATTTTAAGCTACATAAAATAGCATGCTGAGACACTCCATAGCATAGGATGTTGGAAAAACCCCCAGGCTGCTTCACCTTTCGCATGTCTGCGTTAGTCCGTTCCTATGGACTCAACTTCAAACTTGATTGACCTAAATGATGAAGACCTATTCTTGCCTTTAGATACTGTGTGAATTGTGCACTGACTTGTTGGCATTTTTTTAATTTCATTGTACATGTTACAAGTTTACAATGACAATAACAACCTATCGTATTCTACTATGGTTCACCTTCGTGACCCCCCAGGATGTGACCGAGCCAAGAAAGGAAGCATATGCTATTCCTCTTGTCACATGTAAGACACGATGAGGACCCAAAATGGGGGCCAGATGTACTAGCTAAAAGCAAGCTTTAATGCTGAAGATTATCCACAAAAAAGAACAGCTGAACAAAAATACAAAGTACAAATAAAACATAAACAAAAACTAGACTGAAACAAACCAGGTTAATGAAAAGAACTTGGGTGGAGAACAGGCAGGAACACAGCAGAGAGAACAGGAACACGGTGAAGAAAACAGACGAACTGACCAAGGACAAATGGAAACACAGCTATCTACACAGAAAGGAACTACTTAAGACAATGACACATGGCTCTGTAGGTGGACACAGGAGC
Organism: Plectropomus leopardus; assembly: GCF_008729295.1. Taxonomy (NCBI): domain Eukaryota; kingdom Metazoa; phylum Chordata; class Actinopteri; order Perciformes; family Serranidae; genus Plectropomus; species Plectropomus leopardus. The sequence continues at coordinate 12,154,124 of NC_056483.1, forward strand.
AGGAGGGAAACGCAGAGATTGGTTAACTAAAGAAGGTGTGACTGAAAACACTAGGCTGGAGCTAACAAGACTTTAACAGAAATAGGTGTGCAGGGGAGACTGACGGGGAAGGACAGACAAGACTGATAGCACAGGTGAAACAAATCAGGGAAAAAGACAGAGGGACACAGAATCAGGGAAACACAGAGAGATAGGGAGACACAGAGAAAAGGCACAGGTTACACACAAGGAGTAAGAATACAAACTAAAACAAGAAACAGAACATCAGTAACTAGAAACAACCAGAGGGACCAGAGGAGGGACCCAAGAATCCAAATGAAGCAGGGGTCCCCGGAGGAGGGAAACGGGGCAGAGCAAGTCTGGAGAAAAACTAGAGGGCAGGACTAAGCAGAAAAGACAAGTCAGAGGGGGAACAAGGAGTCCGGGAGGCTGACAAGGCCAGCCGAGCAATTCAGGGGGGCGGCCGGGGCAGTTCAGGGGGGCAGCTAGGAAGCCACTGGAGCTGGGCCGGGACCAGGGTGTGTTGCAGCCCAACCGGAGAAAAGGGCGGCTGCGAACCAGCAGGTGCAGGGACAGGAGCTGGGTCTGGGGTTTGCCCCAGAACTAACCGGACTTGGGGAGCTGGGACTGGGGTTGGCCCTGGCGCCGACCATACTCAGGGAGCTGGAACTGGGGGTCTGCCCTAACGCCGACTGGACTAGGGCAGCTGGGACTGGGGTCAGCCCTGTTGCCAACTGGACTCAGGGGCTGGGACTAGGGTTTGGACAGGGATCGGACCAGCCGAAAGGCATGGAGCAGGGGCAAAGGGTGTGGCATCTGCCGGGACTAACTGGCAAGCTGGTTGTGGGGGACCTTGGGCTGGGGTCGGAGGTGGTGTCTGAGAGGAGTGGCTTTGGAGTCTATTTTAAGGATCGAGGACCCCCCAACGCCAGGCCGGTTCCTCAGAAGGGATTGAAGAAGGAAATGGCAAAAAGTAGTTCTATTGGGACATTCTATGCTATGATGTCTTGACATGTCGTGTCTTGAACATATGGCAAAAATGCCATACCATATCATGTCGTCAATAACATGGTGAAAAAGTCATACTATAGCATGTAGTTCAAAATATGACAAAAAAACTTGTAATATAACATGTCATCCAAAATGACAAATTTGATTGAAAAAAAAAAGTCATGCTTTAGTATGTTGTCCAAAGCAAGCATTGGAACATCCTTGTTTATTATGTCGGTGACTTGAAGGTTATCTGAGTGAATAGGATCGACTTTCTGGGCTCCTTCTGGCCTTAAAGATGACTTTGGCAATTATGGGGTATATTTCAAGGAGCATGGAGGAAACCACTTATTTACCCCTGCCAAAAAGTGAAGTGACAGAAGGAGTTGCACTGAACATGTATGATGTCCTGTGGTGCCTGTTGACCATCAGAGAATCAGGCAGCGTTGTTCCATATAGCAAGAGTGTTGAGCTACAGCCGAGAGTGGTGAATGGAAGAAGCAGTTAGTAGCATTTGAGAAATAAAGGCCTGAACATGGGCTACATGAGGTGGCCCAGAGGACAGAGGAGCTGATGCCCAGCAACTTAACATAAGCATGGTAGAGCTGCATGGGTGACGAATATGCAGTTGAGTGTGCTCCTATATACAGTACTCTAAAAGCAATGGTCTTGTGTGTGTGTATGTGCGTGCGCACATGCATGCATGTGCTCACTACAGCGGATAAAATAGAATATAGCTCTTTCGTGTTAATGAGTTTACTTTTTGTAATAAACCTTCCATTCAGTTTGTTCATCATTGTGCTTTTTTCCCACCTCGTCCATCTGAACTATGGTGCGTTGCTAGTGTTAAGGAGTAATCATAAACTACGACCGTTTAGTTGTAATATCTCACACTCAGTGTTTACTTACTATGGTTACATTTAACTTCAAGGCTCCTGCATGTACCCTGCAGTACAGGGTGACACTGAGAGCTTTTGTTTCAAGTCTGAATTTTCAAGTCACAACCTTTGGCTTTTCTTCTTCTGGTGTTTTTAGAGTATTCCTGTTTTATAAACCTGCTTCAGGTTTATGCTTGTGCTCACTGCAGCTGTGGCATCTGGCTTCATACCTTGTCCCAATGATCATTTGTAATACACCGTTGTAACAGGCCCGCTTTAGTTATTCACACTATGATAACAGTGACACAAGTTCTTTCATGAGATTTAGTTAAAACAACAAGACGAGTCATCATGCTAATCGAATTATCACACATTTCAAACAAGCACAAATGATGACTCCAGCTGCTATATGTTCAGATAATAACAAAGTCCACACTTCTCTCTAAACAAAGACCATGACTGCTGTCTTTGTCAGATACAATGAACAAGACTATTCAGAGACATGAGCCGCCTGCCATACAGCAACAAAACAATGTATTATGTGGGAAAGTACCACATTCTGGGATCTGGAGGCACAGTTTTCTATCTGTTTTGTAGATATGGAATGCAGATAATGTTTCATCGTAATCTTTTAGGCATTCTCATTACTGTGCTGGTCGATATGTACTGTACGTGCCAAATGGAGTTGGAAGCTCCCTTTATTAGCCTTTTAGAAGCTGAAGAAGAAAAATTGTGACAAAAGGGATAAAGCTCTTGACAAGAGGTATAACAATAACAAAAATAAATTTATTTAATTTCGGGAAGACGTTTAACAAGGCACAATAATGGTTTTGCTAAACTATTTAATATGTACATAGATATTCCACTTACTAACACAGCTTGAATAGTATATAACAGCAACACTTGTACTGAGATCCAAGCTTGACAGCATCTGCAACATATTCAGGATACAGCAAGAAATGTGGCAGTATTACATAATAGCCATTACAAGCCATTAGAAAGGTCAAATAAATATCTTTCATGCAGATGTTGAGTGGGAAACTACTGTCAGCTCTCAGAATAGAAAATATTTAATATTCATTATCAGCATTTATTGTTGTAGCAAATGCTGCAATTTACCACAGTAAATACCACAGTCACTAATAGAGAGGAGCTCAGGTCAGGAATCCCAAAATGTGAAGACCAGCCATGTTAAGCAGGAAACTAATACCACTGATGACAAACAAGCAGCCAGAAAAAGCCACTGAAATGAAAATGGTGCCTGTAATGTTTTATTTAGTTCATCTGTCGTTGGCACAGATTCGAGGGTTTTGATCCTTGACCAGTGTGACTGGGAGGAAGTTGATTGTCAGGATGGAGGTTTTTTAGGTTTCTTCATTTTCTTGAGCTTTTCTTGTCTCACCGTGTCGCCCTCCAAGGAGGACAGCTCAGATATCCTGTGGATGAAAGAACGAGAGGCTCCGACCACCGGGTCTGGGTAAGACTGGCCTGTGTTGCCAGAGGTAAGCAAGAGAGAGGGAACCAGACGGAAAAAGATGGACGAATGGAGGTCAATGAAACAATATAGAAAGTGAAAATAAAAAGTACAAGACCTACATCTCAATTAAGTGGATCAATTAGTTTCAGATTTTGTGCTTCCTAAATGTGTAATTGGTGTTTTTCAGTGTACCGGACAAAACAAAAACAGAAATGGTAACTTAAAAGAGAAAAACACAGTATTTGCACTTTGACACCGGAGAAAACACTCATGTCTCTCCATGTGACCCCTTGTCCCACTTTGTTATGAGCCACAAACAACAAGGTATCCTGGAACCGACAATAATGAGGCGTGGGATCTACACTTTGTGTTTGAAGAGGGAAAATCCATAAAACTGACATGTTTGCTGCCAATAAATCAACACCATGGGCAGGTTAAAGGTTGGATTCCCTTTGCTACACACACAGGGGCGTTCTGAACTATTCTGTCAAGACCACAACAAATAGGCAAGCATCAAAACAACTCACTCTTTTGATTGTCTTTAACAGTCAGTAGGTTGTAGGTTGGATAATTCACCTTGGGCCTGCGGAGGAGAGGGAAAGCAGAGGAGGCAAAGGTGTGAGAAACAATTGAGGAAACTATTGATCGGCTTGTCTGATTTAGTTTATAAGGGCAAAAATACCTGCTGAGCTTGCAGCTTTCCACTGAGAAGGTGTTTCTGCCGTTAAGAACTAAGGTGGAGGGAAAGAGGATGGCTGGAGTTGTATTCACTTCATATCTTTCAGGGTAGCTGGAGGTCAGAATTGAGGATGTTATAAATTAATGAAATATAAGGCTCCACATGTAGCTGCATGTAGCCACATATAATGAAAAAGACAATGCATGTATGTTCTCCCAAATGATACTTGCGTGCTGTTATGCATTATGTGAAAGTGAAGGCGGCGGGCAATCAAACTAAATTGTTCCCACAAATGTAGGACTAATAGAAATAAATGACTATGATCTCATCATTGGGCAAACTTATAATAATTCAATTTTAGCAATAATCATGTTGCTAAAATATTAAGCTTGAAATCTTCTGTTTGAGACAGACAAATTATGTGTGTCAAAATATCAATTGCATCTGGCTGCTTTTTTCTCAGTTCGTGTTCTTGTAATTCGTATAACTCGGTATAATTACTGCAATCTGTGCAGCTGTCTCCAGAAAATATGCTGTGAAGAGCAGAGCTTCAACTACGAGACTGAGTGACATTATTAATCCACTGGTTACCTCAGGTTCAAAGGCCGCCCGGCATGGCTGTGGGAAAGCTCCTTGGAGAGACTGAAGGGATGCAGGTTGCCAGTTCTGTGGATGTTATAGTCTCTCGTTAGCGGGGGAATCACAGTCCTGGTCCGTTCTAATCTCGCACCTAAAAATGATAAGATTTACCCATTCACAAATGACATCTGAAATGAACACAATCATTGTGCAGTATTCAAAGATTTTTTAAGGAAAGAGGAATATGGCATATTTCCTGCTTTCCTAAAAACTCTTAAATGCCACTGTAAATTTGTATCCAAGTATCACTGTAACAGTCACACTCACTGAATTGAGACCTGTGCTCATTTTGTGTGATGACAGCTCCACCTACTGGCTGTCAGGTTACAATCCAGGAACAAGCCTGATCCATTTTTAATAGCACAATGTTTTGGGCCAAAGTGATTAAAACATGACGGAGAAAACACAAATTATTTTATACATTTACTCTCAACTGTAATAATGAAGGGGTAACTCCTATTCTACAGTTAGTACATTTTTTATCAAAAAGGAAGTGTCTCCCACAGATGTCCCTCTCCGGATCATTGTTCTCTGTTCCCAGTCCATCATCTTTGGCCAAGTTAGGTGACCTGCACACAGAAATTGAAGAACGAAAGATAACATGGTAAATAAATACGAATAACAAAGTGCAATACCCACTGGATTGGAGAGAGTTGGTTTTTATGCACAAAGACAAATGCCCCCCAATACCAGTGCAAAGTAGGAAAACAGTCATCTTCTGTCATTTAATAGCAGCCCAAGTAAAAGTACAAATACCACACTGTAAGTACACTCCACTACAAGCAGAAGTCCTGTGTTCAAAACCTTACTTAAATAAAATTGTGCGAGCGCTATTAGCAAAACATAACAGGTAAATTTACAAAAGCAAATTTAGTTATTGTACCCTAAAATGTTCCCTGACAGTATTTTATTATTAGATGTAATGATTTGGATTAATATTAGTGCTGAATTAATATTTCTGTTGCATTTTACTGCTGTAGATGTACAAAGTCGTGGTACCTGAAACTCCTTTATACACACTGCTTTGTAGTTTAATCTACAGCAGTGGTTTTTAGATTATGACATAGAAGAATTTTTCCAAACCACAAAGGATCACGTCATTGGACAGAGATGAAAAGCTGACATCTTTAGTTGATTTTCAGATTAGAAACGAATGCAATGGAATAAAAATACAATATCTAATTCTGAAATGTGCTGCAGTGGAGTGTAAGTATGAGGATGCATAATGTAAATACTTAAGCAAAGTACAAGTACCAAAAAATGTACTTAAATATAACACGGGAGTAAATGTGCTTAGTTATCCCACTACTGCAGCAGTATGATGCTGTTTGCACAAAATATAACCAGCGGCTCTAATGTGCGTAATTGTGGCTTGACGATGCGTAAAAGTACTCCAGTTAAAGACTGCAGTTGAAACGGATACGTGGTGCATTCACATGGTGCATTCAGGTGCATTCACGTGCATTCACATGGCTGTAAAGTGCAGCCAATAAAGGTGAACCAGACAACACAAGTGTTAATTTACATGTCGAAAAGAATCCTTCCCTGCGCCTGCGTGTGATTATACTACCAAATACATGCACTCGTCTTACAAAATGACGTCATCAGATAATATTTTGCATGGCCTGCTATTGTGAGCGACCCTTATGAAAGCCAGAGGGTAACATGACTCTTAAGAAATTAGGAGCTGGGCCTAAATAACAACGCAAAGAAACTGATATTGTGTCAAAATGTAAACACTTCTTACCCTGCAACTATGATGCCGCCAACCAAGGTTTTCCAGTCCCTTGACTCTGCAACAGAGAACAGCGGTGGCATCCAGTTAGGCTAGCAGCATCTGAATGAATTAAGGATAAATTAAGGAGCTGCATGGAGCATGCTTACTCACTGTCCAGGGGTTGAATCTCAGGCAGTTTCCTCCTTGGATGACCGTTTTGTCTGACAACTGCTTGTCCTCCACCTGTTCTCATCCCGAAGTCCCGGTATGTTGGATATGTAGCCGCATCAGGGCCGCGCTGGCTGTAATTTGAGCTTCTCTCTGATGTTAAAGCCTTTGCGGTAGGTAGCGATGCATTCACCTGGTAAGTCATCATGTTGGAGCTGCCATACAGTAACTGTTAAATGCGCAACCCGGCTATAGACCAAAAACGCGACACATGGTCGTTTTAATGTGCAGCTCATACACGCAAGACATCACCGAGCAGCAATGCTAAGCTGCAGCTCACTGTGGTAAATGTAACCGAGTCACTGCGTCACCATGGAAACAGGCTTCATGAAAACCGTTACCTACAGTAGGTACACTAGTCTCATTTGTTCCCAAGTATCAAAGTTTTTTTCCAAAACAAGATCATTTTCAATTTTTTTCCTCAAATATCCCTTCACATTTTTTGTTCATATTTATGTAAACCAACTGTGAAGTTTTACACACCCTCTGCTTGACATTCTTGCACATCCTGCAGAAAACTGTGCAGCTTATTTGGAAACAACTGACTATTTTACTTTTCTATAAAAGTATCTTGAATTGTCAAATGTATTTTTTCTATGTTATAGCCTATTATACTTTGACTTTTTTTTTTTTTTTTTTTTTTACAACATACTAGCCTATACGGTGACTATACCATGACTTTTAATTTTCTACAATATAGGCTACTATGCTGATTGTTGTTTTGTTTTCTTTTTTTTACGACATAATATAGTATTGACTTTTTTAGGCCTACTAAGACTTTTTTCAACATGCTATACTATGACTAATGTTATAGCCCATTATGGCTTTTTTTTCCATTTTTCCGACATACCATACTGTGACTTTTTTCATATTTTATGACATGTTATACTATGACTTTTCCCCCATTTTTAAAGACATACTAAACTATGACTTTTTGTGACATACTATACAGTCACATTTTTAGATTTTATTGATATAGTATACTATGACTTTTTTATGACATACTATACTGTCACTTTTTTACTATATAGTATACTATAAAACATTTTTTAATGCTATAGGCCTACTAAGACCTTTTTTTTCAACATGCTATAGTATGACTATGGCTATAATATGACTTTTTTCCATTTTTTTCTGACATACTATACCATGACTTTTTTTTATTTTTTGCAACATACTATACTATTATTTTTTTCATTTTTTAAAAACATAATATACTTTGACTTTTTCATTTTTTTTATAGCAGATTTGCTGGTACTCAGCTGAGTTTAAGCCTGTGGTTACAATGCAGTGCAGTAGAAGCCATTTGGTATTATATGCCGTATGTACGTGTGTGCATATATTTCTCCACAAGGGAGCAGCAAAGTATACAAAAAAAGAAAACGCTACATGTCCTCACTTCTCTTCTTGATAATAATTCTGCTTAAATGTGTTTTTGACATGTGAAAAATTTCATTTTTTATCGGCTAGCATATGGCGTATTGTTATATATTAAACAAAAATTGTCCAATCTCAACTGAACGAAACATTAAAATGCTGCTCACTTTTTTAAACGTCAATAATAAGTAGGATAAGTAAGTAGGATAACAGTATTAATATATGATATGGCACGCTGAATGGGGCAATTCTGCCTAGGGAGTACTTTTACCTTTAATGCCCAGACTATGTTTTACTGAGGAATAGTCTCATGTACTTCTTATAGATTTTACCAAAACTGGTTTTGATACCTTATGATTACGTACTGTACTTATGAATCTAAAAAGATTACATTAGTATTTCTTTGTTATACTTTGTAAACTGCATGTATAACTCTATAGGTCTTTTTCACAAGCAGATCATTTGACCTGACAGGAGGCATAGGTATTACTGACACATTTACAATGGCTTTATTCTATTCAGGCATCCCATTATATGTGGGCCAGCATGCACAATAAAGGTAGCTAAAAGGAAATGAGCTATTATTGACTCTGTTATTTAAACCTATGCTTTTCCTACTGCTACATGTCAAACAGTCTTCCAATGACCTCATCCCTACAGTACAGTGATGCTAACAATGTGATCCATTAGGCCACTGGGTGATGAAAATACACTACGTTTTAGATTTAACTGTCTCGGCTATACCATTGTTGAATTACTTTATACATAGAATATAGGTTTGTTGAATGAAAATATTTAGGTCTTTTTTTATCCTTGTAATTGTGACATCCCCACAAAGGTGAGGGAAGGAACATATGGGTATTTTCATTCGAGAGTTTTATCAAAAGGTTTACCTTTTGGTTGGATTACTCTTTCTTATTAATGAACACCCTTCTTAAGTTGGACAAATACCCCTTTTCCATTACCACTTTTGGCCACGCTGAGTGAAACCATGCCATGCCAATTCCTTTTCCCATTATCAGTTATGACGCACCATCAGTGCTAAACCACACCAGAGATGGACTGTCACTGAGGTAGGTCCAAAAGCACAAACGACTGCCCACAAGTAGGTGATGGTGATGTCAGATGAGAAATGTCACAATTCAGCTTCAAGTTTTAGTGATGTTTCAGCAGCATGTTTGAATAGCCTTTACTGCTAATGCCAGGCATAGTGGTTTCAAAGAAGAGAGAAAAGAAAATGTCTAGCTATTGCTCTACGAAAGAAATACAAGCTTGGAGTGAGAAGACCGTACACGATGATCTGGCAGGCGTGACCAGAAATGAGAAGGTCTTTCGAGACATTGCCAGCAAGTTGGAAAGGATGGGGATCCAGTGTACATTGTTGCTCTGCTCAGAGAAAAGAGGCCAATACAAAAGAACTGTAGACCACAACAACACTGGCAGACCGAAGGAAAACGTTTCATGAATGCGGTGCTGTGAGTGAGGCCTGCATCAAACAGAGGCCAAAGGATACAATCGGTGACTATCCTTAGAAGCTTGATGAATGCAGAGAGGAACAGACTGATAAGTTCAAGATAAATATTAGCAAAGTGCTGATAAATGGTTTGGTGAAACTCCAAACATGCTTTGGCCAAGTGACCAAGTTATCATGTATACGGCCGTTTTGTAAACAATGACTAACTTGCGAGCTTTGTTAGCCATTGTTCACATGGTTCTCTGTACATTACCTAGCTAACTAACGATTGATTTATTGCCTAACTATTCATTTCTCACGCGTCTTGGCAGACAAGTTGAGTGATTGTTTTGTTTGGAAGTCAATGCTGTATGTACAGACAGGGTTTTCTGTAGTTTCAGCCCACTATCTGTCCCTACGACAAGTGGACAATCTCCTGTAGAAGACATTCCTCCAATTATTCTCTTGTATTTTCATTTGAGGAGGGGGTTTGTGTCTTTATACATTGTGTTACATTAAAGGTTCCTTTAAGTGCTTTCTTTTGGTAGAATTACAAGGGAATTGAAGGCAACCTAAGTTATTTGCAGTCCCTTTTTTACCAGATCATAGTATCACAGTGGCTCCTCATTTTTAATTGGCTTAAATTGAAGCTGATTGTTATATGACCACAGAGATGTGTGTTTGGTATTACAGAGCATCTGTATTTGAGGAACTAATAAAATTGCAATTTAAATGCCTTTTTTCTGAATGAAATCATACCAAAAAAACCCCCCAGGAAATATCTTTAAAGACATCCCCCCTTCTGACTACTGACTTCCAAACTGAAGCTTTTTCAAGAGAGGTAAACCAAACATGGTGAATGAATGTCTCTGCCTACGCTCTCTGTGGGTCACGAATTCTAAAGCAGTTAACAAAATATACTGTAGCACATAAGGGGAATGATTTAGACCACATAGCTTGGCCGGTTCAAGCTGTTAGTCATTCTGTGTGCAGGGTTTTTTCAATCAATACCACATTTCTCAGGCCCCTCATGTCCCACAATATCAAGGAAATATCCTGGTTGAAATGTATTTTTTAATGATGAGATACCTTTATTCAGTTGCTTGTGAAAATCTTATTCACAGAGAGTAATGAAGTGGAAAAGCGCCAGACACCTCATGCTGTGACTTGACCAGTGATCCCCTGTGCCTCCATTCCTAGAAAAACTGATAACGTGTAAGATGAAGCCATTCAATCAGGTGCTGATGAGACCATGATGTCATGGTGTCACATGTCAGAGGCAGCATTATAGCCTACAAAAGAACAAATCTTAAGGAGGAAAAATGTGGACTATGTTGACCTAAGTTAAGTATTTTTTAATAGAAAATCCTATTTGGTGATTCAGTGAATAATTAAGAACCAAGGTATCTATCAGAGAGAATTGCAGATTGCAACCAGCTGAAGTTTCTCCCGGTTATATCCCTTCAAATCCTACACTGTGGACCTTTTAAATTAGGTTTAGAATGAAAAGTAACCATATTGCAATGTAGCTGTTAACTATGTTTGTCTCTAAATCTGGGGATGAGCAAACCTTTTGCACCTGCCCATAATTGGGCATCAAAAAGAAGCAACAAATCATTCACCATGTTTTCAAATAACGGCTCCCTATCATAAATCACATTAGCCTCATTAGTTTAGGATTCTTCCACATTGTGGTGTGATTACACATCCTCCGGTAGGTTATTATATTTTTTTTCTCATTATTGCAGCCATGTACTCTCCCACAGGCAGGGCTGTGTGTCCACATCACACCATGTGATCTCAGTCCATGACATATATCTGCCCTAATGTGTGGAGGAGAATCAAAGTGCTGCCCGAGGGTGTGCGCACATCCTCACACACATACGCACTTTTATGTCATAGACTATGCAAGACGATGATATCATCCTGATACAAATTAATGCAGTTTTACACATTTATATTTCACACGAGAAAAGATTATTTCAACTGGATCACACTGATTCAGCCACTTAAAATAAACATTATAAGAAAATTTACATCACACATCAGTATCAGATTTTGTAATCTAAAATTTTGCATTACCTTTAGGTTCTTCAGCATGCACAGTACTGATGTTCACATTTATACACTATGCAAATTGTTACTGTTGTGTTAAAAAGACATCAAAAAGCTGCAAATATTTGATTTCATTATATATTAATGTACAGGTGAGAGATGTATATAGTGTATATGGATTTTATATTATTTTTATTTTATTTAATTTGTACTTGTAAAATTTGATCCTTTTTAGCACTCAAACTTTGAAAGAAAAATATTTTGCTTCTGACTCTATAGAAGCTGTAACGTGAATTTCCTGGTGTGGGATTAACAAAGTCTTATCTCTTCGTTTATTTCTTAATATGCTGAATATGTTCCTTAGACACAGCCATTCATATTTTCACATAGACAACAGTAGTCAGCAGCCCTTCTGCAGCAAGTAATGTCAGAAAAACACTTTTTTTTTTTTTAATTTGAAGCTGGCTAATTGTTTTTACCCAGTGGTTTAAATCATTGAGCCCGTTTGTTTTGAAGATTCAGCTCACGGAAAAATCATCTCTAAATTGTCAGAGAAAAAAGGTGAGCACAATTAGTATGTGCTGGGCCAGTGCCCCGTTTGTGAAGTATCGCACAGCAGCAACAGAGAAACAACATTTGTTATTTGAAACTGCTTTATTCAGTGTTTTCACCAGTTTTAATCACCTGGTCCATTTGTTTTTGAGAGGAGGAGACCTCTGTGGATAATTAGGCACATGGTAAAAGCCTCCTGAACAATGAACACTGAAAGGAATCCTAACTGGGAGTTAGCGTGTGGCACACGGGAGAAGGTTTAATTTGCAATCCTTACTGCTAGATGCCACTAAATTCTATGACTCCTACACACTGTTCCTTTAAGGTTACATTTTGAGCAGCTCTGTCACATAATATCGTGACCTTTACAGACTCATTTCAAGCCTTGAGGCAACTTTACATCTGAATACATGTGAGTGACAGAAATCCTCCTCACCTTGACCTCTCACTTGTGATTCATCAGGGTCACCTCTCTGCACATGCAGCGGTGGCAGATGCTTTACAAACAGTCATTCACAAGAACCCTGCAGTATATTTCAAGCTCTCATTACTTCCTGAAAAAAGTTTGATATTGTGGTTTTTGCCATCACTGATTTCAAATATTATGTATCCAGCTGCAACACTAAAGCTCTATTGAGCTATTTCAGTATCAAGCTTTTTTTTTTTTTTTAACTTTAAAAGAGTGATTGTAGGCACAGTGAGCGATGGTTTGCATTTAAAATCTTTGGAGCTGATAATAATTAAGAAAGTTTCAAAAGCGTAGTTTCCAGTGATGCGTCAGTCTGCTCAAGAATACCCCAAGGTTTTTGCAATAGCTTATTGTGCTCTGCCTTTTCCCTTGCAATCAAGCTGATTGATGAAAGGCTCATCAAAAAACGCCCACCACAGTTCCGGGTCACTGTCTGACAGACCTACTTGAGATGGTGGGTCTCCCCGTGTTCACTAATTTAAAGTTGTGCGTGTGTCATTGACTTCGTGATGGACTGCTCTGCTGCGTGACAGACGTCAGGAAAACTCCAAAGCCAAACCTTTCTCTTTCTCAAAGAGGACGAGGGGGTTTAAAGAGTGGGAGGAGGGGAGGAGAGGGGAGGGCTGATACATCTTATGGTCTGGGATCACTGTGTGTGACTGACGTTCTTGATTCATCATCCAACCACCACAGGATGCAGCATGGATATAAAAGCTGGAGCACACCTGCTCACTATAACGACTTCAGACCTCCACCAACTGACCTCAGCCTGTTACCAAAGTTCAGGGTAAGAAGCTGCTGTTCTTTCTTTTAGCTTCTTTTTATTTGTTTGTTAAAGCCTAATAGATTCACTTTGATAATTTAAAATCAGAATTCTAGAAGTTATGTGTTTTTAGGCAATAATTTTTATGAAAGAGGTGTATTTATATCAACTACAGTATTTTAAACATTGTGCTACACCAGTAATGGGATGGACGGTTTATAATCTTCACTTCAGTGTGTCCTTTTCTATTGCTTTTAAATTTGTAAAATATATCTGTATATATCATATAAACAATATCAGCGTAAGAGCTTTTGGTGCTTAGTATTGATGTCTAAATTACTTAATTTTACTTCATTATATTTTTCATCTCTAATATTATCCCACCATGATCAAGAAGAACAGTTTTTTCTATAATGTTCACAAGGGAATTTTAAATTTTTATTGAAATTATATTATCTGATTTTTTTTAGCTGTATTTGCATGAGTGTTATATATTTTTATAGCCATGTTTTCTCTAGTCTTTCTGTTTTCAATGTTCTTCAAAGGTGAGAAGGTGAGTGATACGCTACTGACCAGCATCCCTCCGTCCTCTCCAGTGCCTTCGAGCGACTCCACAGCATGCTGTCTGGGAGAGCGGCTGATGTCCGGCACTGCGTCCTGACGAGCCGCTGGCTGCCTGCAGCTCTGGCGCTGCTCCTCCTCCTCTCCTCCAGCTTCAGCAGCGCTCACAGCACCACGGTGGAGCACGACTTCCACATTGTTCACAATGTTGACAACAGAAGTAAGACATTAGTTTTTTAATTTTTTTGTAACCTGCAGAATATGCTGAAGTAGTTTAAAGAGATTTTAGAGGTGAAAAGTAAAGAAGACAGAGGCAGAACAATAGTAAAACATGTTATATGCACTATGTTTATGGTCTGTTTTTGGCTCTCAGAGCTGAGTTCAGTGTTAGTTGTCAAAAGGCTACAGGTAAACCTACAGGAGTCACATTTTTGTTTGTAAAGAGAACCACTCAGCCCTTTAACTTGGCTCAAAGTAAGGAATACTCTCATCCACTAATTCGTGATGCACCATTTTATCATGCACTGTATTAAAGGTATTATTTTGGCACCATTTACTTCACCTAAACAGTGCGATTACTGCTTTATTTATTGGACTTATTTAAATTTAAATGTGTACATCTATATATTTTCTTAAGTATTTCATTTAGATTGCAGAAGTTAAGGCTGGATTGTTTTATTACTTTACGCTTTTCTAAATACCCTTTAATGCTACTGTATTGTAATGCACTTTAAGTATTACAGTGACCTCAGATTAATTTTTTCATATACTCCTGAACTCATCAAATCAGTTTAGAAAATCATTGATGTTCACATAGACAACATTGCATTTAGACAAGAGTCTGTATAAACAATAAAAAAGAAACTAAAGACTAACAAAAGGGTCTGATTGTACTGATCAATCTTTTAGGTTTCTCATGAAAATTATAATTATATTTTGTTTGTGGAGACACCCCAGGGGAATAGGGGAATATTTTTAACTAACAGATATCACCATGTTGATTACACCCAGGAAGGCAATTATTTTTTATATTACAAGTTTTCTGAAATATGATGTTTATATATGCAAATTAGTCATGCACTGCTTTTCATGTTAATTAAAGCTGGTTCAAAGTTATTGTTTCACTTTGTTGTCATATTAGAGTCAAAGGTTTTCACGGAGGGATTTTTGGATCTTTTTCTTTTTAACTTTTAAAAAATACTGCTAACAGCCATGGTAAATTGCCATGTTTTAAATATTATAAAAATGAAACTATGAATGATGAACAAATCCCTCTGACAAAAACCTTCAGAATATATACAGAAATGAAAACGGAAAGTTTGGTTGATGTAAATGCAACAAAATTGATAATTTTTAATTTGGCTCAGAATATGAGAAAATCGCCTTTTTAAGATATGAGTCTTCTAGACAAAAAAAAAAAAAAACCAACAAGACTATGGGTAAAAGCTTAACTCATATAAACCACCTTCAAACTTTACCACTTGATTATTTTCATTGAGAGGATGATTCTTTGTTTTCTGCAAATTGTATGCTTAAATGATCTAATGTACATTGCCAGAACAGAAATTTTAACTAAAATAAACATTTTAATGTATATTTTGGACATTTTCTTTGCACTAGTGTAAGAGATAACGTTATGAAACCCATAGCCAAAAAATTGAAAATTGGCAAATACATGAAAAAAAAAACTGTGTCCACCTGCTGTAATTTGAGACTAAAAACATTTAAATTAGAATTTTCTTTTTTTCTGGCTGGTTTGATCATTTGATCATCACTGTATTACTGTATTAGTTTTTTCCAGCATTAAGAGACTCGGTGCTCACCCACCTTTTCCCAAAAGTGAATTATATATACTCCAAAAGAACTATTAATATTGTACACATACTTTGTTCCACCTGCAACTGATGCACTTGTGTGGTGTCCAGGTCCAGAAATAGATCCATTCTGGTACGTGGGGCGTGGAGTAAGACCCATCGGGCGCTTTGGGAAAAGGCACAGCAGCGTGGAAACTCTGGGCAGCGGCGGGATGCAGCCTGTTCTCAGGACTTTAGGGCTGCTGCTCAATAGCCTGAGAAACAAAGAGGACCTGGGGAAAGTGCTAGATGGAGAAGACAGGGATTGGTTACCGTGACAGCAAGTCCTCCTCCCCTCATCCACAAACTCAGTGTCGTTTTTTTTAATCTTGATTGAGGTTACTTACTGTTTTGCTCCCACCTGTAATTCTCTCTGTTGTCTGTCATGAGGCCTTCGTTGATAGGATCCGTGATCTGTACATAAAAATGCATTCTATATTGATTAATAAACCAGGATGTTGTGATTATATGCATTCATCACCTTGCCTCCCTGATTTGCAGGTGCACAAGAAACATTTTGTTTTAAAAGACAACACTTTTAAGTTTGCAAATTTTATTCATTTCATAATACATTTTTGTCTCAGAGTACTGTGGCACATAGAGAATCTGTATTTTTTGCTTGTTAATATTTTTCCCAACATGTCACATGGAATTGCAACAAACGATTGCACATAAAAGTGAATGGCCCGCCTGTGGAGCTGTGCACAGTGAACCTCATCGTAGTCATTCACATTGGATTTAAACAGGAACAAAAGTGAGATCTGTCTTTAGCTCTGAGTAAATCTCATCATTTTGAGTATCTGGAACACAGTTACAGCATTTATAAACTTCCTGTGTGAATCCAGCCTTATGACAATTAAACACAGTCTCTTGCACACAACACTGACAGATTGGTCAACTATGATTGGGCAATACACATATTATTCTATATCATATCCATCTTTTCACACATATACATATATTAATAAATTCTGTGATGAGATAATATTCTTTTTTTTTTACATTAGAAAAATACAGGACACTGATGATTGGACCCTTGTGGCTGTGCTTCTCATGGGAAATTTTACATCAATTTTGATAAAACCAGAAACATGCGTTTATACATCGACACCTCTGGAGAACAAGATCGACAAAAGTACAGGATTAATGTGCAAAACCCCGAGATGTGAAAGGCTGGGATGAAAAGGTCACTAACAGAAGGGGCAGAGCATTCATACAGAAGATCACACCTTTAGTTCAACAAGTCTGTTAGGAAACCAGCTCTGCTCCTGAGCTGTAGTCACAGCGAAAAACCTTGACAGCCGTACGCATGGCTAAACTGAGATTCTGACTAATGTGAGTGGTGACAGAGTAAAGAAAAATAACCCAAAAATAAAAGGCATTATTCTCAAATCTAGTTTGTAAGGAGTACAAATACAGTATGAATCATACTAGCCACTCCGAAATGCCTGTTGCCACCCGTGTTTTTGAAACATTTACCATCGTCATTACTGGCAGAATATCAAATGGTAAATGCATGCATACACTGAAAGCACTTTGAGTCATCACACATGAGAGAGTCTGATAGGACTGACTGAGGAGGGCTCCTCTGAGGAGAGAATAAAGCCTTTAATTTGCAATAGTACGTGTTTCAGTGGTATTGCATAAAAACGTTAAGTAAGTACAAAAATAAATTGCTTGTAACAAAATCATGGTTTCATGGCATTTGTAATATAGGTCGTCAGACTTCATTATGTAAAAATCTTTACAGGATTTTCTGAATGCAACAGAAAAGTTCGGACATGACCCAGTGAAGTGGTAACATGAAAATACTCTTTTGTTCAAATAAAAGGCCACAGCATTTAAAAGTAAACGAAGAAAATGACAGAGAGGAAGAAAATGACTTTAGGTTGAAGAATACTGCATGAGGGCTGCCACACCAAACCCGAATGTCATACCAAGGGAGACTTCTGCTGAGCTGAGTTTGTCCGACATTCAGACATTACTCAAATCTTATTTCGACTCATTTCAATGTAGAAGCCTGAAGCTTCCACATTAAGGCTGTAGTTTGTGTGTGTGTCTGTGTGTATGTGTCTACTGAAAACAGATAGTTTCCTTTTCTGAATAAATTGGAGAACACTTCTTCAGCAAATCTTTACAGTCAGCATTTGTTAAAGGAGCAGTTGGACATTGTGGGGAATATTCCTTTTCATTTTCTTGCTAAGAGTTAGAAGATAAAGGTGACACCACGCTTGTATGTGCTCTACCTATTAGAGCTCCTGCCAGCTCACTTAGCTCACACTGTAAGAAATTCGTATTTTAAAAAAGAAATTGTAATAAATATTCTTCCAAGCCCGGTTCTAAGCCAATAAAAGGCCAGAAATTGCTGGATAAAAACACACAGGGTAAGACAACATCACATTTGTGCCTAAAATATAGATTAGGATGAAAACTGTGACTTTCCTGACTTGCAAAAACATATTTTAAATCAAATATCATATGTGAGATTTATGGCACAATTCTAATGGTATAAAAAAATATTTTTTCCCCTCGCCTTTGACTAGTCTATCATATAATTTTTTTCTAAAATAAAGTCTGAGGGGGGACATTGGAAGGGGAGGGACTTGCCACTCTACTAGAGTGGTATCAATCTTCTCATGTAACTCTCATCAAAAAAGACATTATTTCCCCAAACTATTCCTTTAACTTTTTTTTAGACTGTTTATAAGAATGACTGATTTCTCAAGTGTGCTTTGTGTCCCATTATTGCCAGCTAGCAAATTTAGTGGCAAGAAGAACATACTAAAAGTTTTGGCCCTGACACTTGGCGTACCTAAACACTTATTTCCTGGTAAGTGCATGAATTCTTGAAATGGTTAAAATGTGAAGGTGTTACAATCATTCCCCACATGAGGATTACCATCTAAAAGCTGTGTGAGAAAACAGACAATCATCCAAAAAAGCTCTGAAGGGGGTTACAGTATGACAAGACTCCTCACTTCCACGTTTCATTTTGTGAAGAGGAAGATGCAGTATAAAACATGGCTCAGCCTCTTTTTGGGACACTGAATCACAGAAAGTTTCACATGATTTTTCCACGTCTTCATTGTACAGCAAATCACGATACTCTTGCAAACAGATAGAAAAAGGAAATGAGTTATTTTTGTCTGTACAGATATTCTTTTTCAGTTGGGTCATGAGGAGTGTTTGCAGATTTTTAAGGCAGAGACACCGACTGTCGAGTCATCCTTGCTTGATGTTATGTGCGGAGGAGAAAATAACGGAGAAAGTGGAAAAGAGGAAAGAGCCAGTCATCCCTTCTGTGAGGCATTTGACTGACGGGGTACCGTGCCTGGCTGAGTGCTTGTTAGGACACAGGGTGGGTGTTGGCCCCTGCTTGGCCTGGAGCTGGAGGCGGACACTGGGTAAAGGCACTGGATGAGACGGGTCCCCGTCCCTGGGGCTCTGAAGTGGCCCTGAGGGACTCGTTGTGCTGCTGACCGTCACTATGGCCGAAACACTTTCACCTGCTGCTCTGGCTCCAACTTTTCTGAAAAGCAAGCGGCATTAAGCAAAGCAGTATTTTAAAAAGAAGCTTGGGTCATCCAGAAAAAGAGAAACTATTAATAATGTGAATCAGATGAGGGCAGCTTGTATCTAAATGTCAGAACAGTCTTCCAGGCCATAAATTCAGAGCATAGACTGACAAAAAGGACACGCTACTCTGGAATCAATGATATGATTACATGTCTTGGTCACTGATTTTGTGCCATTGTCCTGCCCGCTGTCTCACTTTGGAGCTGTGTTGAAAAAGCCACCCTGAATCAGAGCTATTGTGCAGATGCTACCGAAGAAAGAAAAGAGACAGATATGAAAATAAAGACAGCCCAGACAGAAAGAGGCCATTCACTGATAATGAAAAGAAACCGACTTCTTGTTGGTTGATAAAACAGCCTTATCCTCCTGTACTGCACGTGTTTCCATTTGGCTGCTTTACATCTAATGGAGCTTTTCAGTGGCTTAGTCCCTTTCTGTTGTATTCACTTTTAAATCCATTCAGCTGCCAATCTCTTATTTTAGGACAAAGCCCAAAATGTGTGATGTTAACTAAAGATGAATGAGTGTCTCGTCTCTGTCTCACTTCCCATCTCTGGTTGTGTTTGTCACATGCAGAGCATGTGTATACGAGGCCGTCAAGCAGTGTTTGTGGTTGGTTTGCACTGATATTGTACACTGTAAGTCAGCACCAGTTAGAAGACTCACTTCACTTATGACTAAAATGAAGAGGGATGCACATCATAGCAGTTAAAGTATTAAACCATTCGGATCATTTAGCTCACAGATTTTTAAAAATGGAAAATTATTTAGTAAATTTGCTGTGACTGAAAATTATTTCTACCCTGTTTAATTGGTGATATTTGAGGCATCTTAAGAAAATCATTTTTCAAATTTGGTAGTTGCCTTTGGCAGGAGATAATTCATTTCTTGAACCGGTTAGTATGAATATAATTTTGCTCCTGCGCTGATAACTTTAATTGTTCTACATACAGAAAGCTTGCTACTCCAACTCAAGCAAATACTTTTGTGTTGTGTTTAAAGAAAATACTCAAGGCTAAATAGACGGTGCGCAAATAAGCAATTCATTGGATATCTAATTAAAAATTATTTAATTTTTTTATTTTTATTGGTCACTAATATGACAGTTACACCAAAACTCAGAAAAACAGATGTAACAAAACCATGTTGCAGCTGGATCACAGAGAGCGGCACTCAGTGGACCTTCTCAGCTCCTTTACTGTAAGCAGGATATCAAGAATCATAATTTATTCATCTTGTATCGTGCCTTACTTTAGTGGATCATAAAATATCAGGCATGGAATAATCTGCAGATTCGCTGGTTCAAACTCTTCTATAGATGTCAGTTTTTGAGCCCTAATGAAGGCCAAAATGTTGCTTGCAACAGACTAGCTAAGGTTTTTAGTCGAGACAATTTGTGGCTCCTACCGTCCATTCAAGAGAAGCCAGTGACCACACAAAACACTCACTAAACAGGTCTCTCAACAATTGTGAATCACCACGAGAGTCATACATGTTCACACAAAATATTGGGTGGATTGGTCCAGTAGTTTGTGACATTAGCTGCAGACAGATGGATACACACACTAAGACATCCATGCCAAAAGCCCAGAGAAGATAAAAATGTATGGTTATTTCAATTAGGCATGTATGATATTGAATTTTTTGCTGATCTCTGATATGCAGATATATAATAACTCATTTGGCCAATAACTGGTACCAATATTTTTACTTTTTCCCACCACCTAATTCTGGAGATCAAGTCCCATCTGCAGTGTAATGAACTTCATATTATACAAACTCTTATCATGATGGCCCACTACCAGATGAAGACATAAAATACAGTGCTTTGCAATGTATGTAATACAAATTTATTTTTCAAAATAAGAAAAATACTTGAGCTTATGGTTGATTTTTGTCCACTTTGTCAAATTAAAAAATAAATAAATTAGAAAAATATTGGTTTGTCACACTGGCATGAAATCAGCATGTTGGCTGATTGTGATATTTAATTTCAAATCCATTATCGGCCAGTATCAATGACATGCCGATATTATCGTGCATAATTTCAATAGAGGTTTGGTTATATTTTTTCTTATTGGTTACATTTTATTTATGCATGCATACACATCTTTGTGTCCATTTGTAGTTTTGAGTAAAATAAAAATGAGTTTGGTACCTTTCAGTGGAGGGGCTGGAAGCTTCCTCCTCTGATGGCGTGATGAGTCCAGCGTTTGAGGCTGTAATTATAATATTTGTCTTATACACTTAATACACATAAAAAAATTAATGAATTGTTCCGACTTGCTGCTATATGTTCAAATCTTCTCACTTTTAGTATTATGTTTAGTTACTTCAGTAGTAGAAGGTTTGAGTAGTCGTGCGCACATCTTTCCGTGGGTAAATGTTTCTTAACACACCAGCACTTGAAGATAAATTCTGTGCATAAGTTACCTTAGCCTTTGGCTTGAACTTGGAAAAATGATTGCAGACAGTCACATTCAACCCAGCCGTTTTCAGAGCTGATATCCTGGCCTCAATGTTTGAAATCTTAAAAGGGCACAGACTCCAATTAAAAATACAAAAAAATCAACAGTATCATTGAGTTGAGAAAAATGGGATTTGGGGGCACAAACACAACTGAAGAAGAAAAAAAAGCTGCAGAAAAAAAGGGACAAGTCCTGCAGTACCTGTAGTTCCGACTGCTGAACCTGAGCAGCTGCTGTGGCCACCTGGTCCTCCAGAAAGGCCAGCTCTGTGTCTGTGGTGCCACTCTTAATACTGCGGGCGCACCTCTCCAGGTCCCCCAGCGCACCCTCAAGCCCATACACAGCACCAGCAGCCAGGTACACCTGCACAGAGAAAAAGAGGCATTTACTTCCCACTGGAAATTTAGTTCCCAACAAGACTGAATCTCCACAGCCTTTTCTTATAAGGAGGAAATACACAAAGGGGTAAAACTAAGATGTCCTTTAGCTTACATTCTCCTCCATCTTGGTCAGCCTCTGGTCCAGCCTGCGGGTCTCGCAGCTGCTGGCAATGGGAGAAGCACTCATGGACTCAGTTGGGGTGTAGGTCTCTCCTCCTGCCTCACCAATCAGCTCCTCTGTTGCGTTCAAAACCTTCAGCACCTCTGTTGTGATGCTGCAGAGAGATGCCGCCGAGTACTTCTGCTTCATTTGAAGAACACACACACACACACACACACACACACACACACACACACACACACACACACACACACACACACACACACACAGGGAACACACAATGCAGCAGTCAGTAATCTAGTTGGTAGGTTAACAGCCACAAGAATTAGGGTCATGGATAAACTAAAAAACATTGTAAAAGAATACTTCACCCACTTGAGGAAAACATTTCTCTCGCACAGTGAACCAAGAATCCAAAAACAGAGAAGATTCTTGATGATTGAGGTCTTGGGGGTCCGCATTTAACAACAGCAAAACTATATCAGTGCTCAGTAATCCCCAAAGACATGCATTTTCATCAGGGAAACAAATTTTGCATTTCTAATGAAATCAATGGGATGGACACAGTAAATTACACCATAACCCATAATATCTTTGTTTTTTAATTTTGTGGAGGATTTTTTCAGTCAAGTCCAAATAATACATATTACATAATGCTAACTGATGTTTTTTTTAATCTAAATGTGCACGTTTATAACTAAAACCCTGCTATTTAAAACACAAACATAAATAGAGCGTCTGCGCTGTTTATGCAGAAATACATGTGTTTGGAAGTACTAAGCATATGACTGGGTAAATGAGATTATATGGCAAGGGTTATGTGAAAGTTTGTAAACAGATGATTGGTTTGCTTTTGTTAAATGTGGGCCCCTTATACTTAAATTCCTCAATAATGTTTGCATTTTTTGGATTCTTTGTTCCCTGTAGAGACGTGAGAAAAACAACGTTTTTTTCTCTAATTCCACATAACACAAGATGAGTTATTGATATACCAATGACCAATCACTTGGTGTGGTATTCCTTTTAAGAGATGCTGGAAGCAAAAGGACTCGAAAAATGAGTAAAGAAAAATGGGCTACCTTTACATAAATTCAGAAAAATCATATTTGGTGAAATCCATAACATGATAAAGAAAATAATATATTTCATTCAGAAAGCAAGGGGAATGTAACATAATGCAATCATACTTGTAGGGCATAATAACATTGTTGGGGAAAAAACATTTTAAAGTCACAATTTGAAATTGGAAGGGAGATAAAGTTAATGTGGCATAACCTCAAAGGACTGTTTTTATCAGCATATCTGCCCTATGCACTCACGCTGCTGTAAAAGTCCATTGTGCAGGTGACACAAAAGCATTTGTCACTCGTGTTTTGTGCACATGCACGGCTGCGTCCTGCACCTTCTAATTGCTTCCACTTAGAGGGTGCAGAACAAAGAAGTTGAGGTGAGAAATGAAGCACTGAGGACAGAGGAGGAGGAAAGGAGGCGAAAAAAAGGGTTTAAGACAAAGCCTAAGGATTGAATAACCTTTATTTTTTGGGGCTTTGATCAGCTGAAAGACCTTGCAGTGAACAGAATATCCTTTTTCACCATGAAGCCTATTAGAAACAGTAGGTCTGGTGTTTGTGTGCGCAGCTGATCACAACTGTATGTCTGTTAGATGTAAATGTACATGCTGATGGGAAAGCATCTGTTTTGACCTTGTTAAAAAAAAAAAAAAAAAGCAATAAAAAATTTGGACATGAGTTGCAAACAAGTGACCAAAAAGTTCATTCATTTTGGAATGGATGGACTAATCAGCTGTCGGAGAGTTCTGCCTACAATGATGTGACAGACAAAAACTTGTTTAGTCATTGTGTGTGCTACCACTCAAAGTGTTAACTGGAACAGCTTGTTCATCCAAATCCAAGCTTGTTTTCATATTAAGGCTGTCTGTGACGAATAATAATTCGTTGCTGAAGAAGCCTGGTAAAGAAAGCTGTTTCTGAATAGATGAAAACACTAAGCAATGAATGAATGACTGGCTGAAGCTTTGATCAGTGGGATCGGATGCATATTGATCCCTCTATGAGCCAAACAGACAGTCTGAAAGGAAGAGTTTTAAGTGGTGACAGGAGAGGCAGGTAGGGACATAAGAAAAGACACACTATTGGGCCAGAGATGAGAGGAAGCAAACCAAACATCTGATCCACATCATTCGTTCATCTTAAAAGGCTGAGAAGCACAGATGAATGGTCTGAAATATTGACTTGGGTTGGTTGATGGAGTCTAATGTTCTCATCCCCTCCAAAGAACCAGGCCATCACAGTGAAGATCGAACTGACATACATACACTCAACTTTTGCTCCTATTTTTCACAGGTTTAAGTTTAACATCTATGACTTTTTTCATGCAATCAAAAGATACATTTCTCTCAAATTTTGGTCGCAAGTTTGTTAACAACAGGGATGCACAATAATATTGGCACGTCATCTGTATCAACAGATATTGGTTTTCAAATGAAATATCAGAATTGGCAAACATGCTGTTTTTTTTATGTTATTGATTAAGTGACCATGTACAAAACACCCCTAAGTTGAGGATTTTTTTCTTGTTTTTCACAATTAATAAATATTACACACCCTAAATAGCATTGTATTTCATGTGTCTGTCTGCTGGTGGGCCATCACAATAAGAGTATGCATAATATGATGATAATTCAATACAAAAGAGACTCAGTGATCACTAAAATTAGGTGGGGAACTGAAGTGGTATGTAAATATATGTATGTATATATCGGTATCTGTTATTTGCCAAATGAGTTGTTATATATTGGCATGTCGTATAACGACAAAAATCCAATATTGTGTGTATCCCTGCTTAAACACAGCGTTGTGAGCACTTCTCCTTTTCCAAGATAACCCATCCATCTGATCTAACAATTAGTCTGCACAGCCATAAACCTTCTGCACAAACCATCAGAAACCATCTCAGGATAGATAAACTCAACAAGCTCATTATCCTCACCAGGATCTTGACCTGAAAGCAGTTTGTCGTAACTGCTTTGTTCAGTTTTCATACTGATTGGATACATAATTCTGATTCGAGTGGAGCCCTAATATTTTCATCCGTAAATCAACTTTTCGGTTAAATTTGTTGATATATATCTGTCTGTATCAGGGACAGGTTTAAAAACCTGCTCTATGTAAATCTGACATACCTAAATCCAAATAAAGACTGAAAAACACGGTTATCATCACGTTTTCCCTTAGTCAGATCAAACTGAGCCGGACTGGCTGATTTCAAAGGATGCTGTGCCAACCCACAGAAATAGATGTGCCACACACATGGTAAAAGCAAAGCATTACTCATAGGGTCTCTTTTAATGAGTCTGGCTAATAACCAACATCGACCCACATGCTTCAGATCTCACACTGGTACAGGAGGTGAGGGCCTAAGTGCCTGTCCATGTTTGTATGTATTTTATGTGTCTAATGACCCTCCCTTGTGTGGGTTTTGGATTGGCCATATGGTCATGAATGTTGTGGATTTACTGTGTGGAAACATCAATACTGGAACAGTGCCTTTAACTTAAGGGAATGTGGAATTACATCTTGTTATTAAAATATGGGGAATTTCCAGTTATTGGGGACATCTAAAAGCTTTGTCTCAATACCATAATAGGGTTAATGTATTATATACACTTTTTCATACTTCACATGCTTTTGTAGGCAATATACAAGTTATCAGTGTAGCAATTTGTACAAGGTGTAATGCAACATGTTGCTCAAACTGTAACTTTGGAGTGTGACTGTCACAAGAAAAAAACAATAACTCTTTCATTTTCTTTGTGCAGTGTATTCCTGGACAATGGTTTTCAAACAGATTTAGTTTGCCTACAACAACATTTCCAAAACCTGCTTAGAGTCAGTTGCAATTGTTTTTTACTAAAATTATGACAGTGCACCAGAATTTTGCACGTAAGCTGTTTAAGTTGATTCTGGGAGTACTGTAAAAAGTCAGTCAGTCATGTCTTTTTGTATTATTAAGCAGGCATAGGTGCCATATAAATACCGTGGAAGCATCAAAATGCTCAATCCACAGAGAAATGCATACAGTCTGTACTCAGAAACTGTGCCCTTAAAAGAGCCATCAGAACTTCTATGAGGTTGCAATGTCACAACTACACTATAAATAGGTAGAACCTGCTGCTACAGTGCAGTAACAGTCATTTCCCAGCTCATATGACGGTGTGGAAGACCCACAAATACTGACTAATCACAGTAGAATGGTCTTTTTCAGGGGTGGGACTTAAAGAGACAGGTGCTAAATTGCGCATTTCAGACAGAGGGTGAATAGAGGTATGTTCAGTCAGAAAAGTGTGAGAAAAATAAGGTCTTATTTAAACATCAAAGCATGGAAACATGTTTTGGAAGAAACCCAAAATACAAAAACCTTTGACCTTTAAGGGACATTTTATAATAAAGGATGTAATTTTTATTTAACTATATTTTAATTGTTATGGTTAGAACATATAGGCAGGTTGCTCCAGCTCCATGCATTTCAGAGGATATTCGTTTTTGTAATATACGATGAAGACAGTGAGAGCTATAGTAAGAGCACAGACCTTTTCTGGTCAAATAAAAGCTTTTTGCTTTTGCCTGTTATGCAAAACCTGACTGTGCCTGTGGCTGTGTCGCATTCTGACCTTTTGGGTCTTTTTTAAATGAAAAAAATATATTTGCAGCTTCTGTGATGGATGTATTCCAGTATGATTCCTGAAAACTGTTGCAAGAAGGGGATTTAGACAGAGCACCTTGCTGTTTTTTTTTTTTTTTTTTGAGCAACTAACAGCTAAAACGTTACTACTTTATGTTCAGGCAGCTGCAACATTTTCTGCTACGATACTCTACTTTAGCACTTTTACCTGCAGAAAAAAAAAACTACACCTCCAGTAAAAGTGTCATTCAACCTAATCACAGTGTCATGTGTGTGTATGCGTACATATGTACATGGTAAGAGAGAAGTTTAATAAGAGTTGTATGTTCTCAAGCATAGAAACCAGCACAAGAAATTACAAGATCCTTTTGCTTTCTAGCCAAAATCTCACCTGCTGTAAGAGAGAGGAGAGCAACTGAAGCCTCTGCTGTTGCTCCACGTCATTCTGTCCCTCCTGACACACACACACACACACACACACAGACATATATATCCACAAAGAAACACACAACCAGCCAAAAAGTAGGGAAGCACAGAGAAAGAGGGAAGACACAGGATGAGGGACACAGAAGGGCAGCAGTGATTGTCACATAAATACACGGATCAGGAAGGAAAGTGGGAGGATGAACAATTATCGCGGATAAAATGAAAAAGAAAGAAAAATAAGTTCATTAAACGGCAGACAGACAATGCTCCTCAAGCAGGGCAGCGACAGAAGCAGAAGATGAGCGGTATACAAATCAAATCTGATTCCTTACCTGGTTGTCCGACAGCAGCCCCTCCTGGGAAGAAGGTGTAATTGCAGGTGAACTTGCGCTGGATCCACTCCTCCTTGCTCCTCCTTTCTGTCCTGCTTCCTTCTCCACATCTCTTTTATGTTGTCTCTTACTTTGTCTGTTCGGCTCTCTCTTATCTCCTCTCTTTTGCTCCTGCTCGCCTACTTCCAAACATTCCACTCCTATCTCCAACCTCCTCTCCCGAGCTCGTCCTTCCTCTCTCACTGAATGACTTTTTATCAGTCTCTCACTTCTCTTTACCTCTTGTCCATTCACTTGTTCCATCATTTCACTTGCTTTCCCTCTTTCCTTACTGCTGGCCCTGTCTCTTAATCTGTCACCTCCCCTCTGCCTTTCTCTCTCAGTGTCCTTTGGCCTTGTCTTCTCTCTCTGTCTGTCACTTTCTTTATCTGTCTGTGTGTCCGCGGGCCGCTTTGTGCGCTCCTCCTCAGAAGAGCTGCTGTCTTTGCTGTTGGCACGGCTGACCAGCTGGCTGAGTCTGGAACGCAGCTCCTCTTCCAGAGGGTCTCCAGGGCCTAAGCTGCTGGGCGAGCGCTGGGACCCCGGAGCCAGAGAGTGAGGCTGTGGTGGGCTGGGGGCAGCTGAATTCGGGGCCACTGTGTCCAAGTCCTCTGGCTCGGGTGTCATGGCATCAGATTTGAAGGCGTCTGGTGCAGCGGTGGCTGTTGGCATAGTGTCAGGTACTGACTGTTCCTCACTTAAACCCCTCTTCAGAAGGGCATTGAGTAGAAAGCCACTGTTCTCCTTCAGTGAAGAGACAAAGGGACATACATTCATCCTCAGAAAGCAAAACATTATCAGAAAGTACTACACCCATATCAAATGCTTATCATTTAACAACATAGTGAGTACACAAACAACAGAATTACAGACGAGATTAGAGAGCCTAAACACCTCTGTCTTCCCATGGGGAAACAACATTTTACACAAAATTTCTCACCAAAATAAAATATTTGCACAAATGAGATCTGACTGTTAAATTCTGCAGCACTGCATGCATGGAACAAATGAAAAAAAGGTCTTTTTTCAACTACACGATTTCATTTTTAAATTTTAATTTTCAAATATAAAATGATAACTTTTAAAAATCTAATAGCAATGTCAAGTCACTTATATTTTTTCAGTCTGCCGCTGATGCCACTGTTGTGTACAGTTTATTTGGAAAAATGGTTATTGTGCACATGCTGATAATGCCGGCTGTGTATGAGCTATAAGGCGTGTGTGCACGTGGGAGTGTGTGAGATGTGTTGACTTATATGTATAAGACAGGTGGCTGTTATGCACCAATGTTCTGCTGAAGTGCACACACAGCTGGCATGACGTTTGTTCTGGTGCAAACTCTCACTCGTGCTGTTTGCTCATTGCATTGGCTTCAAGAACTATATTTGCTATGAGTGAAAAAAGGGTATTTTTTCGGATAAATAACAAACAGTCCCTTACTGTAAAGAATCAAGGATTAAACAGTAGCTAATAAGGTCAGTATAACTACAGGTGTGAGATCGTACCTGTGCTAATGGGTAGATGGACTGTGTGTGGCTCTGGCCTCCAGGTTTGCTTTGCTCTGTCGACGACTCTCTCTTGCTTTTCCTGCGTCGCCGTGATCTTCTGACCGGGTCACTCTGCCTCTCCTCAGCCTCGCTGCTGTCTCCCATCACCTGGGAACAGACATCACATTTATATTTCACTTAAGTTTCATTTAATGCTACTTTATACTTCCAATTCACAATAGCAGAGGGAAACATCGTAATTGTTTCTCCGCTACATTTATCTGACAGCTGTAGCTACAAGCTTTCATGATCATTTTATATTACAAAAATGTATGATAAAGTTATCACACCATTTTTGACCTGTGATCTCTTTAAAAAAGAGAAGTGTTTTGTCATGTTTCAGATGTGATCGTGTCTATGAAACACTGGCAGTTCTACAAAAAAAATAAAAGAAATTAAGAGTTCTCAGATGATTTAATTGGAGTAATTGCCCAGAGGTCAAAACTAAGTAAATATTATTTTACAAAAATAACAAAGATTGGACAAAAATAAAGCAGATTTATCTCACAGAGCTTAGTTTTTCTTCTTTTCTGCCTTCATAATCGCTCTCATGACCCCTCAGATTTATCTTGTCACCACTTGTAGGAGTCCAAACCTAGTTTACACATTGTTGCATCATGTACAATCTTATAATGTCATATATAAAAGTTTTTTTTTCTTCTTCTTGCATAACAAGTACTTTGACTGTGATACTTTGAGTACATTTTCCTCTGTACTTTTATTGCAGTAAGATGTAGAACACAATAGTTTTACTAATAATGTTTTATTTTAATATTATTGCATTGCTACTTTTACATGAGTGCAGGATGTGAATTCTTCCTCCATCACTGCAGGGGAATTAAAATATTTTATTGTTAATGTATTGAACAGAGAAATTGGTTATTTCATGCCATTATTTTTATATGTTTTTTATTTTATTTTTTTCATGTTTTTATTATAAACGAATCTCATAATATAAAACAGATTATTCACATAAGACGTTGTGGTACAGAATAATCCGAAATTCCAATTTAAAGACTTGCCTTGGGATTAAAGTTGACATCCAGTGCCTCTGAGTGGACTGGATATGGAGAGAAGTTCTGGTGAAGGTGTTGGTGGTAGAGCGGCTGATGATGAGGATGCAGATGTGTGTCGGGCGGTCCTTTCTTCCTCAGTAGGTTTTGAGGCGGTTTGCGAGGACAAGCGGACAGCACTGATGAGGCCTCTGAGTCTGAGTTGAGAGTCTCTGTGTTGGTGTACTGGCCAGAGGACGGCGAGGTAATGGGAAGGTGCTGCGTGTACGTCCACTCGGGGTCGTGCTGTGAGTCTGTGTAGTACGTCTCATCAGACAGTTTGCGCCGGAACTGTCGCAAAGCTGCTCCCCAGCCGCTTTCATCATTCTCCTCTGAGTCAGATCCCATCTCGTCGTAAGCTGAAACAACGCCGGACTCTTTTTCCAACACGCTGAACACCAGGCTCTTCCTCTTGGTTAGCAGGCTGGGCCGCGACAGCTGTGAGCTGTGCAGAGCGATCCAGTTACCGTCTGGGCTCTGGAGCACCGAGGATGCACCTGAAGAACATGAACAGACAGCAGGAAGTTTAGAGCCAAGTGTCACTGAGTTCCATTTTACTGGAGAGAAGGCTGAGATCTCTACAGCTGATATCTCCAAAATTCGACAACTTACACCAAAACAACCTTGACTGATAAATAGCACCAAAGAAAAGAGGTAAAATATGTCATTTTAATTTGGGGATTAACTGTCCCTTTAAAAGGTGCAATTTGTAATTTCCAACCACCCAGTCCAACTGAATGGGTGGGCAGTATTTCACTCATTCTCAATGTTACAACAGGTTGGGATGTTTCATTTCAGTTATTGTCAACACAAAGAGCTTTTCATGTTTTGCCATTTATTACAAGGAAACATGAGATCAATACAAATGCTGAAATTCCCTTTGCTTTTTGGTGCATATCAAGTGAAGGCTAACTACAGCAGTAGTTGACAACATAAATGATAAAAATATATGGAAAAATGCGATAAAGAATAATATATGGTTTGAAATAACAAAGCTGTAGTTTCTACATCATGAGATATGCACTATATTACCACAATATAGATCAAATATCTTGTGGTGATAGTCAAAGATGTCAGCTGTAGTGTATAGTGAGTGATGTCCTCTGTGGGGGTTTGATATCACTGTCACTCAGATAAAGCAGGATCTTCAGCTCTGCGGGCCCTGCTCTTCTCTTCATGGGGGTAGAAGCTGCAGCTGTTCCTCGTTCAAACCTGCAGCAACAATTTAATGAATTAATAAGTGCTGCAATGACACTTTGATAGTCTAAACATTTTTTTAAAAAAAAAACGTGCAAAGTACAAACTTTTCATCATGCCTCATCTCATAACAGTAATGCCGAGTGGTTACAGTAAGGTGAACTGGTATGGTCAATATTTCAGTCAGCGTGCTATTGTGTCCATTCAATCGCAGTTTACAGTCACCAGTCAAAAATAAAAGCATCTCATAACTGACAGTAGAGACAGAGCACAGCCGGTCACTTATGATCTTCAGGTAGCGTTTGTATACTGCTGACTTTATAGCTTTTTAGCTTAGCGCTTAGCTTAGCTTAGCTTGTTTCAGTTAGTCTGCTACTGTGTCCACAAAACCATAATTTACAGTCAGCCATAAATAAAGCAACTCATAACTGACAGCAGAGCAACAATACAGCCGGTCAAAATAAGACTGCTATGTTATGATCTCCATGCGCCCCAATTGTGTATAGTTGACTTTACAGCTTTTTAGCTTAGCTTAGCTTACTTAGCTCAGTTTTAGCAACGTTAATGAGAAACGGTCACATCACGCCATCTTTAAAGTTCATGGCGAACTGTAAGCCGACTATTTGTGTTGTCATTGGATCAACTAAAGATACATAGTCATTGTCAGATGTTACTTACCAGGCTAAAAGAAACGTTGCGAGTTCAGGATCAAACTGCATCTTTGAGCTCTCCAACAGCTGTCTCCAGTGTCTCCAGAGTTAGAAAGCCACACAGATATTTACTCTAGTTTTGCTTCTTCTTACGTCGCTTCTTTCCGAGGGCAGTTTGTTTTGGGGAAACGGTCCTCACGGAGATAGTAACATCTAGGCTTCATCGACTCTGTGCCCCGCGGGTCAGTTTCGACGGTTTTGATTTTGTTTTTTTTCTTTCAGCTCAACTTTTACCTCCTGTCCCGCGGCAGACGAGAAGCCACAGTGAGTCGCTATCGCCCCTCAGGCCGGGATGTGTTATTACACAAGGGAAGTCCTGAGAGGCTGCAGTGACTCTCTGTCGCCCCTCAGGCAAGGGCATGTTATTACAGCCAGAGACGGACCGTCCCTGTCTGTAATAAATAGTTCAGCAGTGGATTTTTTTTATACTCCTTTCCTACATAAGTACAAAGAGAAGTTTCTATAAATTATTTATTGGTTTCTACCATTGTAAAACATTTGGGAACTTTATTTCAAGCAACTACAGCTAATCTTCAACAATTAGGAGACTAAATACGTATTATTTGGACATTTTCAGCAAGTAGGGGTTTACAAAGGAGGAAAATGACCATGTTGGAAAAAAACATTTTAGATTTTGATAAGTTATAATATTACCAGAACAAAGTCAAAATTTTGAGGAAAATAGTTATTAACAGTAAAGTTCTAATTTTATGAGACAAAAGCTATCATGTTATGTGATTGAAATCAAAAATTTACGAGAAAAAGTTGTTATATTACATAATTAAACTCTTAATTTATGAGAAAAATGTTGCAGCTTTAGGCAAAAAAGGCCTTTGGAATATTAAAATATTTTTAGACTTTGCTGATTTATTATTTTACGTTTTAAGGATGTATGGTATATCATGACTTTATTCTTGAAATCTAAGATTATTTTTCCCAATGAGGTCCTAATCCTCCTTCATCAATATGAGTATTTGAGTAAAGCACTGCTTTAAAGTAACACTTAATAAGGCTAGTATGACTTTTATAAATGTCAGTGAAACAGCAAATATGACATACCTATATTTTGCATTTACATTACCTAAAAAAAATCATAAAGGAGCCAAAATGTTCCCTTAACCTTTGTGCAAGTAAATTACATTCTTACTCTTAATATACCTAACCTGTAAGAAAGTCCAACTCCATCATCACATTGTGCAATAAGATGATCCTACAACAAATAGGATACGCATTGCATTTGCATCTGGTATCAGGAGGACTCAAACGAAGCCTGTTTAGCAAACTTTGAAGCTAAATATTGAACTTCTTGTGAAAAGGCTAAAGCTGAAACTGGGTTTTTATTTTAAGAATAGGAACTTTTTTTTGTGGCCAAAACAAGGCTCATCTATGCTACATTCTTGACTCTGCTTGATTATGGAGATGTATTATACATGAATGCACCTTTTCAGTGTTAGCATGCTCTGGATTTTGTGTATCATGGTGAATTAAGATTCATCATCACCTGTAAGCCCCTTACATCACTCTGTCCTGTATGCTGCAGTTGGGTGGCTCTCTTGTAGACTTTTTCTCTGGCATCTTCTTATTTACAGAGCTATTCTTGGCTTACATCAAACATAATTTATGTGTGTACATTAAGTAAAGCACTGAATATGACTATTCTCTTGTTTCAAAGACTATGATCTTATCTACTATACCTAGAACACACAAGAGTTTGGTAAAGTAGCCTTTATGTATGCAGCAGTATTTATTATTATATATTTGTTATGTATTGTCTGTGTGTAACTCATGTTGCCATCTATCTTGGCTTGGCACTCTTCAAAAAACTTTTTAATTTCAAGATGTTTTTTTTATGGTTGAATAAAGGTTAAATAAACTGGCATTAAACAGAGTCTGAGAGTGTGATATTTACTGGAGTTGTCCAGGCGGTCGACGCTCTTCCAGCTGGGTAGAGATGTGGCCTTTCCCTCTCTCTTCAGAGAGGTGTAGTCCTGCAAGCTGCCACCCGCTCCGGCACCCTCCTCCTCCTCTGGACCCTTCTCTGGAGAGTCGTCACTGGTGAGGGAGAATGCTGATCGTGACCGCTGCAAGCACACACATGCAAACACACACGCTGGTTTGAGCATCCGAAATAGGATTTATGAGCAAAAAATGTTGTCGAGAATAAAATACAAAATGTGGAGTCACAGAGGGGCATGCACTTCTGCTGACATAAACTTAACAGTGCAAGTCAGAGGTCAGACATCATTGTCTTCCTCAAAGAAACTTTCGAGAAGAAGATGTTTGACAGCGTTAGAAATTTAAAGCGTCAGACAGACATTCAGTCAAAGCAGCTCCAGACAAGTTATTACTACTTGGACAAAGGCAGCAGCAGGATGGCCAAGAACAGTCACATATAATACCCAAATTATAGCAATTACATAAAATAAAGGAGAGCACTTGGTCCAGCTGGCCAATGTACTTCCTGTCTGGGCAGAAATCTGTGCATCTGCGGCTGTGAGTCAATAATCTCATCAGCAGGTGGAGCTAGAAAACAACTAAATACTCAATGCAGGCAGCAGAGGCTCTGCAAGTCTTTTTACACGAGTATTTGAGATGAGGTTCTTATACAACCACCTGAACTTTTGATTTTAAATGTATAATGAAAGAAACATTTCCAAACTTTTGGCAAAAAAAACAAACATTTTCAATCCTCTCACTGACAAGAAACTAATTTAGGCTGGGGACAAAGTTTTCTGGTTATATTAAAGTTGAATTAACCCTTTGAAGCCTTGAGCAACGTCACTTTTCTTTTGCTGCTTTCAGATGCCTTCCACAAGTATTTTAAGCTTTGACCCCTGAGCAAATTAGTTTGATTGCTTTCGGAAACATGGGAAAATGACAATGAGCAACTTGGTAATAAATGTTTCACAATTTGCAAAAAAATAGTAGATTTTGATTTTTTTTTTTTAAAAAAAAGCAAGCAAAAAACGTCTAAGGAAAGAAAAAAGCTAAGGAAAACTTTACTTAAATAATTGCAGATTTAAAATTAAGTTACACAAGTATTATATTTTTAAGCACTTTGTTTCCAAGTATTTCTCTTTTGTTTTGGGGGGGGGGGTTAAACAAATTTTCCAGTAATTTTCTCGTGCATTTGACTGATTTCTTGTTAATTTATGGGTCATTTCTTCTTCTGCTTATTGCCTTCTTCCCATGTTATAAACAAAATCAAACCACTTTGCTCAGGTTTGAAGAGTTAAACGAGACCGTTTAAACTTTGTTTGTTCCTAGGATATGGATTTAGAAGCTTCTCCAGCGAGAATGAAACAGGTAATACAGAGAATTCAGGTGCACAAACTTACTAAAATCTTATTGGTGAACATTCAGATCTTGATTCAACGGCCAAGTGGAAAAAAACTGATATAGTGACATGTATGTTTAAATGTAAACTGTACTTAAGTCTGGCACAGAAGAATTACATAAAATATATGAGTTCTTATGACGGATGGGATGCACCATTAAGATTACCCTGAGGATCAATGTTAAGGCAGATTTTAGTGTGTATTTTCATGCATAGTGTCTTAGTGAGCGTTTGCAGAGAGCTGATAAACAGAGCCCATCCCACAGCGGGCCGTGTAGTTGAGGAGGATCCCTCCGTATTTCACAGGACTTTGATCTTCCCTGAGTGAAACAGCGGGAAACAGAACGACGAGGCCAGGGGAGCGCAGCTTTGATGCTTCGCTCACACACGGGACGATGACAAATCTCCACGAGTCCCTGCTGACTAGCAGCGTGAATGGCAGCCAGGTGTGTATGTACTGTTGATTTGTGTGTATGCGCTCTTGTGTGTATTATATATATCTCTGCGTGTCCATGTAACCTGAGTATTGTCATCATATTGTGTGTGCTGTTCTCAAACCTGGGAACTGTTGTCTTTGGATTTTCTTCCGCCCTGAGGTATCAATCAGAATTGGCTTATACTTGGTTTAAATCATATTTGCAATATTTCTAATGCTTTTATTTGCCTTCTTAAATTGAAAATCCGCCATAAAACACTTCAAACAGTCGGTTACAAAATGATGATACTAGTATCAATACCAGTATACCTTAAGCGTAACTAACACCAATATACCTTGTTTGCATATAGTTCTGTGTATGTATTTAAATCAGCCAGATGTCCATTAATTCCTCTGAGTACCTGCATGATTTCCAAAACAGCATCATAATACACATCATGGTGAATTTTAGAGATAACCTTCATCCTGTCAATTTACAAAATTCATTTGAGTCAGACTCCTCACTGCTGGTTTTCAACACAACAGCTAGGATCTACAGAGAACATCAGACAAAGAAAGAGACCAAAACAAAATGCTTCGTCACCACACGCATGAGAGGTGCAACTGAAAAGTACAGTGATTTTCTGCCAAACACATTCCTGTGTTTTCTAAACCTGGCAAACACACAGAGACGGCAAGCTGGTCCACCCAGAGGAACCCGTACCAAAACACAGACAGAGGAACATTATACTGTACGTGCTGCGAAATGAAGTGAGAAAACCAAACCGCCCTTCTTTAAACACACGCTTCTAGCCAAGACTCAGCAGTTTACACCCGCCGACAGGACAGCTTTGTTTTGACTTCACCGGATATGGCTGGCATTTTTTGTTTGTTTTTAGAGTTTGAGTGGAGGTAGAGACTGACCCAGAGAGAGTAGGAGGTCTTGAGGGGGTCCTGTGGTCCTTGTGAAGAAGCTTGAGGCTGAGACAGAGAGGGGAGTTCACTGGGCTGGATCAGGGACTGAGGCTGAGGCCAGACAAAGTCATACTCTGTCTGCATTTCTGAACGCTTCCTCCTCTGAATGATCTGAGGAGGAAAGGAGAAGAAAGGCGACAACGTGAGAGAGCTGCGAGGTGTGTATTGCAAAGCTTTTTTTAAACAACAAATTATAATAATGATAATTGCAAACGCAGTCCCATAACAGCATTTTATGTTTACACTCCGGCATGAATAATTTGCTGTAATGAAACTTCTAAACCAATAATTCAGCTTCCATTTAAATTTTCATGTATTATTATGCACCAGCATCCTCAGAGTTAAGATAAAAATACATTTTTTAATTTCACCTTCAAAGACTTGATGGCCAACAAATGTTAATTAAAGCTGGAAAGCAATCAAACAACCGCAAACTCTGTCTCCACTTACTATGTGTATGCAAATGACAAGATGCGATTAAAATCAAAGCGGTAGTCATTTGAATTTTAATTCATATTTAGATATCACATTCAAAGGCTCTCTGCCCTTTTCTCAAATGGTTTTGTGATCCCAATTTCAAAAGAAGAAAAGTACTTTAAACTGCCTGTGTTCCTGTGCCATCTCTCTACCAAAATGTAACATCAGTGGAGATTATTTTATTTAACATCGTAATGGTCCACTGATCTGTCAGTCAAACCGTCAAAGGGAAGACAGAGGTGGGACCCAGCCGGATGAGTTACATTTTCATTTTCTAGCATGCATTTGAATGACATTAGCGACACTTAACGCTTTCAGGGGAAAAGAAAATTGCAAAAAAAAAGAGCTTACTCAACCTACTTTTTGTACAATTGTTGTGGCAAGTTCCTCTATGAGCTCCTCTTTGTGGTCCTGCAGATACCGAGCCTCATTCTGCTTCTCCTGCACACACACACACAAATATGAAGAGTATGTTCTGCTGAAAGAGGCTTCTTGACAAAAAACCATGACTTCATCCCGCTCATATTGAGAGCCAGAAGAGGCCATGACAGAGAAAGAAGGGATAGAAAAGGGGGCAAATGGAAAAGAAAAGACGAAGACAGAGAGAAAAAACAAAGTTAGATGAGGAACAGAAAGATGTCTCACCAAGCTGTCGCTGAACTCCTCCGCCTTAGCGATGGCCTCCTCTATAGCCTCCTCAGCAACACGCAGGGCGACTGTGAGCGTCTCTGCCATACTGTGTCCTAATATCACACACACACACACACACACACACACACACAAACATTACATAAACATTTCTGAGATATTACACCTGTTTAATAACCTCTAGACAAGTGGTTCCCAACTGGTCCAGCCACACATTTAACACATGGGCTTAAAACAGAATGAAATAAAACATATTGCAAGAATAAAGTGCAATTACTTAAAACCAGGGTCATTTCTAAGATTTGAGGACTGTGAGGGGTTAGCTCGTATCTCTGCAGGAAAAGAAATCACCACAATTTTTCAAAGAAAGCATGCCTTCCAAACCTGCGGGCCTGTGGGTTTAGAAGACGTTTTTTTGTTGCTTTTTTAAAAGGGGATTTTTTTTTCTTTAAAACATTTTGGGTGGATATTAAAGAAGAGATAAACATTCTCTCACTTACCAAATTTGAATAAATGCTTTTGGATGTTTTGGATTACAACTGTTGGTGGACACATGCAAGCTGTGAGAGGGGCGTGCAAGCAGACACTAAAGCCCCTTTCCTACTGCACAAAAAACACAAACCTGCTGATATCTGGCATTTTCATTTAGTGGGAAAGGTCACAATTGCCGTTCACTGACTCTGTATCAGCTCCAGCTCTGATCAGCTTTGACTGGCAGAAATGGAAACACATCTATCACCTGCACATGCTAACGTTGGTGGAAAAGGGTTTATTTGATTTTATGCATCAAAGTTGGTTTACAGGTCCTGGGGAGTTTTTATGCTTTAAAAAAAATGTGTAAAGGCTTTTGGGGATCCAGGGCGAGCTGTGTTAGGCATCAGATTGGGCTGAAGACTACAAGTTTGCAAAATGTGGGGGTGTTGAGTTAGACAGAAGTACATTTACGAGAACTCTGTAGCTGCTCATCATGTCTGCTTGAAGCCAGTGGCTCAAGGTTACATTAGCCGCTTCTAGTATAACACCTGTATTTTGCAATGGATTGTCAGCATCCAAGTAGTATTGTAGTTAATAATACAGCAGGTTTTCACAAGGAGGAAAAATATGTGAAATAAAACGCAAGGCAATGAGTCTGGCTCTGCTGCATCAGTTTTTATATTTTCTTTTGTCCACTGGGTTCAGCAGTGTTTTAGAGCTGCATACCAAAAAGATGGAGTACCCTTTTAAGGGGCCAAACGATTGGAAACCTTTTCTCTACACAAATTCTATTCCAACCTTTACCTATTAGCTGAAAGAGTATAGATTTGAATACATTCATTTATGTAAATAATCCCATATAAAACAAGACTTTGGTGAAACCAA
Organism: Plectropomus leopardus; assembly: GCF_008729295.1. Classification (NCBI taxonomy): domain Eukaryota; kingdom Metazoa; phylum Chordata; class Actinopteri; order Perciformes; family Serranidae; genus Plectropomus; species Plectropomus leopardus. The sequence continues at coordinate 12,193,575 of NC_056483.1, forward strand.
GTTAATGGCTGGGCTTTGTGTGTTCAATATAGTAAACTGTGGGTAAATTGTTATGGGACGTCATATGACATACTTAAGATATATCTGAGACAAATAACTGAGGACTGCTTTAATTGAATATATTCAAAAATATAATTGTGCAATTTTATTGTTTGGCACGTAGACAGTGAACTGGTGAGTTATTTATTGTTCTGAATTACTCATCTGAAGTGCTATTGTGTAACTTGTCTTACTTTGTTAAACAGACCAGACCTAGGTTACATCTCGTGACAGTTATGAACTTGCCCACAGCCTCAAATGTTGATCTTACAGAAAACAGAGCAAGATAACGTTCCTGCTTCGGCTTTCAGACCGTGGGCAGGAAGCACAGGGGAGACTTTGTTTTGCCGCCAGGGCAGCACAATTTATTCATGGTCAAACTGAAACCTACGCTGTACATTTACTACCACTTGACATCTTTACAGCTAATTTCTGTTCTGCTCGGCTCACCAACAGCAGTCTTCTCTGAGCCACTGACACTCTCTCTCTTGCTTAACCACACACTCGCTACGCCCACACTATCCTTCTCCTATAGCACGCATGAAATTGTAAACACCCAACAAATATAGGAGTTATAGGAGGAGAGTTCCCCCTAAATTTCTCAAATTAGGCTTACAGGTGGGTCAAGCTTTGACGTTAATGTAGCAAATGCGTTGTGCAGCAACAACAACCATGTAGCTATTGAGGAAGTGGATCAGATGTATTATCTTGGAGATAATAATAAAGATGTTATAGAAACACTGTCCACCAACTCATTTTAAAATTTGATTAAAATTAAAATATGTGACTAAATTAGGGACCCCTACACAGTGTTTATGGGCTTCTCAAGAGCTGCCAGGATCTTATTGGCAGATCTTGATCATTGCATTAACTATTTATCATTAATGGCAGGGGAGATTATTAACTTTATCATTAGATTTAAGCTGTTTGTTTGTTTGTTTGTATATTTATTTGTGCATGAAGGACTGTGTGTTTACAGTAAATGGTGCAAGCATGTGTGCTTAAATGTTGTCTGTGGTGTGTAGGAGGCTATAATTTTATCTGTGCATGTGTGTCCATTTGTTCGACATAGTGTGCCAGTGGTTTTATGTGTATCCTGTGGATTTATGTGTTTGAATTTTAATGTGTTTGCAGTTTAATGGTCAAACAACAACTGTCGCTATGTGTTTCAATTCACTTTAGAGGTTTCTAGCACTAATGTGACCCCCCCCCCCCCCACACAGATGCCCTTAGCAGAATGGTCTCTAAGGCAACAATTAATAGGCGATAAACATATGAGCTCAACCTTTTAAGAAAATGGGAAAAGGGACAAATGTTGGGAAAAAAATCAATATAGCTATCACAGCAGGCAAGTAACGACAGTAAAGTGGGAAAGATAATGTCAATTATAATTGTGGCTGAAATTACCCATCTGCACAGCCACAGAAACGTTTTCCGTTCATCACCACATCTCTTACCTTCACTCTGTCTGTAGAAGGCGGAGTCGCTGCCACAGATGCTGCCATCATTGTCGTTGCCGGTGCTTCCCTCGTGAACGCTGCTTTCTAAAGGGAGGGAAAGAATGACACAGGAAGTTTTCAGATAAAAGCCTTCAAACTGAAGCCTGTCAAAGAAATGCAAATATTCTGCTCATATCATACCATATAATAACGTAGCTGCATATTCCTTCACACTGTCACCACGTTAAAAGTAGGTTACACTGCGCACAATGCCACTAAACCTTTTTTATACTCTTGTCAACTGTATTCCCAACTCCATTTTGTCATCTTGTCAATTGCACAGTTTTATTTCTTTTGTTTTGTGCCTTACCCAATTGTGCAAAACAAAAAAAGAAACAGAATGACAGTTGAAAGAAAATCATAATTCCCTTTGCCTTTCAAACTAATCACATGCTGGCACTTATCATGGGCATATCCTCAGCATGCATCTGCATCAGCATGTAGTGTGTTGTTTTCTTTATACCTCATTCAGGCCAAGTCTCCTGCGAGTTAGTGCTATATTTGTTGTCTTTTTCAAACTAACTCCAAAATCTAGAGTTGCTGCAAAGGTACATTCCTGTCACCTAAAATGGAAACTTTGTGATCATAATTCTCAGACAGATATACTTAGAGACGTATTTCACCAATATAGAGAGGATTCTAACATAAAACTCAGCTATCTAGTAAAAAGTAAAGAGATGCAAATACTTTTAAAATCGGTGCTACATGACCAGAGATAACAGAAAAAGGACTGGTGCATTACCTTTTGTTCAAGAGGCAGAAAACCTACAACTACCAGAATGCACTGCGCCGTAACAGACCAAAAAATGCTCCCATTGGTGGGTGATCTAATGCGCACTCCTCCATTTGAGACAATGCAGACAAGGTGGAAACAAATGATCTCATACTACAGATAAATGTTAAGCTACAACATGTTTCTAAAAACATTTGAGGCAAGGCAACAGTATCTTGGTTTATATCTGAACAGTGCAGCTCAGTTTTAATGTTTGAGTTGTCTGTCTTTTTGGCCTCTGTTTTCACTTTGCAGGAAACAATATGGCAACCACTTCCTGTTCACAAACTCTTGCTATTACAGATTAACAGGGCATTAAAATATGTTTCTGAAAACATATTAAGCGAGAAATAGGAAGTGCAGTGATAAAAAGAGAGAAAGTAAGAAAGACAGAACACATAACAGCAGCAGTTCATCTCCTCACACTCTGTCCTTTTACTTAACCCTTTCTTTACTTTTACTTTACTTACTTTACTTTGAATTAAAACATTGTTGTCAATTGTTTCGTTAGTTAACTACTTAAGGTGATGCACCTTCTACGGAGTGATATCAGAAATGCTTTGTGTGTGTTCAGTTGAGATCAGTTGTCCTGTTGATGAAGCAGACATAAAAAAAAAAAAAAAAAACAGCTGAAGAAACTAAGAAGACGTCCTTGTGCTTTCATTACCCACAGCCTTTAGGCAATTTAACCTTTAAAGTTAAGGCCTAGCTAGCCTTACAATATTTTTGCTAATGCAATTAAAGCAAATTTAAATTTGACAAAGAGATAGAAAGAAAGAGAGAGAGGGAGGCTCTGTCTGTCTCCTGATCAGCTTCTATGGTCTTTGTGTCTGTGATGGTGGCGTGGGTGGTAGGCAATACAAAGATATGGAAGTGCAGCCTGTAGTTTAAGCAGACATCCCCAGAGCCAGCAAAACTCCATAGTTCATTTATACATACTACCCACATTATTTTGATACAGTTGGTATATATATATATATACATATATATATATATATATATATATATATATATATATATATATATATATATATATATATATCTACACAAGTTGGTTGAAAACCAGGAAAGTATCCCTTTAAAGAGTCCTGACAGCCCAGAGAAGGTGTAATAGTTACAACATCCCCGCCTTCAAAACCACATATTCCCTTAGTGGCCCATTAACTCCTGTTAGACAACTCTCCTGTGGTTTGCATTTAATGTGTGCCCTCTCATCAGTTTCGCTATAAAAATGAAGAGAGTATAAATGGACATTCAGGTTAATAAGAAGACAAAGTGTCAGACAGAGCAGCAGAGGCTAGACCACCAAGGTAGAATATACAGTCATGCTGCTGAAGCAAGGGAAGTAAGTCCTCTTAACTGACCACATTCAAGGTACATTTCCATCTCATCCCCTGACCACAGGCCACGCCCACTCTCAAACATGGCTCCAGACAAAACACAAAAGCACCCTGGCTCCAGTTCCACCTCTGGTCCCCACTAATACTCATTTCAATCCACTAACCAGAGCCAAAACCAAACCAAACTCATCCAAAATGCAGGCCGTCTTCCAACACTTCAGCCCCTGCTGCTGACAAAACACAAGCACAACCAAACTCCATGACTCCCATCCTTGGTCTGCTTCACCTCCAACATTAATCTAGTCAACAGCATCCTGTTGCTGCTCCTATTGGACAGGCTGTAGTTTCTGGCTGAATGCACTTCTGGCGGAGTGTGTGGGCACATGCTTGCAGCGGTTTGGTGCAAGTCCGCCTTCAAGGAGCCACTCACCAATCCCTACCATAGCCGACTGCAAGACCGCCAACAAGACACAGCAGTCACTCTTTCACACCACAGTGTTGCCATTGGATGCATTCATCTTACTAAACTACATATATTTTGCATAATATTGCAATTTTTTAATAGAATCATTTCAGATGTGGTTTAACGAGCCCACACATGATAGTATGAAGCTGGGCAAACAAAAACAAATACATCAAAATCAAAGACGCCAGTATTTTCTTTTTTTTTATTCCCCCTTGACAGCAGCAGTAACACAGCCAGCTGTCAGATACGTTACACTATTTCAGCTTTACTGCAAGATGAACTGCTGTTTGTCAAAGCACTGCGACGTTTTAGTGCAGAGCCTGTAAGCCAGCAATCACAAACGCTTACATTACTTCACAGTGACATGCAGTGACGTGCTGTAACTCCACCAGAAAACACTTTTTTTAAAACGTCTCTACAAATCAAACTACAGGCAACATCTGCCTTAACAGTAGCTTCACCCAAAAAATGTGTGTGTGGCTCCACTTTGAGAAGTGTGTATTTGATTTCATGCCACCCTATGCATCTCTACTCGCAGGCCCAGTCCTCCCAGTCGCAACACGGTGTAACAAGTCCCCAAACCATTACACGCTCCACCCGTCTTTCACTCTCAGAGTTGTCTCACTCTGACTGAAGCAGCGTTCGACAGAGCTGTACTGTTCTCGCTTGGTTAGAGCTGAATTATAGTTTCTGGGACTGTGGAAGGGGACAATAGGTGGGGAAATTACCTGCAGCAGCTCGGGACAATGTAGACACAAAAGGACTGCTGTCAGAGAAAGTGAGCTTCCTCGCATGAATCACACACAGACAGGAGGGCAGCACACACACACACACACTGACAAAGACACACAGGGAAGATGATGCACTAATATGCAGACTTTAAGAGACATCCTGAGGACTGGGTATCATGATAACTCACCAGTTCACTGTCTACATACCAACATCAACCTCTGTCACAACAGCCTGTCAGTTTAACTTGGCCATCTGTGAGATGTTCAAAAAAGTGTTGCTGTCTCCTGTTAGTCACACAGATGCAAGCTACAGAGAGCCGTCCTGTATGCGCCAAATATTTAAGCAGGAAAATGTACCAATCATGTATGCACACCTTGAGTATTCCTATTTGTTCAGAAAGAAGACTTTTAATCACATTTATACGACAGCTGTGGTTACTTTGCTACTTTACTTTCTCCAAATAAGATGCATGCTTCCTTCTGCACAGCAATTCAGTTGGCAGGTGTAATTCAGGAGAAAGAAAATAGTTTCTATGTGAAACTGCTCACAACATAGTCTGAGGTTTATCTTGAGTAACTGAGCAATGATTTCTGGAAAGAGACATTGCTGTTGAATTGTTTTATTTTTTGTTTTTCATTTGGAACTTCGAGCACCAGCTGGGTCCCATCTTGTTCCATTATATTCAAGAGAAGGCAGAAATCTCTACTGCTGATATCTCCAACACTCAGTAACTCACACCAAAACAATTGAGATGGATAAACAGGAAAAATCTGTATTTTTCATTTTAGGTTTGAACTGTCCCTTTAAATCCAGAGTGGTGTCTGAAATATTGCATCTAAACACTGATAAAAATATTGAGATCCTTTACTTTAAGTTGCTATAACCAGCCTTTTTGTATTAATATAAGATTAAATGACAATGTGTAATGCCAAAGGATAGATATATTTCAGAAACACTCCTGATTTAACATCTTGACAGCATTTTTAAGACGACAGTGACAACTAAGGGGAACATCACATCAATGTTTTTTTGTTGTCATTCTTTTCACTCACGCCTTCATGAGTCATATCTGACAAAGCAGCAGTGATACAATGACTAGTATGACACAACAGAGTGATGCCTTTGTTTTTAATTGGCCCTGAATGGCCTTGTTATAATAGAGGTAGTGGAAGGTCAGTGTGTGTGTGTGTGTGTGTGTGTGTGTGTGTGTGTGTGTGTGTGTGTGTTGGTCCAGTACATTCCTTCTCATGTCCATCTTCCATATTTTCTTTCCATGACCATTGTTTCACCTTTGTGCCTCACCACTTGTCATCCCACCACTCAAGGGAATGGAGAAGGAAATCGCTCGATATTGCCATGGTTACCACACAGACGACAGCGGTCGCCTGCATCTGCAAGGGTGTCTGAGTGAGTGTGCAAATGTGTGTTGTATGTCTGTGTGTGTTTGTGAAATTGTGGAGAACTACATTACCTTTCAGTTAGGAGAAAATGGAAAGGATACAAATGCATGTCTGTATTGGGGTTCCATTTCTTTGTTTTTATTACAACCAAATTGGTTTGTTTTCCAGCTGTTATTGTAAGTGACTGTGCAATTTAAAGAAATCTAGGCGCATTTTGCTGCTGAAAGTTAGCGCCTAGGGAAGCAACATTTATATAAAAATGAAATTAATGTAACTTTTATTAAACTTTTTTTTTGCATTTGCTGAAATTGTCACTATATTCACACGAGATGGATAATCTGTGGAAAAAAAACATATTCCCCTGCCTACAGAATTGCCTTAAAGCCCTTCTAATGGCGTTACTGTGATGTGAAGAAAAACAACCAATCAGAGTCAAGACATTTCTGAATCAGCTGTCAATCACTCAGTGAACTGACACATTGGTTGTGTTTGGTGTGCCGCTGTTAATTCTAGAAAAGGCCATTAGAAGCAGTAGAAAGAGGAGGGACGTTTCACAGACTATCTGTCTCACGTATGTCTTTCAGAATATGGTGACAGTTTCAGCAAATATGACAATAAGTTATTATCATAAACGTTAACTACAAGAAAAGAAAAAAATAATGGAAAAGGTTGTGCACTGAGCACCATATATGTTTCAAGCAAGCGAACTGCCTTAATAATACAGTGGAGTTTATGTAAACATCGTTGCTGAATGGATAACATCCATGACAAATCCACAAAACAAGAGAAAATGTACCTAAAAGCTAATTGCAAACTGTTTTAAGGACATGTTATTCAATCAAGAAATCATTTACAGATTGAATGTGCCCTCGCTTAAAGTTTAAAAGCGACAAACCGTTGCAGGTGACATTATCAGCCAGCTTGAATCGAGCTGAGATGGACAGATTCTAAAACAGTTTTGTCCAGTCATGCATCTTTGGTTTGTAGTTTAGCCAAATGAATGCAGAACTGAATAATATGGTTTGATGGAACCACTCAATGCAAAACAAAACAGAAAATCCTCTGTTGTTTTGGTCCAAAATTTTGTAAATTGCACATCTAATGCAGGGATTAAGTTGAGTGAAATAGTGTGTCATAAAAAGAGAATATGTGGAGAGACGGAGGGAACTAACAAAAGGCTGTATAAATAAATGAGCCAGTAAAGTTTCACTTAGAGCTAACGTTCCTGAAGTGCCAGTAGCAGCAGCAGGAGGAGGAAGGAGAGTCCAGACGGTTTCCTTTCAATTACAATGCAGCATCTGGCAGCACACACAGTCTCATAAACAACGTCTTCAGAACAACGGCTGAACCGACAGGATGTCTGTTTACATCACGACAGGCTGGGAGGTAGTGGAAAGTAAACAAACGCTTCACTTCATCCGTCTCTTTTATTTGGGAGATAAGAGTTGTACTCACCTTTTGCAGAGATGATGCCAATGTAATTTAAATCTGTCATAAAATGGAAAAAGGGAGTTTTAGGACAAAACTGCACTCGTTGGAGAATATGAATATATATTTCTTTAATACTGACAATTCAGTGGTTATGTGTGTGTGTGTGTGTGTGTAGAAATTAATTGGTCCCAGGGCCAACATGGCATTTAAAGTTCAAATGATGGAGGTGGAATGCGAAATGGAGGGAAACATCTCAAGTCATTAGCACTAGGTTTTAGTATTACATTTTTTACATTTTGACAATGCAGCTTACTGTCACCTGCGGCCCACTGTGCCTGACTTAAAAGGAGCCTGACTGGGCTCATCCTTCTGGTGCATAAACCTGGACAAGAACAATGCTGCAGAAAACAAACCAGAATGTAGCCTGGAGCTGCTTCTACTGCAGCCAACAGTAGAAGAAAATGTCAATCTAACACAAACCGCTGCATGCAACAAAGACAAAACAATTCCGCAAAGAGCGATTATGAAAGTCAATGATAGACAGGGTCAAAGGGCAACACTGTCTTCAGTTTTCAACTGATATAAAGTAGTGTGTATGTAAGCTATACTATAATTTTAAAAAGCAGAATGTAGAGAATTAATGGCTACGTATTTCCCTTAGTCAAAGAAGCGTGTGTGTTTTATCTCACATATGCCCCAAATGCCCAAAAAGCTGTCAAAGTCCATAATGACAAAGTAAAGCAATTCATACCAGACTGTTTTATTAGGAATCAAAAGACAGCAAAAAACTGTTTGGGACCTACATAAAGTGGACATGTCTGTAAAGGAGAGACTCAGGGGTAGCCATAGAACCTATTTTCATTCAGATATCGTAAAAGTCAGAGTTCAAGGGACACCTGTGAAATTTCTGTGTCATGTTTTCATTGCCAAAATTATGCCTAATTTTGGAGCATTATTTACCCCCCTTCGTGATGAGCTAGCATGATATGATTGGGTCTGCTAGTTTCAGATGATACCAGTATCATCAGTGTAGCTTTAAGACTCAGTGTGGGACAGCCTCTTAAAGACAGGAATGCTAGCCAGCGATTAATGCAATTTAAAATAAATAAATAAATAAAATAATTTTGTTAAGAAAAGGCGCTATGTACAGATGTTAATCACATCTCAATCAACGCATTAATGCTGACATTCCTACCAAGAAGATAACCCTAAAATCAGATCAGAGGGTGAATGTGATTCAGAGGTGATTGTGAATGTAAACTGTTCAGACAAAGTCAGATCCAGCTGCTAAAGGTCAGTTTTCACTACGTCACCTTCATTCGACACACATTCGTCCACAAATGCAGGCAAACTGCAGTGTGCACGTGGATGTAAGTACCACACAAAAAGAGTCAACCGCAGTCTTGACACCAATGTGGTGCGAGCCCTGTAGTCGTTTGCTTTTCAACAGCAGTGGCTCTGGGCTCCTGTTTAACATTCTGCCCTCCAATCCCAACAGACAGAGTACTGTACTCTGAATCACCAAGCTTTCAGCTCAAAGAACGCAGGCAGTAGAAATGCTCCGAAAAGTGACAAAACACCTGTGAGTGTCTGTAGAACTCAAGCCGTGTTACAGTAGAGCTATCTGTTAAGTTGCTGTCGAAAGGCTTGAATGAGTAAATATCTATTGAAAGAGGTGAATCAGGAGGTCCTGGTGTTTTGTTTACTACATTCTGCTTCACTATTTTGTTAAATAGTAACGGAACAAAGGTCACTGTTAAAATTGTTCTGGCACTGACTCACTAGATTAGCTACATCTAACCTACTGCACAGCCATTCAGTGTTGAAGGTTGAGACCGTTTTTGGCTAAGTGACCACTCATTGGGCAGAAACAGATCAGCAGCAAAGCACACAATGCTCAGTCTGCTTAACAAGTGGTATTCTCAAGCAAAATCCTCACTTCATTGACACTGCTCTCTTGATATAGCTGTAGTTATGAAACAATACTAGTTACTAGTTAAAATGGAAGCTCACATGTCAGACTTGACACTGGTTCATAAACGCAGTACAATAGTGACAGTCAGAAAAACTGCATAATGGAATAAAGACACATGTTAATCTCCACCAACATATAATCAACTGATTCATAAGCTAACAGAAATCTGACCACCAAATGTTCAAAATTAACTTAACTCTAGAGTGAATTTATAACTTCTCAACTTTGGATATGGACAAAAAAACTGATGTAGTCCATGTGTTTATCTTAAGTAATTTGTGTCCTGACTAATTTTCGAGACATCCTTTAATTCACTGCAGCTCTGGTGAAACGTGTAGTCATCAAGACACAACCACAAGCGTATGTGTTTGCATGTGTTTTCTGCACTGCAGGTTGAATTTGTCTGCAGTGTAGAAAACACATGCAAACACATGCAGAACAAAAAACGCATTGACAAAGAGTACTTTAATTGTGTATAAAGATAATTTTGTAACCTTTGCATCACTTCATTTTCCGTCCCACATACACAAGGACATCATCTCTTCCTTTGTCATCATATTGAAAAGGTGTCTACAGCCATAGAAAGCATCAAACGACTACACTGCTTTTCCTCTGCCTCTCCGTCTCTCAATTTTCCAAAGAGAATAGCATGTTTGAAGGTGATAATATGTTTGAACATTTCTTGAGTTACCGTCATCATGTTGGATAGGTGGGAAGCCTCCTGCAGACGTTTGGTGGGATGTGACAGCGAACACAATAGGCAGGAGAAAAGTGGGACAACAGTAATCCCCCGTTTGAAATGAATGAGATTTAAGTGTCAAAAAAAGAAGAAAAAAAGTCATCACTTGCTGCTTTTGATACTTCAAAACAGACTCATCATGTTGCATTTCATGGCAAATTCTATGATGCGTCACCATAAAACCAGACTCGATAGGTAGAGAGTGATGTACAAAAATTACACTGTGATGAAGATACTGAATGAATAGCTGAGCCGTTATAAATGTTACAAGTATTAGCCAGTGTGCTCATACCCATTTATCACGGTGAAAACAAACATAATACCCCTTGGATCAATTTTAGAGAGGTGCACAGCTATAGCACAGCATAGAGTCAGAAATGTCTGCACAGCTCCTCAATTAAATTCAGTTTCTGAATACACAGTCTTTAGAGGATTAGTTCAACATTTTGGGAAATAAACATATTCACTTTCTTGTCGAGAGTTAGTCTGTCTCATGCTGTGCCAGTGATGGAGAAAGTTTGGCAAAACCTATCATAATTCCACACATCCACACAGGGGGAAAAAAAGAAAAAAACTGCTCCTAGTAGGGCAGGTCATGCCTTTGCTATCAAAAGAAAAATAAACTTGCATCCTCTGAGTCAGACTAGCTGAGAGTTAGATGAGAAGGCACACACCACCAACATCTGTGTGGTAAATATGAAGCTTCAGTAGCTTAACACTGAGACTGTACACAAGGCTAGCTATGCTTTTTCAAAGGTAACAAAATCCTTCAACAAGCACCCCCAAAGCTGACCAATAACCACATTATATTTTGTTCGTTTAAAAGAATAGTTCATCTGCAAAACTAGCCTTTTTCAGATTGTACATTCAAAGCGAAGGCATGCAAGAAAGTTTTCTTCAGAAATTCAGGGTGCACAGTCATTTTAAGGGTAAAGTGTTCTTTTAATTTCTACAAACACCAAAGTGCAAAAACCTGAAAACACCTTGGTTTTTGTACAGATAAACCCTTTGAAATCTGGATGGACCAGATCATTTTTTCTTGAGCTGCATTCAGATGCCTTTCTTGGTGAGTTGCTCATTTCCTTCCTCCCATGTTTTCCAAAGAAATCCGGCAGATGTGCTCAGGTTTCAAAGGGTTAAACAAACATATAAAGTGTTAATTAGGGAGCTTTACAGGTGCTGGTAGGTTGATTTTGTTCCCTTTTGATAGAGCCAGCCAGGCTCCCTGGTTTTCCTGTTTCCACTCTTAATGCTAAGCTAAACTAAACAGTACTGGTGGTTCATATTTAGCATACACACGAGAGTGTATTGATGTCCTTACCAAACTCTTGACAAGACAATAAATGTATTTTGAGGTAAAAACATTACATGTTTACAAGCTTAGACTTTTGTAATGTTATTTTTTCAGTTTATTTCACTTTCAAAAAGTAAGATGCTCTATGTCTTTATTTTGATTCCTTTAAGCCTTTTACAACAACACTACACAGCAGCTCCACTGTTACATCTAATTTTGAATCTAATCCAGTTTGTAGCCTTTTGTGCACAAAAGGCTACAAACTGTGTTCAGGATACATTAATTTACAAGTAAACACAACCGTTTCATTTCATGCTTTACCGGCATCAAGGCGTTAATTACTAATTTAATAGGTACTTGGATCAATGCTCAGCATCTGCAGTTCTACTTAATGAGGTACTTGAATTAGTTATGAAAGAAGAGAAATTCAGCTGCTTAAGCAAAATGATGATTCCACTCAAGTGTTTTCTTCTCTGATGTATTCTTTGTTCCTCTTTATAAAACATGGTCACCCACACTTCATCCAAGTTTAATGTTAAAACTCTCTAATGGCCACATCTTTCATGCAACACTTTCTCCTGCACACACACACACACACACACACACACACACTCATATATATATGTATATACCCAGAGGGCAATGTAGCATTTGTAACAGGTTGCACAGGAGTATTACTCCCTTCCACCAGAGATGATGGACAGGAAAGTACAAATCGTTCACTCCCTGTTGTCTTCCTGTTGGTTTGAAGGTCACACAGTCTCTCTGGGGACATGATAGATGTAAAACAGTCACATCTCTCTCACCCGCTGTCATGTCAGCTGCCATTTCACACTTGCACAGGATTGATTTCACAAGCATTGGCCCCTTGGTGATAATAAAAAAAAACCCAGAACTTTACAAGCACACGTATAGAGGCCGCCTATATTACACATATGGTTGGGAAACAATTTACGAGAATGTTTTACATTCCTGCGGCTGCCTGTCTATATGCATGAATAGAGAAGACCAGCATTAAGATTCTGGCAGAGTTTCTGGGCTACATAATAAAAGCTCCTTTTCTCGGAGTAAAGTAGAGCTGTTGCTACATCAGTTTGTTAATGAGCAACATCTTTATTTAATTGATTTTTTTTCAATCCAGCGCCGATTTACTTTCCAAAGTAAAATCTCATTAAATTCTGCTCAATTGAAAGTGCAGATATACATCATGATAATCTGTTATTCTTACAAGCTTGTCCCAACACTTGACATACCCATTACTTTGCAGCAAAATAGGTTTTAAAGGGCATTTTCTTTCAAATAAATTAAAACCCCATCATATTTTTGACAATCTAGCCTTTTTGTGCGACATTTTCACAATCCCTTTTAATTCGATCTGATATCTAACATGGAGGGGGTGGGTGAAGGATGAAAAAACAAGATATTTTTACGTAAACACACACAAAACATGGAGGACAATTGATACCATAAGTCAGGGAAAGATCTTTACCCGCCAATAAATCTAACGTTGTCCCTGTGCAAGCTAACAATATCTGCTTTTGACATCCAGACACACACAAGCAGCACACAGGGCCCACGCATACACACACACCACAGTATATCTATAATCATATGGCAAGTCAGCTAGCCAGTTAGTGGGAGCGGCGATGCGAGTATTTGAGAATTGGAAGCAGTTTAATCTGTTGGGCTCATGTGAGCTGAGAGACCAGCAGTCGAGTCGCATAATCCTTCCTCCTCCACCCCAGATGATGTAAGAGAGGAGAGGAGAGGAGAGGAAAGGAGAGGAGAAGAAAGCAGAGCAGAAGAGAGGAGAGGAGAAGGGAGGAGAGGAGAGGAGAGGAGAAGAGAGGAGAGGAGAAAATAGGAGTTAAGACATGAAATCAGAAAACTGCAGGTTTAAAAAAATCATTCTGTCTGTTCGCGTCACAGGAGGAGCTCTGGTGAAAACAAAAATCATAAATGCCTTGAGAAATCTTTCAACTCAAAGAGTCAAACTCGACCATGTTAGCAATATTAAAGGTCCAGTATGTAGGATTTAGGGGAATATACCGGCAGAGACGGCTGTTATCATTTCATTAGTTAGTTTTAAACACTGTTTAAAAATTCTGATTTTTAAAGTGAAACTTCTTTATTCAGTGTTTTTACCAGTTTAAATCACCTCTTGGTTTGGAAAAGAAGAGACCCCAATGGCTAATTCAGCTCCTGGTAAAAACCTCCTGAACATCTGGATCTCAAACTATCAGAGAAAAAAGTGAGCGAACAGAGCAGGTGCTGGGCTCAAGGCCCATCTGAGAAAAGTCAAACAGTGTCAGAGAAACACTGATTTATCATATGAAAGGTCTTTATTCTGTGTTTTAACTGGTTCTCATAACCTGGTCCAGGTTGAGAGGGAGTCCTAACAGGGAGTTAATGCTCTGCACACTGGAAACTTTAGCTGGTTGTAATCTGCAGTTCTTACTGCTAGACGCCACAAAATCTTACACACTGTTCCTTCAAGTAAATGAATTGTAAAATGCCAAAAATGCCAGGAGGAAATTTTGCCATTATAGTATTTGATGCCTGTAATTTTGTCTTCCTTGCATTTCAGACTATGACTGATACATACAGCTAATCAACCACAGCATTAAAGCCACTTCAGCGATTAGTTTTCCTTGCTTTTATCACATTAACCTTTCACTGTTTCCTGTAACCTCTCCCCTTTAATGTCTTCAAGTGTCTCCGGTTATTATTGTGTTTGTGTTATGTTTTTATGCCTTGCTGTAAAAATAATCCCCTTTTGTGAGAACTGAACTAACGTACCATGTTATGAGGCTAAATACTTGTAAGCTTCTTGCTGACCAACATATTTTTAAGTTCCCGGCAAGCCAAATCTAGCTATTTTATCCCACGAAGATAGTCATGCCGGCTTTCACAATGGCCAGACGTGCTGTCTGCAAAAAGGCAAATGCAATAATGTTGCGGTAGTAACAAATTTTATAATGATACATTTTGCCAGTAGCCGTACTGGTATTCCTCTGCTGTGTGGGTTGCATAGTAGCAGACATCATTTCTCATGATTATGATGCATTTGTCTTGTCAATCAATCAGGCCCACAAATTCACTTAATACATTACGGACAAAATAAGCTTCAGTTGTGGTCACAGTGTGTCCCTAAACATCCCCTCACCCTCATCCGGTTGTGCCTCAAGTCTGACCTGATTTATCCCCTCTGTGCTCTCTTCATCCATTTAATCCCATGTACCAGGGTTTGAAATAATGCCTTGTAGTCAGCCACAGAGGCAGACTGATCATGTTGCACCCGGGTCAAAACAATGTTATCTGGAGGAGAGGGGGAGGTTTGATAAAAGCTGTCCTGCTGCTGATGTCCTGCATGGGAACAATTCACTGAGGACGCAAAGTGGCTTGAGCCACCACGGGGATTAACTGGCAGGATGAGGCCACGGGGCAGCTCAGCTGTAGTCCGTCACCATCACCACTGACACATTCACACTGCTTTACTCACATATAGAGCAACGCAAGTTCACTTCTTTTCAAAATTAGCCCTTTGAAACCAGAGCAACTTGGCTTGATTTCTTTCAAAAACATGGAAAGAAGGCAATAAGCACCTTGAAATTACCCAAAAAATATCAAGAAATTAGTAAAAAGTTACAAGAAAATTGCCTGAAATAAGAAAACAAAACAACAAAAGAAGGAAAAGACCAAAAGTGCTGGAATAAAATAATAAAGAAAATAATGATCTAATGATTCTCCTGCTCTGTGTTAAGTTAATTTTCAGGTCTTTTTTTGTCATCTTTTACCATTTTCTTGCCAAGTTGTTGATTACCTCTTTTCCCATGTCCTAAAAAGAAATGAAACCAAATTTGCTCAGGATTCAGAGTTTTAAATACTTAGGAAAAGGCTACTGATTGAAGTGCAGAAACTGATGCTGGTCCAGGGTTTAAGGGGTTAATCTGAAGCCATGGAAGAATGTGATTCCCTCAAATTAAATTAACATCTCGATAGAAAAAAAAAAAATTGTCAAGAAATGTGAAAATACAACTTAATCGCCCACCCTGAACATAACCCTGGAGACGTGTGTGTATGTGTGTTTGTCTGTGGGGAAATCTCTGCTTCTGCATGCCAGTGAGAATGTAATTACGTGAATCAGTCGGAGAGAGAACAAAATGTGTGAAACAAATTGAGTGATCACTTAACAAAGCAAACTAATGAGCAATCAAGTCAGCTTGTCTGTGTTTACTCTAAATGTCCAAATCCTTGCATCTTAAACGGAGCCATTTTTTGTTGTTCAAGGAAGTTAAATTATGTCTCTGGCCAAACCAGCACTGATCAAAACATTGCAAAGAGACAGAAGGCAATCAAAACGATGCAGACGTGAACGATTAAAAGATTACGAAATAAAATTAACAGCAAAGTAAAGGCATTATATGACAAAGATCATGATTAACAAATATGTAAGAGGATGAAGTTACCTGGGAGATCAGAGAGCGCTCCTCTCTCTATAATGTGCTTTCTGTACAGAGTCTTCAAAACCTTGGCGCTGCCGAACCTCTTAAAGCGACTCTTCACGTTGTTATAATACCATTCAAGCGACTGTGTCCTTAAAATCCTGCAGACAAGAAAGAGAGAAGGAAGAGAGGAGGGGAGAAAGAAAAAACATGATATTAAGTAAAAAAGAACAGATGGCAAGGACACAGGCAAGAATCAGATTTTATTATAATTACAGCAGGATTATAACTTTGAGTTCAAGCCAAGACTTCCATTAAAATCTGTTCTGGTGTCTTTAATTTTTGAAGTAAAGATAACCACACTTTATAGACATTTTCAATGATTTTGAGACAGGAAGGATTTCTTAGGGATGAAATTCAATGATATTTTGAGGCGGGCAAGACTGTAGTTTTGTGTTATAGTTTGTGTTTGCTGTCAGACTGTCATATTTAAAGCCCCGCTCTTTGATTTGAAGCAAATAATTGGCTTTTTAAGGAGATTCAGTGGTTCCTCTGTCTCTCTGTGGAAGCTAAATTAAAGATACGGAAAATATTTGTTTCCAGTAATATTGCGCAGGATCTAAGCTGTGTATTGTGATGGGCATGACAGCAGCTAATGCCTGGGTTTTCAGATGTGACGTCACATTATTTTTCAGGCTTTTCCTCATTTCATGGTGTACTGCCGCTTGGTGCTTGAATGCCAACCAGTGAGACCTCAGCACAGAGCAGATGATTACATAAGCAGTAATTCATAACCGGGAGGGTTATGAAAAGCCCTAAGAAAAACGTTCCCTCTGCGCCAGTGTTGCCTCGGATTGCATGAAACTCGGCCAACTTTGTGCTTAATCATGCGGTCCCCCATATTCTCAGTTTGCTTTTTCACACCAATGTCACACACATGAGGGAGGCAAAACAACAAACAATGACAGATAAACACACTGTATTCATTTACATATTATTCATTACCACGCATGCATATTGGTGTGTTTTCTTGCTGTGGAAGGATGCTATACATCTACTGTATTTAGGAGTGCAACTATGAGTGGTAGAGTGGTAGTGGTATGTGTAAGTGTTGCCTATGTGGTTTTCTTGGTCAGTGTAAAAAAAAAAACCCCCACAGAAAGCACCTTTACGCTTTTACATTCTGATGGTTTTGTAATGAAAAAATGAACTACGCAGTTTTTAAACAAAATTATCTGAAAATTAGCACAAAAAAGAAAAAAAAATATTCAAAAAAAATAAGTAGTTAAAAATTATTATTTTCTGTAACATAATCTAAAATATATATATGGTAATTATAAATATAGTAATAGTTACTAGCTTTTTCTTGAAAATCTAACCATTTTTGACAGTTTGTGTAACATTTCTACCAAGCTGCCTAGAGAGCCTTTTCCCCCCATGTTTTTGAGAATTTGATCCAATTTGCTCAGATTTGAAAGGGTTACATCCTTGTGAAAGGCATCTCAAAGCAGCACAGAATAAGTGACGTTGATCCTGGTTTCAAAGGGTTAAGGAGGAGAAGCCAAGTTTGAATGTTGTGTGTACAACGGTAACAGTTTTTTTGTGCTATACCTTAACTATTAACAAAGAAGTTTAACCAAACACAGAGATAGCCAGGTGAATATGATGTCATTGTTAACATTTTTATTATCTTGGCATACAGCATTTGCTTGATGAAGACCATGTTTTCTCGAAACACTACCAGTAACGATTGGCTATAAAAGATAAGGTTAATGATCTGCAGGCTGTTTTTCTTATAGACAGCAAATACCATGAAAAGACCAAAATCAATAATGAATTGATCCTACTAACAGGTGTTGCCAAAGCCTGTTATAGCTTATTCCTCTGTGCTGTAGAACTTCAAAAACATTAAAAACACCTCAACTACATGTGGTTGACATGTTCCTTTATTACAATAAGCACCTACACTGTAGTTTATTTCAAGTTAATCCCACATGCACAGTAATGCTTCTGTTCAATGAAGAGACAGGCTGCTGAAGGAGAGAGTGAAAATAGCCATGCTAATAAAGGGATCCTGAGTGCCCCTGAGGCTGCATGGGCTGCCACATCCATCCCACCACCCCTCCTCCTTAACCTCTCTCCACTATCCCCTTCCTTCCACTTTCTCAGTGGATTTATTATCCTCCGCCTCTATCAGCCGGGTTGCTCAGTGGGCCTCGGCTTCGTAATTTCATGCCACGGGTCAACCTAGTCACTCTAATGGTGGCTGCCGAGCTCCAGTGAAGAGGTCTGACTCTTTTTATCTCCCTCTGGGCCCGAGGAGAAGGGCGCAGCAGAAATTAATCTGGAAGAGCAACATAGAATCTAGGTGGCATCAGACAAGGCAGAAATACAAATAGGCTCCACCGGTACGCTGAAATGAGCTGCGGCCACAGGGAGTGATCTTTGAACTGAAAGGGTATATTCAAGAGCAGGAAAGAGCTGCGGAGTTATGCAGTAAATATTATCTAAGAATGTATCCTTGTTTACTTCAAATTATGCTGTATGACTGAGTGGCATGCATGGCACCACCCTCAAAATGAGAGAATAATTGCGACCCCCTTTGTCACTGTTGCAAAGACCTTGATTTTTCAATTGTTTGCAAATTTGCCACTTGACATTCTTGGTCATTTTTAAATTTTTACTTTTGATTCCTAGCTAGTGACTGGGGATTTGGTTAAATGCCATAGTGCTTTTACTACAGCCGAAATCACATCGCTTCTGCGTGAGAACTCAAAATCATGCAGAGTTATACATGCTAAATTATAGGTTTATTTATTTTTTTTATTATTTTTCAGGGTTGGCTTTATCTAATGTTTAACCTAAGTGCTTATTAATAGTATTTACAGTATACATATGGTATGCATGTTAACAGCAGAATAAATGTCCCCCCAAAAAATTCATTTTGCAATATTTTATGCGCAAATATGTGATTTTGCCTTAAATGTAGTTGCAAAGTAGTTGATCAATGCTCTCTTTCCTCTGCTGCCACTTCCTTTTGGCACAAAAACAAATGATAAGTGAATGCAAACTTTAGTTTCGGCATCTGCTCCCTTCCCTGCCAGCTACACAAACTTGTTGAAGTAAGCCAAGCTTTCCCTCTCAGAGAAAAGGGAGAGGGATTTAGGACAGTGGGAGAGGCGTCTCGATGAATGAAGCATGACATTGCTTCCCTAGAGTGATCTGATCTAAAAAAGATAGGAAGAAGGGAGGAGAGTGGAGTGGATAAGCTTTCATGCAGGAGCTGCACTGCTGTGTGAGCTTCTGCAAACACACATTTCATAATGAGGCTGGGAGATTCCCTGATGCTTGGCTGCTGCATGAATAAGTAAGAGGGATTCCTGTGGACGGTCTCCTGACACCGGGTTTACCCTTTCTCTATCATCACTTTGCCTTAGCTCGGCCACGTGGAACCATCGCCTCCTTTCTCACCCTATTCTCTCCAGCCCTTTTGCCCTCTATACTTCAGAAGATCGATTTGCACATTTAAATGAGGTCTAAATAAAATATATAGCAGAATATGTGGAAGTGCAATAAAAAGTATCTGGCTTTGCAGAGTTTCCCCTGGCAAAAGGATCCATTACCATAATTGACTTTCTGAGCCTTCTAATGAATTGGTTCAGCTTCTGTTGAGGCTGCTGTGGAGGGGAGCGTAGGGAGAAGAAAACGGGGTGGGAGCTGACTTTAACAGAACATCAATAGATTCTTCTGAAGACTTGCAGAGTGACTGTTCTTGTTAATAGAAGAAAATAAGACAAAAAATTAGATTGTTCTCGGCTCCGGGGTTAGATCAAAGCGTCTGATGTTTAGGAAGTAATAGCCCTCGAGTTGTGAGGTCTTAATGAGTGAAAAGCTGAAGGAGTTATTATATATAGTACAGCTGCTATCTTTATACTCTTTCACTCTTTCACTGTGTTCGACAAATAAAACTTTCCTGCACACATGAAAAAAGAGTTTTCATAAGCAATATAAAAGAATGAAAAACTTGATTTCACGCTAATACTTGAAGAAGACGAATGTAATCTATCGTTCAGAAAATAACTCATTGGATTCAATTCTAATGCAAACTAACAAAAATGTAAGTTTGGAGAATCATCATTTAAGTTTGGGGAATCATCATTAACCACCAATGGGATGACATTATGTAATGAAGTTTACACAGTGGGACTTAACAGAATGCTCAATTTATCCTTATTTTTTGTAACATTCACTGAGCTGCTAGCAGCTCCAATCAGTCAAAACACAATTACCAACGGTAAACGTCCACCTAATGGAAAAGAGTTAGTCCTTATGCAGATGATGTGTTAATATTCTTACAGGACCCTTCTGACAGACATCCAACTATTCAGCTAACGAGTCGAAATCTACTGTTGTGCTCCCATAATGGGCCGAGATGATATGAGATTTTTAAAAAACCCCGACCAGTGCATCACTAGTCACCTGACTGAACAGGTTAGTCTTTATGCAGATGATGTGTTACTGTTCCTAGAGGACCCTCAGTGATCCTTACAGGAATTCTTTACTCTATCCAACTACTCAACTAACTGCTCTTAATCTATGGTACCCTCTCCATCGATGGACGAGAATACTAAAAGAACAGTGATCAGCATTTGTTGGATGATACTTCATGGATTTACTGTTCCCAGAATGAAAAATGCATCTTGTCCGCCTCCACAGAGAGTTCAAATGTCAGAGTTACAATGAAGATTCAGTGTCTAGTTCAATGACAGCAAGGTGTGACAATGACAGCAATGTGTGATGGAGACTCTTATTTGCCCCTGCTTGCTGAAAGAAACTTTCCCTTGTCCCTGTTCTACCTTGCTGTCCCTGATCTGTTACACAAATATGTAAACTGCAACCCAAATATGTCCTCAGCTGAAGACGGGCCCATTCAAAAACAAATGTGCACAGCCGGGAAGGGATATTAATATTGATTCATGTCTGTTAGGAGGACGAGGAGAAAATCTAATTCAAAACAATACTTCATGGCTTTTCATCCACATCTCTTGGCGCCTCTATGGTTGTGTATTTGTATTTATCAGAGCAGATCTGTGCAAAGAGTGTGTCAGAAGAGGGGGAAGTGGAAAAAGGCCAATTTATTTTCTATACATTCTGTGAATTGCAGATTTTCGTAAAAAGAAAATTGGTGCTTTTAAGAGAGTCAATAGAGACTGTGTGGATGACTATTCAAGACACTTGGATGTTCACTTCCTAGAATGTATTTGCCAAGTATACATATGTATTCATGCAATTTTAAGTGTTTATGTTTAAAGACATTTTTTTATGTACTGTATGTACTGTATGTACTAAGTACGTATGCTAGTTTAGCCACTGTTTGGCACATTTATTGCAAAGATTTTCTCTGAGTTATGCTGTCTGTGTTGCTCCACTATAGCATTAAAAACAATCCTTTGCAATATATTCAGTGCTGGCAGAACAGGCCGAAGGACAGAGGACAAGGTCGTGGGTCAAGTGCTAAAAAGCCCATGAGATTTTCAGCAAACCTGAGCACAGCCGTACCGACCTGTCGGTATGATTTAAAACAGCGCCTGGTTTGCAGGAGGCAGGAAAACAACTCTCTCGCAGTAGTGGTCCAGTACATAACCTTTCCGGAAAGCAGCTGGAATGCTGATCACCTGCATGTACCTCTGTGATTGACATTCAGATAAGCTGGAAGGGGAAAAAAGAACTCATCCTGCATACTAATGAGGTAGAGGTGCTCCTATGTCTTACCTTCTTGTCTTGTTGATTCAAATATTGGCAAAATAGCCAGTTTGCAACCAAAACATTTAACTTCCCGCTGCTCATCTAGAAGATCAATTAATTTGAGACCAAGCCTCTTACCTTGAGAGATGATTTGTGCCAATACAGTGCATAAACATGCAAGCAGGGTCTATGGAAAGCACTGTCTGCTTGTGTTTTACAGATAGATCCCACGCAGAGCGCAGGGTTATTAAATGAGCAGACCTGGGCTCCTGTAGGTTCACGGCACTGTATTCTGCTACAATCACTTCACTTACCTGTCTCTTTAAAAAGTCTAAATTTAGGAACAGCACAGCTGCAGGCAACGGTCAGGCAATTTACTCTGCCATCCCTTCCTCCTACCAGCACTTTCTTTCAGGACCTAAAGCTGTCAAATTTACTCTCCCCCTCTCTCTTCCTGTTCTCCTCTTTCTCTCTCTCCTCCTCTTTATCACCCATCTCTCTCTTCAGACCTTCACCACACACGGTGTTACAGATGAATGTGTCAGCATAGGGGAGAGCCCATGGCAAAGTATGGTAGGCTGTGAATGAGTTACATTGGGGACAAAGTAATCGCAGATAGAGCATGGATACAGGGACCAAAATGATTCACTAACTGCTCACACAGTGTTTGGTTTCCTAAAGTGGTAATTCTGATTTTCAGAAGTAATGCCAAGTTCAGACAACAGAGTATATTTTCTGTTCTGATAGTTATTGTGTCAGCCCAGGTGGCCAAAATAATCTGGCCCAAAATTGGTCCAAACTCGGCACGCCGGAGGAAATGAATCAGGCAGCATCCAGTTGCAGTCCTTGGCTGAGACTCGGGATGAATGATGACGCCCCACAATCGGGCCAAATAAAATGGCCTGATTTTGGCTGCCGACACTGCCATCATGGGGCCATTATCGAAAATGACCAAGCCCAGTATCAGCCCAAACTCGGTACACCAGAAGAAATAAGTCGGGCCACATCTGGTTGCCAGACTCTCGACTGAGATAAAACAAACTGGCCCGATTCTGGCTGCCAACACTGCCATCACTGGGAGATCGTATGAATACAGAGTCAAAAATTCTTGCCATGACTTGGCCGTAAGACATGAGGGACCTATCAAAGCTTGCCATCTTTCACAAAATGTGCAATGTCATTGGGAAGAAGGTGCTAGAGACAGACCTCGAGTAACAAGAATGTAAACAAACAATGGCAGTGCATTTGATGCTGTATGTTGTGTTCAGAAAAGCCTTAAAAAAAACAAAGAAATCAAGAAAAAACTACAGCGGCCTTTCCTCTGTTTCAAAGCTCAACCTAGCAGCACTAACAATATGAATCCTATTTCGAATTGCCATGCTTGTAGTTGTGCCTGGATGAGCTCTCTTTGCTCCTTAAGGAACACGTGATAAAAGGAACGAAAATGAATGAAAAGGTTACAATCAGCACTCACTCCCCGGACAAATAACACCCAGGTGGACCACTAATTTTCCAGCATTATGCAATAACGCAATGCAAATTGATACCGCACGTAGTTATAAATTAAGTCTGCAATGAGTGTGAAAGAGAGATTGAGATGATATGAATATATATATATATATATATATATATATATATATATATATATATATATATAATATATAAAGTAACCACCATAACATTTTCACTGTTCTCCATGTTGCCTCTCTACTGTTTACTGACCTGTATTTTGGCACAATCGTGATGTCAAACACAACATGCCAATAATATTTTTTAAAAAATAGAACTTAAAAAAGCATACTTTCTGGTAATGGTCTACTAGCAATGGAAAAGGACTCTATCACCTTCTTTTTGAATTAGGTTTTCGTATGCCTAAAAAACCTGCATAAACAAACTAATTTGGGTAGATAAGAGGTATATGACACACTACCCAGTGACCATTGTTGTTCCCAATCAAACCAGACACCCTTCATGTGCCAAGTAACACCATAATACAACTGATACTGTGTATTCTGCACCCAGTGTCAGACTATCAGACCTACAGTATGCCACTCCTCCACACCCAATACTTATCTTTTAGTTAATCAATGCAAAGTAGGTTTAAAAACAAAAAAGACACCTAAATAATCGATTTTTCTCCATTAGCGACATCTAATATTCTCTTTATCTCTTTCTGAAATGTTAGATAAAACTCTCTCTTATGAAAATTCTTCACTACCATATCCTGTTTTAGGATATCAACCTAACATCTGACACCTGATATACTGGTATCAGTGCATCCTGATGCAGCAATAGGTCGCACTTTCTCTGCTGTAGATGAGAAAATGAATGTAATAAGAGTATAAAAAGTGTGCTTTTATCACTGTACTGTAATACAATAGTCTTTTATCATCTCACTGTGGAGCAGCTTGTGAGGAACCCCAGCTCACTTCAGTTCAATTTGCAAAACATTTAGTCCCATCATGTCTAAAAGTCAGTGATTAAGAGTCAGAATAAGAATAATGCTACTCCATACAAAGAGTGGGCATTGTGTATAATGCTCACTATCGGTTTGTACTGACTCATCAATAATGCATTTAAAAGTCTTAAATAGAATGCAGCTAAAAGTATTCGAACTCAATTTTTTTTTCTGAATTTGGTCTTTTAATTCATGGTTTGAAATCTGACACACCTTATCTGCGTCCATGTGCCTGCAGCCTGTATTACCACAATTTGTATTGTTTTCACAGCCACTCTGCGTGGAAAAGAATATAATTAGAGCATTCATACAGTAGTGTAATTCAGCGTTTGAGAGGTTAGGACCAAAATTTGGCTCCCATAACAGCTGGCCAGATGTCACATTGTTTGTTGTTGTTCAGCTGCACATGTGGGTCATTTCAACATCGAGGTCTGTTCAAAACGATATCAAATATAGGTCATTTTAAAACACGCCACAGAGTCCAAATCATAGTCCCGATTAAATAACAAAGCAGCATGCGCAGGTTTTCACATGCTGCAGTATATCTACATGCCTCCATGAGGATGTATAGAGCATATGGGAAAGTGAGATAATCTGCTCTCAGCCTCCTGCTTCTGCCCAGCCAGAGCACCACATGGGATTTTAAGGCGTGCATGCGGAGAGGCAGAGCTCTGCAGCAGTCCAGCAATGTGGGAAATCTAGTGACAGAATAGACTGCGGTTACGCTTTCCACCACTCAAGTCTTTCTCCATCTGGCTATTCTGCGCGGATAATGAAAATGGCAGCTCCCTGCAGCCTTTATCTGAGCAATTATGTGGAGCCAAAATCATGAAGAGCCAATATGATTAGAGGCTGAAAGAGGCAAATGTCTGTAAACAAAATTAATTTGTTAAATGTCTTGTGAGAAAACGACAAAGCCTGTGGTGGTAATTAAATCTCAGTAAGGTGGCATCACTGGCTTTTGGTAGGGTTGTTTTAGGTCAATGTAGGAGTGGAACCCTGGTTTTATCCTCTTCGTGTTATTAAACACCTCGGACAGGAAATGAAAATCCACTGAAATAACAGGATTTTAGAGATTACACAGTGAGTGTACGAAACAGATTTTTTTAAAGATTATTTTTGTGTTGCTGTTTGTTTGTTTTCTATTGCATCACATACAAGGTGG
Source organism: Plectropomus leopardus (assembly GCF_008729295.1). Taxonomy (NCBI): domain Eukaryota; kingdom Metazoa; phylum Chordata; class Actinopteri; order Perciformes; family Serranidae; genus Plectropomus; species Plectropomus leopardus. The sequence goes on from NC_056483.1 coordinate 12,219,075, forward strand.
TAGAGGCACATAAAAGTGGCCAAAAATGTTATTGAGATTGTCCTGTGATCAGAAGACGTCTAAATCAGTTAAATTGGACATTAAATGGATTTTAACCCTGACAGCTATAATACAAAGTCCATGTATGTTATGATGAAATGATATGGGAACATGTACCTGGGGTACGGGGGGATGCTCTTGAGACTTTGCTGGAGGTTTTTGCACGATGAATATTTATTTATCGGAAATTATATCTGCACAAATGTGTATTACTGAGACCTATGTTTAGACTTTTTACATGGAATGAATTGCTGTCATTTTTATTTGATGTTTTAGTGTTCTTAGGGTATGTATTTTATGGTGAAACTGAAGGCAAATTTTCACATTTGTGGACAATAAAGTTTTCATATTGGTATGTATCCATGTGTGAATAGAGCAGGTAATTGTTTGGGATTCTGAATTCACCCAGAGCGAGAGGGCATGTGGATGACTTTTATTTATTCATTTATTTAGTCTTTATTTTTCAAGGTTTGTCCCATTGAGATCAAAGATCTCTTTTACAAGGGAGACCTAGCCATGAATAGCAGCAACACAGAGTTTCAGCATCAAATAAAATTCACATAAAAGCACATAGATTTGAGTAACAGAAATCCATCGATAAAACAGTTGCACACAGACATCCTGGACTCAATTGATTTCACCACGGTTTTAAACTCATTCAAGGTCACCGTGTGTTGAAGCTTAAGATCACTCTGCAAATTGTTCCATGCTGTAGGTGCAGACAACCTAAAAGCTTTTTTTCCTTTTGTCCGTAAGGGCCGACACCAAAATTGTCAGACATTTTCAAAGAACAGCAAGGGACTCAGTTGCCTATGACCAAATTGTGAACTGGCTACGTAGTCATGGTATTGTAATCCATGTCATCTCCTCCATCATGTCTTGTTTCCTGCACTGTCTACCAAGGTAACAACTCTCACCTAAACCAAACCAAGTATTTCCAGTAGGTGAGAACACATCTAACATGGACAATTTCCTGTTGCGAGCTACATGTGTGAAAGGGTAACTCCACACATTGTTGGGACCTGTTTCTCCAGGCATTGTGCCAAGTTCAGAAAAAGGCTCTAACTATCCACATATCAATCAACAACTCTGTATCCAGCAGAAATGCTCCCAATGTAGACGCAGACTTTGTAAGCTAAGCTTGATGAAACTGTCAGCCATAACTGTACACTCTAAAATGTACAAGTCAGTGGAGGATGAGAGCAGGAGGCATTGGGTAAAGGTCATTAACCTGATTCAAACCCCAGACATCGTGCATAAGTCACTTTGAGAACAGGAAAAACAACAGGATAATGGGGGAATAGCATCCCGACACCGCCAGAGCCCAATGTACTGAAGTGTCAGTTTTAACAGCCTGTTAGGGAGCAGAGGGAACCAGTCTGACAACACCAGACTACATACACTGCCGTCACCTGTTAGAGACTCCGGAGAGGAGCAACGGAGGGGAAAGAGAGGAGGACAGCAGAGGGGCTATGCAGACAAAGGGGGAAAAGAATGGTACAATGAGCATGTTAAGTAAAAAGGTCACTGCTTTGATTGGCATCATGGAGCCTGGCATATGGGGGCATGTGTGCCATTGGATCTATTTTTAGAGGTCCCGTTTTCAAAGAAGAGCTCCAGTCTCTGTAATCCACGAGAATCGATCTTGGGTGGAAAAATGTGGAAAGCAGGGAGACCGTCTTTGGCTGCAGTTGCTCTTTTAAGTCCAGCATGAGTGTGTGTGTGGCTGATAAGCCAGAGAGCTGCGAAATACTTTTTTTTTTCCACAGAAAAAGAACATAGTGGATTGGAAGCATTTCATAGAAAGGTACAGAACAACTCCAGACACCAAGCTTTGAAACTTGCGGCAAGCATCTGTCGAAAGCAGTGACCCATACTACAGTACGACCACAGGAATTTAATGTAAAAGTTTGACTCACTTCCAGTGTGCATGACGTCTATAAAGCATAAATGAAAACACTCTCCAGATTAGAAAGGTTTCAGGCTGCATTTATACTACAGATAGAGCACAAGTACTTGGCTTGAAAGACATTCCCCATTAATGCACCCATTTCATTTATATTGTAAGAGGAGCTTTATTTGTTCTATACACCAGAGAGGCCGTAGGCAGTTGAAGAGAAATCAGATTAACACTGAGTATATGTAACATATTTAAGTGCAGATTATTTCCTATTTCTAAGACTAAAACACTGCAGTGCTTTGTGTCTGAAATTCAAACACAAACAAGGATAAAAACTCGCAGTCAGAGAACTCATAAGGTTTTAAAACTCATATCCACAAATCTGATCACCAACACTAGCATTTCTGGGTCTATCTCACAAGGACATTTCATGAATATTAGTAACGGCAATGCCTTAAGGAGATCTCTGTTCTCCTCTGATAAAGATTAAGGCATTTAAATAGCCCCGACAAATCTCCTGTTACATTTAAGTGTGTGTTTTGTTCCTGTGTATGTGTGATCTCAGGGCCACATCCCACCACTTTCTGAAATTCATTTCATTTGAGGAAAGACGGCCAAAAAACGGGCCAATAAAGTTAGCCATTTCAATGCACTCCCACCAATTAGGAAACCAAAGAATGGCCTGCTTCCCCAACAAGCCTCTGGCTGCCCTCGATATGGGAGCAGCTCCCATCAAGTTAGTCACACAACACCAGCTGAGAGACAAAAATTGCCAGAGCAGCAGACCCTTCTCATAACTCCTGTCTTTGTCTTCCTTCTTGGGTTAAGTCTCACTGCATGTCTGCTGTTTGACTGAACTTGCTTTCACCCTCTCTCTCCTTTGCCATCTTGCAACGCCCCTTTGCGAATTAGTGTTTAAGTCCCACCCCTCTGCGAGGGAAAGGAATCCATCACTCTTCATCGAGTTTGTAATGTATGATGGTGCCTCCTTGTCATTAACGTCAGCTAGCAAACAACACAAAAATACTAGCTAATTTGTGTTGGGATGTTCTACCAACATGGTAAAGAATCAATAACTAAGTTTTTGTTTTTTGTCAAACCAAAAAACTGAACTCTAAAGTAAGATGTGGGGCATCAGCAGGAAGATTTGGGAAAACTGTGGGATCCTGGAAGATGCCTGGTCTTGATCTTTGTTACTTTCAATGATGATCTTACCTTGTGATTCAATGAAATAGTGGTAAATATCAAAGTTTATCAGTTCTGGCCATTCAGTTGCTTCATTTCTCCAAGATAAGCAGGGTAAGGAGGAGGGACACTGATATATACTGACAATATTAAGTTTGTAAATGAAACATTTCCTCTCTGGTAGACATAAGGTGCTGAAATAATTCCTTGACATGCAGATATCTAATGTTTTAAGCTACAGACATTTTGTTAGTGCTTTTTACCCAGTTGCATATTTTGGCACTGATAGTTTTCCCCTCTGCGTGGTTTTCAGAGTGTGACTTTGTGCTCTGTGTTTTTGCAAACATGTTGTGTAATACATATAGAAAACATAGAACTGGATACAAAATACAGGACAATTTTTAATTTTAATTACTATTAAGTGAGGAGGAAATCCACACTAAAAACCAGTAAGCACTTGGCTACCATGTGACCCTGCGGCATACAGCAGATGATGGTGGAAGGTGCTGAGCTGCTCAAATGTAGGAGTCTTAGATGGAAGTGGACTCCTTCTCCTGCCTCTCCTTGTTCTTCTTCCTCAAACCGAGGAAGTGCCGGATTCTCTCTTCCAGACTTAGTGCCTCTTCTTTTCCTCCGGGAGCTTCTCCTCAGGGACATCATGCTCTGGAATGAGTTCGAGGGCCTGTAAAACAGAGAGGGACTCCTCCTGCTGCTCCTTCAGCTCCTCCTTCAGCTGGGCAGTTTCTCTCTGGAGGGCCTGACTGACCTCCTCCTCAGCTTTAAGCTTGTTGGTAAGCTTGATGTTGGCTGAGGTCATCCAGTCTTTTTTTCAGGCCTCTCATCTCTAGACGGATGGCATGCCGGTCTCCCCTCAAGTCCTGGATCAGCTCTTGATCCTCTCTCGCCTTCTCAGCGTGAGACTTTTTCTCTGACTCAAGTTGCTGCTGATGGGCGTTTTTTTGTTGCTGCACCTGATAACTCAGCTCCAGTCTCATGCCCTTCTCTTTCCTGAGCTCTACGGTGACAGATTCAGCTTTAAAGTCATGGTTCAAGCGTAGTTAGTCTCTGATCAACTTTTGTGTCGCTGTCCATGTTCTGAATGTTGTCTCTGGTCAAAGTTTTCTCTCTCTCAAAGTGGCGTGGGACCGACTGAAATGTCTGAGATAAAATGGTTCTCCTGAAACGTTGCTGCTGTACAGTTCCACTGGTGATGTGAGTTCTAAAGTTCCAGTCCTGTCTCTTTCTGCATGTTCACATTCAGTTTCCATGGAGCCTCTCATAGGTCCTCGTGTAGTTTGTGTCAGTTTTATGATTTTGTAATCCAAATGTAAACACAGTAAGAAACCACCGACAAACACCCAAACACCCATCCCAAACACAGCAAAATAAGAAGGAAATACGAAAACACAGGGTATGTGTCTCTACGGAAAAATACACCCCTCATATTTCTAGTGGGTCATAAATGATGATTGAGAGGAGTTGCTTTTGTATGAGTCTATATATTGTTTTGTTTTTTTCTCGTAAAATCCTGCATAGTATACCACTTTTGAAAGACATTTTAGATGTCTTTAGTTAGATTGTTTTAAAACAATCTGATGCAAATTAAGGTTAAGGCACAGCAATAAAAATACCCCAATGAATAATGAGGTGTAGTTATTAATTTCATTAAGATGTATTTTCATTAAGATATAAACCTTGATGTTTACGTTTATAAAAGACATGATTAGACTATCAATCAGCTGGCAAACCTGGGTTTTATCATCTGATGTGTCTGACACGCCACCCTGCCAAGAAAACTTCAAGTTTCAACAAGAATCAAGGCCTTCTTTTGGACTAATCCCTCTAATTAGCTGCTTTCAATGTTGGGAAGCCGGTGAGGGATCATGTCATTAGTATCTTCCACTGATTCGTTCCTTGACATGGAAAGGAATAACCACAATCACATCTGTCTTTAACTGAAGCTTGTGAAACTGAGAAATTCAGAGTTTCCTGTTTCAGTTCTGGATCCAGCAGGTCAAAGCTCGCAATTATTCAAACCTGCAAATTTGCATGTTCGGCTGAATAAAACAGTTAAAATAAAACAGGAAATGAAGATGAATTATTCTTGTAGCTGTTTTGTAAACAACACTAGGCCAGACTACAAATTGCTGCATCACTCTCTGACTGTTGAAGTTTGTTATCGCTCTGCTCAGTATTTTGTAATTACTGCCATCCGACCTGTGACATCACATCCTATTTCGGGGCAGTTTTGCTGGACTGACAGGCAGTGTGACTGTACCTTGAGCTCTCATATGCCCCACATGCTGGTACAGAGCAAACAACGCACCCCCGACTCAGTCTGGCAGAGACGGCGTAGGAGACGGATGACGATGAATCATTGATGCTGGGCACACAGATCACAAACAAAACACACAAACACACACACAAACCAGATGCACGCACATACATACATACAGGCACACACACATTTTAGCTCCTCTCTTACTTATCTGTCCTTTCCCATTTACAGCATGGTATTTTTCTCTGTGCCATCACTGATTCTGTGGTGACAGAGACAGATGGAGGGATTGAGAGGGGAATGGCTCTGCAACAGAAGAGGAGAAATCTCCCTCTGCCTTTTACTTTGGTCTGAAACACAATCAAAAGACACTGTTGGCCGTTGTTTTACTGGCACAGACTTTTGCAGCCATTCCTCTTTGCACTTTTCCATCACCTCATTCATGTTTTTTTTTTACCAAAACCACTTGCAGATTACCAAATTAATTCAGGTATTCAGAGGAAAAGTGTCACAATTCTGAAGTCAAAACCAGTTTGTTTTTGAACTGCTTCTCTGGAAAGGTTTCTGTGATGGTTGCAAAATGTGGAAAACAAATATTAAAGGGATGGCCTTTATGTTTGATGTAAATGATGCTAGTCAGACTGTAACAGTGTGGTCACGCACAGACAGCGACTGTATAATCAGGCTAGAGATCACACCAGAGAACTCTATATTGGAAAAGGGTGTTGGGGGCGTGAAGTAGGAGCGAGGATAACCGATTGCATGTGGAGATGGATGCCATATAGACGAAATACAGCCCCATTCATCAACCGATGGCCCCTGTGACAGTCAACTCTACACCCTGCACGACTTACTGATCACAATGCCTGAAAGGACTATACCTCAGTGTGAGAGGACACATTTTGGACTTAAAACTATTTCACTTTGTTTTTGGATTATGATTTTTTTTAATCAACAGTACATTTTATCCAATTTTTAATTACACCTGTAAGCCTCATTAGGATAAGACGTCCCTCAACAGCATCAGAGGAGCCTGAAGCAAAAACATCCTAGAGTGAAAGCTTTGAACACTTTAAAATATAGAAATAATGGAAAATAATGACAGCTGAGAACAAGAATCACATTGAGTTATAGGTTGAATGGAATGCAAGATTTAGTGATTATGCTCCTCTGGGCATTATATCCTCATAAAACTTTGTATGATATGTTACAAAAAGTTATGCACATGGTTTGTGTGCCATTTTACAAATACAGCCATGATATCATACAAATTCACTCCCTTACTGGTTTGGGTGTCATCATGTTACCTACTTAACATAATGTGACAGTGTAACATGACATAATGTGACAAAGTAGATATGTATGTATTATGTGCATGTGTTATGTATGTAAATACATGACGACATGTCAGCAAATAATTATTTTCACTAAATGATCGATTCATTCCTCTCTGCCATTTTTTAATTGTCTTTGTCCTTTCCTACGGCCGTATGCTGCTTGAACTGCACTACACTGCCCCACAATCTCCAGTGGTACTGCTCTCTTTCATCTATACATAAATGAGCCGTTAGTGCCCACCAGTGTCATCATCACATTATGTACCTAATGTAAAGTTACAAGGGATAGGTAAAAGAAAAGGAACAGCAGTGTACCTCGAAGTGCCTAAAAGTTGACTCTCCTTGGAGAAGGTTTATGCAGTTTCGCTCTTAAGACTGCTTTGTTCTTTACTCCCATTAGTGCATTGGTCACATGATTGCAACCATTCTGTTTCATGGGTTATACACAAATTACTAGCTCATGATAACATTTGTTATATTTGAAATGCAGTGCATTACTTTTCTTAGGTATACGTACAAAAGGAGAAGAAAATAGCCTGATGGGGATGACCTGTATGTAACACATTGCGGTTCATCTTCTGCATTGCTGCTGTTCTTATTTGATCATCTATAGGAACCTTTGGCCTCTTACTTTCTTGTCAGTATGTACACACAGGCGAGCATCGCACTCCAGGCCAGCGCAGGGGACCTCTGCATTATTCATAGTAATGCCGTCACATGCAGTAATTGAAGCCATGAAGCAGGGGGAGATGAAGGGTGGGAGGCGGAGGCGTACAGACACCTTCTCTCTCTGGCTCTCAGTAGAAATTGTTTTGATCATTATCAATGACCTCTGAGTGTGATCAGTGCAGACATCAAGGTGATACTCTCCATTTGAGGGCAAAGTGAATGCTGGCAGAGACTGGGAAGGCCAATGTATGGACGGACATGCAGCTGCACTGCGAGCTGCTGCTGATGTCAGTTACTGAAAATATCAAGCAAGCTCCTGGTCAAAGACTTTATTCAAGGCACAAACTGGTAGCCTTGAAGAGGGTCTCTTAAGAAGGAGCAGATGTGAGTGTGTGGATGTTTTTTTTCATTCATTTTGATAGATTTGTAGCTCCAGCACTTCAGCTAAGCCTGATACCAGTTGAGCGGTGTTTTTTCTCTGTATTTTAAAGGTTACTGAAAATATGAAACTCTTTTCAAGCGTAAAATATGTAGCATTGCTAGCTTGGCTCTGTTAAATTAATAACTTTTTGTCTTTTTGGCAGATTTACGGTGACTACTAGTGCTTATTATTAACAGAAAGAGACACAACATTTATGTGATATTTGGCACCTGATGCACCAGAGGAAGCATTGAAAATGATACATTAAGGAAGAAGATTGTTTTCTGTTGTCTCCCAGGCTGCACAACTGATGGATTGTTAAGCTTATTTAGCCATTAAAGCCTCAATAAATCATTTCTCATAAAATGCCTTATTAATTTTCTCATCATCAATTGCATAATTTATTATATGATTCTGCTGCTGTTTCATAATGTTCACCAGTGCACAAGGATAGAATAACTAAATTATGGACTAATCTGTCATAAGAAAAAAATCTCAACAACTTTCACAGATTAATTCACAGTGTTTTGTTGTTGAATTTCTCTTTGTGCATTAGAGATGATGCTAAAGCGATAAATTACTGTGCTCTTACTAAGGCATGCATTTAATCTCTTGCTACTGCTGCTGCAGCCTTTATGTTAATAAGATAGCATTCAATTCAGATTCATGCCACCACATTAAACATGGTATGGAAATGTTACTAGATCTGACCCAGCCAGATTGCTGCCATGACTTTGATGTAAAAATGACTCCAGCACTTATTCAGATGTGAGCCCAGCATGTAAAATTGCCATCACATTTACAAAATGAGGTGCATGTTTGAAAAGGACACTTGAAGATACTGAGCTGTGTGTAACAGGCTTGAAATCATGCTCAACTGGATATGATACTCTTATATTGTGCCACTATTGTTCTTTCCTTATTTGTGATACTGTTTTTTAATTTAATATATGATGCAATTTTGCTTGTTCATAGGTGCTACTGTTTATGAATAAAGTATGATCACATCAATAAAACATTGCAATAATAATTCATTGTGTGATGCAATATGCAACATATTAATGGTAAATGGACTTGCATTTGTATTGCCCATTTCTAGTCCTCCAACCACAACACATGTCACATTCACCCATTCACACACACATTCATGGTCCGAGGCTACCATATGAGGTGCCACCTGCCAAGCAGTTCATTTACACCCACTCACACAGGAGTAGGATCCAGTATCCTGCCCAAGGACTTGCATATTAGAGGAGCCAGGGATCGAACCACCGATTTTCCAATTAGGCAACTCACTATATCTCCTGAGCCACAGCCGTCCCCCCAAATGTGTACAGGTATATGGACAAATATACACCATATGTATATGTAAAAAAATGAAAAGGTAGCACATCTAAAGTTTTCAAGTCAAGGAGGACAAAATACTCACTTTCTACTTATTTAACTGGCTCACATCACTATAAACACACTTCAGTGTTTTGGCACAAAGCCTTCATCGAAAGCATTTGCAGTACTGTGCAGGTTCAGTTTGTTAATAAAGGGCAGAGAGAGCAGCTGGGGGTTGGACACAATTATTTAGAATCGATCACCTTCTTTTCCCATGCTTCTAGATACAAAAACCAATCACAGATAAGCACACTACATACGAGGCTTCACAAAACACACGTCTTGGCCAGCATTCACTACTAAAGAGACAAATCCTTAAATGATACTCTCGATTCGAAAGGCATTTTAAGCTGAAATAATCATTAAGTCCATTTGGTGCCATAGTGTGTATCCAAAACATTTCCCTCTGGGCCATATGTAAATGTATAAATTCATTTATGTGTCCTGAGTGCGTTTCTCTCTGTGTGGGCCTCTGCTTTTGTTTACCTCAAACACAAGGGCACACACACAGATGACTCAATACAAAGTTGTGTTAGTGGTTTCACACTATTCAGCTACTCATTAGCCGGAGGTTACACACCAAAGTATGCTACAATGCATCAACAAAGGCAGGGAAAAAGAAGAATGCATCCTAGTAAACATGGATGTAAAAAAAATACTGGATTGAAACACTTTTTGAAAACCACGGTATTTGTTTTATGAGGAAGGAAATCCGCTCTGCACATTTTTGGAGACCTCAACAGCACACAATGCATTTTAGTGACTAACACTGAGTCTAAATATAACTTTTGTTTGTTTACAAGAAAACTCCACAGGGCACCTTTAAACAAATTACAAAATAGAATAATCAAACTAGTGACTGGAAAATGTACGTTTTCTGCTTGGTTCATGTTTATTCATGAAGCACAGCTCGGCTTGCACTGTGACTGCAGCACTCACAGAAATGTATAAAATGCAAATGTAAATGCTGGGAAGCTAATTGTAGGGATGGGCATACTGAAGCGGCAGCCTACAGGGAGGAATGTAAATGCTGGATGCAGTTAAATGAATCTTGGAAACCTGTGTTCTCTGTACAACCCACAGAAGAAGGCATAATAGTGGTGAGGCAAACTAATGAACTGCACTTGATTTAGAAATCACACTTCTGCCCAAAAGCCTCCATACACTGTAAATACACTGTGTGTTGTGGCATGTGGAGGTGGTGAGGAAAGGGATTATCGTGCATGACGAGCTTACCAAAATACGTGTTTAGCCTACACTCAAACTCATTTTGTATTTCCCTTTCTTGTTTGTCCCCTTGTGTTTTTGTCTCTTTTTGTTAATTTCATTCTGTCTTTGTACTCCTGCGCCTGTTGATGTTTGAATTTGTATTTTGCAGCTGTTACTTTGTCCTACATGTTGTGTTGCATTGTGCTTGTCTGAGAGAGGGTGTGTGTGTTTGTAGACAGCAGTGATATGTGTGTTTTTCTGCCTGCCAGGTATCTGAGGCAGTGACACCAGGTGGAAGCCATTACGTCAGTGTGTGTCCACCGCAGGTAGGTGAGCAATCTGGTGTTTACCATCAGTGCATCAACAGCAGACCGAAAACGAGGAGACGAGGCAGGTTCAGAGGATATCAAACACACTCACTCACTCTGGCTGGGAAAAGTGTTTGCTGAAACCAATTTGCCCAAGATGTGTACGTTTCATAAAGTGTTGAAGTAAACAGAAACAGAGTGTGGAGATGTGCGTCCTGCGGCTGTTTGGTGGCGTGAAAAATGATCTGAGCTGAGTGGAGAAGAGAGCGCCGAGCAGAGATACAGAATGAGAGAGTGACAGAGTAAGAGTGAGAGACGGTAAGAGTGAGAGAGAGAGAGAAGCCGGAAGATATATAGAGAGGCCTTCATTCAAAATGCATGAATCTACTACAGAACCTGCAGAGCCTCCGCAGCTCACCTCTGCATGTGAGAGCAAGTACAAATGGCACAATCACACACACAAACATCAATAGTTAGTTAGATATGCAAGTGTCCAGCCCTCAACAGCAGAGCATCACATCGAGCAGTTATTTCCTCCGAACAGAAAACACGTTATAGAGAATGAGGCAAACACACTCGTAATCTAAAATGAAAGATTTAGAAGCAGATTCTGTAGAATGTCGTTGCCTTCAGCCTGCCTGGTTGTACAAATCACCCCCGGAGAATTCCCTTTTGACTGACAGATAGTTCTCTTTTAATGCTCATTTTAGTGCTTTTGAATTGTATTTTGTCTCCTTTTGTGTCTCTATTTATCTCATTGCTGACTGCCTTAGCCAGGTCTCCCTTGAAAAAGAGATTCTTAATCTCAATGGGACCAACCTGGTTAAATAAAGGTCAAATAAATAAATAAATAAAATAAAACGTACATGCACAAAATGACTGACTTACAGTGGCGCATTTGTGTATCGGTGCATTTGTGTGCTCTCGCCTGATATGTGCGATGTGTGTCTGCTTGCTGCTTTGATATTTCTCCCATTGGCAGCCCTGATATGAACGGATGCTTTGATCCCGTTTGAATCAGACAGCATCACCCGAGTTCCTCTGCTGCTGCTCTGAACAAATAGCCCAAAAGACACAGAGACGGAGAGAAACAGAGAGAGAGAGATCCCTATTGTTTTCCAGTTGTTTTGGTTGCGCTGGGCCACTCTGTGCTGCAACAGTATAGCAACTACCTGCTGCAGGATGTCCGTGATATTTCAACCGCCAACAGCTCGATATTACTGAACAGTCCATATTTGTTATATGGTAAGGTATTCTATTTTTAGTGCACATATTTTTTTAAGTCAGTCAAAGCATGGGTGTGTTAAGAGACCTGGATACAGCTTGGAGGCAGAATGCCCTCTCAATTATATAAAAGTCGTGGTATGGAATAACTCAGATGATCGGCACTGCTTCTGCATCATTGGGCCGGTAAAGCGGGCGCATTAGAGACTGACAACAGCCGAGTCAGTTTGTGACTTACGCCATTTCGTGGAAGTTGTGATGGTTAAGAAACATTTATCCATTGTACCCATCAGTCCAGTAAAGGGCGGAGCCTGTGTGACATAGAACAAAGGTTACGATATTGTAACCCTACGCTGAGGTGTAGTCCTCCTCCTGTTGCGGTGGATAGTTGACACCGTCGTACAGCTCTTTTAAATACTGTGGGCTCTGCACTCATTCAGGTAGGCACATCTTGATTGGCTGGCTGCTTTTATGCAAATGTCAGTGGGTGACTGCATGCCCATGTATAGAGTCCAGAGGAGGGCGGAGATTATGCTAATAGTACAAAGGTTATAATATTACAACCTTCTTTATCCTTCTCTGCAACAGAAACAGGTCCAACCATGGCAAAACAATCATACAAAGCCTGTCTGTTTATATGTTGGTGTAAAACTGATTTGGGGCATTAAATGCTTGATTTAAATGAAAATACTTCCCTTCCTGCTCTATTATCATTGTTTGACATGACATGACAAGGCAATCAACACTTCTCAAGATAAAGTGTCTCCAAATTGTGGCAAATGTTCAATTTACTGTATTATTTCTCTATTTGTGCCACTGAACAGATGGTTCAATGAAGAATGTATCATTATATTGGTTAATTAAAGTTAACTAATTAACTGGAAAAAGTGTAATTACCACAACAAATGCTAGACAGTGTGATTATTTATGAAACAGCAGGATTAAGCCAAGAAAAATATTTTTCCAGAGTGCTCTCTCTGAGGTGACCACAGGGGCAAGCAGACAAGCAGACAGGGATCTGGCCAGCACCAACCTGCTGGTCCCAGAAGCCCAGGAGGTACAGACTTAACAACATTGGATGATTTTAAACAAATGAGATCAAACAGCACCCCTCGCTCAGGTGGGAAATCATGACTAAACAAGGTGAGCGGAGTGTAGTCAGCTCTGCAGCGAAGCACCGGCTAAGCCTCATTTAAAGCGCTGAAAAATGGGAGAGGAGGTGCAATGAGACAGAGGCCTGGAGCGATGCACAACCATTGATATGCAGCAGAGAGAGAGAGAGAGCAATGAGGGTGTGTACATACACACCATCTGAATTCCCTTAGAACTTCAGCAGTACAGGGAAAGTGGGATACAGACATTAGCATATCCTGCTAATTGTTATTCATTGACACAGGCTCTATTTCCCAGTACATTAAGTCCACAAAGTCCATGAGTGTGGGATGTGTGTATTATATTGATCAGCATGCATGTGCATATGCTTCAAAGACTATACTGACTTAATATGTTAGTGAAATAAAATTACTGTTAAGCAAATTTTGAAACACTTATTGTCCATTAAAGGTCCAGTGTGTAGGATTTAGTTGGTTGCAGATTGTAACCATACAAATGCCCACCCTTTTCTATCCAAGTGTGTCGAAGGAACTACAGTGGCTTTCAGGTAACACAAAAATGCAGAGGGCCCTTTCTAGAGCCACTGCTTGATTTGTCTGTTCTGGACTACAAACATGACAGGCTCCGTGGAGGAGGACCAGCTCCAGACACAGATATTAAGTGTTCATACTAAATCAATGAAAACACAACTATTCTTTAATTCCTGGTGATTTATACACTGATGAAAACTGAATTTTGAAAATAATATTCCATATCTGCCAATAAGTCCCCCTAATCTGACACACTGGTCCTTTAGAAATAGTTCTTATTCCCAAGTCATCAAATACTGACATCTGTCACGCCCTTCTGCATCTGATAGCGACGCACAGTGCATACTTTTAAACACATTGTAACATCTTGTTAATGTTGTGAAACACTCACAGTTAAGTTGACTTTTGGTTTCACGTGGGACTCGAACAGTGGTCCCCTAAAAGAAAGTCTTGCTTGTTTAACCCGTCAACTTTCTTTCCTCCCGCCCTTTTGCTTTTATATGTCAGTTGCTCTCAGCATTAAGTATTCCTGTTGATGGGTTTACATTTAAGTAGATGAAAGCCGAGCGTGTCCCATAAAGATGCAAAAGGGGGCCTTTGGCACAGTAGATCACGTGTCGAGGGGAGTGACAAAGTGTCAGTATTCAACAACATGCGGATAAGATTGACATGAAGATGTTCTTTGATACATTATTTTTTCTTTTAAATTTGCATATGTGTGTACTTCCATCTATTCAATCTCTTATTAATTGTCCTAACCTTCTACATATATTTAAAGTTTTTGTGTGGTCCATATTTTTCTCTTAAATTTTAAGATATAGCTAAAATTGGTTCCACCACTATTATACTTCTTTTTTTTTTTAAGTCTATAATTATTCTGGTAGCGCACTCCAGCCTCTAGAAATACTGACTTTATGGTCAATATGAATGAATGTGAGCACTGTGAATGCCTCAGGGCCTATCATCACTCTTGACCTGCTGAGTTCTGAGCAATGGCCAATAAAATATTCTCCAAATGCACTTTTGATACATGACTTGAGTATTTTGCAGTTTGGAGAAATCATCCACATCATGACACACATTCAGATTAGCCACATCTGGCATATCTAGCTGGTTTTTAATATGAACAGACCTCATGCGAGTATAAGACAACTGAAAATCTGTGTTGTTGCCTGTAAAACATCTAACATTTTTACAGAATTGCTTCTCTTAAAATAGTTTCCTACATCATGAGCTGATTATGTTCTGTACATTTTCTGACTTTGGAAAATACCCTGTGCTTGTTGTTTGAAAAGTAAAACTGCATTTATGATTATTATTGTTAATATGAGTATATATGGAAATACTAGAACATTTTAAAAAAGTAATATTTCATCAAAGGGGGCTCTTGGTCTGACAGGCGAGAAAATGTGCAATGAGTATGAAAATCCTGCGGTGCCAATATCCTCTCTTTTATGCTACAGAGAGTTCACTGTGGCAGGAGATCAGACAGCGCGATCTGCCTGAGGGAGGGATGACGGCGCAAGATATTGAGAAAATAAGTGAGGGGTAAAGTTAGAGGAGGGGAAGAAAGATGAACCTTCATCCAGCACCTTAGAGAGGTTTCTATCATTTCATGCCAAATTCTTAGAGATACAGAGAGAAAAAAGAGGAGGACAAAGACGCAACAAAGTTTACTAAAAGAAATCAATCTAAATTCTTAATCAGAAAGCACTTCATCTGCCAGTCATGAAGCTCACATCCTCTCCTGCCAGCCGACCAGGATATGAGATGCTGCGCTGTGGGGCGCCTCCCACGCTGGAGATGTTCTTGATAGATCACATCTGCAGAACCAGAAGGGAAGGACTCACGGGGAATAGAGATTCAATACGGGCATTAAAATTTCTATTTGAGTAAATCAGTGTGCCGTGGTTACTGAGTTACAGGACCTTCCTTTGTAAATGTTTGTAGATGTATTAGAAATCGTAACCTCAGACACCATGATTGAAACATAACTGAGCTCTTTATCAGCAGCAGTGCATCAGCCAAACAGTAGCTGAAAATAAATCCTCCAATGAGTCTGTTCGAACCTTCTTGGAGAATTAACTTAGCGTGATTTACGACATTAAAGTTAAACTGAAAGTTTAATTATATAAACTACAGCGATTGCACAGGTTTTTGCCCATTTTTCAAAAGAGGACAAAACCATTTTTGGACATAGTCTATTTGAGGAAGCTGTCTAAGTTTCAGGCCTCTGCCAGCTGGGTGATTCCCACGGCAGCAACTGACTGACATACGAGGGCCGCCGTTGCTAGGCGACGCACTATGAACTTCCTGGTGTGCTAACAAATTGGAGCATATCATAGCTCCGTATTACTCAACAAATGTTGATTTTCATCACTGTACAACATTTTGAAAAACCCATCGTGTTTGTCTTTTATTCAGATACTGTGAGGAAGCAAACTACTCTCCACTTAGAAAGTAGAAGCAGCATTAGCAATGACTCCCACCAGACGGTGCTTTTCATTCATGTCAATTCAACATCTGCTGAGTGTCCGGCAGCTCCTACTCGATTCAGACCTGCGTTCATCCTACATAAAGAAAGGAGAGGTTGTAACATTCCAGAGTCCATTTGTGGTGGCGGCACGTGACCAGACTGTCAAAACTCACAGCAATGAGTAGCCCTGTAACCTCTGCACTCAGCACGCTACATTACTTTGTGTTTCACATCATGACAAGAAAAAAAATCAAAACCAATCACAACCACAATGTACTTTCGATGACCAACGACGTAAATAAAATGTCTATATTTTTTTCTGTGAGTTGAAAACAATATGATTAGTGGAAACAATCAAATATGAAATGACTTGATATAAATAGTATTTGCATACATATGTTTATCCAATCAAAATACCAGTACAGACGATGTCAGTTGAGACCAAAATTCACGCCCTCTGAAGGACACTACAAAAAAAAAAACATCGTTAACAATAGTAAAACATGTCAACAACAAAAATCACAAAATTAAAAATTAAAATTTAATTGTAGTTTGACTTTAAAATAAAAGAGAGGTGTCGGTTACAGGAGCAAAGAACAAAATATGTTCCTGTAACTCTCCGGCACTCATTAACGCCCCCAGTCTACAGGAATTATGCTCAAAGCAAAATGAGATTTTGACCCCTGAATGCGACACACAAACTACACACGACTACAAAGCAGCATTACTGGGTGTTATGCCACAACAGTGGAAGTGTAAAGCGTTATTGGGTGTTACCTGTGTCTTGCTCCACTCTGTGGCAAACAGTTTCTGTCTCCAATCCCACTAACCCACAATAAAAACAACAAGCTGCTTTAGCTTCTGTTCTGATCCACTAGCCAACTTACTGCATAAACCGCTTTAGGAATCATGAGATTTCCAATCACCTGAGGCGTGAGCACCGTGAGCCACAAATGACCCCTGTCACGTGGCGTTTCCTCAATCATGAAATGACGGGCATAACCCAAACAAATGCACACATCACAGGAACCACAGACTCTGCTCCTGTATCTGGGCTCACAGTTAGACCTGGAGAGGTGCTCAGATTAAAGGTGTAACTGATTCAGTCCCACCCACCTACACACACACACACACACACACACACACAAGGCCTGGGAGCTGGAGGCCGAGCAGCAGAGTCGGAGAGACTTTAATGACTCATGCAAAATAGCACACAATGGTATCCACGCGACTGACAGTAATTAACACACCCACAAAAGGGAACATTCAAGGCTCCTTTTGTGTGGTTGTCTATCTCTGTGCATATGTGTGCACTCACATCTTTACCTGGATTGCAGTGATTTATCACCTGCTACAGAACCTCGGCCCCTACAGAGAAAAATGCTTTGATGGAACACGAGGGGTCACACAACAGGGAGCAGTTACAAAGCAGAGATCGACACACACACTGACGCAGTACACACAGATACACAGAACAGTGCAGATAGGTATTGCACACACACTGAGATTGCTTCAAGACTGAAAAACTCAGCAGTAATTAGGTTTGAAGGAAACTCTTGCACAAATTGCATTAGTAAAACTCAAGCGCGGTTTCTGATTTAGGCTATGTTTCAATTAATGGTACCAAGGTACTTAAATAGATCTTAGTCAAAGCTAAGTCGGGACCACCAGGAGGTGTTTGAACCTAAATCAGCAGTGTGCTGTGCATGCAAGTTTCTCCTGTGTGTGTGTGTCTGTGTTGTCGAGCCTGACTGTGTATAAAGTGCAAATCACCATCAAGAGTTACGATCGACTGGTGGCTCCTGTGTCAGCTGGGTTGGACATGAGACAAGGCCGCGGAGGAGGGAGAGAAATGGAAGGAGAGAGGGTGATTAGTGGCTCTCCTTCCTGTGCCTGCATGATCACGGAGATGAGTACGATGGTTCAGCTGCACTCAATGTTCTTCAAACTGTTTCAATTGATGAAAAGCTTCCTGGGTATTGAGTTTGTGGGAATATTCAGACGCCCGATTTAGTCCATTTTGTGTGCTGATTGGAATGAAATAGCTCTTTATAAACCCCGAGCACGTTTGCATGTGGGTTAGCTGTGACTGCAGCATGAAATATAGCTACACACATCAACTTTCTTCTCTGTTAGTGTTGTCTTGTTTGATTTAAAAGCTCCACATCGTAAATTGATAGCGCCACAGTGTGACGAATGAGAGGGAGGACTTCCATTCTTCATCTACTGTGGCCAGCAGCTTGCTGTTTTGGCTCTTTATTGGAAAAAAACACAACAATGCGTCCTGCAATCCATTGTCCATCCATCTGCTAAAAACAGCAGAGAAAAACAGAGCAAACAAGCGGCTAGACACAAACACACACAGACATGTAAATGCCTTATTAAAGCTGAGGCAGCGGTGGCGGTGTGCACATATTTCATCTGCAGCCCGGTGCTGTAGGGCAGATCCTCCCTGTCTAAGACTAGTCTTTGCTCACCCGCACTGATAAAAATACCCCCGCAAGGAGGACAGAAAAAGATCACACTGTGACTCTCTGCCTCTCCTAGCCGCAGGTGCTTGTCTGACAGCAACAAGAGTTCATGGAGTTTTGAGCGCCGGTGTCTTTATAAACACACACTGACTGCAATTGTTGTGAGCTCATTTGGAGAGATTAAAACAAATAGTCATTTGCATGAAATGTACATACATATAAGCAAGAGAAACACACACTGAAATGCATACTTGTGTATGGAAGCCTCAAAGTCCTTGTGAAATGGAAGTTAGAGCATCTTTAGCTTGTTAACATTTAACCCTTTAACACCTGGATTCACATCTGTTTTCTTGTGCTGTGTTCAGATGCCTTCCACAAGCATTTAAACCTCTAAATTAAGCCAATTTGCTCAGGTTTCAAAGGGTTAACTTTCCCAAAAAGTAGTTTTTATTACAATTAGTAGTAGCTATGCCAAAAGGGATGCTGGCTTTGTTGGCCAAATAAACTTAAGAGTTATAGGATCTATTTTCCTTATAAGGATTTCAGTATTAAACTTTATGGACAGCAAGAAAACAGCATGAAGCCGCAACTCGATTTATTCAAACAAAGTGAAAATGATGACAAGGTTGGAAATGGGAAAGATTCTGAACAGTAAAAACTCCAAAATTGCCTACATATGTGATGCTGCAAATGTTATGCATCTCATAGCCTCTAATGCATGTTTTAAATTAAAAAGATTAACAAGGCTGCCGCACAATTTAATGGACAAAATTTCGAAAATTTTCCATGACTTTTCAAGGACCCATGATACAATTTCGATTTTGGAAAAATGCACTTCGCTGTGTCTGCCTCACTTGCCAGCCACAAGAGAGTCTCGCTTCCCACAACAAGTGTGCCACACTGCGTCACAAATACACGTAACCTGTCTTAGAGGGCAAGGCTCGGCTGGTAAAAGTCATAGGTAATGAGAACTGTGTGTCAAAGCAGCGTATTCGTTGTTTGAGTTGATTTGCCTTAGTTGACATTGCACATACTTCAATGCAACTACTGCGCATGACAATGTCGATGATGAAACACTATTGCAGATCATGTAGCCCTAAGTCGACACACATTAGAGCTACATTATGTCAACCGCTAACTTAAAGATAATAAATTTGCTGTTATGTTACATTATGTGGATGTTATCCACACAATCATTTATATTACACAAAATAAAATTCCATTACTTTTTCAAAACTTTCAACAGTTTGTACTAATTCCATGACTTTTCCAGGCCTGGAAAACAAAACCAGGATTTTTCAAGTCTATGGTCACAAATGATGCTGATCAACACCTGGATTATCACCACTGTACACACTGTCCTGTGTCAGTTTGTTTGGTGAAATATGAATCCTGTTGATATGGTAAAAAACCCTATTCACTTCTCCTCCTCTGTAAAAATAAACAGCAAATGTTCAGTCTCTCAGAGGAAGTGACAGGGGCTGTTGTTGTGACAATAAATGGATATGACATGCATGTGATATTTGTAACTGTTAGTGCAGCTGCACGTTAAGCAAACTATTACAGTAAGCTAAGCTTCTACTACGACTAGAGAGTACGCACTTGTCAGCTCTTGGCCTGAGGCTGCAGAGCCAATCATCTCCTGCTTGGCCTTTAAAAGAAGGCAGTTCCATCGCAAAGAACCAACCAAATAATTAAATGTGGACTTTTGTGTGTGTGGCTGCCTGTCAGTTACGTGCTTACACCACCATGACAGCGCCGGAGCTCGCTCAGACTTAAAATACGACAGACGGTTAATGTTGAACTTTAACTGCAGCAGTGTGTGCATGTCTGTGTTTATGTGGACGGAGAGTTGAAGTGCGGCTCTTTATTCAGTGTTTGCAGTTGTGCAATGCACACAGTATAATGATGTGCTTCCATGCATGAGGAATTAAATAACCTTGATTACAATATCTAAAAAGGGATTTGATGCAAAAAAAAGTAATTTAACTGAATTAAAATGCCCTGAAAGGGTGTGTGCAGTTGGATATGTAATGTGCATGTGCTTGTGTTACAGTAAGCCTCTTGTGTGTGTGTGTGTGTGTGTGTGTGTGTGTGTGTCGACGTGTGTGTTTACAGTATAGTATAGGTCTGCAGCAGATGCCATAATCTCCTCGTAGTCATGCTTTAGGGTGAGATTATGAAAGCCATAAAGTGGTAGGAACAGTTTGTCACTTTAGTGTATTGTTATCTAACACACACACACACACACACACACACACACACACACACGTACTGTAGGTACATCATTCTATGGCCTGCAGACTGCACAGACAGGCACAAAGCCACCCATTTCTGCAGATTAAGCACAGAGAGGTGCAGTATTTCAAATGTAAATGTGAAAAATGAAGACTTCATCAGGTAGAGAGCAGTAGGGATGAGGCAGAGAGAAGGAGTGTTAGAATATAAAATGGACTGAAAAATAAAAATGTCAAGAATGGAAAAGACAGGGAGAAGCAGAGAAGTAAAACGGCAAGAGGAACAGCTCGATGTGAGAGTCAAAACAAAAGAAGAATTTAATGGCATTTTCTCTCTCAGATAATTGGGACAAGTACTTTCCTCTTCTGCCTTTCCCTCTCCTAATCGTTTTCATCCTCCTGCCCTCCCCCCTCTTCCTCTCGCTCTTGACCTTCATCTCTCTTCATCTCCTGCGCTCCCCTTTAACATTCTCCCCACTGCTTTGGCTGTGGAGCCAAAACAAGACAAAAAATGACTTTTCAGTTCCCACTAAAAATGTTTTGACTTCTCTCATCGAACCATTGCTGTGTGTGCGTGGTGGGTAAATGTGTGACTGTGCAGAGTGCGTGTGTGTAGTGCTTGTTGACCGAGAGCTGAGGATGCTGTTAATTCTACCAGACTGCAAATGGTCATGCTTGTCCCGCTTGCTCAGGAGGGAAAGCTGTGTTTGCTGCATGTGTGTGTGTGTGATTTACAAGGCTAGGATGGTGTTATGACAAAGCTGCTGATTCACTGAGTCTTTTCTTTTTACACACCATCTGTCATCAACACGCAAACATCTCAAATCAATTGACAAAAACCGAAACCTTCTACCGATCAATGACAGAGTCCATCGCAACTACATCTGCTCTTACATGTAATTAACCGTCACATAATCGACATATGAGCTCACTTGTGTGCTTGCGGGCTTGCATCTGCCTGGCTGTACATGCATTCATTACATTCCATGTGTGAGTGGGTGACTTTAGCCTTTGAGTGTGTCCATGTGTGCAATGATTACAAATCTGCTTTCCCAAGATGGATTGTGAGCAGCATGGCCATGCCACTGTGAATGTTGATGGACAGCTGGTGCATGTGAGTGAGACCATTTGGCGATCTGTTCCCTTTAGCGAATTGATTTTTTGCATTTAGATTCGACAGAATTCCCTCAGAAATAGTACAAAAACTGCTGACATTCAGGAGAAAATACTGATCTACTGATATATTATATATTAATATAGTCTTTTTTTGACTGATGCGATAATTCTTTTTATCTATTCTCTCTTATACGACAAAAAAAGACTTAATTAGAATTGCATTAACTGCATAGTAGGCTTGGTGGGGTTGCAATATTTCATACCTTCCTGAAGTATATGACGGTATTAGTGTGTTATACTTCTTACTTTCAGCTTTTCAGACGAGTAAATACACCATAAAAACCCACAAAATATTAAAGTAATATTCTCACACTTATTTTCCTTATTAATCAGAGAAATACAACTCTACACCTTTTGAATTCAACTTTTCTCCATCACGGAAGACTGATGACGCTTTATTGCCTCATTAACTCATCGTAAAATACACTTTGTTGACACTTGACAGAAATAAAATAAAACTCATGCAAACCATCTTGGTTACTATTGCTAGCAATCTAGTTAGTAAATTCACTGTTCCAACAATGACCAAGTCCAGTTTGGTTGAAATAAATTCTTAATTTACCAAGTTAGAATTAAAAAAAAAGTATGCTGTTATTCCCAACAGTCTCTCTGTGCCGTTGCTAGCCGCCGGCTGTTAACAGTCCTGTAACTTATCCCTCCACCACTAGGTGTTGTGGTGCTCACCAGTAGAGGACGGAAACTGACCTCTGGTGGTGCGTGCTGTGTACTACATACAATGAGGTCAATAGAAAGAGAAGCGCCTTATTTATGGTGGTATTGCGTAACATACCGTACCTTCAGGATTTCTAAATAACCTGGTATACCATAATACTGTACTACACAGTGACTTCTCTTTTAACAGCTCCTTTGCTTTTAGAAAGCACTTTCAGCCGTTATTTCCCAACCGTTACAGTCTGTTTAGCATCAAATCAATGCCTTTTCTTTGCAATCATCCACTCCAACAGTCGACTAATAGCTATTTCCAAAATAATGTTCAGGGCTCCTCTTGCCTCCAGCTCAACACTCGTGCAAGCTGTAAATCACTGTTCCAACTGACACGACTCCACCCGGGAGAGAGAGTAATTCATGCTAAAACCAGATTTAAGCCCCTTTTAATGCGCTAATGAAAAGTGCTGTATTTATATGTTGCTGGTAGACGGCAATGTTGTGACATCAGGCCCATCTGTGACTCAGTCTAAACCCCTAATGAGAACATTACTGCGCCCGAGGCAGAGACGCACACACGCAGAGGGGAGATGGAGAGAACGGAACTGGAGGAGAGTGCGAGGGAAGAGATGATCGATGCAAACCTTGCCACCTCTTTTGACTGCCATTATCCCTTTTCCCTCCCTTCTCTTCACTGTGTTCCCACTTCTGCTCCTCCCTCCTGTCTCATACACCAGGACTCGGGGCAGCGGGTCTAACTCAATACGCCGTGCCGCAAAAATCAATGAAAGACAAAAAGAGATAGAGAGGGGAAGAAATAAGGCCAAAGCTCTGCAATTCTGTCCACCTCTACCTTAACGCACACAGACAAGCAGAAAATCCAAAACGCACCGTCGACTCACCTGCATCTCTGTTCTTTTTGAGATATTGCACTCTACTGTAAATATCCCAACAAAGACATGAAATCAAACCAAAGGAGCTGTGGAGAATAATTTTATATATTCTTATAGGAATGTATTAGCACAAAAACCAGCTCAGGTAGGAAAAATAAAACATATAGACACATAAAAAGACACATTACAGTGATGTGTATACATGTCATGCACATTCCCTCATCCAATATCCAAAGCTCACAATTGATTTTGCAATGAATCCTCCACCACTGACTCACACACTCCAGCGTTATAGTATTTCCAACACCCCACCCTTGCTGCCCTGACACAGAGAAAGCTTCATATTCATCAAATGGTGAGTCGGGGCACTAGAACAACTCCCAAGGCTTTGGACAGACATGCAAACAGCCTTCACTGACACAAAGACATGCACACACACAGTTGGGTAAGACACATGCAAATTCAAACAGCTGTAGTGTGTTCCCCTGCCTCCTCTGCTCCCTCAGATTGTTTTCTTTTGTTCAATAAATCATAAATGTGTGATATCTAGTAAGCAGAGATGTGATTTGAGAACAAGCAGATTATAATTAAAAAAGGAAAGCAAAGAAAAATTTGACAGGTTTTGCAAAAATCTTTCACAAAAACTCATACATGCATGATTATTCATCTCCCCAGCCCTGCCCTGTCTACATCTTTCTGTCCGTCTGTTTTTCCGGCAGTGTACATATTGTCATTTAACCTCAACACACACATTACTTAGACGTTTCACTCAATTTCCTCCCCACTTCTACTCCCGTTTTCATTATAGCCTCCCTTAATGACCCCATCTTCTCCCTCCTGTGCTTTATAGCTACCAGGAATGTTAAAAAAAGGCAGGAAAACAAAGCTTAAAACTATTGTTAATTAATGTAAGAGTTGGATGTCCAAAACACAAATCAAACAAAACCCTCAAACCACCAATCCCTGCAGCTCTGACTCCATCAAAGTCCTGCGTTCCCTCTCATTCATTCACTTTTTCCCCGCACATCTGCCTCCTTCAGCTCCCATGTTCCCTCAACACTCTCAATCCTCCTCCCATTAATGCCACATTTTTTTCTCCATCCCAATTCCCTCTCTACTTCAGCGCCCTCCACTTCACCAATTCACAGCTTCTCTCGTATCTCCCGTCCCCATTCATTCCTCTGTCATTACTCTAATCTCTCCCGTCTCTGCCGCCGGCGTGTGTTTGAATGTGTGTGAAAACACTAACCTGCCCTTCTGGCACGCGGAGCACAGCCAGGCTTTGTCCTTCTTGTTGTAGGTGCAGCAGGTCTTGCAGACGTTGTACTGGCAGTCCAGGCACAGGCGCTTGGGGTTGAGCAGGAAGGTGAAGGGCGCGCAGCAGCGGATGCAGCAGTGCTCGTTAAAGCGGTGCTGCTTGGAGAGGATGGAGCATCTGCTGCCTTCCTCCGCCAGCTCCTGCTTCATCTCACTGAAACCGAGAGAGGGAGAGAGGGGGAGAGAGAGGACCGGAGGGGGAGGGGGAGAGAGAGAGAGAGGGATGTGGTGAGCGTCTGGTCGAGAGGTAGAACGTGAAATCGGGAGAGGATGGCAATGCGGAATAATTGGAGATGCTAAATAAAAAATTAAAAAAGGGGTATTAAAAGAAGAAAAGGAGAGGGCAGGAGGGGTCATGGGTTTGGTGAAAACACTCTCCCTCTTTCTCCCACTCTCTCTTACACTGATTTGGTGGAATTAACGTGATGGCTGACATTTCAATTTGGGAGGACCTGTCATGCCTTGTTTGCCCACATCAGTCAAAACACAGCTGAGGAGAGCAGGGCATGCACGTCGACTCCATCCTCAAATAAAAAAGCATCTTTGTTAATAAGGGCACTGTGAGGATAGGGATAATAAATTGGCATAAATAGCGCTAAGTCGAGGCTCTCTTGCTGGAGATTGCATGTTCAACACACAAACTAGCCTGAGAGGAAAGCAGCATCAATGAAAAGCCTGCACAGTCGTACTGAAAAGCTGTTTGGGCTTCAATCCAAAAATTACAGTTTAAAACTACAGCAGTGAAGGGGCACCAAAGAGCAGCACAGTCTAACTAATCTTAACGCCTCAGAGAACTGTACCCACTAATGACCTATTAGGATTAAAGACTGAAATACTCAACTAAAGCTAGTTGAAAACTCAAATAAAATCAGCCATAGCTCGTCCAACTGCTGCATCATTACAGAACGTTTGTCAAGTGAGGTTTTGATACTGAACGACTGATGCAAATCAAAAGAGAGACTAAATAATATAAGTTGTTAATCAGCGTGTTAACCAGCAAAGCAGCTTTGCTATCTGAGGCCTCACTGTTCATATAAATTATGCACATGGGGTTTTTCCTCGGTAGGATTTGCGCTGACTGAGCAATGCACCATAGGGAAAGACTGCAATAAATTATGTAATGTTTTGCATTTATATCATAAACCTTTCATCATCAGTGCATATTGCGCCTGTGTCAATTATATCTTAAATAACGCACAATGAGAAGAAGAGATTAAGTAACACATTTATCCGTGTTTACACTATCGCCCATCAGATGTCATTAGGCGCGAGTGGAGATGCAGAGATGGAGCTGTTGCTGCTGGGGAAGGTGTGAAAGTGCGTTCGGCTCGAATGGGCGGTGAGTAAATTATTTAAGCTGCTTTCTATACACCACACACAGCCAGGTTACAGCATCTCAGTGATCCCGAGCAGGTGCTGTGTAGAGTATACACTAACAGATATGTGCAAAACATGGACACAAAAATACAGAGAAAAACCCAAACTCGCTGAAAGCAGTGATGCGTGCAAGACTACACAGAAAAAAAGTGCATCCTAACCTCAACTAAACCACTAAGTCACCAAGGAAAATTAAGTGAATAGCAAAACCGATTGCTGAATGCAGCAGATTGTGTATTTCCTGTGTGTATTATGTGTACTGTACGCGTGTCTGTGGAGCCAGCGGGGGCATTGCAATCTCCTGCTTCCCTAAGTTATTAACGCTGCTCCTCAAGCAGATCCTCTGCTGCCTCACTGATTGCTTTTCATATGCATCATTAGACGCAGCATATTAACAAGATGAACAAACCATTTCATATATAGTGTCATGTGAGAATCGGCGGAGTGTGTGTGAGGGTTGAAGGGCGTTGGTTGGCATATGCATACTGAAGATACTGATGCACCAAAGATGATCAAAAGGGGTTTTTGTATTCTGCACATGCAAGGTCATACAGCTGCTGGGAAATGGTGGCCCCCAATCAAATTAAAACAATCTAAACAAACCACGAAGCAACATGAAAGAGACTCTCCTTGTCTGAGCTGCAGCACCTGGTTCATACAAATGCAACACAGAGCATCCAAATATGCAGCATATATTCATATTACAATGACTCAAAGAGTCTGAAAATCATTTCCTTCGCTTTTGATAAGGATCAGGATCCATTTTACGTCTCTGTGTCTGTGATACAGGTTTAATGAACAGCCCAGTTATGGCGGCTAGCTCCGGCCGATTAATTAAATGAGTGGGCGAATATACACATATATCCAAGGACAGGGGGGGATTTGTCATGCCTGGCGTCCCTCCACATTAACTCACATCTCTGTTAATGAGACATGAAAACCTGTGCTCATCTCGCAGCCATGACTGGAGATACATGCGGGTCATCCAGGTGTCAGTGAGGTAGGATTAGCTCAGAGGAAAAAACAGCAGTCGCTCTTTATTAGCGGAGTGCCCTTTAGAGTTAAAGAAATGTGTAATGTTAATGATCATTTATATTTGGGCTACTAGTTCTTAATAATTAATGTTCAAACAGACATAATTAACACAGATCCAGATAATATGGTTGAAATACTTGGCGGTATCTTTGAATTAAGGCTGCAAAAATGCCATTAAATGCTAAATGGACCTTGTAAAAAGATTGTTTTGTCGCCTGCTGTTAGTCATGAATAAGCTTCGTCCCCAATAGAAGTTAGAGCATCTTTAGCTTCTGTACTAAAATGGATTTCCTGCTGAAACTGAATATTTTAGCAGCATCCTGTTACGAGAAGTTTGAATCAAAACTTTCACATTGATTGGACTGCTAAAAAGCTGGAAGGTTTTGAGATTAACATGTTTCTAAGCCACAGCAGAGTCTGCTGACATTAAAAACATCAGTTTGAACATCTTTAATTTCATGACAAATTCAATCTGCTGATGAAGACCATGTAATATGATCAAAAGCTCCAGAAACATGTACTAAGCTAAATTGTGGATGATCATTCATCAGTTTCTGAAATCTCAATTTACTGCTTACTATACAGTGGACTACTGAGTGATAATTAAAGAGGAGGAGGACAGCAGACTCTCTACTCTCTCTCTCTCACACACACACACACACACACACATACACACACATACACAGCTGGTTAAGGCACCTTTCCTATAAATTGATTCATATTTCATTTTTATGCTTTTACTCATAAACATTCACACTTTAATCTCCAAGTCAAGGAAAAAACACATTAATTCATTAAGGTCAGACACTATTAAATATAACTTGTTTAATACACACATTGTAATTCAGTGACACAACCAGCTTGGTAATGGTCTAAAGTCCACCTTCAGACACGGTTTTAAGAACTCATTAATAAAATTTGGTTTGGGATTGATTTTCTCATATAAAAGGAAATTAAAGAAAAAAAAACTCTCAAAAGGATGACAGACAAACACACAACAAACAAGTGACATTTATGTTCTGTATGGTCTCGTTTTTTTTGTTGTTTGTTTGTCTGTTGCTTATTTTGTTTCGTCTTAAATAGGGAGAAGACTCTGACAAAGCTGTTCAGGCTTCCTTCCTCTCCGGCACTGAAATTGCATCTCTTGGATGTATTTTGTATTTTCTTACTAGTGCAAATAAATAAACCTAATCTGGCCTCGTGCACTAAAGCTGTTAACGGCAGGTTTTTCTTCTGCTTTTCACTTTCTTGATTGCTGCTTACACAGGTTTCTTTGCCGGTGTTGTGTCAAAATCTGTTCCCCCGTCTGTATGCGTTTTCAGTATTAGACGGAGATTGGATTTCCTGTTAGTGACGCACCTAATCTGGTTTATTCTGAGTATGTTTGAATCTCAGACTTTAGGGAAGTGCACAGACATCGTTCCCTTCAGTAGAGGAATGTGAAAACACCTCTATAAGTGACGAATTTTGCACAAATACAAACCATTACAGTCAAGGTCAGACATTTTTAGAGGACATAAAAAAAGAAAAAACATTTGAGTGGACGGGACCTTTATGGTTGCAATGACCATGAACATCATAGATTAATCTCTCAGTTTTCATTGATAAATTGTTCCATGTATATATTCAAAAAAAAATTCAAAAAAGCTCAGCACTGCTATAGAAAATGCATCCAACTAGACAGGTTTGACAGATTTTAAAATTTAATTTAAACTGTCCAGAATCATGTATTATTACTCTTTCAGTGCTTGCAGTTTGGACAAAAAAGAAAAATAAGGATGATGAAAAACTGTGACTAACCACAGATCAAAGCCAATTTGCTGTCTTTTGCATCTGCTAAATGCTTTATCAGTGCAAGGTTAACTCCAGACAAAAGCAGCCATTCAACGCCATTTTGAAACATGATAAAAGCTCCAAACATCTGATATGCATGTGCCAAGTATAATCGGTTTAGTGGGAGACCATCCTCAATATGAATCCTCATGAAATTAACATATTAATCAGACAATTATTTTTTTAAGTCTTGCATCAATGTCAGCATGATGTATTGAGGTAGCTCTGAAGAAATTAAGAACAGCAAAGTTTTTTGATAGTTCACAAGAAAACAAACCTTTTGAATTAAAAACTATTGATTGTGCAAATGAATGTGTATGGAGGTTGCAGTGGGTATTAGAGGGGATCACTGCTGAATACCAATTCAGCTTCTTATTGAAAGTCGGGGTAGCAGAACTGTGTGTGGATTTAATGATACACAGTGTATTTCTGACAGCCTGTCACTCCTGGCAAATATTATTTGTGCTGAAGATCTATTAACTCGGCTCTCTCATCTTCCATCAAGTCTGCCCTGCTTCTCTTTTCTCACTTTCCCCTTTCTGCTAGCGATCTTTTTTTCAGAGTCTCCTCATGTCTCCTGCTCCTTACTTTCCATTTAGTCTCTTTCTCACTTCAGCAGACAGGCTCAAGTTTTCCAGGTGAAGTTGAATTATGTAATGGCCTGAATTGTAATCAAGATAATGGCATTTTGAGGTCCAGCTGCAGCCTGGCAGGAAAACAAAAACAATTGCAGTGTTTTTTAAATGATGTATCGGCCCCTCAGCAGCTGTTCTCCTGCTCAGTGCAGTGCTCAAGAGTTACAGCTCTCATCTGATGCACTGCCGACCAACTCACAACTGAAAAACAATGTGATGAATCAGCTAAGGTGCAAAGTAAACACTATTGTGATTAGATAAGTAATTTTATGCTGATTTGTTGAATATTTCAACCTGTTCTCATTTACAGGAAGTCAAATACAGCAGCTCGGTGTCTGCTACTGACTCACAAGGCACCCTTTAGTGTCTGTATGAGACATACCCGGCTTTCAACTAACCCATCCGTGGCAATGACTTGGCATAAAGACAGAGATAGTCCACTCAAGGTTAGCGTCACATGACATGCGTGACGAGTAGGCAAAACCTACTCATCCTGTGAAAATGTACACTTATTTAGAATTGGAAACTGACACGTCCAAAACTGATGCTAGAGGGGTACGTACAGCATCATAGTTTGAAGCTTAGGGCCACTGACTAAACTGCCATATTTGACAAGTCAGGAGTGAGAACATCAATCTGCAGGTCACTTATGAGGGCGTATGACTATTGAAACAAAAATATGGTAAAAAACACTGTTGTTATGCATCACCATATTGATAACTGACTGATTAAACTAAATGAATATCTCTATAGCAGAGGGAAAACAGCTCCAACAACAAAATTTCAAAAACAATCTGATGTAAGTGGTTTGTGATTTATTACAAAACACCACAAAATGTCCCTTCCTGAAGCCCTGGCACTGTCTCTGAAAAAGTGACAACATGAGCCTATTCATCACTGAGCACGCAAGGCTGAACACAACTGAAATCAGTAGCCATATTATGACTGTGGTGAAAAAACAAGATTATTCTTGGGATGCAATTAGCCAAATTTGTAAGCAATGAATGAGCATCAAAATAATGATCAGAAATGTAAAACTTTATTTGCATCTGCAAATTAAACATCCAGTCATTAAGGCATGATACTGCATACTAAATTAAGTTTTGTGATGCACCAAATAACCCTAGAAAGCCAGCTCTATGCACAAGGAATGGAAGTAATTATTAAGCAAATAGTTAGGGACTATTAAAATCTGAAATGGCATAAATTGAACCCTGTTTAACAGCACATAGGGAGTTTTGTTCCAGTGCAGGTGGATTTTTCATTACGGTGGGGATATGTATTAATACACGCAAAAATAATGGATAGACAATACCCCAGCTGACACAGAGAGAGTGTCTTTTTGCTCTATATAGTATGACTTTCCCCCTGAATGTAGAGCAGCCAAGAAAGAAAAAAACATAGATAGTATGCTGTAGAAAAGAGAGAGTTTTGTTAACCCACTGTTGGTTTAGCTAAGGAGAAGATCCTAGAGAAAATGAGCATACAATATTGCAGCGAGTCTTTGATCAGCGCTTTGATCCATCTGCTGCAGTGGGAACCCACAACACCAGCATCCACTGTTCACCATGAAACCAGTAAATCATACAGCCCCGGAGCAGAGAGACACCTGTCTGAGAGGTTTGTGTGCATTAGAGTGCTAGCGTGTGTATTTATTGATGTTGAGTCGATGTGTATTTTCAAGCGTACAGTGGCCAGACACACTTGGTAATTGTGAATTGATCGAGGGCTTTCCGAAAGCTTAAGGTGCTTTTAATTGAAAGTGGGCAATTTCAAGTGTGAAGATGTTGCTATTCTGTTTCAGTGTTGATCTGAGTGCATGCATGAATGCATGCAGCATGTGCTAAAGGGATATTTCACTGATTCTCAACCAGCTTTTAATCAAAACAATGTGGGTGGAATGAACTGTAGTAATTTCTCTCCGTCTAACCAGTGCCTAGATATCCCTCATCCACCCACGGCAAAACTCTTCCAAATGACATAAAAAACGTCATTTGGAGGAGTTCCGCCAGCTCTTGGGCTGTTGCTCAAACTACAGGCTGTACTTCTGCATTTTCTGCCACCCGTGCTGCGAACAGTGCAGACAAAGAGTTTACAGCTGATCAAGAGAATTACCTGCCCGCCCCCCTCTCTTTCTCTTAAACTTGGACCAAAATTCAATGAAATGGTAAAACAAGGCAGTGCTGACTGAATTAAAAAAATCAAGATTTTGTTACTTCTCTGCATGCTTCTTTCCCAAAATGTTTCCAGTAACATATTTATACACTGTAATTAGCTGTAATAGCGAAAGTTTGTGAACAGAAAATGGGTGACATACTGCTTCCTGCACAGTTTAAACAGAGGCTGAAAAAACAGAGATCAAATGGTTAAACAAAGCAGCGTTGATCAAATATAAACCAAGACTCTGTTACTGAGTTATTTCTCATCTCAAATGTTATCAGAAACATATTTTAGCTTACTGTTTAACTGTAATACGAGACTGCCGGCTGCCATTGTTTAACTAATTCCAGTCCACATTGTGCCACCCACCAGCAGGAGCGTCTGGTAAGACATGATGCATTAATTGTAGGTTTTCTACCTCTTTAGCAAAAGCGTCCTTTTTCTCTGTTTTCTCTGGTCATATAGCACCAATGTCAAAAGTATTTGCATCTTTTTAGTGCAGAGACGGCCTAGTTTTATGTGAGGACTCTCTTTATATCGGTGAAATACTTCTTTAAATCTGTAGGGATCCTTTCCTGCTGTTATTCGGCCTGAAGTGACATATTAATACACTGTGTTGTGTGTATGTGCCTGTGAGTGCGTTACATGCACGTGCATGCATGCATGCATTTCTATCTTTATACACCCTGTGTGAATTAGAGCCGGAAAAATTCTTATCTGCTCCGGGGTGAAAAAAAGCAATGTGAATGGGAGCAAATTTTGGCTCAATCCAAGCGCAAAAAATCTGCATTTGGACCCCGACTGGGTGAAGCCGAGTTACACAGTTCATCCAACTTGAATGCCAGCTCCAAAAGAGAGCAGAGAGAAGCCCTGTAGACAATCTCAACTCTCTTTCTCCTCTGCAATGCAGTGGCAGACTGGCACGTGGGTCATAAATTTCAAGGTAGAGTTTCTGGCGTTGGGCTGTTGGGAGTGTCGGCAAGCTGCTGATTAAGGTGCAGGTGTTGGCTGGTGAGCTGAGATGAGATTATATTGCTTGGAGGTGGAGAGGGGACATTCCCTTCATGTGCAGGAATAAATCCGTGTTTGTTTGCTGTGTTAAAATATTCCAATGTCACAAACGAATAATCTACTGATCAATTCCAACAGACAGCCACCTGAATAACAGGCTAAGGAAGATAAAGTCACCACCAAACGCCAGTTCTCCTGCAGGATTATGTGTGCTAAAATCCCTCTCACACTGCACAGTACAACTTATTTGAGGGCGTCTCATCCATGAGAGGTTTGACAAATAGCAGTTCTGGCCAACTCCAGAAAATCCGTGTAAGTATATCTCTGACAACAGTGGAGAGTTTTGAGCTGAGACTCTGGCAACAAGGTAATTTTCTCTGCCCAGCGCCGTCTGTAAAATCAGGGGCTGAGTGACTTGAAATGACGGAGAGATATAATCCTGGCAGCCTGTCATCTTCCCCCAAACTCTCCTGGTTGACATCTGGAGGACTCTGCCATTTACTCCTGCAGGTTACTCTAAACACTGTGAGGCTACAGAGGTTATAGCTCATATTTACTGGAACAACAGAAAGAAGTAATTTTCATTTATATATCAGCATTTTTTAAGTTAAACGTACATTTATAGAATATGTCATCATGAGATGAAAAATGCCATTAAGCAGAGATACGTGACCAAAAGAGCAGTGTCATGACAACAATAAAGAAAAATGTATAATATAATGAAAACATATTAATCAGCAAAATACAAAGATAAGTCTCCGAAGACACAATTCATGAAACCTCAAAGGCAGCAGGTAGTAAAGAAACAGAACATCCCTTCAGCAATCAATAAATTAATCACATTAAGACTTTGGTCTTTTTACTTTTTTTTTTTTTACTTTGACCAAGAGGAAAGAAAGTAAAAAATGTCCTCAAACCGCAAATGGAATTTCCACAAAGTACAAGAGAACCAATGATAAGGAAACAGACCCAGAATGGCATTATATATTAAAGAGAAAAAGAATAAAGAGTTCATTTGCGCAGAGTTAGCAATAAACCTGAGGATACAGTACAAGGTGTTATGATGAGAAGGCAGGAATAAACATCAGTGCTGCATATTACAGCGTACAATAAAAGGTGTAGAAGAATAAGGAGGGAGCATACTAATGTAAAACAATGCAATCATTTAACAAGACTCAGGCTGCGTTCACACTGAGAGCCTAAGTGCTCAATTTGGATTTATTGCTCAGATTAAATGTATAGGTTTGGCTGCTCACATTAGTTTTCAAATGCTGCAAATATCAGATTCCAGTGTTAACGGGTCACAGTCCTGAACTGACCTGCATGTGAAAAAGCATAAACAAACTGTTGAAGCAAACTGTGGTACTGAGGTCAACATGGAGGTCGCTGAAGTTTCGTATATAAATTATGTGCAGTTTAAGCCAGCAAATTTGTGAGCAGATGATAACGTGGATGAGGAGAAAGAGACACATTTTTAATTATGGCTTTTTGATGGCTGCTACTTCTGTACAGAGGTGTGTAGATACAGAGTCGAAGCCAGGTGTGGCGAGAATTGTGACATTAATGGCTTCATGGAAACAGATTTTATTCCAAATTTCAGGATGTCAAGGGATACTTTGAAATACACCTGTTAGCGCCTCTTCACAAGGCTCTCACAGCAAGGCACTCAGTGACATAAAAGTCGCATGAATTTCTGTTCAGACTGCAAAAAAATCAGAGCTGTGTCTGCTTTAGGACCACATATGAAAATGTCACAATTAAGATTTGAAAAGATCAGAATTCTTGAGATGTGTGCTGTTCGCATAGCTATGGAAAAAACAAAACAAAAAAACAGATTTGGGCCCTTTTGCTCACAGTCTAAATGTAGCCTCAGGGCCGGGCATGTGCCACGTCTTTAACCGCCTGGAAAAGGCGCTGGGTGCTACTGTGTGCTCACTTTCAAGAGCGCAGAGGCAGGTTGTGTCTGAGGTTAATAAGCAGCCATAACCAGCACCGTATCACGTACACAGAAATAATTTAACTCCTTATACACCACAAACTGATATTTACATAAGGAGGGAAAGATATACGTCAGCTGTGATTGGTTGATTCTCTACACCTGACATTGAACTCCGATTATCCCAGGGTACACTCATGTTGACCTGAAAAATAGGCGACTGTGAATACTGACACTTCACAATGGTGTTACTCTCCCTTTTCAGCATGCCTTCTGTGTATCTACATTAAAAACAGATGATTTCAGGGTGCAGAAAAAGCTACATTTTTACGAACCCTAAGAGTCTACAGCCACACTAGCGGCTCTACTTAAGTACTGTGGTACTTTGAATTAAACACTAACATCAGCATGATAACATGATCACAATGACAATACTAACATGGTAAAGTTAAGCAGGTTCACCATCTTAGAGCGAAAGATTTAACCTGATGATGGCAGTAGACAAAAAGTTGGGAAATCACCAAAGTGTTTAAAAATCGTCCGCAGGGGGACATGAATCTGTGTTCCAAATTTCATGAAAATCCATCCAGTGGTTGTTGAGATATTTAAGTCTAGAGCAAAGAGACCCGTGGCAGACAGACAAACACTGACTTCCCTATAGAGCTGTGCTGCTATTGTAACTACAGTTTCTATAACCACTTTTTAGATCCTCAACCCCCTCACTCTTTTGAGCTCTCTTAAAACATTATTTATATATCTAACTTTGATATAAAACAGCCTAGTTTTAGACACTGAGCTCTAACTTT
This sequence comes from Plectropomus leopardus, assembly GCF_008729295.1. Taxonomy (NCBI): domain Eukaryota; kingdom Metazoa; phylum Chordata; class Actinopteri; order Perciformes; family Serranidae; genus Plectropomus; species Plectropomus leopardus. The sequence goes on from NC_056483.1 coordinate 12,254,703, forward strand.
TTTTCCGTATTTTGTGAAAGAATGTGGCTAATTTATACAGCATACATTATTAATCATGTTCATTTTTCTGTGGTGGCCTTGGTGTGGTTTATTCATCCACTGCATAAATAAAGAGGACACACAGGCTTGCTCTCTTTTCTCTCTGTTCTCTGTCTCTCCCCCTCTTTCATCTTCAATACGTATCCAATATCAGGCACAGTGGAGACTTTTTATGCTCAATTTGTGTTCTCCCTCTTTTGACCTGAGCATTATTCTGCAGGTAGTGAATGAGAAGCTCAAGGTGACCACAACAGAGCCCTGTATGATGCTGCTGCTGGTTTTGTTCTCCCATTCTCTCTCTTTCTCCCTCACTTTAAATGAACTATGATATTTCACACACACACATGCACACACACAAGCATACACTCAGATCTCACATAATGTCACCGCAAGAATAAATCCAAGAAGTATACAGTTCCCTGAATGTCAGCACATCCTCCTTCATGTGTGACAGCCAAGTCCTAATGCAAGCCCTACTGCATGATTATATGCAATTTATTCTTAGCCATTCTGCTCCGGGATCTCAAACAAAGGGCCCAATATGTGTGCATATATTTGCAAACATTCATAAGAGAACAGTGACACAAGAGCAATACCTGAGGCCGGAGTTCCTCCTACAGAACCTCAAAATGGAAACACCACCTCCCCTCCCAGTAAGTTTTTCCACGGGGACTCATTCTTGCAACATCACCAAGCACACATAAAGACCTGCTTCATCTCTTCACATACATCACATCAACCCTGCAGGCTTTCCAGCCCGTTGAGCTAAGAGGCATGTTAGTAAACACTATGGGAAAAGAGACACATGCAGGCATACATGCATGACTGAATGAACACATGCACACATATAAAAGACGTATGCGACATGGACCGTTTCTGTGAGTGATGGCGCCATCTCCATAGGGACACTAAGACACAGTCTGTGTGAGAGCTATGAAGCAGGAAACACGGAGAAAGATGAAGGAAGTGCTTGTGATCTATAGGTGCGGCTGAGACTCGATACCAAATTGACAAAATGACTAGATAATTATTAATTGTTCCATTTCCGTCAATTCACTTAATTAACATGATGTACTGTAACTGCAGTCATCTATGTCATTCCCAACACTGTATTACACTAATTAACCTGTCTTGCAGACAGTATTCAGATCTGCAGAGATTTTCACAGCACTTGCAGCGATAATCGCCTGCATTAGTATAATCTGATTATAATTTTAAAAGTTGGCATCCACACTTACTTTAGGCTCTCAAAATAAGTGCACACACAGAGTGATGACACTATTAAAGCACATGCATATGCTGTGAGTGGTAATACTGACATGGCCGAATGCATTTTTATTGTGGAGTTTACCCACAGCTTTGCAGTAAAGTCAGCGTGATTATTAAAGGCTATATGCAAGAGAGGAATCAATTACACACAGCTTCTGGGCAGATTATCAGAACACCACTGGTTTAAGATAATGTTACGCTCACTATTAACTCTTTAATGTCTTTCTTTCAACTTCCTTTCAAGTCGTTAAAGACCATTATAAAGAAGGTTCTCACATAAAACTAGGCCATGTCTGCAGTAGAAAGATGCAAATATGTCTGAAATACGTGCTACATGACCAGAAAAAAAAGGACTGCGGCATTTGCTTTTGTTCGAACAGTAGAAAACTTCCAACTACCAGAACACATCTGTTGGGTAACATAATGTGACCTTGTTCATTCAAAGCAATGGCCAGATCTTGTGTAACAATTAAACGGTAAGAAAAACATCTGAGGCAATACAAATGTAACACAGTAACAGAATCTTGGTTTATATTGATCAGTGCAGCTTTACCGTTTTATCTCCGTTTTTTTGCCCTCAATTTTAATTGTGCAGGAAGCACCCTCTCTCACCATTACAGCAAAACAAGGCATTAAAATACATTTCTGGAAACATTTTAGCAAGAAATTGCCAGTGCAGTAACATAATCTTGATTTGTATTTGATCAGCATTGATGGTCGCAGTTTGAGAGACAGAGAGTGGGGCGGGTGTGTCTCTAGATCAGCTGTATACTTCTTGTGTGTGTGTGGTGGCGAGGCCATGGCTAACAGGCAAAACAAAAATGTTGTACAGAGCCTGTAGTTAGAGTAAAAGCCCCAAAAGCCAGCGAAACAAATGACGTGATTTACATCAAATGACGTAATTTACAGTATTTGGAGTATTTGATGTTTCGCCGGGGGGGCGGGGGATATCTAGGCACTAGTTAAATGGAGAGAAGTCTACCACAGTTCATCTATTCATACTAACCACATTGCTTTGATACACAGCTGGTTGAAAATCAGCAAAGTTTAAGCTTTATCCCTTTCATCTTCTCACCCCTTTTTTCTCATTGCAAGATTTCTCCTCCTGTACCTCTCTGTACTTGAGGACTTCCTTTCTGTCTTTCGCTCCCATCAATGCAATCCTATAAGAGCGTGCATTTTTCTGTACCCACGGGTCTATACGTCAGCAGCCTCTTTATCCCCCGCTCTTCCCCCCTCATCATCTTCTCTCCTCTCTGCGAACCCGCTAAACTGAAGCCTTGGGGCGATGGGGAGACTTCTCTCTGAACCAACTTTGGCTGGCGACGATTATCCAACAAGCCAATAATGAGCCCTCACTTTGGGAAACAATCCAAGTCAAATGTGTGCTCCGCTGATAACGTTTCCAATCAGAATGGCCTGCCTGCGTGGCAACTATGTGAGAAAATGAGAGAGAGATAAAGAGGGAGGAGGGAGGAAATAATGTGAGTAGGCGGTTTACTGCTACCTCAGCAAGGTGCTGAGATAATTTAGAAGTGAGGGAAGTCATTTTTTGCATTCTGGGATTATTGTTTTGAACTCTCCAATTACTCAGTATTGACAGATTAAATTCAAAGAGAGGAAAAAGCATATAATTTCACCATCACTTCTCTGAAATGGGCAGAGTCATTTTCCAGAAAACCGAAACTGGAGCAGCGCTCTGGATTTTCTGACTGTGTCAGGAGAGAAGATGGGCAAAATAGGTTAAGTTCAAAATGCTGAATTTCCTCTGATTACAGGCTTGAAAAAAGTCAAACGCATAAGCACACACAGCTAACAATGACAAACTGAGGTCAAAGTCTTCGAAAAAACGCAAATAAAGATTGCTTTCAAAGTATTCATTCAGTGTAAAGGCAATTTTTTTATGCATCAGCTCAGAATCTTCTTACAGTCTCACCTCCTTTAATACATACTTCAATCTCTGTCATTCACTTCATCAAACACTCACTTGAAGCTCCATCATGCCACTTCTCTTTCCTTTCATCCCCTCAACCCATTTCTCCCTTTAAAGCTCAGATTAGCAGCCTTTACAGTAGCGGGCACAGATTGTCCTTTCCTGTGCTGAATAATCTCTATTCACATAGGAAAATCAAAACAAATGTGCCAAATATGCGGCTTAAGTGTCAACCACACCGAGGGATGCCAAGGGAGGAAGGAAAAGGGAGAGAATGGCAGCGGCTACTGAGCACACATCCAACACCAGTGCCTCAATCCGAGGGGAATGAACTGTTTGTAGCGAATGGGAGAGTCAATCTGTTGTTAGGCTGCCACGAGGAAACAATGGGAGTGCACAGTATGCTGCAAATATGCTACAGCATGTTTCATATTTCATACCGAGCAAGGAAGCAGTGATAGTATTACAAGTGATTCAACGGCTAGCCAATTCCATATTCTTTCATGTGTTCTTCAAAATGTAACCACATTACTTTAAAGGGACAGTTCACCCCAAAATACACTTTTCCTCTTACCTGTAGAGCTTTTAATCAATATAGACTGTTTTGGTGTGAGTTGCACAATGTCGCCCTTGTCTCAAATATAATGGAACTAGATGGCATTCAGCTTGTGGTGCTCAAAGTACCAAAAAATTAAAAAATTAAAATAGGAAAACTGAACAGCAATTTCTCTTTCCAGAAATCATGACCCAGTTACTCAAGACAGTCCTTGTGAACTGTTTCACTTAGGAACTATTTTATGTCTACTGAACTACACCGGCCAATCATATGACCATGAACAAGGAAGCATGCATACTGCTAACGTTATAGTCTTGCTGAGGAGGGCATCATTGATGTTTACATATCGCGCTGTCATGAGCATAAGCTTCTCGTCAATAATTACACAGGTGTAGATTTTGGGGGTGTGCATTTGTCCTCTCCGGTAAAAACATTAAAGCTACAGAGAACATTTAATTTGGAAAAAAAAATCAAGGACAATCACACTATGAATTGGTTAATTTAAAAAAAAATGACTAGAACGAATGAAATCAAGAGTTTGATGCAAAAAAATTTCTGGTGGAGGATGTCTAAACCTTGTTTGATAGTAGTGTAGAGTGTTGAAAGGAAACCTACACTCATTGGCATGAGTAGATGCATGCTTCCCAAATTAACACTCCAAAAAAGTATAAATGCGTGTTTTTCCAATGTATTTTTTGGGTGCCAAGTGCCATCTAGCTCCATTGAGAGAAGGCACGTGTCTCTACAGCAGACATCTCCAACACTCGCACCAAAACAATCCAGAATGACATACATCACTGCAGGTAAGAGGAAAATATGAATTATTGATTTGGGGAAGGACAGTTCCTTTAAAATTTTATATCAACGAACAGTTAACCCTCAGGAAATGTACATAACAGCTTCATTTTTTGAAAATTAAACAATTTGCATCCTAAAATCCTCCTAGTATCTCAGTCTACATCAGCAGCTTGAGATCCTTTATCCCACTACTCGGTGATAATATTAGCTGCAATCGTGCTGCACAATATGCTGTGTGGTGCACATTAGCCGTGAACGTCGGGTTCGAGAGGATGTGCCGCTGTATATTAAGAAGAGGCCAGGGATAGCCGCCAGGGAACGAGTGGCTATTTCTGTGGTAACAAAGACGCAGAGCTACAGAAGAGCATCATTCACTGAATTCCCCTGTGATGAGAGAGAAGAGCTGCATGCAGGGAAAATAAAGAATAATGAACAAGGATAAGACAGACAGAGAGGAATAATTAGGGCTGAACCAAGAGGAAGAGAAGAGGGAGTTATTTTTGGGAAATGCCAATTCAATTACATGGGATGGGGGGGTTGGCTGTGGTTCTGACATAATGGGGGTTCTCATACTGACCGGGACTCCAGATCCCTATTAGACCCACAGGGAGCCTGACTGGCAGCCTCAGCCCACATGCTGTACCTAAGTGTGTGTCTGTGTGTGTGTGTGTGTGTGTGTGTGTGTGTGTGTGTGTGTGTGTGGGTTGGTGACACAAAGCACAGTCTATATGGATCCATGACAGATTTGACTCTTGTCACATTACAGCACACACCTACACTGACACACACACACACATATAGAGTCACTCTCTCTCTCACACACACACAAACAAACACACACATATTAAATCAATCCGTTCCACACTCTGGCAACAGCAGGGGGAGGGCATGTCGACTTCACGTACACAGATATGAAGACAGAATCACACCGCTGCAGTGTGACTGATGGTTGTGTGACACCCACCACCGCGGTACGTTTTCAGGTCCAGGGAGAGAGCAGCTTTTGTCAGAGGTGATTTGGGGGAAGAGAAAGCATAAAATGGTATTGGATGTAGATGGAAAGCTATTGATTGCAGCCTGACAGAGGAGGGTATTTGTAACTGCACTGCACTTTTGATTTGAGCCCCGCAATGGCTGCTAATGACAGAGAGCAGGGAGGCAGCACATTTTAGCAGTGCTAAGTGCATTTTGAATGAGCGCCTCAATTCAGCACTAAACCCAGCGATGACGCACTGGCAAATTAGAGATTTATGAAGAAGACACGATGAAAGAAATGCCAAGAGAAGGATTAAAGAGAAATAAAAGGTAGAAAAGAACAAACAAAATTGTAAAAATAATCATGACAGACTGTCCGTGTAGCTGTGTTTGGTGACAGATCAGTGTTGATAACAAACCAACAGGTCTAATACACTTCCTACGGCTGACAGACATGCATATTGGCTTTATGATAATCCAGTGCGGGTGGCAAATCAATAGAGTCAACACAACACAGAGAGTCATACTCTGCCTCATGGTGCATGTCAGGCAATATGAACTTACTGCAGGCAGTTTGCACCTGCAATCTGACATAAAAAGCAATACAAAAATGGCTTTATTCACCTTTTCTATCCATCCATCTGGAAAACTGTTCTGGGATCTGTCTTAGTGGTGCATTTAAATCTGCAGCAGAACCACGCACTCAATACATACAGACAGAGAAGCTCAAATTTCCCAAACATCAGCTTTTTAAGAACTGTAACACACATCCTAACATAAAGGAGATTGACAAGAGTTAAAGATCTTTGTAACATTTGAATGTAAAGGTTCAGTGTGTAGGATTTATGGATGTCTATTGGCAGAAATCACATTTTAGGGTTTGGTTATGTAGTGTAGTGTTTTGGGTGTTTGTTACATATCAAACATCCAGTATGTTGTCTGTGGTGTCTGAAACTGTGTCAACGGATGCCTTATACTTTCTTCTGCAAACTAAATCTACCTACGGGTACAAACAAAGTAACTTGAACCTGATCCTGAAGAGACCTGCGAATAATTCAGCTTCTGGTAAAATAAAACTCTTGAATGTCTGGATCAGGAAAAAAGGTGATAACACAGTAGCAGGTGCTAGGCTAGCAGCCCGTCTCTGGTGACCCAAACAGCTTCGGAGAAACAGTGATTTGTAACGTCAAACTGCTTTATTCACTGTTTTTACCTGCTTTAAATCACCTGGTCCGTTTGTTTTGGAGACGAGGAGATCTCTGCGGATAATTCAGTTCCCTATACAAACCCACTGAATGAAAACACTGATGGAATTTTGACCGAGAAACGTTTCAGCTGGTTGCAAATGGCAATCATCACTGCTAGATGCCACCAAATAGCCCTAAATCTTACACATGGGACCTTTAAATTAGAAGAAAATGAAATCAGATTATAACACTGAATTCTACAACTGTTTGAACTAGTGTTTAGGCATTATTTAATAAAGTTCCCATTAAAAAACTGGAGGTTTCTAGTCACAGAGTCATTTTGTATTCTAGTGAAATGGCTTTAACCTTGTAACAAAGCTTTCTTATAATGTCAGCTGGGAGCTGCAGTAAACTCTCTGATGTTCATGCGTCCTCAGATAACCCAATAGAACCACTCATAAATACAATTACCTCTGCCTCAACACACAAACACACACATAATACTGTATTTATGACATCTGGACAGCTTACACCACAGGGAGTCAGACCACACGGTGGTCTTGTCCTTTAAAGCCAAACACACTCATTTCCTGAGCGGTTATTATTCCCTGAGGCACTCTCGCTGATAAAAGGCTTTTTTTTTTTTTTTTAAATCTAAGGTGGAAGTGTGCAGACAGAAGCCTGTGTGTAATCTTGCAGTTACACAAAAATGTACACAGAGGCACTTGTGTTCGACCAAACCAAAACATATGCTCACGTGCACACAAAATACTCTGCAGCAAACAATCGCAGAAGTCAGGCTTCTGGGATTTAGAGAAAGAGAGAGAGAGAGAGAGGCTGCAAAGGGAAAGGGCTTTATGGAGAGAAAATCACATCACTATGTCCTTGCTTGGGTCACCTTGGGTTTCTTGTAGCAGTTGAGTTAGAGGGAAAGAGAGCGAGGAAAAAAACTGAGTGGGAGGAAGAGATTTATCACAGCTGGACAGGTGTAGCTGAGGCAGAGGTTGAACGACTGGGACTACCTGGGAGATTACTGCTACATGAAAGGAGATTTAAAAGTGTTTTGCTTCAGCAATTACTGCATTTTAACTCACTGTTTATCCCCCCCCAGAGTGTAGCAACACCAGGAGGAGCTGCAGGAGAAACATGCACACTTATAGGCTGAGATGTGAACTCATGCATCCATGTATGCAAGTAACATAGTTCAGACACTCTCGACACGTACTCGCACACTCTGCGGCTATACATGCTACATAGAATAACAATGATTTTGTGTTCAGCTGGAGGCAAAAATGGCTCATCCATTACAGGATGGTCAGAGCAGTCAGAAAACCATTTCTCATGGCATTGAGCTCCGGAGGCAAACTGCCTCATTGCATAAAAGCATAAACACCTGTCAGCGTATAGACAGAGTTATCAATGATGGGTAGTCAGGGTAGGCAGAGTAGGTAGTGGTTATAATCACAATGAAATTAGATTTTTTTGTACATTTTAAAGAAGTATTTCACTTCTGGAAAGATGTTCTTTTTTCATATACCTGGACTGTTTGTTTTTGAAATTGGTGCTATATGACCAGAGAAAATAGAGAAAAAGGACTGTGGCATTTGTTTTTTGTTCAGAGAACCTACAACTTCCAGAACTCACTGCGCCGCACTGGACAAATGAACGCTTCCTCTCCCCGGTGACGTAATGTGAGCTCATCAGTTTTGGGGGCTGGCTGGTAACAAATGATATTGAATATTAGTTAAACAGCAGGCTTACTGTTTCTGAAAACATTTAGTCTTCAACACATTCTCATCCCAACTTGTCAAACACTGCCACTGATTAAGTGGAGCCAATTGACAATATATGACGCGTTCGGTACCCTTTTGTGTCTGTTTTGGACATTCAGGGACAGCATGTCAATTTACAATTTGAAGATCAGAGGAGGAAACTTACCATTATTCATTTGCACATACCACTCACATTATTGTAATGCAAAGCTGCAAGTTCCATCCAGTTCAGTTCTGTTTGTGACAGTGTTATAACTAAAGTAAAATAACATAAAAAAGTGGGAAAGGAGAAGCTCTGTATCGCAACAGAAAGGTGCTCTTTCGTTCTCTGTGTCTGACAATACATGTCAAAATGGTATACCATATGATTATGTATGAATGTATCAAGAATGAAATAAATATACTTTGCAGTTTAGGTTTTGAGTCTATCATGACTTGGTCTTGACTCTGCACTTGACTGAGGCGGTCGCCTGCAGCTCTGGAAACTAGGATGTCCCTGGCCAGTCATCTCTTCAATAACTCAGTTTAATGAAGTAACAAACCCCAGTGACAGCGATGACAAGGACTGACACAGCCCTGACACTACATCGCTTCCCCTTCATCGCTAACCTGACATTGACTCATAGGTCACGCACTGTAGCTTATGGCCTTAAAGAGCAGAAAGACAGATCCTTGCACAAAACTGTCCTCGTGTGCGTTTTAGCAGCAGGTGTGTGTAGCTAATACTATGGTGTGAGCCTGTTTGTGTAAGCCAGTCAAATAATGTACTGCAAGTTTTCATTACGCTAGTAAATGTCCTTAGATATGACGAGAATACAATAAAAAACTGTAAATGTCATAGACTGCAGTCTGATACCAGCAACTTTATGTTATATTTTAATTGGTGTAATAATGTTCCTTCAGAATTACTTTTATAATTGCACTGTAACTTTAAAAGTCACGTTTTATGTAGCAATAACTCCTGGTTAATACAGTAAGGGGATGTCATTACCTTATCTGACAATTCATTATATTATTATGTTTTATTACATTTTTGACCATTTAAAGTAAAATATTTAAGACATTTTGACAGTTATTACACTTACCAGCAGTATTATCTGTCACAGTACAACTACCTCTTCCTAAAAAGACAACTAATGTAATTTCTCTCTCAGGCTGCATTCATGATATGATATGGCACATCTCTCCAACACTCAGTTGAGATCCAACGCTAGCAGATCAGAGACTTGGCAGTCTACTCTAGTCTGCGTGCAAGGGCATGCTGTGTGTTTACTTCACCATCAGCGAGTGTCAACCTTCACAACCTCAACTCTCAACTGAACAGACAGCCTCGATGGCAGCTATTTATCTCCCCATCTGATTGCCGTCAGCTGTCTCCTACTGCCAAGGAACGGGGCTGCCTTCGAAAAGGAGCAAAATGCCTCCAACTGATTATGAACTGTAATGTAAACAGCTTTTATAAATCCTTTTAAGTCACTGCCAAAGAGCAGGGGCAAGTTTTTAAAGGGCAAAAAAATGACTTCAGGGAGTTGCAGAGTACTGTGAAGACTTCTTTTAGTCATGACAGATGATGGAACAACAAAACACTGACAAAAATATTTAAACCTGCATTATTAATTTGACATTTTGATGTTGGCTTTTTCAAAGTATTAATTGCGGTGTAGAATCAACTGAGGAATCAGGATAAGGCTGGTGATAACTGTACATTTTTCTTATTGTCAACAATTTCCTAGAAAAGACCAAATAACGGTCTTTTACTATTACATTATAAAAAGTTAAAAGTCAACTACACATTTGAAGTAATAATTCCTGGTAAATGCAGTAACAAGGTGCCACTACTTTATCTGATAATTCATTATATTTTTACCTTTTATCACATTTTTGCCCATTTCAAGGTGAAATGTGTAAAATAAAAATGTGAAAATGCAAAGGAGCCAGCGTTTGGTGTGTCCAATCTGAGCTACTGTAGAAAATAAGGACCTGCTCCAAACGTAGACATAAATAGCTCATTCTAAGGTGGCGGTAAGGAAAACCATTCCTTTTTTCAAGTGGTACTTGAAAATCATGAGTACAAACTTGGCACAGGGGAAGATTTTGGCCAGGTAGGAAAGCGACTTCAAAGCAAAAGGGTCCTTTTTGCAGAGAAAGTTGGCGGGCTCTCCATGTTTGACGATGATTTCCAGCAGAAAGGTCTACATGGCACTAAAGAAAACATACTTATAACATAATTTCTGCCAATATATACTCCTAAATCCTGCACACTGGACCTTGTAAGCAAAATATTTCAGATATAATATTGAAGACATTCTTTTTAAGACAAATCTAAAGAAAAAATTAAGAAAAAGGAATAATGTCCTTTAACAGCAGGGCACTATAGTTTCAGTTAAAGGGAAAATGACCCCCCTTTTATGTGGAAGTTCAGTCAGTATTGATGATAATTGTGGTCAACTGAAGCAAATTCCTTAGTGTGTGCTATATTGACTGAAAAATCTGAGTTCACGGCTGCAAAATCTTGTTGTTGTTCCTCGTACATCCGGCGCTATCATTTGACATGAGAATGATGTAGTTAAAAGAAAGAAGAACTACAGGCTACTTCAACTTGGATAGCGCTCAAAAACAGAACTTGTTCTCTTTGCTTGTATTGCAGCTAATGTATATGACAGCAAAAATGGGATCCCAAAATATGTGTTCAGAGAATTTTATGGACGAGGAGGATATATTTCACAGTGTTTTGGCAGACTTAGATTCAAGCCAAGTTACATCTGAAAAATGCTGTGGAGAAAGGCCGAGGCTGAAGCTACATCAGCCGTGAAAGCCAGCGGAGGCCCTCCAGAACCAGAGCCGCCCAAGTGTAAACACAGACTGGTGGTGCCTTTGCCTTTGGGTTTTCAGAAGCTGGCGCAAAACGCATCCTGGTACATTTGGCCACTGCCGGCACAGCTCTGTGAGCAGGAGAAATCCTTTCTTGGTCCATACAGTATGCACTGAAGACTTTCTTGCTTCGGTTAACTACATTTACCATCAACACTGACTGAACATCGACATAAAAGGCAACAGACTTTCCCTTTACTATGATGAAGACTGAATTTCTGGGGACTATTTTCAGCTGCAGACTAAGTGAGAGATTATTTACAGCACCACCATTAATCAAAAATAAAATACAGTCGTTCTAGCCCCCAAGTGGTCAAAAATCACTCTATATTGCTTTAAACACAAGAGGTAAAATCTAAATGTAAGAAGCTATACAGGAATTAAGCTGTGTAAAAACATAAAACACACAATAGATAAAGCTAAATGTCAGGCAGCAACAGCGATATGATGGGAAAAAAATCATACACACAGAAAGCTGTTAGCAACTTCAAACAGTGAGTATCGATCCCAGCTTCTAATAATTCAGCTGCGTCTGAGGATGACCTTCAAAAGTGACAACAGAGCCTTTTTCCATTCATTATCGTCCAGCCTCTGAGAGTGAACGCTTCAGCAGACGACGCAGCTTGAAAACAGACAGTAACAGCCCGCCTATTTATCTACTAGCTGCCTTTAGTGAGTGTAACTTCATTAAAAACTGTAATTTCATTAAAAAACGCTGTGTGTCGCAGCTTAATTATTCCCCAGAGGAACGTCAGTTCCACATCCACAGAAAGTTCTGGCACTCTGTCTTAGCACCCATTTTAGCAATAAAGAGTGTGCAGCTAAAGCAATTTTACCTCTAACAGGAGGCTAAAGAATATATATATACGTACAATATATGAAATAAGAATTAACTAACTAAAAAGAGGGAAATTTAGACAGCTTTCTTTACAAAAATAAGCTGTTTCTGCTGCCTCTCCATTGTTTTTCCCACCTAACATAAAGGTCAATCATCAAATCTATAGCTGCTGCTTTATCTCACTACTTTAAAGTGGATCTGACATTTGACCGATCTGTGAACTTCACTGGTTCCTGATTTGCGGTGATATATAAATCTTCATTAAAACCCCCGGGACACTACAGTAGATTGAGTGTGTGTGATAGTGTGGATCTCTCACACTCCCCACACATGTTCATGACAAAGTGTTCCCTCGAGTGTCTTGTACATGTTAATGAGGATTAACCTGGCTGGCATAGACACAGACTGTGAGAATAATGGGCCTTCGTCAAGGTACAATTCAGAATGGATTCAGATTCAGTCAGTGTGTAGATCAGACTCTGATTCATCTTGCCAGAAATGGCCTAAAAAACGGACGTGTCTCTTGAAGAATGACTGCAGATATTTCAGGCTCTTATCAGCCATTTAATCGCAGGCAACTACATAGCAAGGAAAATCAATTGTACTTCTTCCCTGTGGCCCATCTCTGTTTAAAATGTGATATCCACCTAGCAATTCATGGGTGATGGATAGAAGATTGGCATTTTGGGGGAAAAAAATTATTGTCTTTCTTGCCAAGAGTTTGATAAGAAGAATGCACTGACTTGTTTGTTCAGTGTAAAGCTGGAGCCATTATTTCAAATAACTGTCTTAGACCTGTCCAAAATTATATATATATCAGTGGCCCATCTCTTATATATATGTACAGTGAAATGGCTGTATATATATATTTTTTTTTTTTACTTTGGACAGCTACAGTATTTTCCTTTTCCACAGGCACTAAGCTAAGCTAATCACAAAATATGTTGGGTTTTTTTAGCACTTTTTTTCATTTTATTTCCTTGTTTGTTTTTTACTACAGTTTTTTTTTTCCTATTTTTCAATTGATAACTTAACCTAACCTACCTTTGTTTTTTTCCTCTTATTTTAGGGCCATTTCTTGTAAAGGAGCTCATTGCCTTCCATCTGTTTTTGAAAGAAATAACGCCAATTTGCTCAGGTTTCAAAGGGTCAAACTACTCCTTCAACTGTGAAACCTGACCCCCTCTCTTATAGCCTTCTCTGTTGCACTGGTCTGAACACAGTGTTCGGGATGGGTTTGTGTCCTTAAAGTATCAGTGTGATGACAGATGATGAAAGCACAACACTGCTGCCTCAAGCCACAGCGGACGATGACAGACACCGATGACAGGGGACAATCTGCGGGAGACAGTGAGAGACACTGGGATGGGGCAGATGAGATGAAAGAAAGTGGGCAGAGAGAGACAAGGGAGGGGACAGAGTGAATGATACCGAGGCTAAACAGAGGGGGAGGAACAGTGGATTGCACAGCAAACAAACAGGGATTTCCAGATGAAAGTGGGCGGAGAGCAGAGAAGAAAACAGATTAACATTTGGAAAGACTGCGTTTGTGCATTTGTGTGTGTGTGTGTGTGTGTACACGGTTTACAACACACATGGATGAGTCATAGCTGGACTCATGCTGATTTCTACCAGACAGCACAGAGAAATACTGCATCACGTACGTTTTATCATTTCATGTATTAATGCTGTGAGTACATTTCCCCACCCACAACATGTTCGCATTTGCCATAAACCAAACTGTACACGTGCATCTTTCTGCATACATCGTAACGGCAGACATGTGCACACATTATTGGGATGACATGCAGAGATGAGCATCCATGCACTGCAGCTTAACCCTGAACAAATCCTTATCTAGACATTAATCCCTATATTAAGACAGGCTTAGCCGCTGTGTAATGATACCTTGCTGGGAATGAGCATGTTGAGTACTGTAATTTCGGGATGACGAGAAGACAGAAATTTCAGTTTAAACAAGCAGTTTCTACGTGAGACATCTGCAAAATTCCATCACCCAAATCTGGAGGATATTATGTCTATTATTTGAGGCAATCACGGTTATAAATGTGCTGCATGTGTTGCAGGGCAGGGACTCTTCATTTGAACGGGTGCTGCCATAATGAAAAAGCGGTTCATCAAGTCACTGTGGCGATGCGTTCCTACGTGTCGGTCATGCCGATGAATCTTAATCCCAAATCTCCTGACAAATGAAAACCAAGCCAATCTCATTACAAGGTGCCACCGTCGTTATGGCAACAGGAAATGACTGACAAGGTGGCATAAGTGAGAGTCAGAGATGAGTTGAGGGTAATTAGAAAGCACGCCCTTAAAACCACACACACACACACACACTGACTTCCCTCTCTGCTCCGTTCTTGTCCAAGTGAATTTTGTTTTTTGCCTCATTTCTCATCTCTGTATTCCTCTCTCAATATCATTTTCATTCTGCCTTGTGTTTATTTTCCACTCACACAGGCACTCTGTAGGCCTGAAACTCCACACAGTGGTGGGCTGTATCACTCTATGAATCACTGCTGCGTCCTGCTGCTACTGTAGCTACTCTTGTGTCCCACACAGTTCGATTCACAGCCACGGGCCTAATAGCCCCCGTTACCCTCTCTACTGTCAGCTCTGAGCCCTCACACCTCTACACCAAACTGTGAGATCCAAATTTATGCTGACGTCTTACCAACAAGGACCACTGTGAGAGTGCAAACAGCTGACTTTTTGGATTAATGAGGCAAAAATTAAAGGAAAATATTGAAAATTGGGGATTAACTTTTTTAGTTTCTTGCTGAGAGTGAGATATAAAGATAAATACCATTTTGAAAAGAGGGAAAAATAGCCTGTCTCTTATAACGCAGGTTAAAATCGAGCCCGCTCTCACCAAATACACGACCACTTAGGTCAACTGATCAAGCAGCTTATGGAGTAACCCAGGAATGAGTCCTAAAACCCGCAAATATTTTTGTGTTGTGTTCTTCGAGTTGTAAGGCTTCTGAAGACTGCTTTCAAAGGAAATAGAAATTCAGTCTTGTAACTAATACTTCCTGCGACTACTTAACTACATTTTACATATGAAATAACTGTGGAGAGCCTCCTTTTAAACAAACTATGTAACAGATTCATTGGTGAGAATAAGATGCACTGGTAGGCAGATGCTGGCATTGAAGAGAACAAGGCTAACTGTTTTCCCTTGTATTTATGCTAAGCTAAGCTAGCCAGCTGCTTCATTTTTACAGTGCAAAAATTAAAGTGGTAGAAATCTCAAAAAACATCTCCCAAAATGTTGAACTACTCCTCAAACATTCACATAACAACATATATTCAAAAGTACAGACTCTGGTAGCATGTCACATTTCACTGACATTATCAAAGCATCAATAAAGCATGATATAACACTGTACTGTGTCTTTAAATGTCCCTAGGCTCTAATGAAGACTATAAAGTAGCCAGTGCATGTCGCTATAGAGGCATGGCAGGATATGTGGTGCCCCAAAAAACTTGTGGTAAACAAAGTCTGTGCCACTGCAGCTACCGGCCAGTACAAAACAATAAAGTGTCTGCAGTTAGCCCAAACTGAGTCCATAAAATACGACTGTAATATAGGAGTAAGATTTCAGAGGAGGACACAGACTTAAACAGGTGCTTGGAGAGATAAAGAAGGAGAGAGGTGAAGAGGAAGGACAGACAGTTTGGACAAACGTTTGGGTGTCAGGAGTCTATTAGAGTGGATGGACATCTTTATTGTGCATTTTATCCGTGCACAACACATTATGTCTTCCTTTGTTTTGCACAAACACAAGGCAAGACATCCATTAAGTACCAGAGTGTTGCTGCACTATGCATCATGTTTTCAACTGCATTGTGTTTGTTTTCTCATGTTTGAGGTTTGTAATGCACTTTACTGTTCAGTTAATCACTTCAATGTTCTGTAAAACACTTTTCTTATTAAAAAGTACTTCATTAATATTCCCAACTTGAACGGGCTGAGGAGAGAATTATTACTGCTGATATAACACAGAGTCCAGCACGTTTGGATAATAAAGTGCCGCTAACACAAAATGGGGATATAAGTTGCAGTGCAGCCGAGGAATGTGAGCTACTAACAGCAAGATTTCCTTCAGGTGGAGAATGTAACTTTGCTCAGTGTTACCTTGGGAACTAGCTTGATGAAATTACTACTTCAGTCTTCATGTCATGTAGGGACCTACCAGATACAAAACCATGATTCATAATTTATTAAATAAAGACAGGGCCTCTGCTGAACAGACCCATCAGCACTGCCAGAGGCAAATAATGAAAGACATTTTCACAGATTTTGCATAATTTCCTTTTTACAGGTTTGATTCTAAATTTACCTGTGTCTACATAATGTTATATGATATTTTGTATATATTTGATTTTATACTATGCATTCTAAAAAGAGGCTTAAAAGCAAAGTAGAGGTAAGAGCTCATCTACAAGAAATGCAAATTGAGAATCTCCTCGCTGCATCCAACAGTTCAATGACTAGCTGCACACACCAGCCTGCGAGACACAGTCGATGTCTGAGAGCCGCCAAGTGGAGACAAAAAGCCCGTGTTTTGGGATATGCTCAACATTTACTTCTGACTTGGTCTTTCCTTCAGACTGATCTCAAGAGGAAACTGGCATTTTCAGAAACCTAGTGTTCATCCAGAGCTGTGTTTGTACAAAATAATAAAACCTACTCTTCCATAAAACTGTTGGTGTCATGACTCCTCACTACAACTCCCATGCCTTATTGATTTTAATCTTTAAAATCCATTTCAGGCCTGAAGAGACGACGGAGAAGAATGAAAGATGTTAGGTTGAAATGAAAGTTTTAGGCTTTGAGAAACAAGACACAGACTGTAGGCTTGTCCCAGAACGCCACTGATACCAACTTTTAAATATAGCTTACAAATGCTGAAAGAGGATAAGATTTGCCTTACACTCAAATTTTGAAGTTGAGTTTTACATAAAAGCAGTTACTTTTTTTATCACTTGGGAGAAGCAGAATAGTTGGAAACTCAACACTGGCATAACGACACATTATTGAAAATTTGTGGTGAACACGGTAGAAAAAGTTTCCTATTAATGCATCCTGATTCATTTTAGTCCAGTTTTCACCTGTTTTTTAAGTTCTGTTTCTGGTCTCCACTATTTCCTAAGACCAACCAACAATAACTAGTTATTTAGTGAGTCATTCCTGCATTTCCAGCTGCTTTTTATGCATCAAACATGAGTGGATAGTGGCACAAAAAGTCATTTTTTTCACAGACATTGCTGCTTTTCAAGAGGGGATTGCACTTTCAAAACTGGGACTGATTACAGTAGCAGTAATATACCTGTTTTTAAGTAAAGCATGATTTGAAAGTTGACAATTATCATACCGTGTACATTTACTTACCTGCACTGATCTGACTGATAATAACAATAATTCTGTAATACAGTGATACTGTGAAACCTACATGTTTTCTATGACAATTATTGTACCATGAAAATGTCATACTGTTGCAACCCTAACCATTACCGAGTGACTTTTCTCTCAAGAACTAACCACACAATAACCACAGCATTGTCTAAACATAAAGTTTCAATATATCTGCTATATAATAGGGTACAAATGTAACATACCCATGGTTTACAGAAATATACAACATGTATTCAACATTAAGCGATTACATTTAAATCACCTCCAACTGGCAAGTGAAATCTAGTCAAAACCACAATGCCGCCTGACATCTCCAGGCAAAACATCTCCTGCTCTACCAGTCAGAAGATGTTAAATCCAGTGCCTCCCACTTGCATCTGCTTCATGTGTGTGGATATCATTTTAAGTCATTAATCACAAATGGTGTTTCATGTTTGTAGTGAGGCTTGCTGGATTCTCATAAAACAGCTAAATCTGCCATTAGTGATACTGTACCGCCCACAACAACGAGCCCAGCAGACTATAGAGAAGAGATGCATCCGTGCATAAAGAAGGTCATCTAATTATTTTGTTTGTGCATTCACTGTAAGTGTGAGTCGTCCTGTTACCTAACGATTCACAGTTCCCCAAATGCACCAGGGTGACAGTGCAATGTTTGCTTCAACATTAATCTAAACTAAAGACTAATGCCGCGGTTTGTCTGGGGAGAACAATGCATAAAACGAAAGCAGAGAATTGTCTCATAATTAGGAGAAAATTAAACAGCCGTGTAGGAGAAAATAAGGTTGATTTATGGCACTCATGTAATATTCATCAATACTTCGTAGGAGACTCTTGGTTCAAAGTCGTGCATTTGCTCAGGGATACTGCGAGAAAAAAGTGTCTGTTGTTATTATTGTGAACATTATGAAAGAGGATTGGCGACCACCTTTTTTAATATCAAATACGGGTAGGTATCTACAGATAATATTACTTATTGTCAACAGAAACTATCAAGGCACATTACTTATTGGGTTTCTTAGCCTGCAGGTCTGAAGTGTGACATATGCTTTGTAAAGCAGCAAATTCATCTCCTTTTTTGAAGATAACACAGAAGAACAACAAGCTCTTTTAGAAGCATTAATGAGAACCGTTTATCATCATATGGAAATGAGGTATCGCTCCTTATATAAACAATGAAAAAAACCACCAGGTACCATCGGGATCACATTACGTATTGTTCACAGTACTTCTGGCCCATAAACAAACACTGCTGAGCCCTACGTGGAGGGAGCAGATATGGCGTTGCACTCCTGTACTGCAGCACTGCAGTGCACTGACCCGGGCCTCGCATGTCACATCGCCGCTAACTGCAGCACAGCCAATTTAACTCCACGCACTTACCGAGCACGCTTCTAAATCAGTGTTTAATCACTAGAATGACAAGCTCAGCTAATTAT
The DNA here is from genome assembly GCF_008729295.1 of Plectropomus leopardus. Taxonomy (NCBI): domain Eukaryota; kingdom Metazoa; phylum Chordata; class Actinopteri; order Perciformes; family Serranidae; genus Plectropomus; species Plectropomus leopardus. Next base: position 12,273,820 of record NC_056483.1, read on the forward strand.
TGCCCTCCTCCTCACCCACATCCTCCCGCTCTCTTCCCCCTGTCAACTCTTTTCTGCGGTGTGCTGCTGCCTGCTCAAGTACTCAGGCGATGACTGGCTATTTCGAGCTACGCTGTCGTCTGGAGCTATGTTATATGAGTGTCTTCTTTCGGCCCTGCTAATTATTACGATCATCCAGCCTCGCTCAAAGATACGACTCCCTGCTTATTTGTGTTTGTGCGATCCAAACAGCCTGTCTGTGCTGTGATAGCTCTCCGCCAGTAAAAACACGGTCAAGTTTGACTGGATGTCCGCTGGAGTTTGTCTTTAAACAGAATTTGGATCCAAATGTTTAAAAATGTTAGCATTAGCCTCGTAAGAGCATTTCTAATTCAATATTTCCAATGAAAAAACGCTCCTCTGATTTATAAATCTGTCTATTGTCTCCTTCAACAAGCATAAACACACAGGCACAGACCCACAGAGCCATTATGCATGCAGCCACAAGACGCAAGAGCTTATTTGATTCTAGAAATGGATCTGTGTGTGTCTGTGTGTGTGCGCATGCATGTGTCTATCCTCAGGATGCCTCCGGAAATGAAAGTAGGGAGGAAAGATTGGTTTCACAGGCGCAATATCAGCCAGAAGCTTCTGTTTTGACTCCCTAAACACTCTCACATGAGTGCAACCGAGCGTTAGAAAGAGAGACTTAATTCATCAGGGTGACACCTCCCAACAATATGCTTTAAAAGGCCCCACTGAAGCCTAATGAGAACTTAAAGGAGCAGTGTGTAGAATTTAGTGGCATCTAAGGATGAGAACTGCAGATTATAACCAGCTGAAACTTCTCCTTTGCACTAAGCATGAACGCCCGGTCAGAATTGTTTCAGTGTTCACTGTTCAGGAGGTTTTTACCAGGAGCTGCATTATTCGAAGAGCTCTTCTCCTCTCTAAAACAAAAGGACCAGCTGATTAAAACTGATAAAGAGACTGAATAAAGCAGTGTCACATCACAAATCTGTGTTTCTCTGATGCTGTTTGACACGTCAGAAAAAGGCTGAAAACCTGTTAATATGTGCTCACCAATTTTTTCTGATCACTTAAAATCCAGATGGAGGTTTTTTAAAAGGAGGCAAGTTATCCACAGAGGTCTCTTCCTCTCCAAAACACACTGACACAGTCCTGTAAAAACACTGAATAAAGCAGTTTCACATTAAAAAATCTGTGTTTTTGCCAACTACAGTGGCCGAGGCGAACACCCAAAGGCCCTTTCTCGAGCCTGTGTTTTGTTTGTCCATCCTGGGCTACTGTAAATGACGCAGCGACCTGATACAAAAAACTGTTACAGCTTATTTCAGCATCCATGACAACTGTGTATAACGCACCCATTTACACTTTGTTAAGGCTAAAAGTTCAGCATATCTAAGGGCGGGGCTACTTGAGTAACAGGCTGTGTGGTCTGCAAAGTGTCGCTGCGGTCTGTGAGTCAAAGTCAAAACTCATTTCTCTACAGCTCCACCCTCTTGTCCAAATATGGTCACATCTGGCTACAAAACAACAAGATGGAGATGGCCGAAATGCAAGACTCAAAGTTTCAAAACGGCAATCCATTAACCAGTGGGTAACATCACACTTATTCCGTCCATTTTTTTTACAGTCTGCGGTCGAAACATGGCAGAGGATCTGATCCCTATGTAAATATAAACGGCACATTCTAAGGTATCAAAAACACAAAGGTTCTTGTTTTCAAGTGATAATATACTAAAGAAACATGCTTTTCTTATTATTTTCTATTTCTGCCAGTGTATCCCCCTAAATCCTACACACAATGCCTTTAAAAGTGTCTCATTTTGTCACACAACATTAATAGTATTATAACCAGCCTTTCTAGTTTAATAGTGTAATAATAAAATAACCTGAGATAAGAATAAACATGAAGATTATGAGAAACATAGAGCACTGGATGACACTAATATGTGCAGTGACACCTGACTCCAGAGGAGGGCACTAAAAGCGGTGAAGAACCTATTAATATTCTATAATTAACAGATTTATTCTGCTTTAAACTATAAACATTTCTGTCATAAATTTTTGTCATTGGTGAAGCCCTTGACTGGAACTGGCCTTTTTTATCTTAAGGAGGAAACAAAAAGTATAAATAAAATTGTTTCATTCTTAATCACCAAAAGAAAATAAACCCCCTTTATTCATAGCACATAAAATACAGGCAATATATCAACTTTTATTTTTATAACTGACTATTTAGAACATAGTTTTGACAGACAATCTTTTCTTTTTTAGCAGCAAAGCAGAACAGACTTAGACTGCATTAGGTCTGAATATGGTGAAAAAAAAAAGTCTGATTCGAGGTTGTGGTTTAAACAGAGACTGGCAGAAGTGTCACTCAGTCTGGTCTGAGGCCTGTGGTCAGCCAGTGGGACGGGCAAAGTGCAGCCATGTGGAGAGACAGTCCAGCACGGTCCTGACAACATGGACAACAGTGCTCCCTATGGGCCCTGCAGAGAAGGTCATTCTCAAAGACTGCACACAGATGGGAGGGCTCGGAGACTGGGAGCGCATTTTAATGGCTTGGAGGAATTCTACTTTCCGAGCCACTGTTCCTTAATCAAGGAAACTTTGAAAAAAAAAAAAAAAAGGAGGGGAAAAGATGTATTGTTGAACATAAATAGGCCACATTTGGCCGAACACAAGGCAGTGCTTAGAGTGTGTAAGTATTTGGACAGTGGAGTGTTTTTCATTGTTTTGGCTGCTCTCCAGTGCTGGATTTCAAAAGAAACAATGGCTTTAAAGTGCTGACTTTCAGCTTTAAGGCTGTTTGGGGGTTTTCACATCTATATTAGGTGAACAGCAGGACTCATGATGCTGTATACCCTAAGGAGGTAAATATAGAAAGGGTTACCATTTATGTATGGTTCATTGGATGTGGCTGTAAATACTCTTAAAATAAAACAAAGTCAGCTCTTTATACTCAGAGTCATTGTTTTCTTTCAAATCAAATGTGCTGGACTACAACAAAATTGTGAATACTTGCACACTGTACTGTGTGCTATTAGATGTTTTTTTAAGATCCCAAACCCATTTACAGAACATATTCTTTTTTGCTATTTCATTTTCACAATCCAGTTTGCGGTTGTGCCTGGCAACCCCTTCGGAGAGCAGTGGCAGAGGTCCATTAACATATTTGGGTTAGCATCTCACAACCTGGCAACCGAGTAGCGCAGCTGTGCAAAACCCTCCATACAGAGGACACAGTCATAAAACACAGTCCAATAAAACACGGGGAAGCGACAGGGTCAGTTTGACTCCTGTGCACCCTGCGAAACAGTCGCATAATGAGAAACACAGGTGCTGAGCCATCGCATGCTGATATATCATTGGATTATCAATCTGTCTGTTCCACTTTAGCGAAAAAAGTGGTTAATCCAGCTAAACATAGTGTGCAGGATGTAACCCGGGCTGGATATGTATTTAATTGCAATTAAAGATGAATGTTGGGTTTCCCTAAATGACAAAGAGAAGTCTGGATATGTCTTCCACATGTCTCCAGATGTCCGCGACTACACCACTGCTTTCCTTCACTTGACCACAACTGTAATTGCAGATGTAGAGCTGGCAGGGATCCAGTGCTGAACTCATGTGTACCAGCAGATGAGCAGCATGCCCCCAGGCTTCATCCACCTCTAATATACGGTACAGCGTCCAGAAATTAAGTGTTTACGATGGCTGAACATTACTAGAGCAGTGATGAACTACAGAGGTGAGAGCGGGAACTACTGGACTGGCTTCAGAAGAGGGTACTGAGCCTGTGGAATATGTTAGTATTAGCAGGCATGCCAAAACCACCGTCATCAAAGAGAGAAATGGAAAGAGTGAGAAGGAGAAAACGTTGCTTACAGACAGGCAGGAGGAAAGAGAGAAAAAATGCTCAGTGATCAGGTGACAAAACTAAAAGCGAGCAGCAGCGTCCCAACAGCCACCCTCGCTGCAGAGTGCAGAGTCATCACAAGCAGTTTCTAATCAGCTGGCTTTGACTCAGCAAGTAATTGGAGAGGAGCTTTTGAGCTCTATCGCAGCGTGGAGCTCCTCTGCTAGCCATCTCCCTCTGATTTTGTTTCAGCTATGGATGACTGCTCGTTATTGTGGTATTTCGCCATATGGCTGCAGCTCATTGCCTCTGAAAAATAATAAAATGAGCTGTTGTTTGAGGGGAGAAGACACGTTAGGACGGATTATGACAGCAGAGGACGATAGCTTTGTCTTTCAGTTGGGTTGCTGCCATTCAGGCCACTAAAAATTTGCATCCCTAAAAGGAAATCTCAGTCAATTACAGAGCAGGTTTAATTTTTTTGAGTCAAATGCCAGCAATATATCAAGATGTAGGACAAAGCAGCTGTATCTAATACAGTGTGCTTTAAGAAAAAACCCTCAGTCTGTGCACTTAATCATACAGCCAGAGATAAATGCAGCGCTATTCATCTTCATTTGAATATTAAAGAAGAAGATAAATGATGTATGCACACATATAGTGTATAAATTTGATCAAAAACTCTTCCTCTCTCACATGCAAACACAATGCTGTAACAAACCAGCAGCAGCCGCAGCTAATGGGGCAGAGCTCTCACTATCTGTATCTCCTGTGTCTCATCAAGGACGGATGAAAACACCCTCCAACAGGCCGTCTTCCCTCCTCTCTCCTGTCTGTCCTCTCTCTCTCTCTCTCTTTCTTACTCGGTCTTTTATCTGTCCGCCCCGCCTCACGCCCGTTCTTGCAGTCGCCACACTCTACACAACAAATCACGCATCACAGACAGACTTCACGTTTCAGCTGCCGCTTATCTCCTGTCCTCCAGTGACAGTTTCAGACAAACAGACACAAGTGTGGGAAAGCACAGAGCAAGTCTATATTTCTACAACGTAAACATTAGAATTTTTGGTGAAGTCACAAATTGAAGAGAATAAGCTTGAAACATGACAAGAGAATCTGACAGTGTAGAAAAGTTCTGACCGGATTTGACGGAGCCAGTGACAAGTATTCCCTGTGAAGTGTAAAAGCAAGGGATATCATCTAAATCCTCCCATCTCAATAACATATTGCAAGTCAAACTGTACAGAACCTCTATTAAGTTGGGGTATTTGCAAGAGACACATTTTAAAAAGAATGGTAAGAAACAATCCTGTAGAGGGCGAGGTATCCTGACTTTTAGTGTCTGATGTCACATTAGTTATATATTCCTTTATGCTATGGAGAAACAATGAATCGCATGTTTGCTTGAGGTAAAATTACAGCATATTGCTGTGGATCATTACACGTCAGGTATCGAATTAATCAGCAGATTTGCTCTGATTCAAAATGAGGCCAAACTTTTCCTCGATTGTCAGGTTCTGATCCTCAACAAAGGCTGAAATATTGCCTGTAACAGACAGAAAGGCTTCTTGTTTTTAGCCAAAACAACTCAATTTCTAGAAATGCCTTTTGCTCTTTGCTTATATTAAATGATTTTGTTAAGGACATTGTGTTCACTGTAACCACAAGAGGTCCTTGAGTATACAAATGTGCACAAATATATAAGGCTGACTGGTCCAGTAGTTTGCAAGGTTAGCTAAGGACAGAAAGATAAACACACACACACACACACACACACACTTACACAGCCAAGCACTCACACATGGACATGCACCTCCAAATGCATGAAAATCTAGTGCACAACCAATTATTTACAATGCTGTAGCAACTACACATCAGCCTCAGATAACTATTGCAATGACTAAAAAATCAACGACAGCCTCAAGACTTCCAAAAGATTCTGATCCAACATGTGCATTTGGGGATTAGATTAAAAAAATGCCTGCCAATATTTACTTCAGATAAGGTGTTTTGTTAACTATACAGGAAGTAATCTGAGCGAAAGGTTGAAGGCAAGGGCTCAGAAATGTGCAATAAACTTAATTCCATCAATCCACCATCAGCAAACATTTGAAAAAGGAGGATCTGTGTCGAGTGTTCAGCCTGCAGGTTTCCAACCAAAGCGCTAGTTTTTATCAGCACACACAACTCCTGCAGTCATTAAACAGAGGAGGGCGAGCCAACCACAGCACCAGCTGTGACTCATAATCTCTCAGTCACTCAACCAGCGATGGTTCCCCTGGGAAACACATGCTACTTGAAAAACGGCCATTGGTGGCAGAGTGGCACCCCAAATGATGAAACAATAGAGAGTGAGTGAGCCTTTTTGATTTAATTCAAGTGGGTGAGTGTGTGCAGAAAGATCGCAGGTATCACAACGATGGTTTAAAGCATAACTTTGATAACTAATGATTAAAACCTCATAAAACTTGTTCAGTCTGTGTGTGCATGATTAAAAGGAACAGTATGTAGGGATTAGGGGAATTTAGTGACATCTAGTGGTGAGGATTGCAGATTGCAACCAGCTGAAATTTCTCCTGGTGAGAATTTTGTGTTCATTGTTTAGGAGGTTTATACTGGGAGCCGATTTATCCGCAGAGGTCTCTTCCTCCCCAAAAACAACAGACCTGGTGATTAGAACCATCAAAAATACTAAATAAAGTTGATTTAGTTATAAATCAGTGTTTTTTCAGCACTGTTTGGTGTAACAGATGCGCCTATAGCCCAGCAACTATGAATGTGTGCTCACCTCTTTTCTCTGATAACTTAAGATCCAGATGTTCAGGAGGTTTTTACAAAGAGCCAAATTATCCACAGAGGTCTCTTCCTCCCCCCAGAAATTAGACCAGGTAATTAAAATCGGTAAAAACAAATTGCCTCCACCCCTTTGGAACATTGTGAAAAAGGGGAGATATGCATTACACTGGAATAATCCCTGTAGCTCCTAATTGATAACTTGCACTGCATTAAACCTATTGTTAACTCTCTCTTTGGGGGATGTATACGTTTGGATGGATGGTAAAGTGACCCAGAACTTGGGAATTTAGCCAGAGGTGACAGTCTCTGTGCAAGGTTTTTTCAGTATAGATAGTGGCTTCAACTTATTTTATTTTATTTATTTTTAATAATTGTGTTTTTTTGTCCATTTATTTATTTGTTTGTTTGTTTGTTTGTTCATTATTTGTTTACTTATTCATTTGTTTATTTAACCCATTTTTGAGAATGTGAAAAACACTGTGTTGTTATACTTCAAATTAAAAATTTTGTGTTTCTTCAATACTACTCACCCAAAGCTACTCGGAGGGGTTTCTACCTATGGCGGCTAGAGCAAAAACGCAAATGACCCTATCTAGAGCCAGTGTTTGTTTGGTTTGTCCATTCTTGGTTACTGTAGAAAAAAGGGGGTGCAACATGGCTATCTCCATAGACGACGACCGACTCCCTATATAGATATAAAAAGCTCACTCTATGGTAACGACAACAAGATTCTTTTTTTCAGGTGATTTATACACAAATATATACTTACTTTATTCCATTTCTGTCAATATATCCCCCATACTCCTACACACTGGACCTTTAAATATCATTAATAACACAGATACTGACTGACAGGTGCCTTAACCTATCACATTAACCCATGCAGGTCGGCGCCTGCTCCTCTCACCTCAGGCCGCAGTAACGTTCTTTGGATGACAGTATGCTGTCATTATTGGGTTGTTTTGATTACAAGTCATGGCAAAAGTCTCCATGCATGTCTGGTCTGAGTGTTGTTTACTCTATGTCCTTGATGAATCTCCGGTCTACTGAATGTCATTGAATGCTCTGAGTATGATTATTTATGAGATGAATAAGTCTTTAAATCTTGATTTCTGTATATTTGAGATATCATTACTTAAAGTTTAAGGGATTTTTACTTTGATTAGAGGGCAGGACAGCGGTTAGTAAAGTTTCTAACAATAACACTTTACTCTAGACATCTTTAATTTGGAGGAACTGGAGGTAGCAATGATCTGGTATGTCCTTCTCTGTATTTACTCTGATTGTGGTCGAAGGTCATGAGAAGTGTAGGGAGAGTTGTTTAGTTTTCACAGGGACTGTTTCAGCCAGGCTCCAAGAAAACTGTACATGAACACACACACACACACGCGCACACACACACACACACACACACACACACACACACGTGTTTGAGAAGTCAACAAATGCCAAGAGACTCATTAGGTTTTCTGAAATCTGTCAAGATATCAAACATCACACTCTGAGAGGCCTCAGTTTGGTGAGTGCAAGGGATTATGGGAAGGAAGAAAGACAGCCAGCTCTTCATGGGCTGAAATGCTTAAAAGGGGCTAATCATTTAATTTAAATGGTCTCAATTAAATTTACCCTAAAATCTGTGCTCATAAAGACGATTATTTTTCAATCAATGTATATAAATGATTTAAAGGAGCTGTGTGTTCAGATTCCAACCAACTGAAAAGTGTGGCAAGCATGTTACAAAGAAATGTTTTTATGATGTGTGTGTGGGCTTTTCTGATAACTTACACGGTGAGAAACATGGTGGTACAACACGGCGGACTCTGTGAGCGGGATCCCGCTCCCATGCAATTATTAACAGCAAAAAAAAAAAAAAAAACAAGAGAAAAAAAAACAACTTATATTCCATTTCTGCCAATAAATCCCCTTTTATCCTCCACACTGGACTTTTAAACTAATATTACTATTATCATTAACGTCAGTAGCAACATCTTAAGATCACATTTCAAAGCACTAACGTGAAAGCAGTTTTCATAAAGTGCTTTACAGGATGGCATATCAGACAAGAACTGTAAAACACACAAGGAGCTAAAAATAAGCACAAGCAAAAGAGAAGTACAATAAAACAGGAGTTACAAGATGCATAAATTACATTTTTAGCAGAAACCCTTAAAAGAAGAAAGCATTGAAATAGGCTGGATTAAACCCTGTAACTGTACATAAAAGCAAGTCATAAAAGGGTTTTAAGAGGTGATTTAAGTATAGTCCATAATCCTTATGAGTGTGAGAAAGGAGCAGAAAATCAAGTGGCTTTGCTTTAATTGAGGGTGCTTTATGTAGCTCATTAGTATTGGGCTTTAATATAAGAAAGCGCCCATTCACACCAAAGCCATGTGAGCGTATCAGCAACCTCCACCTGCTGATACTGTACACAAACATGCAGCGCTGCCATGGCAATACTGACTGAAACAAGATGATACACTTTATTCTTTTTTATACATACACGCTCTGTTTTATAGGAAGAGTCAGAGAGAAAGTGCAGGAAAAATACAGAGTAAAAAAGGTGAAAAAAAAGTGATTCAGTGAGTGTCAAACCTACATAGAGACGCAGAGAGAGGAGACGGAAATTTAACAAAGTGTCAAACTGTCTTCCACGGTGTTGCGTTGACTGATGGAACACAACAACAGTCTTGAGGGAGATATTGATCAGGCTCTGCCCATTTCCTCAAAGACAGACGGAAAGATCCAACCCCGAAAAAGCATACACACCGCAGAAAATGATAATCAATGGCTGTCCAAAATAAACCAAAGAGGTCTTTTAACATGAAACAAAAATCTCCCTTGCCACACCCTCAACTCCTGCCAACCAGCTAACCTCACCATCAGCTCCACTGTTAACGCCACCAGTGGCTCTGCCTGCTTTGTCTGGAGGTTTATCAGATTAGATCCATCTCATAAATTAGAGCTGCTGAGATTTAGGGGTCAAAGACGCTGCAGCAGAGGGAGATCCCCACCTAATTGGTAGATAGAGCACAGGACCGTAGAGAAAGTTCAGCACTAATTTAATATGTTGTGTGTAGAAGGGGTGACGTATTAACCAACGCTGCTCCGTCATCTATGTAAACAGATTACTTCCGCTGCCAACAAGCCTCAGCTGATGTGTTGCTTTCTTCAAGAGTCTTCACAGGGAATGAAGCGTTTTCTAGCTGACTGGTGCACAAACTGCAGCATGCTGTTAAGCCCTATTGATGAGGACAAAAATCTGTGGCACACTTAAATATATTCAATGTAAAACTAATTTCGGTGAAAAGTTCAAATTGTTTTTTCTCTCTTTAGATAGCCTATTACTATTAACATTCACAAAGTGTCCACTAAAGATTAAAGTCCCAGTCCTGAGACATTTTGAAGTTTGTAAAAAAAAAATACTCTGCTATGATATGTATTTTATTTGACATTGTTTCCAACATAAAAACTCTGAGATATAATCTGAAAAGGGGCTAGAAGCACATTTCTTTTAGCCAGGTGATATCATCCTGCTGACATAAGCCTTCAACATTCGGTTTCGCTCTCTGTATCAGTCTGAACTCGCCGCTGTCCCAAATGATTTCAGCAGGCAGGAGTTACTCGCTTTGACATACAAACTCCATCATCAAGTCCTGAAGTTAGCATTAGCCTCTACTGCACAGACACACTGTCAGATAGACAGTAGCAGTCTAACAATACAGTTTATTTAAATCTACCATTTTTATGTGATGTGTACCTCGTCGTCAACAATCCCCATGATTTCCCCTCATTTCTCATTCAGTAGCCAACTGCCAACCTGCATGAAAACTTTAAAGCCTCTTGTATCTGCTCTTCCATTAGCGTAATCAATGAACATTGTACTTTTGTAACATCTTCTTCATCACCAACACAGCCAGCTTTTCCCAGAAACAGTCAGCAAAACATCTTTTTCTCTGAGAAACTACCACAAGTGCATCATCTTGCTCTTTTTTAATTGCCATTATTGACAATTTCTGCAATAGCTTCACTTATTGCTGTGTTAACTCTACTAATGTTCAACTGTCCTGCAAATCTGCAATTTACATTATCAACCACAGTGCAGTCCCTGATTGGCTGCTTACGTTGTCAACTACAGTACAGATCCTTGATTGGCCCAACTGGATTTTAATTTTCGGAAAGTGTTTGAGGGAAACAGAGCAAACAGAATGTTGAGCTCATGTCTTACCTGGCTGCGTCTCTTTGAGAAATTCTGTATCTGGCCTCCACCCAGCCAACCACTGCTATGTGCTAAGTTTCGCTTTCTGCTTTCTCTTCAGGTATTTTTTTTTCTATGAAATATCTAAAAAAGTTGAATCCATGCTGTAATGCCATGAAGATGTTCAACTTAAAATTAAATCTGGCACAGAAAAGCAACACGCTCTAACAGCTGAGAGGCTTGGGCAATTTATTTTTGGCATTTTTTCTTGAAAAACTAATAAAAATGTTTCATTATTTATCATTTTTTAATTGTTTCTGGTCTAAAATCCTTGTCCTACAAAGTCACATTTGGACTTTTTAAGAGATAATTGCTCTAACTTTGATTTAGTATTTTATTGGAATTATACATTTTTATTATATGCAACTGTGCTTACAATAAGATTCTTTGCTCAAACTCAGCAGAAAAATTAAATAAAAAAAGGTGAGGGGAATAAACAAAACTTTTTCCCACTAGTTGTGCATCAAAACTCCTAAAAAACACATGACACAGCTATATGTAAAGTCATCCATTTATCCCCCCTTCAGCATTACCATTCTGTGTCAGACAGCATATTGAAATGCTTGGAGGGAATGATGGCAGAAAACACACCTCAGAGGAAGAACAAGACAACTGGAACAGAGACAGAACATAACCTGAATACAGAGAGGGTTTAACATTGAGGTGTGGCGGTGCTACAAAAAGAAAAAAGGGGATTCATTTTCTGCAATGAGCCAGACTACACCCTGAGCAGAGTGTACCGTCTGTCTCTGTCTCCTCACCTCTCACACACACTGTAATCCCACAGAGGATCCTTCAATTTCTCACATTTTGAACTCCCACAAAGACAGACAGACCCTCTGAGAAGCTGTGACTAACCGACTGTGTCCGAGCACTTGAACCCTGCCTTGCTGCCCAACACCCCTGCAAACGGCACAAGCCCTCGTAATTAATACGGCTGGCGGAGGTTCAATCACTTTAATGTCACGCAGGAGATAAGGCCCACGGGATCAATGACTTTGCTTTTTGGGAGGTAAATGAGTCTTTTGTCTCCTGGCTTAGGTGTAATGAGGAGCTGGACATGTGAGAGGAGTGTGGCAATTATTCAGAAAAGGAAAGTCTCTGTGCTGTCAGGCCAAGCATCACTCAATCCCTCTGGACAGAGAGCAGCTCTTCCAACACCATCTCAACACATGGCTACTGCTAATGAGGAGATGTAGGAGGAGAGAAGGAGACAGGGGGATTTAGAAGGAACTACTGAGTGGAAAATAGAGAGAAATAGGATAGATTAGCAAACCACAAAGGAAACAGTTGAAAACTAGATACTGTAGATTCAGGAGACAGGGAACAAGATAAGACAGCTCCTGCAACCAACTATTTTCCTCAAAACAGCCCTTGACATTTGGCCAGCAGCAGAAGTAATCACTGCAGACCTGAACAGATATAAAAGTAATAGCTCAGGCGATCGCTCTGAGTCTGTCTTAGTCTTTCTGCAGATAACTGCTATCTAAGTGGAAATGTATACACCTTTATCTGGGGGAAGACGAAGCTAAGCAGTGAGACGTTCACCTCAGTTTGACCGTCGCTTAGCAAAGGCTAAAATGCAACACACACACACATACACACACAGATATACACATTTATGCTGGCAAGGTTATTAAGGAGAAACCTATCTACTCAGTCAGCTAGAAACACAAAAGCGGTGTATGAACTATGAAAGCGATTGTGCCACAAGTAGCCAGGGTGGATTATTTTTCACTATCTCATCAGCCGATCCAGTGGGCTCAGCAGCTCCAGAGGACGGCGACGCCGCGCAGCTGCTGATGTGTCACACTCAGGGGAAATCAGAATCTTCCTCCATCAGACGTCGTAAACCACCGTCTGTTTAGGACACTTTGCTCAGGAGAGTCCTCTGATGCTCAGGCACGCGCGCAAACTGAGTCCTCAGAGATGCACATTTTGCTGCTTAGAAATTCCATGCACTAAACTTCTTTTTATGCTCAAGTATGAAGGTGTCGCTTGACTGATCACCCGTATAAACATAGAGAGCAGCAAGCCCGGTGCAGCTATACAGACTCTTGATCAAACAAACGCTGCACTAACAAGTCAAATCCAAATGAGTTTGACTAGCTCTGACACAAACATATATCACTGAGCTCAGTTTATATAAAAAATGTATCTTGAATTTGATTAATGTTTGCTGGAAATTACATTTGCAAAAGTATTCACAAACAATGCTTCACTGGCTCAATAAATATTTAATCAGACATATTAGGCCAACACCCTAGAGGCGTGGAGTACTTTTTATAAAGTATTACTACAGTATGCATTTAAATAAAAATACATACATATATATATCGTAAATAAATTGTATCTTAAGAAATATTTTACCAGCCACTTTTTTAGAGATAAGACGTTCGACTCAACTTGATTATGTTAATACAAAAAGCTGCTGCACCTCTAATAAATGGACAGCAGTGTGTGTGTGTGTGTGTGTGTGTGTGTGTGTGTGTGTGTGTGAGAGAGAGACAGAGAGAGACCAAACGCAGTATGCATAAGCATGCCCATGTATAATTGCCGTGGTCAGGGGGGCTATATTTCTGTCTGCTAATTAAGTTTAATTATATTGAATATCATCTACTAAGGGCCATATTAAAGACTAATTAGAAATCACAGAGTCTGTGGCAGCAGCTGTACAGATCACCTCAGCAGCCCCAAACACATGAAAGCAAATTAAAGCAAGCTGGTCAAAAACTCACTCTGTTTCCATATGCTTTCAAACGCTCCATGCAAAACAGCAAGGGGTGTTAAGAGGGGGGTCCTTCATTTGTCATCTGGCATGTTATTTCAGTAATTTATTAACCACCTAATAACAACTTGAAGCTAGAAAAGGTGAACTCAGTAGAGCACCAATCTCCACCAGGTGTGCTAGAAGCATGTTTTTGGGTAACAAGGAGTGCAGGGCGGAGTGTGTGTCCAGCGTGATGCAGGACAGCACTGGATTGAAGGGGAGATACTATATAGTTACATTCAGGGTTCCCGCACATTCTTACCGATGAAATTTCCATAACTTTTTCATAATATTTTACCTAATTTCCACAACTTTAATTAGTTTAACATGGGTAGACCAATATCACGATACAGACATACATTAATAAACACACACCTCCCGGGGATTTGTTGACACGCAAACTGCTAGTGCTAGTGCACCCCATTTTATGAAATATATATAATATATATGTGCATTTCTTTCTTGTCAAAAAGCATTTGTTTTATAGACATGTGTAATAATTGTATGTGACCTTGGCTGAAGCTTATTTGATACTTTGATAAATGAAGGTCAATAGCTGTCATGTCCAATCGTGAGGTTTCCTCCCTACAAATGAATCAATGACACAACACAGTGGCCAGATATGGCTTATCTGGACAGCTGTACATGTATAATAATAGCCAAAACAATGTATATCTAAAACATCTCTTAAACATTCTATTAATTCCATGCCATTTCCCGGCCTTTAAAACAGTTTTTCCTAGTATCATGACTCGGTGGAGATAATAAATATTTCCTATTGCAGAATATTCACACTTTAATCTTTATACTTCTGCTCACCTTCTTGTCCACCATTACACTTGGTCCTGTCTCATAGAAGAGGGTGACATTATTAAACGTCTACTGCATAAATGTCAGGCCAAAATAAACTTATGTGATCAGCTTTGATGAAATAAAAAAATACTCCAGTGTTGTACTGGCATGCTGTAGCCCGTAGATAGGTTTTTTTTTTTTGTTTTGTTTTGTTTGTTGGACATTGTCCTTTTTGGACATGATATGTTAATGTAAGTTGCTTATTGAAAATCTGTTATATATGGTCACTATCATTTTTGTTTATGCATTTTATCTATTTACTTTTTTTAATTCAATTTATTCAAAAAACTAAACAAAAACATTGAAGAAATAGTAGAGAGAGTCTGGCAGTAACCAGCTCCTGGCCATCACTGTGAGCATAAACAGGCCTGTATCAATCATGTTACCCTGTAAGACTGTGAAATGTGATGAATCACAAAATGATGCTGGTAATACACCTGTGAATGTGGCTACAGATAAAAAGGTCAAAAGGATTTGTCCTTCCTTCTTGCTGTGCACAAACACACATACACACGCCACAAAATCAGTGCATTCACACACACACGCGGCACGTACACACAACACAGCACTTCCACATCAAAAACAATCCACATCAACATGACTCAGACAAATAACCCACACCAATAACGTAACACAGCTAATCCCCACCAATATTGAACCGCAGCCAAGAGAACACAACTACCACAACAACAGGCAGACTGAAATTAACTCCATCCAGACTTGTTTCTCTGGCTGCTGCATGAAAATACATTAATGCTAAAGGTGGAGGGATTAGCCACGAAAAGCTGTTTTATTGTTAAGAGTCTTCTGTGTGTGTGTGTGTGTGTGTGTGTGTGTGTGTGTGTGTGTGTGTGCAGTTACACATTACAGCTTTGGGCCATTTCATGTGAAAGAACGTCACATGTTAACATAGGGCCCAACACTGGATTATGGCACAGAATAAACACCTTAGAGAAGCAAGGAATAACACATGTCTGTTGAACACAATGGAGCCATTCAACCACCCGCAAAGCTGTGCTGGACTAGTTACACGATTTCAGGATTTCTGAAGTTCAGGTCAGTTCACTAGTCCGGCAAACCTGTTTCATTAAAATAGTTCGTCAAACCAAAACACAAGCTAATACATATAGACTGTTCAATCGTCTACAGGGCTAATTACTGTACTGAGGAAGGTGCGTTTAATAGATCGGAGCCGTTGCTGTAAAAGGACATGACCTCAGTCGTGAAAGTAGATGTCAGAAGGTGGATCTGTCCCCATTTAGCACTGCTTTAATACAGGAGATGGCACTGCAGCCCAAAGGGACTGTCCTGCAATGAAGGGCAACATCCTCTGACTGCTCGTGCTCTGAAATCCAATTACACCAATTTATCGATCGTCGTGTATACAGAGCTATTTGGGCCAAACAGAACCTGACTGGCTTTTATCTTGGCTTGAAAATAATACATTTTTTAGAAGTTGTCCTCTTACTTTGGACAGCTGAGAGTGTGTTTGTGTCATCTCCAGAGAGCCAAGAGGATAAATACAGGAGGAAATGGAGGTCAGTTCCTGCACCAACAGAGTGACACCGACTGCCACCTTCTTTCAAAAAGATCCTGACCTTCCTGTGTGACTCCTGATCCCTGTACCTGCCTGTCACATTCGCCACCGCTAAAAGAAACACCAGCTGACATAAAGGAAAAGATGGAAAGAAGCTTTTGGCTGCACGAGGCACATTAGGTACAAGTGTACAGATTCAAAAATCCCATACAAGGTTAGGGAGGGTTAATAAAGCTAAAAAAAATGAACATTAATAGAATAACTGCAGTTAATCTTTCACGCGTCTGTGACATCCTGTCACAGCTTTCACAGCTGTTACTTTGTGGAAAAGAGCCTTTTGAATATCCCTTAACATTATTATCAGTGAACTATTGCCTTTATTGAAGTTTGTAGTTTCAATAGCTTGCTCATTTATGAATATATTGGCATCTGCTATTGAAATCACAACCTTGAAATGCGTATTTTTAAGGCAACAGGGCACCGGTAATGATGTTAAGGGATTTTCGGAGGGCGCATTTCCACAAACTAAGATTACAAGAGAGAGCGAGACTGGGGGGGGAGTCAATTGGTCCAATACTTCGCAATAATTTGTCCTTGCAGCGTTGCACAGATGAATTGTTGGACAGACTTGTCACAGCTGCAATTTAAATGAGTTCTGAAGTAAGCATTACGGATACAGTAATTGGCCCATCCATACAAGGACTTGCCAGCCACATGTGTGGAGTGGATCTTTCCTAACGCTGAGAGCAAATTAACCATAAGAGTCACCAATAGCTGGAGCTTAGGCCATCTTCTCACCACTCACACAGATGCATTGGTGGATAACTATTTCTATCTATAATCATTTCCCCGTCTGATTCCCTTGGGAGTGCTTGCACTGTTTGTTAAGTAGGCCCAAGTCTGTGCTCCCTTGAGTCTCCTGCTGCTTCATAATGAGCCTCTCTAGCTGTACGGCCGCAAAGACGACGGAGGCCAGAGGTTGAGCTGTTCACCCTCTCTAATTGGCAGAATCACACTCTCACTCTTTAACAGCAGAGCAATCAAGGTACGGAAGTTACTAAAGATTTATTGTCCCAGATCTATTCCAAAAAAAGCTGTGCCGAAGCTCACAGTTAAAGCCAATGGCAGAAAACATCAAAAGAATACAACAAACGATAAAAAGAGATACCGGCCAACACTTCAGTCTGTCGAAGTTAATGAGCCAAAAAAGGTAACTCTTCCAGGTTTAAGGGCAAACGCAGCACAGGTGCAGTCTCCGTTCATTTCAAGCTAAGCTCCTGAGACATCCACTTGATAGTGTAGTGGAAAAGAGATGTCTCATGTGTGAATCAATGACACAATAATTCAGATATTAACTCACAAAAATGCATTTTGTGTATGTTTGGGGGTGGATTAACATGTTAGAAACCATTTCCTCATTAAACATGTACAGTGCAGATGGAAACCTACAAATCTGCATTGTTCATCTGTCAGTGGCAGGTTCAGATGACAAACCCACTGTCTATGTACTGAATGATAATGCACTGTCTCCATTTCCTAGAATTTAGATTTTGAAAAAAAAAAGAAAAAGTTTCAGATTGTCTGGTAAAAACAACACACTAGAGCCTTGAAAGCTGCCTCCAGTTAAAGTTTTGAGTATTTAACATGTCCATACAGTGTTTTTTGCCATATCACAAGCAAAATAAGCAGTCAGTGCCAAGCATTTCCATCTTAGAACTGCAATGTACCAATGACTGTCACCAGAAACTTGTTACATCACAACCCTAAGAAAGTAATCTGATCATCTTGCGAGGGTGGGGCTCTCCATAACATTGGCAAAATAAGGAGTTTTAGAGAAGCTAGATGGAGCTACAAATCAGTATTTTGCTGGTTTTACTTTCACTTCGACTGCTCAGAGCTTCACTTCGAGTGCTCAGAGCTGGCGATCAGGCACAGGATTAATCTAACATTAGCAACAGATTACTGTATTAGCTGTTTGATAATGTTGTCAAGCTGAGGGCTCATGTTATATATTCCTGTTTACAAGCAGAGGATTGCGTGTTTGATGAGCAGAGTCAAAGGTGAGAAGGTATGCTTGAGAATAGGTCTGCACAAACTGAATGTAGAAAAGGTGTAGTATTACATCTTAGCCATTGTAAGACAATTTTAAATCCTAGAAAATCAAATTATGTAAATTTGATGAACAGTGGATCACTCATGGGTTTTATTTATTCTATTAAAATCTGTATTTTCTTATTTATGGAGTCATATTCTCGTTGAGATATACACGTCTTTCCTTGTACAGTTTGAAATAAAAAATAATATACAACATCATAATAAAAAATCCCTCACATAGTGATAAAAGCAAAGAAATGCAGAGGCATCATAAACTAGTCCACATTAAAACTTTAGGTGATATACAAAACAGTGTTGATTGCCCCTAACTAGGCTTATAGCTGTGTGCATACCTTTATTTACATATTTATTACAGTCCCATATTTATGAGACAGAAGGTAATATCAGTTAAGTGTTTCAACGTTTCTTATTATTCAGCATGGGAGAAAATTAAAATGGAGTATTTAAAGTGCCAGCCGAGGCTTATAAACTACCCCATGAAGCCTTCAACAGGGTAATTTACAACTCTGCAGGGCTGACTTCATTCAAGGAAGAAAAACAAATGTCAGCCATGCATGGATGTGAAAAACCAACAGGGAGAGAGCTATCTGCCAAACCACCATCTGCTGTACACAAGCTTTAATATTCATATTCATATACTGTAAAGGTTTCACATTTCAAGTCAAAGACAAATGGGTTTCTCTCTCTTTCTGTAACCTGATCTGTTAGACAAGCACTCTTCCTTTTAGATACAAGAAAAAAGTGACTGATGCAAAGCGTAATTCAAAAGACAACAGTTCAGTAACACAGACGGCCACCGGAACCTGAGCCTGACCGAGGACACGTCCTTGTTCTTCGGATGAAAACCAGCGCAAGTAAATTCAGGTGAATTTCATGCACTTGAAGTCATACTGTAAGTCCAGTGATCTCTTAGGATGCAGTGAAACCAAATGTCAATTTATATAATGTATCAGAGATGAAACAGGCGTCCTATGCTTTTCAGCTGGGAAAGATTATTTTTTAGAAACATGATCTATTGTTTCTGGATTGTTGAAATACTCCAATAAATGATGAGCTGTCAGGCGCTCAGTGATGAGGAAAGCCACCCTCATCACTGGGGACCCCTCCCACCCCCTGCACACTCCTTCATGCTGCTGCCATCAGGCAGACGCTAAAGAACCCCACAGGCCCGGAAAAACATTTACAAAAAATCCCTCATCCCATCTGCAAAAACTGCCCTTAATAAGAACACACAGACTGCACTTTTTTAAAACTGTTGTTGAATGTCTTTTAGTCAGTGTGCCTGGGTGTGGTTCTTAATTACATTTTGCTTATAATACTTAAACACTGAAGGAAGAATTTTTACTTCTATTAGTACTCTCACAGTCTGTTATTATGAACTTGCACTTTGTTAGATAATTCAATTTGTCATCACTGAATAAAAAAAAAAAATGTGACAAAGGCTAATCTTCAGGGAGCTGAAACATCAGTTAGGTGTTCAGGAGGTATTGCATGAAGGAATAACATCCAACAGTAAAAGCACAATTAGAACAAATACAGGAGGGAAACAAATCTGTGTCAGCTGTGTTATTGTGTAACACGAGCAGTTTTAGCTGCTAAAACAAACTAATTTGTCTGTCAGTTTGCATGTAATATCTACTTTGGAAACTTTGCTTTTAAAACATTAACAAGGCTACAAACACACAGTCTGATTGTTTTTATGAAGAACTGTTGCCTCATCAATGTCTGCCTGCTGCCTCAACATTAATGTGCTCATCTTTTTACAGTAAACAGCAGTAATAACAGCCTGAGAGGCAGAAATTCTTTTTGATCATTCATGACAGCTTGGTGGGAGAACATTTTACAGCCCAGTAATTTGGGAATACACCATCTTTGCTTTGAAACGGATTCTGGGAAAATAAGTAGAGTTTCAAGCACTGCGGACCAACAGCTGCTTTCTGGTTTGTGTAGCAACTTTGCTGCGCTCCTCTGAGTACGGCTAAGATGTTTAATGCTCTGAGTAACACAGACTAATCACACATGGCATCCGCTCAAGAACACAAAACCACCGAGGATCACCGTTCAAATCTGAAGAAAGACATCAAATCTCCACAACAAAATAGCTGATGCAGGGGCCTGGCAGGTAGTCAAAGCAGCATATTTGTGTTCACAAAATTATAGGGTGCAACCACACTTAAAATGCAGCAAAAAACACATTTTTGTTGTGACATTAGATACACTGGAGATTGAAAACTAAAACCTTCCCCCTGTAGTACTGCTGAAACAACACAAAGCAGACACACTGATCTGACTGCATTTGATAGACAAACTCCCATGGAGGACTGTCACAACCGAACCGAATCCCCTCTGTTTACGGGCTGTCACAGGGAGGAGAGGGAGGGAGTGAAGGACGAGGAGGAGAGGAGGAGAGGAGGAGAGGAGGAGAACGACGGTCCAGCACTTGTCGCATGTTAAGTAAGAAGCTGTGACACCGGAGCAGAGCCTTGAGGCCCAGACCGTCTGACCCCCACAGATCTGCCAGCCCGCAAGCAGAAAATACAAGACAAGCATCTTCCCTCTTACAGCCCCTGACTGTGCCTTCATAACCCTACAGCTGGAAATCCTGTAGAAAAATAACTGCAGCTGAAAACACATCGGCTTTGTTCAAAAATCATGCTTTCAGATCTCACAACAAGAGATTTTAATTACAATCTATCTCTGATGAATAAAAGGAATAGTGTGGGCACAACAAAGGCAGGGTTAACAGTGTTACTATTTGTGAAGCGTCACATTCAACTACATTTATGCAAGCAATTGACAATTCTGATAGATATTTGAACCTGATTTTTTTGGTTTTGTAAATGCTAAAAACAGCGTTGCTCTTATTACTTATCTATAGTGTCAGTAGCAGAATAGGAAAGGGAGATTTGAACCCTTGACATTTATAATAGCCTATATAGTAAGTGTCTTTGTCAGCTGAGCCAGCTGTACACAACTATATCTGGTCATTTTTTTTGCTCACAGGCAAATGTCATCCCTCCTTATCAGCTCCTCTCAAATCATCCTGTGTGTGTCGCCTGAAACGTGTAAAAATACTAGAAAAAAGCGCCTGCAGGAGAATCCCATCTCACCTCAGCCTCTCCTCCTCCTTCTTTCGCAGCTTCATGTCCCGCTGGACCACTTTCAAGACATGCTCTGCCTCGTCATCCGTCAGGCCCGACAGGTCCAGCTTCCGGCCCATTGTTCCTGGCCTCGCCACACTGAGCTGCTGGTCCGAGAGGGATGGACAAGGAGCGGCACGGGCTCTGCTGCTCTGGGGGCCGAGGCTGAGACAACCCTGGAGGAAAACAGAGAGACAGAAAATTTTAAATGATTTTTTTTTTTTTTTGTGGAATCAATTCACTCTTTTGGAGCTGAGCATTAATATGCCTGGCATCTAATTAGGCAGAGTGTCTGAAAGATCTCTTGTACACCTGGTTCTAAGTAATTTATGACTTTCATCAACCTCTATTAGCCAAGGAATTAAAACACCGATAGGTCTCTGGCTCGGCTTTTAGTGCAATGAACAGACACATAAAAATCAGATTTCCACACCCTATTACAACAGACATCCAGCATAAAGAAACACAGATCTCACCATGCAAACAATATTGCAATGTTTCCTTTTATGACTTGTGGACAAAATACACTGTTACACTACAGAAGCTGTTTGCCTGCAGCGTGAACTCTGATCTCAGTGCAGCTGAAAATTGGTTTGGACTGGAGTTTAGTGGTCGGGGGGGGGGAGTATTCGTTTTACTGTTTCTGGTCATTACTAATGTGATTATGAAAACAAATGCTGCCCTCCCCTAAACCAAAAATAGGTCAGGGCTTCATCAAAGCCATTATCAAGCCATGAATGTCAGTACAAAATGTTGTGGCAATCCATCCAGTAGAAATTAAATTTAGATATTTCATTGGATAATTAGAAAATTTGAGCTGTCTCTTTTTTCCAAGCTGCTGCATGACAACACAATTCAGCAGCACCACAAACTACAGCCTCCGTAAATAAACATCACTCTATGCAACTGACTGTACCGTATCTCCACTCCCCAAAGCATAGACATTCAAAGCACACCTCCTGTGTGATAAGATCATGTTTTCTGCATGGAGCATGCAAAGCAGGCTGGAAGCTGTGAAGAGCCTGTCAACAAACATGGTAGTTGCAGATGTCATGTTTCTGTGCAGTAATATGCATTTTACAGGTATTTCATTTAGCTTTGGAATGGTTCATCTTGTATGTGACACAGTGGGTGTGTGCATTTGTGTAAACATGCTATACGTACTTGGGTGCAATCCAGCTGCAAACCTTTGAGAGATACAGCTGTATACCCTTCTTTAGGGCTTTCGCAATAACTAATTTTGTTGGTCAATTTATTATCCCAGAAATATATGCAATAAACAGTGTTATTGTCTTTTTGGGACATTTTCATGCCACTGATATAATTATGATATAACAGTATAAGAATGCAAACACACCCTGTCAAAGAGCACATGGTTTCCCACACAATTTATTTGTGGCAGCCCACCACAATCAAAACATCTGCCATCGTACTGATTTTATTTTTGGAGCTGGACCATTAATTTGGAGTGCTGCTGGACTGCATAGCTTTCGGTCATTCACTGCACCACTCTCTTAGACGATAGATGTGGCAACAGAATGCCAGGTGCACTTAAAGTGAAACTTGATAGTTCATTTCACTGGGTCCAAAAGTTTGCATTCACTCGCCTCTGCTCTCCTCCTGTCCTGCATTGATCTGATCACATCAGACTGGATCGCCAGATCAATTACTCGCCCTGCAAGTAAAATTCCTCATGAAGAGTTCTGGCTTCGCTGCGTTCACAAACCCACAATATCGTCTGACTTCAGAGAGAGGAAAGTATGGATTGTATGTATAAATTAAAGTAATTTTGTTGGAGTAGCACAAAATTACTCCGTTTGAGAGTTAAAAGAAAATTTTTCCACAAAAAACGCTATGTCGTCTTTGAAGCGTAGTCTTATTTTCCATCAGAATCGAGGTGGAGAGTCTTATAATCAGTTGGAAAACCCTGCTGTTTATTCTGGCATCATGCTGACCAAAATGTTGGTGACATTTTTATGTAAACACCCAAGTAAACACAACAGGCAATATCGAGGTCAGCAACATATTTGAGGCCGTATCTGCATATATCATATGATAATTTCTTTGTGTAATCACTGAGACAGGCCTATGCATTTTAGTGAAATTATTTGTACACTTTAAATATTTAATTGTGCATTGACAGTAAATTACTGGCTACTAGTTGCTTTACTAAGTTATTGTATAATTTTTACAAAAAATGACTGTAAAATGTGTGCTATATAACCATAAAAGTACACCCTTTCAAACAGCAATAAACTATAAATTCTTAAAATTCAGACGCTGGAATTGGAATATGATATGAATCAGTATATTACGTGTTAATCTGATAGCATAAACATTGTGACGGCCCTCAGCATATTAGTGATATCACTTGGATTTTACTCAGGGACTGACTGCACTGTACTAATCATATATTAAAGTTAGAACTTGGACTGTTTATGACTGAGCCAACTTAAAAACAAGCCTGACATCGGTTATTTGTGGGGTGAAAGGGACGCAAGTAAGAAGTGAGGAAAGCATGATGAGGGGCAAGATCGAGAGCCGGCCCATAAAACTAAAACAGAGGGATGGCGGGAGAAAGAGAGCAGCAGAGACAGATGAGGTGATGGACAGAAGGAGAAGGTCCATTAACTGCAGTGTCTAAACAAGATGGGAGAGCGCTGGCAGTGGAGAGAGCAATGATGACTCAGAAGGCCAGACAATTATGTCCGTTCTATTATTGGGCCAATAGCTTCATCGACAGAGCGTCTCTCCTCTCACTCTGCTAATCATTCATTCCTCCAGTTCAGCTCAGGGTCTGTCTCATCATAGACTGTTATTGAAGGTTTACATTTTAACAACAGAAAACAAAATTGTACATATTTATGTTTGTTTCTGTGATATTCAGCTCTATTTATTCCGAAAACACATTTAAATATTATCAATCACTGTTGGACTGGAGCATCTACGCAGCAAAACAAACTTTACCTCATGTTTGTCATTTTGATTAAAAGCTCCAGGCAAACCAGAGGAATACTGTTTTCATTGCTGCCATTTGATTTCATCCTTACACATATCTCCATCAGATGCTTTTATGAGTCATTTGTATCAGTGGGAATGTAAAATCCACAAGGGCAAATGCAAGCACACACTCAATCACACACATGCACATGTGTGAGGGAGAGCTTTTGTCACATTCTTAGCTACAGTGGAAAAAAAAAGATGTAAAATCTCTCAGTCTCAGACATCTGCTTTCACACTGTGTAAATACAGAATACCATTCACGAGCGCTCCTCATTCAGCTGTGATAAGCGACCTTGCCCTCACCTCAGGAAAGGTTATCCAGTCTGACAGAATAGCACACTTTATACAACATGTTAAAATACACACTCAGGCTCATGTGGACAATCATGTGCCAGCATGTGTCCACACACACCGACAGATACATACAGCAGCACCGACAATGGACTCTATAGTCCTGCATGTTGCAGAGTTTCACTCTAAATGTCACAGTCTGTGGGTTCTATTAGCTATTCGAAATAAACTTTTTTTTTGGTGTAAGCAAGTGAAAAAGTTGTCACCCTATAGCTGCACTGGTTAGTACACAGAAGTATCAAAACAAATGTGCTCAATCGTGGCCATAATTTGATGTTCAGGTGATGAATATGATTTATAAATATGAAGCCACAACTAGCAGCAGCATCATAAGCTAGAACTGGAAACAGGGAAAAGTTGCAAATGTTGTACTTTTCGGTCAATCAAAAATGCATCCAACAAAAAGACAATTTTCAGCATTTTTAATGGCAGCAGATCAGTTTCAAATATTGCAGGGAGTATTTGAAGAAGAGGAAGCAGCCACAGTGAACTGTTAGATGCAAAGCTGCACACCTCCAATGTAGCCAGGTAAACAACTCCATTATGCTCTGCTGTCTGCAGACCTGTGAATGATGGAAAAAAGCCAATTATTGCCTGACTTCACTATTAAATATGACAATATTGTTTTGCAGCACCCCATTCATTATAACCAGTAAGTACAAGTGTTGCCAAATCAAACAGGACTGAAATCTTAAGAGATTGCTACCAAAATAACCAGCTGCTGGCTGTATAGCCTTCCATTAAATGTACCAGACAAACATGTGAGGTATCTTTTTGTCTCTTTGGGGATTTACAATAATATAAGTCGTCAGATATCATTAAGACCCAGTGATGGCCATGTTGGTCAGGTTTTTTTTTTGGTCCAATTCTTGGACATAATTTATCCAGAGTCTCATCCAAACTAGGCAACCGGATTGGCCAGAATTGGGCGAGTTTATTTAGGGCGTCATTTATTCTGAATTTCAGCCAAGTCACAAAGATGTGGCCTGACTTATTTCTTCAATCGTGCCAAGTTTGGGCCAGTGTCGTGGCAGGTCACTTTGGCTACCTGGGGGCCTTTGTCCTAAAATTCTATCAAAATCATTAAAACTATTAAAAATACCTTGTTTGATTTTGACTAATATTAAAGCACATATACACTAATGTTAAATGAAATATTGTCTAAAATATGACTCAGTATCATGTCTAATGGTACAATGCCAACAAATTTTTTGCCTTTTATACTGTAATACTGATGGCAATCGTGGAATCAGTGGGAACGTATCTTCTGCGCGGCTGAAGATTCACCAACTTAGTCTGAAATTATTGCATTTTCTGATTGTCATTCTGACAGGAACCTGCAGCAGTATCTCAGTTAATTTAAGAGTAAAATTTCTTTAAAAATCCCCAAAATTAGTGCAGCACTGCCTCGTGTAGAGCTTCATGCCTTGCAGAGAGCACATTCATAATTTTTCAGCCCTTTACCAACTAACAGTAAAAGAAAATCAACATAGCTGCTCTGTAGCATATTTCAACACCAACAGTGATGGGCTGGTCTAAAATCTTTGCCTTCTGCCATGTTTCTCTCCTAATGTATAGAGGAGATTAATGCACCATTACTGTATGGCCATTATTGTATAGCCACAAGGGAAGGCAATTATTCAGGGCTTCTTGTTATAGTGAGTGGTGTCAAGGACGGCAATGGAGCATCATTTATGTCTGCGAGAGTGTCTGCCTCTGAAGCCTCAGTGACGCACATACTTGAGAGCAGCAACCGTACACACAGCCAATCCATTTCCATTGTGACAATTTGCATTGAGACACATACAAACATACATGCATGACTGCACAAACACACACACACATATCAAATCTTCTTCCATGGAGCTGTGTCACCACCCTGCAGCAACACTAACACACCCTCAACAATAGCACAGATGAGCTATCAGTCTGTACACAGTGGAAAAGAGAGTGGGCTTTCCGACAAACAAACCCCTCCTTAAGTGACACTGATTGGAGACTGCCTCAATGCTTCACCAATTTTGTTCAGCCGCCTCAGACAAGAGAGGGTGTGGGC
The DNA here is from genome assembly GCF_008729295.1 of Plectropomus leopardus. Lineage (NCBI taxonomy): Eukaryota > Metazoa > Chordata > Actinopteri > Perciformes > Serranidae > Plectropomus > Plectropomus leopardus. The sequence continues at coordinate 12,300,560 of NC_056483.1, forward strand.
TAAACTGAACACCATCTCAGTAAGCTGATGGAAAAGTGAGCTGCACACATTTACCTCTCAGAGATTCTTAGATTGTATTCGATTTTATTTAACCAATAACTATTAGACTGCATAGAGCATATGTTTTGACCAGACAAACTACACTCTGGATTCCTGCATTTCTGTGGATCACAAAGTCAGTGCAATTTATCTGTGCATAGTAGGAATGGGCATGAGTACACTTGTGCTGATTTGGACGTCAGTATTCACTCAAAGTAAAGATTACTCGCCGCCACTGCCGCTCTCTCATGTAAACATGACTTATAATTTCCTCTTTTCTTTTTTTACTAGGCTATTTACACTGTTTACAATCTTATTTCACTGTAGATCTGTGTGCAGTGTATTGCTTCGGCTCCTTGCCCTGCTACTGTCCTCTCTCCTATTCTCTAATATTACTACAACTACAGGAGTGTGACCCTTAAAAGGCTCATTGTCGGGTGTTAGCGAGGTGTTACGAGAGAGTTTTAGCTGCTGCTGCAGTTAGCTCATGCCAAGCAATAGGGGCGTGTCTAAGCAGTGGCCTGAAATCTGATTGGCTACCCCAGCTGCCACCCTGTTCTCTAAAATGACTGGCTGTCTACCAAACTGGAGGGGGGATTTAAGGCTGATTATAAGCATGCTGTATTTAACCTGTACCTTTAACAGCAGTGACTGTGAGTTTGCTGATTTTTCTTATGTTTGCTTTTAAGTTTATGGTTTAACAGGCTTACTGAAGCCTGGTTGCTGAATAAATGAATTTAAAATTGCACTTGTTTCCGTCATGTACTCTGATAATTTTATGCGAGTACTTGAATATGAAAGTTACTTAAAAATGCCCATCCCCAGTGAGTACAATCTATACAATCTATTCAACCCTATCACCAGGCAACAATGTCAGTATCAGGTTATTCTTTTGCAATTAATTTCAGCACCAACATTTTTAAAATCCTCGCTTTCTGCAATAACTGTGAATGAGAGACACAGCATAGTTATGTTTAGGGAAAGATGCTGTGGAGCTATGGCAAATAAAATATGATAGAGGTATGGTTAATATGAGACAACAAAAACACTTGGTCATTGTTGGCAGTACAGGTTAGGCAAAAAAACTACACAGTCAGGGTAAGGATAAAGTTGGCATTAGTAACCACTTACGCAACTAGTGACTGACAACTTATGATACAAAATATTTAACACTGAATTTAAGTTTTCCACAGGACACAAACACTGGTTTCCAGGGTCAAAGTCCTGTACTTGTTGGACCCATCCACCTTGCCTCCGAGCCACCCTTAGAGGACTTTTGCATTCTTTATACTACACAAGTCTAATAATGGCACAGATGGCCCCCGGATTGAGACTAGGCTGCCACCTTGCTATATAGGTAAACTATTTTCTGCATTTGTACTGAACGTTGGCATACGAAAATAATATTTCAAATATTTTCTTTATACAAATTTAATCAAAAATGAAGTGTCAGTGGTTCAGCCATTAAGGAAAGACAACAACACACACGCTTCGCATAAAATGTTAGCAGCAACTATGGATATATCCAAATAAGCACACTGTATTATGTACATCTGTAAATTGAATACAACTACTTCGTGAATAGTCATTTGCAAAGTACCATTATAGTGAAAATATCAGAGACTCCAGATACAAAACACAGTACAAGATGACCACAGACACACTTTTACATGTATTGTCATGCGTTTGTTTTTTCTTCGTCTCACTTTAGTTCTCAACAATCAACAATGCTACAGTCAATCCCTAAATTTCCATTCACACATTTTGAACACAGCGATATAATTGAAACTGTTAAGCTTTTATTTTCTATAGACTGGTGGTAATCCTGACTGTAACCACACATATTGTCCCATGAGGATTTGGTGTTTAAGATTATCTTATTTTCAGAGCTGCATGCGGGGAATTATGGGGATTAAAATATTGTTGATTAGTTCTGTAAATTTATTGCTGGCTTAGGTACAAATCAGTCAGATGATTAAAAGTGAGTTTTTAAAAGTGCACTTTTGCAGTTATCATATCAGTTCACTTTTCACTGAGTTGAAAAAAATGTAGTTTCGGTCACTCACCACTGTCCTATTTTGACTGGCACTACAATGAAGTGTCCCAGTGTAACACTGTCAGATTACAAGAGTTCAGACTGACACTCTGAGTGCTCAGACAGAGAGAGGTGGAGAGTGACTTCAATGGGAAAATAGGTCATACTGATGCATCTCTCAAGAGAAAGAACTGGAACCTGAATTTTCCCAAAAGGACACACCGTGTGCATCAATCAACCACATCACACTGATACTAAATCATCCCAAATACACTCAAACACCAACAAAAACACCACACTCAACACCATGCTGCAGAGCTCTTGACTCTGCTGCCGTCTGTCACCTCAGAGAGTCGGCAGAGGATGGGCGAGCTGAGGACAGGGCCCAGTCGGAGTGCTAAAAGGGCAGGTGCAGCCAAGCGCTAAATGAACTGCTTGTTTTAGACACTCTCCATTGGATCAGCATTTCGTCACAGCCAGAGGGAAGGTGATTTGAGAACGACTTCCCTGAAATGACTATTTGGACTGAAGGTGAATACAGTGAACTGACGTTGCAGATGTGCATTTACAGCCATTCAAAGCATTCTGTATTAAAGTGCATGTAATGCATTGATTATTGCTAAATATGTCCTGCAGACTTTTTTACACAGCACTTGAAAATATGTAGGAATCTTTTGCTGTAGGTGCTTTAAAACTTGAGATCTGTTATTGTGTGTGATGGCCTCTTTGTCCCCCTGGTCATTTGTCTACATCCACATGACAGCAGAGACATAGGTGGTCAAGATGTTTTTGTAACCCCGGATATGACAAGTATCTGTCAAAAAGACATCAAGAAGATTCATCAGCACGAAATGAGAAGCAACAAGAAAACTGCACTGCATATACCGCACTCAAAATTCACATTCCTCCAACTGCTGCACCATCTGACGAGCTGTAAAGTGAGAAGCAAAGCACGGTGTGATTTGTGTGAATTTTATAACACCAAACAACCACGGAGCCTCATTCGTACATAACATCCTTAAGGAAAGAGCAGTGTAAGTGGTTACAAACGCCATAAGCATCTAAAAATGAATTAGTTATTGGAAATGCGTCCAAAAAAAATGCATAATATGCAGAATGTTGGCCAGCATTGCCTTTATAAAGCAACATCAGCATTAAATACAATAGATAATATGCACTGACATCACTTTTTCATTTGGCAAAATCCTCCTGTGCACTGAAGCAAACTGCCTTTAGTTGCAGAGTATGGGGGAAAGCTGCAGGAGAAAAACAAAGTAATGTTTTGAAAAAGTTAAGTCTATGCATCAATGTTTTGTATATGTGTAGAAACCATTTAGAACAAATGGGAAGTATGTTAAAACACGCAGAGTTTAACAAGGCATTCAAGCAATGGTGGGAGCAAGTAACACATACACCCTTTTCCCAGTCAAATTAGTGCGTACATGCAGGTTTTTTAAACATGGGAAAACCCATTAAAAACAGACAATAGACTCCATTGCCAGTAGAGCAAAGCAGTGTACACAGCTCTACAATAGGTGAGTACACTTTTCTGTTTTGGTTTTTTTTGGGGGGGAGGGTGTATTACGTTCAACATCAGGAACGCAAGTGAAAACAGGTTAGTAAACAATAAAAAGCATGAAGGCCAGAGAAAATGTCATAGTAGTTACTTGTTTTTGTCAAAATTATGTTAAGCTGAGATCCTGCTTTAAGTCAAGCAAGCCACAAGTCAAGTCATATGAAACTCTGATGATTTAGTCGAACCCTTGCTTCCTATATGTCTGATAGCATAACCCTAAATTGAAATTTGCCTTCAGCATGCTGAATCAGTGTTGAACACATCAAACTGCCATGGTTTACTGAAACATTTAAACAGAATGGAGTCATCACTGATGTTATTAGTGACAACGCAAATCAGCAGTGCCACATGAAACTGCCACCACTTTTGCTCTTTTACCAAGCCAACATTGTAGATAAGAATACATCCAGTCTAAATAAACCCTGGGTCATGCCAAAAACATATTTTTTAACTTGCTTAGTGTGACACACCAAATAAACACTCTCACCGTACACTGTAAACACTCAAATCCGACAGTGGGAACATCCAAAAATCCTCACCCTGAGGCTCCAAATGAGGAAGAGCCCTTGATCATTTGTCACTGACATCTACCTGCTGTGTCTCATCCATCACTACCTGGCCAATTACCACTATGCAGAGCAAGAGTAGAGGCTGGCAAGGTGAGAACGCTGCGGCTGATCTGTGAAGACGAACTCACACAAACACACTGTGACCTGAAGTGTTAAAATCATAAACAGATGCTAATTGAATCTTCCTCTGAGTCACTGTGCATGTGACAAAGTGTTGAGAACTACAAACTCTAAGAATGGGTTGTAATCCTGGCTGAGTGATCTTGATTTTTCCTTGAATGAAATGCTCAGAATAGCAGACTGATTCACCCGGCATGTGGGTGAATGTATTCCTGGTGTCTCCCCAAAGAGCTTCCCAAGATAACCCCGATGCTATTGTCAACAGGTGATAGTCACCACCACAAAACAAAACAGGAGAAATAAACTGCACTAGTTCAGCTACCTGCCAATCATAGGGGCTGCCAAGTAAGGATTTTCAGCTTGCATTCCTCTGGGTTAAAGTTTTTTTTTCTGCAACCATGAGACACAACATAACTTTGTTTTAAATTCTGCTAATTAAAACCAAGATGAGTCACATTTTGCACCTACTGAATCTGGTTTTAATTTCTTATTAGCACTCTGGACTGTGTCAAGCTGTGAGGCGAATCTACCTGATTATATCCACCTCGCATCCAGCAAAAAAAAATGCCGCACTTTCCTCATTTAAAACCTGCTCATTTCATTCACAGTGCATGATAACATCTGTGTGAGCTCCTGCGGTGACAAATGGCCAGCTACATATCCACAGTGAATCAGCCAGCTTGCAGCAAACGCCACAGAAAAGGTGATCACAGAATTTTCACAGAAACGTGTCATTTCATATCAAGGTATGCAAGCGTGCAACCGAAATCACACAAGCAGACACCTGACACCGCGGCTCGTGCTGCAATCATTCATTCCTGCTCATTATATCGCGCTAACATTCACCTATTCGCAGTGAGTTGATGTGGAGAATCACTTACACAGGATCAGTGGGTGCCGGATGACCGCCAGTTACAGTCTCTTTCACGGTATCCCAGATAATGACAAAAAGACGCGGAGGGATGCGCCTCTGCAAGTGTAAACTTCCGCGACACCTGTCTGTCTCCCGGATACTTTTGGCTTGCCTGCCCCTTGGCTAGTCGGCTTATTATTTTTTTCCCCCAAAGCAGGAGACGCAGGCACCGCTGAATGGGTGATCACGAGGTTTGTATTACACGGAGGAGGAAGAAGGAGGAGGAGGAGGAGGAGGAGGGGGGAGTGCGCACGGCGAGCGAGGTGAGGGATTGGCACCCAACCTTGATTCTTCCTGTGCTCATGGTGACACAGAGCGCCGTCGGAGGGGAAATCTCTGCGGGTTGGAAATCAGAGATAGTTGAGTGTGTTTCCGTGCTGATCTGATATCTAATCCCGATTCTGTTTTGTGCTGGCACCTGGGCACCCTGCGCACTCAATTTGGCACTGCTGCTCCTGGAGGAGGAGGAAGAGGAGGGGGAGGAGGAGGAGGAGGAGGAGGAGGAGGCACTGTTGGCTGGCTCCATTCATTCAGCCAGTCACAGTGCAATTAACCTCAGAGAGAGAGATGAAAACATCCCAATTAATCCAGAACCCATCTATCAGATTCTCATGTCTCAAGCATACAATTTAATCACCCCACTGTCTTGATCAGATGTTTTACTTAAAGGTCCAGTGTGTGGGATTTAGGGCGATACTGTAGCTAAAATATAAGCTTAGTCCCAATTAAACGTCAAGTCCGTTTTACTTGCCCAGTGCGGCGGCACATTTTGACCATAGATTGTATATAAAAATGGACAGCATGACAGCTCCCCCAAAGTATAACTTCTCGATCTTGATCGCCCCCTAGTGTCTAACTGCAGTATAGGTCACAAAATCCGCCCCGCCATGTTAGTGAATGGGACATAGGCCAAACTAAAAGTACACACCAAATAAATTTTTCCCAAAGACGATTTCCAACACCTGATGTTTGTTCAATTGTTTTTTTTTATAAGTTTGGTTTTAATGAGTTATTCAATAATACAAAAAGGGGATTTTCTGCCAAGATTGACAGCTGTGACAGCCAATCCATGCTCTCCCGTTCAATGAAGCTGCTCACTTTTGGTCAGACAGATGTTTTGGCGGGAACTCCCCCACCGCGGATATCGCGACTGTGCAGAATCTGGCTCTTAATGACATCAACAGCGCAAGATGGCACTCCACGCATCTTGGATATTTTAGCCTCCCTTAAGCAAAGCTGGGGAAAGTGGGGGCACGTCATTCATCTTTATCAACAGTCTATGATTTTGACAACAAAAGGCCGGTCTCAATTAGAAGCCTGGTCTGGTTGCCATGCAGTTCACCTGCTGGAGATAACCTTAGCTAGCTGCTTAGATCACACATACAATATGTATATGTTTAAAGTTTGTCAATAAGGACATACTACTCACAATGTTAATTGTAAGATTCTCCACAATTCAATCATTCAGTTAAATGTACTGACACCATGAGCGCCGAACAAGACAGAATTATCAGCACAGTAAACAAGACAGCCACAAAAAAGACACTAGTAGATGTAGAAGACTGCTTAAAAAATGTCCACTAAACTACATTCATAATTATATATATGTACTGTATAAAATTATATATTTTTTATATATTTCATAATTATTTTACGGAATTAATATCATTTTTAAGCTTTTTTTCAGAGGTCATTTCTTGCTTTGTTTTTTGTTTGTTTGTCTACCCAACCCCTTTTTTAAATTTTTTTATGGGATTTTGGATATTTTAATTTTTATTACTTAATTTATTGTATTTCCATCTTTGCTGAGCAACAGTATTGTGTGAAAGGAATTAAAAGCCCGTCCCATAAATTATTGCCTGTCCCAAATATAAGCCTGTTGAGTTCGGTGATTTAAGCAAATAATAGCCCAGGCTATTAATAGAATTTTTACCATATATTATCAGAAATGGAATATAATATAATACGAATGATTTAAAGAGTCTGTATATACCCTAAATCTATCTATCTGAGAAAACCCGACATAGTCACATTAAATTACCAAGATTATATTTTGCAGAGCCACATGAGTGCACTGTTTTTTTTAGCTATGGTCTGGCAGAGCATCAGAAGCTGAGGAGACAACCTGGCTGTTTGCTCTCTTTATTAGTGCAGAGCTCTCTGGAAGGAATGCTGACACTGGTGCATTGCAAAAACACTTTCTAGGCTGTGGTACGTGCCCAGCAAGATACATTTTAACAAGACAAATTACAATAATATGCTGCTATATAGAGATTATAAATCATCTGGACGTATGCTTTCTTTATCCTTAGTCTAATTAAAGCTGCATTTTACCACAGATACTGCCAGGAAAGCTGTTCACAGTCATGTATTCTAATTATTAGGGCCTATTTTTACTGACAAAAACACCTCCATGAGTCATTATGGCCTTGTGTGCTGGAAACCGCAAGTCACACCCTTGATCTACATTCAGTATGTACAGAATCAGTCACAATGTTGCCGCTGTGCGCTGTCTCTGTGTAATCTGAGGTATTTGATTCATATCACAGTTTCAATGTACACAGATAATACAAACCAGCCACATGCTCTGCAAATATTTAGGCCCAAAGAGCACACAGTTTATGCATTCCAACACAATCAGTAGAATAATTGTTGGCTGTATATTTTTCTTCACATTTAAATTTTCAATTTTATGTTGTGATGACACTGTGGTTAACATGTGGTGAGGTTGAGGCACAGAAAGCATTTGGTTAGGGTTGGAAAAAGGTCATGTTTTGACTTAAAATACCCGGTTTGGTCACCAGAAAGGGCTGGAATTGTCACTGGTCTGCTGCTTGGCAGCCGTCTGGGCTAGGTATCACACCATCCATCATCTCTTAAGACTACATCAGTTTAGAAACGTTGATATGACACATATGAAATGGGCTAAGGTTAGGTGTCACAGTTAGGGTCAGGGTTGCAGAAACGTGCTATTTCAACATTTTATCGTGGATATCGGGCTGTACATACACACAAATGCCGTGTAAAGTTCTTACGCAATAAAGATTGACATAAAGATAAACTGCATCACTTTTCATTCTCATATTTGCTCGCTCTCATTTTCTAAACCAAATCTTTTAGAGAAGTGAAGCAGCAGCTCTATAATGTTAGCTTATGGAATTAGCCCAGTGTAGAAATATAAGGTCTTTGCAATTACTGCTAGAAGGTCACAGCTGGGGATTATTCAAATCTTTAACTTGAGCAAATATGGTTGCACAGCGGATGTTCAATAGTGCACTTTAAAATGAGTGTGCTTATTATTGTTCAGTGCTCATTGCTCTGTGTTTTAAATAACTCATGTCTGGCCTGTTAAACCGCAGTTTTGCCTGTTTTGTCTGCCAGTTGTAGTTTAAAGGAGAGAAACAAACACGTTGAAATATAACAACGTGCTGCTAACGGCACAACAAAGGCAGGCGAGAGGCGGACAGAACAGATGTCACATGATAGTTTAGAAAACTTTATGGGACTGCAGACATTGATGGTTGCTGCTCCTTTTGCAAACATCCCATAGAAACTATCACTCATCTCTTTTTTTAATGTGAAATATCCAAAATATTTTAGACAGATCTAGAGTCTGGAACCCTCTACCGCAGTCTACTCCTTTAACCTCAGAGATATTATCTGTCATTATGATAATTCAGACAATAGTACTCTGGGATATCTAATTAATTTTGTTATTCTAAATACTTTATTCACAAACAGAAATTCTCCTAGGTTTGTCCATTTATTTATATGGCTGTACCTCTATTCATCTTTTTTTTCATTTGTATTTTTGTTTATAATTTTTGTCTTTTCACCTGTGCTATGCCTTGTTTAGTTTAACAATTAAAAAAAAGAGAGATAATTACATTTTTACATATTGCCTAAAAGTATTACTGTGTATTTTGATATGTGCTCTTAATGGAGAGTCAGCAAAAATGAGGAAAAATATATATGTAATTTGCCTTCCAAAATAAAGTGTGTTGTAGCAAGAATAAAAAGAATTCTACTGGGAATGGATACTCCCAGTATGACCCCACTACTCTATTGTGGGTCACTCAGTAGCACCAGTGTAGAGTGAAGGGTCATTCTGGGGTTTTACGTCGGCAATCCTCTGGTCACAAGCACATTTCTGCGACCTTAAGGCAACTGCTGGTCACATACATGGTTGAGTAAATCTTATTAAAGGCTTCATGCTCAAGCAGTATGTTCGCTTTATGCTCTGCTGCTAAGACCCACGGTGCAACACTGCATTTACATCTGCAGACCTGAGGTCAATACAGTCTCCTAATTTTGATGCTTATCCGTCAAACTTTTTCCCCTAAAAAAGCTGCGTAAGTTTTTTGTTAACATTTCTGCCTGCAGGATTTGGCTTGTTACTGTAGAGAATGTGCATTTGCACACTTTAATAATCCCATCAGGCTCTCAGGTGGGAACAGAGGGAATATTCATGCAGTCATCCTCAGTGGCCGCTGTGTGAAAATGCAATCAGCAGGTCAGAGTGGCATGCCTTAACACGTATCAACAATGTGTGATAGATTTTCCGAGCATGGGAGCCCTCAAAGCTCCACCGGGGAGTTATGATTGCTAAAGTGGAATATTTAGAGTGACTAAGCATTCTGGTCACTCTATCCGTGTCACATGCTGGTGTTACAGTGATCTTGTTTGCGCACATGTGTATGTGTGTGGGTATTGTCTACAGTGACATTCAGTATTTCTGTGGAGGCAGATTACAGCTCCATAGCCAGATTGTTGGCATTTGAGGTCCCTTTCCTCTGAGGGCTTCACTGCACACTATATGATCTCGTCCTTCAACCAAATGTCAGCCTTCAGAACCACATAAATGGCCAATGAATCACGACTGCAGCCAGTATGAGTTGATTGATGGATGTTTTGTCGGGGAATCTTGTAATAGTAATTCTTTCGGAAAGGCAACAATTTGTACTATTACTGTAATTCCACGCAGGCAGAAAATACTAGCCACTCAAATGTGCACCCATGGACGAAACAATGACAAGGCATGAGCACAACTCAGCCACCAGGGGTCCTCCAAAATGAAACCTGAGGCTCGGTTGCTCTGAGTTATTGTCATAATCTCATACATTGAAAGATACAATGCATCATTTTGCTGTATTGACCAAAAATAACTCAAATCCAAAAAAGATCTTGGAGTTGTGGCTTGTGCCCTAAAAAATATGGGGATTTAGGAGTACTATGCAAATTCCTCAACTTCATAACATTTACTTTAACTATAGTTAACACTATTATTATATTTTACTATTATTATATTCTATGATGTTACCTGAATATTTAAATTTCTGTTATGAATTGCAAAAAGTGGTAAACTGACAGTAGAAAAAAGCAGTTGTTTTGCTTCTGTCAACAAAAATCTGATGCTTACTACTGACACTTTAGATTATAGGTCTTCAACAGGGGGTCTGCGTCTCATAGGGGGTCCTCAGAGTTACTGAAGGGGGCCATCAAATAATTATTTGATAGTTTAATTAAAGTTTTTCTTTGTAAAACTTGTCTGAAAATATAAATTAACACAAATACAACATATTAGCAGCAAATAAATTGCTGAATAACTGCTTATTCATTGAATAACTGCTTATTCACAAAAAAAAGAGGTTAAGTACACAACAATAATAGAGTGCCCCAGGGATGACGGTTTTCTGGAGGCCAACATGGAAGTTAGCATCACCGTGAATCCCTCGCTAAAAGGCCAATGGGATTTTTCCATTGGATTTAGGATCATTGCAGAAGAAAAAGTGGTAAAGAAACACATGAAAGTTACAAATTTTATTTAGCAAGATAATCTTCATTAAAAAACACCACTTTTAGGATTTGTAAAGGATGGATGTGCATGCTAAATCACTGTGCTGCACATGAAATTTGCCTACATTTGTGTAGGCTATGTTCGAAACAAATTAGCAAATTAGCTGTAATATTATTAGTATTATTCCATGTGTAGAGACATTCTTGTGAGCCACAATGGATTGTTTTTTACTTTTTAAGCCAGAGACTCTGACATACCATCCACTTCAGAAACTACTTGCAAAAGTGCAGAAGGTGAGGCTAACGCAACCAGCTATGGTACAACTACTGCTGACAGCTACAGGCAAGGGCAAATGAGAGAAGACCTGAAATTTTTTTTAATTTTTATCTCAATTTCAACTTAATTTTAATTTTATACAATATATAGTAGAGGATCCCTGATCCATCTAACCCCCTTGTTTAGCTTGTTAAATGTTTTCTGGGTGTTTTTAGTCCTAGAAGTTCATCAGGTAAAAATAGCCTACTCACAAAGGAAATAATATCCATCATACATTTTTATTTATTTGAGTCACATTGCATTGATCCTACTTTTGGTACTAAGCTAGCACAATAGAGGATTTGTAATTTTGAAAGCAAAGAGTGTCTTTCTGAAAAACAAAGGATCAAACCTCCCGGTGTGTTCCTGATTATGCTCAGAGATCATGTTCCTGTAATAAAACCGCAGTGACGTCTCTGTTCAGGGAGGCAGCAGGTGCGTCACATGCACTTACCTCAGTAGACAGGCTTTTGCACCTGCGACACTCAACATTCAGTCACTCCTCAGTGATCCATGATCTGTATTGACCTACATACATAAGCCTGCCATTGTCTCCAACTTGTTACACTGGTGATCCTAAGGGGAAGCTTTTCAAGGCAGTATCACCTCCTTTGAGATGTAGACAACTGTGGTAGGTGTATAATCATCTCTGACAACAGGAATGTCTTATCACTTTTAAAGTTCACATTTATAGATTAAATATGTTGCCCTGTCACCAAAAGAAAATGTTGGCTTTGTACATTTGTGAAATCCATGACTGTTTTACACTCACTAGTTTCATATGCATCGTATCAACATTCAGGCTGTGCTCATGCACTTTTTGTGCATTTTCCTATACAGAAAAGTGAGGCACCGAAATTTGTATATTCATATTTTCAGTGGCTGGGGTCACATGACCAATGGGAGTAAAGGGCATGCCAAATATAGGACACCAAATTCAATAAGCTGAAACAAATACAGCCAAAAGTTAAGTTAAGGGCATGGTGAACCCTACAAGATGGATTAAAAGATCAACATTTCTCCATCATGACATGATTTTCAACAAAAAAGTCAAGTAACAACATAAAACACCCTAGGTACCATTTATAAAACGTGGTCGGAAGCAGCAACCATTATCATTATCATTATTATTATCAACATCACCGTCAACAACAACATCATCATCACCATCAATCATCACATAAACAGACAAAAATTACAACTAACCAAGAGAATAGGAGAAATGGCTGCAGAGATGAAGGAGTCCTTAATCTGTTAAGAAGGTAGCATCATCAGTGAGGTGCTAATTGTTATTTTATCATACGATGTTGTGTGTGCATTTTCATAAGATATCATACTAACTCTACATGAGGATATGTTGCAACATTTCTAATGCGACATAATATATGGAGAGATTATCACATGTATTAATAAATAATGAATAAGTAGGTACCCTCTGGGCCCGGCGTAGTCGCTGGTGACTAAAATGTGTTCCACTTTATGTAAAGTGTCCTAACTCTGCGACTGTGGGTCGGATCGTCTTACTTTTTTCGGCAGTGTAAAGCTCCCGGCTGTGCCTTTCACAGGGATGACTCCGATGCATCGTAGCTCTTAAAAGCCTCTCTATTCAGCCCTGGAAAACTGCACTGTGATTGGTCTAATCCTGCTGTATCTGTTGCTCTGTGTTATTGGCAGCGCCTCCTGCATTAGAATAAACGCTGGTAGCCCCTATCATAATAATAATAATAATAATAATAATCATCATCATCATAATAATAATAATCATAATCATAATAATGAGACAAGGGTAGATCAGGAGACAGTCTTACAAGCAGCAGGGCCTCATATGGATGTAAACTCTGTGTTCACTGAAGGCAGAGCAGGCAGGAGAATCAGGCCCCTCTCTGAAATGTCAGGAGTGTGATGTGGCCCTCTGCAGCAGCACAGAGAGGCACTGCTTTGCAGAATGGCACAGACTTGTTTTGGAAAAGTGTGTTCATTTTTGGAACTATAATAGTTTTAATGTTTATTTTTTCACTTTCTGATTGAACACTTGGGACGAAGGTTTTCAACTGCAAAAAAGCTTGTGCATAATACTTGATGATTTACTGATTTATCACTAAAGATCTGTACAATTCAATTTCTGTCAATTTCTGTTTTTTTTATGTCTTTATGGTCTCATAACTATTTGTACATTTGAGTGACATCACTACAGCCTAAATATTTTGATAGCCAAGGTTGTCCTGAAAAAAAGATGTATATAACTTCATTTTGCATTAAGAGACTGAGGTTTTAAGTGCATTATTACACAAAAAGTCCAGGTGAACCAAAACTAGGTAAAATTGACTTAAATAATTTGTACATTTTACTGCCTGAGATTACTGCCATTGCTGGTATTATTTGTGATCTTTTGTTTAGTTAGTTTTACTTTTATGTGCTTTTGTGTTCTCTTATCTTGTTGTTTTCATTATGTCTTGTCTTTTTTTGTGGATAAAAAGCAGATATTTTAAGCCAAAACATAACTTTTCCTAAAGATAACCAAGTGATTTTTGCACCTCAACTTATCCATAGAAATGCCATCATTTATTCCAGCGATTGGGTTATGCCTGCAAGGTGTGTCCCATCTCAAGTATTATTCAAATGTAGCCTTCCTTTACCACAACCATATACCTTTTGTCATTCTTGGTATCCAATAATTTATTGCATGTTTGCAAATTGTCTTGTTACTTCAGAAAGTCCCAAAATTAACAGAATTAGTCATGTCGTTCAGATAATCCAGCCCATAAAGTGCCAGCCGTCATAACTCCCATCTTTACTGCAGTTCAAACTTAATTTCACTCACTTTTTACTGCTCTGTGGCAGCAATATGTGGAAAGCTACTGAATTCACCTTTAATTTAAAGACTGCCATGTCGGGAGTCTGACCTTTGAAAAACATTTAATGTGTGAATGCTTAATGGTGTGTAACTAAGTGTACTGTAATTTGAAAATATGTTCACACGCATGTGTTGTGACATAAGGAGTATAATTTCCATCAGCAGGGAGAGACTGACCTCTCAAGTAGAATTGTATATGATTACCTTGTAAACTAAAGTGGCTGTACAGCAGATGTTAACAAGCCCATTAAACATATTCAGTTATTTCTCAATCAATAGAAAACAATTCATGAAATACATGATTTATCATAATTGCTATTGAAGAATGAAAGGCCTGAGATACCAAAGATGGATTAAAGCTCCTACTTTTAATCCCACAATAATGTGTGAGTTAAATCCTCTACTGTGTATGTACTAATGCCTGAATGAGCAACATATTTCCCCTCCTTGCTACTGTCGGCTCGTTCAGTCTGCAGTCGCTCAGCTTTCTCCTTTTAAACATACATTGTCTTTGTGTTTGTTGGTGACGAAGTGGAGGTGAAGCCTCTGCCCACTCAGCATGACTAATTTCCCATAAGTGGCCATCCCAGAGTTGGAAACAAAGCATCTCAAATAAACAAAGTGAATCACACCATGCATTGTTCTTTTATTCACAGCGGTGAGTAAATGGTGGAAGGGGTATTCAATTTTAGAGGAAAAGGGGAAAAAGAAAAGCTTAACTAACATAGATGGATTTGGCTTTTAGTCTTTTATATATTTGATCAATTTATTTTCAGAAATCTCCAGGGTTGGATGGGGCTTCAGTTGCAGAAGGGAGTCATGAAGCCATTTCCCCAGTTACAGCTAATAAACAAGAGCTGATTGTTCTCTGGGCTTGGATAATGAGTAAAAGCAGGAGCTGAGGAAAATCACACTCGTAATGGAAAACAACAGCTTTGCCTCCTCGTTACGCTCTACGCGACTCAGACATGACGGTTATTACTGGATGGAGCCAGTTTGCTCAGGTGCTGCAAAATACCTTCAGAGCAGATGTTTAATTGAGACTGATTTGCATTTGAACACACACAAAAATACACTGCATGAACAAACAAGGTCATGGAAAGTAAAGTCTAGGGACAACAGGAGGTCAGATATTCCTGTGAGGAACACTGACCTGTAGCTTTAAACCTCCTCACATTTCTGGCCAGATCCCATTTCACTGAGTTTTTCATGCACAGTGCAAAGCCTTCTGAATTGGCACCCTCACTTTAAGATGTTCCTTTTAGTCCTCCAGTAGCCCATAACTAATTCTTTTCCCTTCCAGTGTTTAGAAACCACAACATATTGACAGTCTGGTCAATCTCCTTCCAGACTACATTAGTCACACAGCACAGAAGCCTGCTAACCCCCCCTCCTCCTCCTCCTCCTCCTCCTTTCCTGTGTTTATTTCACAAATGTGGATGAGTGAGAGTAAATTTGCCAGCAGCTCCACTTTCCCGGGTTGCTTGCCAATATATTTCTCCAGCCAAGTTTAGCCACAGCTGTTTACAAAAGAGGTGTTTTTGTTTCTAGCCACCCAGATTTAGCAACATTTGTTAACACATACCACCAGCGAATGAACTCCTCAGTCCAGATTGTGATCATTTCAGCAATGTATGAGTGCACCCGGATATCTGAAGAAATGTAGATGCGCTAATGAAATGCCTTCAGCTCATTTTATCTCCTACTCCAAAGATGCAAGTCACTATTTTCCACAAATCCATTAGCTTGCTCAAAGCATAGGCTACTAGCACCAGTTTAATAATGCAAAATGCCACAAATTAAGGCTGCAACATTTCAAATTTTTATATTAACAAATGACTGCAACCCATCTTCTTTTTAGCTTCCATGTTGTTCCCACGTAATGACCTCAAAGCACATGAACACGATGAGGTCAGAAGAATGACTTCCCAACTCCAACTTTCCGACATCCCATGAATGCAGCATCGATGTCTGCCATCCTGCTTTCCTCATGTGGAAGTGGACGTGTCTTCATCTAACATGGGTTGGAAAAACGAAAGATGTTGCATCCTTCAACTCTTCCTCATAGCTTTGGAATTTGGCGTCTTTCAACTCATTATTTTAGTTTTACATCCTTCAGCTTTGCCATATTGCTTCAGTCTCAAAGCTCTTATCAACCAACAGCTGATGTCAGAAAATAAAATGTTTTTATACACGCACTGTCTGCAACTGGCCTGTCAACAAATGGAAGAGAAACAGTTAGCAGCTAGTGGGTGAACATAGCAGAAAATTGACCTGATAGAGCCTAATGAGCCAGATATTCTGTAACTGAGCACATTTCTGACACTGTGTTTTTGTAAGTCTTTTTGTACTTGCAAGAAACTTGCACAGTAAGCTTAAATTAATGAATAACAAACATTTTCACAGATTTTCACCACATTAAAATTCTGCTAACATGATTGCTCTCCCACTCTGGGGAGTGAGTTGGTTTGTTGCTAATTATTAAGAGCCGGAAGACTTGAAAGTTTTTAGTATGCGGACAAAGTAACAGACAAAAACGGCAATCCTCACTTCAGCACAAAGACATCTGACGTGTGGACAAAAATACACCCAATCAGTTTTAAAAAGCAAAAAAAAAAAACCTGTTCATGAGCTCTCTGTGGTCAAATCATTCATTCATGTCATGTGGTCACAAGGAAAAAAAGAGAATTTCAGTTCCTTACAGCATCTGAAGAACAGATCCAGACAGAAAACACTTTTTTAAGGATCCAGTCTCACCCAGTAACAATAGACCGTACTTGGTTATGATATATATGCAATAATGCGTATGTGGCAACAGTGGAAGAGAGCCGTACAGCAGTGTACACGTCACACTAAGCCCATCCACACCTCATCTCACCGAGATACGGATATGGTCAGCTCTCGTCAAAGGCTTCAGCCCTCAGTGGCTTTGTTTGAATCCAACTCCTTGCTGCCATGGTAACCAGAGCAGAGAGAGGATGGGATATAAATGAGAGATAGTGAGAGGGCACGACCTGCACCACGTCGAACGCTCTCTTATGATACTGTGTTCGGTATTCTGGCTGATTAAATGATGGTCAGTGTGCAGTGAATATAACCGGGCAAGCAGGGTTTAATTATCACTCTCCAACGTATATCATTGCTTATATAATACAATATCACTGACAGGCCTTGTATTACCATATATGGTTACCATTACCATATATCCTGCATCTTCTCTAAGACATTGCAGAGTGCAAATTATCCTTTGAGAGCTTTATATTCCACATTTTGAACACTCTCAAACCATGCAGATCATGGAGACTTATTCTGAAACTAATTTTCTTTTGTTTACAAATTTCCCTTAAGTAATTCTTCCTCTTTAGGTGCTGATTTTCTTAATTTCCCATGTTCTTTTAACCAACCCCTTTAGAGCAGTGGTTCTCAAAAGTGGGTGATGGGCAAAGGGCACTGCAGGACGGAAGCCCTGAGCAGCCATACATTCATACATTTTTTTCCCCTTCATTTTCCCAAAGATAACGGAAAATTCTCTCGAGATAACGTAACTGTGTTTTCCCTCGATAACAACGTAATTGATTTGAGATCCCAAGATAACAAATAAATGTGACAGGCCTGAGATTTCCATCACACGTGTCATGTCATGCCATGCTGACTGATGGATGCCCTGGACACTAATGCAGATGAGCCATTAGTTTTGTGCTTTTATGCTTTCTATTCTAAATGTTTTTTTTCAAATGAATGAAAGAGTGAATGTCACAACTCAAATGTTAACATTACAACAACTTTTTTTTTTTGCATCAAGGAGGTTCAAAAGAGGAGAGGTCACGGTCTCAAATGACGTCACAACATTGGGGTGTAACACATGCGCAGTAAAACCTAGTCTGCAGTTGCCGAAAGGTTAAATAGCTGTAGAACAAAAAGTCCATAATAAAGGACAAACAAATTCTTTCTCTATGCAAATGCTCTATTGCACATCTGCCATGTGTCATTCCCCGTAGCTCTAAGGAAGGAAGATGGCGCCGTCCGAGTGGCTGCCTGTTACAGTAGCTCCGTGTTTCTTACCATCTCCTATGCTGTGGTCTGCTGGGGCAGTGGAAGCACAGAGCGGGACAGGAAGAGGCTGAACAAGCTGGTCAGGAGGGCCGGCTCAGTCTTGGACTGTCCCCTGGACTCCATCGAGGAGGTGGGTGAGAGGAGGATGTTGGCCAAGCTGACATCCATCATGGACAACCCCTCTCACCCCCTTCATGAGACTGTGGGAGACCTGTGCAGCTCCTTCAGCAGCAGACTGCGGTACCCACGCTGCAGGAAGGAACGCTACCGCAGGTCCTTCCTTCCATTGGCCATCAGGCTATACAACAGCCTGAGCCAACAATAACCTGGACTCACTACAATCAAAAGTTGCATCTCTGCACATGTCTTCTCTGACTTTTGTATTTACAACCTGTACATTTTTTTTTCTTTGTCTTGACACATGCCTATTTTTGCACTCTTGTATATTTTATATTTTGTATATATTGATATTTTTATATATTTTTTTCTGTACACACGGCTGCTGTGACAAGTTGATTTCCCACAAGTGGGATAAATAACGTGTCTAAGTCTAAGTCTAAGTCTAAGTCTAATGGGGGTCAAAGAGTGTGTCCCAGCCTCTGTTGAACAGCCTTGTGAACACAGGAAGTTTCTCATGTGCCATGTGAGAAAAAAGAAACACTGACAATCAACAAAATTTAAAAAATTGTAACAACATAGCTGCTGGTTAAAAATATTAAAGTATAACTATATATCTTTCAACAAAGCTTACAACAGGAAGGCAAACTGTTCACATGTGCAGAATATGTGTTATCTCCCATGTTTAACTGCCACATTTTGTCAGTCGTTATATTAAAACCTCAAAAAATCATTTTGAAGCAATAAAATAGCTGTAATCTAGAAAATGTGTGCTCCTGGCCTACTTTTTCACTTCTGTGAAGTAAGATCGGAGTTTTGCACTATTTTAAAACTTTATATTTGTGTTGACTCCCTTGAGACATCATGTCTCCACAAAGGCCTTTGCCACAGTGACTTGTAATTTAATTGATTATCTACAGGCTGAATATTTTCTCTTTCTCAGAGCTTTGATGTCTTAATTGATAAGTTATGGTGATCTACAGACGGATCTAAAGGACTGAATTTGGAATAAAGCCATATTTTATCCTTCAGCTGTGGGAAAATGAGGCCTCTGATTGCTGAGTGCCTTTTACATTCAGTGAAATTCTGTGGCGGGCACCAGGAGTTCAGATGTGGGATTAAAGACAAATACTGTCAGTAACTGATGATATATTTAAGATTCACTTTGAGTCAGATGAGTGCTCCTCTGCGTGCTGATGCTCAAAAAGCCAAGGACACATAAACGGAAAGTTAAATGTAAGAGGCCAGACAATAATCCCTCTTTGTTCAATGACAAGCGCACAAATTGCAGCACAGCCGAACTGTTTTTCCCTCAGCCTCGTTCTTGGCTTCCTCCGCTGTTTCCACATGAGAGGACTGAAAGCCTTGCTGCTTTTCTCTCACTCACACCTTTCACAAAGCTGTTACCAAAGCAGCCTCATAGAAAAAAAAGAGGACAATGTGCTGCAGAGGAGTATTGATTTGTAATCAGACCTTTAAGCCTGTCCAGTTGTACAGAGTGGAGTGCAGTCTCTCATTTCTCAGCTAGAGGTTATTATCTACATGACCCAACAAGCATACACACACTGTTCATACCTTACCCTTCTGCATACAACAACACAGAGACATGGTAAGAAGTGCTATTTGGAGCTTGACTGAGTTCGATTTGCCAAATAGAGGCCAAATAGGACAAATTTCCCCCTGATGCACAAGAAGGCTAATTGACTGTTGACTGTATTGTCAATGGTTCATTGCATCTGAAAACACTGCATATATCCTCTCAGGCTGAAGCAATTCTACTCAACATTGGATTTGATTTGCTTTAGTGTTCACATGCATATACAAATAGGCCTTAGAGCTTAAAAGGGCAGTCATACTTGCAGTGGCGCCTCCAAGGAAGGCCTGATACAAATGCTGGTCCCCTACTGGCACCCCCTGGTGAAAATAATCTGAGGCCAACATTTCTGTCTGAGGCTGTGGTGCATTTTTTAAGCTAGCATGAGGGTGGTATCCTGTGAAACTAGACAACCGAAGGTAGTCATTTGTATCAACCATGTAGGCAAATTTTGTTTGAAAGGCGACTAAATAATGCTCAAATGTAAGTCTAAACTTTGCTGAGGTAACAACTAGCATGGCCATTTATAAAAAGGGTCCATTTAACTCCCACTTCAAGAAATCTAAATGACAAGTGGTCCAATTAGTAACCACGAGTCTACCCCAAAATTAAGAAGGCTTGTTCCTAGTAAATATTTAGTTTCTTACAATAGTTGTAATCCCTCACATTAAAGCTGCATATTTGTCTTTTTAAAGAAAAGGACAACCAGCCCATCTGAAGAACAGTGAATTGCCTAACATGTATAGATGCATAACATATTAAAACAGGATTGTTGTGGAACTCAAAGTGTACTGTACTCTACCAGTATTAGGCTATACACATGTTTTCACCCCCCAAAAAGTCTATTTTTGAGATTGTTTTTTTACTGTGTGGTCAGACAGAATGCAAAACAAATTATAGAGGCAGCGCAGCTACATACAAAGTACATGGAAACAATTAAAAGAAAATTTGCCCGACTCATGAAAGGTTTCAATTCAAGCGAGAAATTTGCGTGCATCTCCAGACTTCATAAATCTGCTTCATAAATGTACAGATGAAAGAGGAAACTGGAGGGAAATAACAGAGAGTTCAGATAGACATTAAACCGAAAACAAATATGTTGTTAGCTAACTTAAAGCTAAACATACAGCCAGTACACTGGTAATTTTGTGCTACTGGGCAAATTCCTTCAAAGGATGCAAGACAAAAATTCACTTTCAGTCTAAGCACACCTTTTAAAGAATAGCTTGACAGTTTGGGAAATACACTTATTTGCTTTCTTGCAGATGGTCAGATGAGCAGATTAGTACAACTCTCACGTGTTTTCATCATGCAAAGAGAACTGATACATTGGTGAAGGCGTGGTCTCATTCACTCCTATAAAGGTTACTCAGTGGCACAAGATACAAAAAAAAAAAAAAATGATTTGAGAGTATAAAATTACCCAGCTCTACAGCATCATGGGGCCCATACAGCAAGCACACTAAAATTTCCTTTAAACCCACCTCCCAACTGCTTGGTCTCGTGTACATCAATGTGAACGTTAAATTCTGATCAAGTTAAAACATTTTGGACATAATGATAGGAAGTTGATGTACCTGAAAAAATCTTTTAATTTACAGATGTCTCCTTCACAATTTAAGTCTTAAAAAAGTCTTTTTGAGCCTCATGGTATCATGTGATGGACCCAGACGTTGTAATTCAGTTTGGCCACCATATAAAATTAGCTTCAAAGTGTGGTGTTGTATCTCGGGGCTTGCTTTTCTTTTTTTTCAATATCAAGCA
Source organism: Plectropomus leopardus (assembly GCF_008729295.1). Lineage (NCBI taxonomy): Eukaryota > Metazoa > Chordata > Actinopteri > Perciformes > Serranidae > Plectropomus > Plectropomus leopardus. The sequence goes on from NC_056483.1 coordinate 12,322,306, forward strand.
TTTAATTACCTTGGTTTATCAAAAAAGTCTAGCGTGTGGCATCTAGTGTTGAGGTTTCAAATTGCAACCAACTGAAACATCTTCTGTTTGCCAAACATGTAGGAAAATGTGGGTGATGCAAAACCATGTAAAGCCCTATCTAGAGCCAGTGTTTTGTTTGTCTTTTCCAGGTAGAAATAACATGGCGGACTAAGTGGTAGAGGACCTGTTTGATATGTATATAACGACTCGTTCTAAGGTAACGAAAACACAGCGATTCTGATTATACACTAATGAAAACATAGTTCTGAATATCATATTCCATTTCTGCCAATGTATCCTCTAAATCCAACATATTGGACCTTGACATTTGAATGTAACAATGATCTTTAGCTTAAGATAACTGCCTCCTGGCTGTGGCTGCAGAAAAATACATCACACAATTCCTTAAACAGCTAAGCTTTTAAAAGCACCGACTAACCCAGTTCAGCCAAACAAATAATTTAACTCACCCCTAGTCCCACTTTTTTTAAAGTTTCCATAATTATCACTCTGTGCAGAAATAATGCTTATGAAAAATTGTTCACAGTGAAGTCTGTGGATTATACAAGGTAACAGGGACTATGTGTCTTGAAAGTAATGATCCTGTTGAACTTTGAAAATGTTTTTCAGCACCACTAACATCTCTGTAGTATTTGGGCGGAGGCGTTATTTTCAGACATCTCAAAATCCGGGCTAAACACCCTAGACTATTTGCATGAACAGATAACATCAGAGTTAAGCGAGAAAAAGTTTCTCTGTAATTTGGGTGAACCAACCCTTTAACAAACGGGGCCATAAGAGAGTCGATGTTTCAATTACATAATCCAAAATATCCATTATTTCATGAGTCATGTTTCCTAATCCAGATGTTGCGTTTTAAGTCACATTTCCTGTTTTCTCTCATCTGTCATCCCCCCCTGCCAAACAGATTTGTCGCCTACCCTCACAGGCAGACAGACACATTTCTACAAGTATTTATGTGTCACAAATTACCTGTCTTCTCGACTTTGGTCAGAGCAGACAGTGTAGCCAACAGTGAAAAAAAGGTGTTTTTTTCTCACAAGGTCAACAGCTGCTAGCCATAGAGCATCATCCTCAGACATGGTGACAGCAGCTCAAACTATGGCTGCTGGTGAATGACACTCCCCCATGGGGAGGCAGAGGAAGGCGAGTGGTTCTGCATAGCAATTTTTTACAGTGACCTCCTGTAGATACATTAAAAAACTTTAAACTTGAAAGTGTAGAGTGAATAACAGGGATTTGGAGTATGAAATAACTCCCTCGCTGTGATTACTGTCTCTTTACACAGCCATATTGTGGTTGGTGAGAGGTTATTGCAAACTTGTAACCTTGGTAACATGATTTGGATGTCCTACAAGACGTCATCGACTTCATCGTTTTCTCAATTTAAAAACATTTATGGCTGCTGTTCTTCTTCTTTGAGTTAGCTGCTTAACACTATCAGCTAATTTTTAAATCTCCCACTGGTTCCACCCATAATCCCATCCTGCCAGCTGTTCTTTTTACGGGGTCCACTCCATTTCAGTGTGCCAGTACACGGCTGAGCACATAATGGCAAGTGCTGGAAAGGCTGTTAAAATGGAGTGTATTCTGTCAGCCAGCGGCAGCAACCATGTAATTGTCAGCTGACAAAACAAACGTGAGTCTACGGCGTAAACGCCATGTAGCTTTCCTAGTTGACAAATAACAGTCTACATGGACAGTAGAGCTCATAATAGGATTTTATCTAAACCTAGATGACATTAAGCAGTTCTCTGTTTTAACAAATCTATCAATCTTCCGTGATTTGTTTGTGTTTGTATGGGCCATGTGGTCATGGTGACGTATATGCCCCTCTCGTGCTTCTATTGCTTTTATCCGTATTTTCCGGCTACAATACACAGTGTTTTGGTGCTGTTAGTATCTCACCTGCTGGCTCTAAGGCAAGACAAGTCTGTCCCCCATTCCGCAATCATGCCTTTTATACAGAATGGCAAGGCATCATAATGATAAATATTCCTACCTTAAACAGGCTGTGTAAAAGGGGCTTTTGTTTTGGAGAGGAGGATAACACTATGGATAATTTAACTCCTGGAAAGAATCTCCTGAATGTCTAGATCTGAAGTTATCTGATAAAAAACGTGAGTACACATTAACAGGTGCTGGGCTAAGGGCTCGTCTGCCAAACATTTAAGGAAAACTGGCTTTATTCAGTGTTTTTAGTGGTTTTATTCACCTTGTCTGTTTGTTTGGGAGAGGAAACAGTTCCCAGCAAAAACCTCCTTAACAACAAACACTGGAGGAATTCTAACTGGGAGAAGTTTCAGCTGGTTGCAATCTGCAATCCTCACCACTAGATGCAACTAAATCCCACTAAATCTTACACACTGCTCATTTAAGTCCATTTCGGACTGACTGCTGTCTAGCCAGTGGTCTCGCTGAACCTTTGGGGAAAAGTGTGCAACAACAGTTCTGACACAGCACTGAACATATCTCAGGGAAAAAAAAGAGGTAGATTGTGAGCTGGGGATGATGCTGGGAAGATGAATAACCACCCATCATTCTCCCCACTCAAACTGTGACTCAGCAGGAAATTGTCAGAGACATTACAAATGCTTTCACAATCTCTTCAAGTTTTTTGAGTGAGAGGCAACATCTCTATCACCAATACCCGGGAGGTCAGGGAAGTGGTATATGGGCTTGCCTTGGACAGGAAATGAAACTTTTTTAATTTGCTCAATTTTCACAGCAGTGCATGTTTTCAATCCTAGCGGGAGACGATACTCTGTGACCCAGAGCCTGAGGCTTGAAGACATTAGAGCAGATTCTCTCTCGCTCCTACTCACTCTTTCCATCCTGTAACACACCTTCAGACAGGGTGCCTATTCAACATGCCCCATCAGGAGATGCATTCTTTGTGGTGAGCTGATTTAAAGGCCATATAAACTCCCACAGAGGTACATTTATTCCCGCAACATGCATTCCAACTAATATAAAACACACTGTACAATTTAAAGTTTGAAGTTTCTGTCTTTGTTTTTCAATTTATTCTATCCCAAGTGATCATGAGTATTTTCCTTAATAGTCCTATAATGATTTTTATCCACATCTGACAATCCTTTGCCAGTGTTCAGTCAACAGAAGTCTGCAAGCTGAAAGATGGATTGACAGTGTTGATAGCTGTATATTCCACTGAGAAGTCTACTGAGGAATAATTACTGTAATTCTAAAAGGCTTACTGAAGTGTTTGGATCAGTGCAGAACTGAATAAACAGCTGCTGTACATGTACGTTTTTGAAAGCACAAGGAAAGAGATTCATCCATGCTGAGCCAGGAGACTAATTCCCTGCATAATGCAGCATTTCTTCAAGACATTACAGGAACCAAACCACCAATTTTTCATTTGTTATGTACAGAAGTTTGACAACACAAGTTTCCTCTCTCTCTCCGCTCTCTCTCTTGAATTGACACACACACACACACACACACACTTTGGCAGGAGCTACAATGCAGGCATAAGTGGAAAATGTCCTCCTCTTTTAGTAGTGGGGTGGGGGGGGCAATTTTTTAAAGGGGAGGCCCCTCTAGATGTCTGACATGTTTCTGCAGGACCGCAGGCCACTGGCTGGCGTGGAGCACAGGCTTGTGGTGTGCTGTTTGTCTGCGTGAAGCTGGCATGGCCTCCCATTCCCCTGCATCTGTTCCCCATTAGCAGAGCCGAGAGTATAAAGCAGGGAGCTGACAGGGGCTGGGAACACTCGAGTTTCTGCCTGGATCATGGGGTTTACTATCTGGCTGTGCGTGCTCTGCCTGCAGGCGAGCCTGCTGTCACACGCCCTCGACTGCTCAGGAGCTGCACAGGGAGAGCTGTGTGTCAGCGGACAGACCGCAGACGGACAGGTAAGAGACGCACTTCTAATGGATGTGATAGTTAGGGGAGGACAGTGGTAAGCAAAGGTGTTCATTATTTATCAGTCATCATCTGTGCTGTTGTGACACTACGCAGGTAAGTGGAGTCTGTTTGAGACTATTTAAATGTTGTTTGTTGCAGCAAACTACATAATAATTATCTCTTTTCTCAAATGAACGTGAAAAGAATCTGAATTATCAGCATTTTTCTCCGGCAAAGAGGCTACAGTGCTCTTTATGTAATGCAAACTGGCAGTGAAACGTGGAGCAGCATCTCTAACATTAGGTTAAGTCAGTTTGATTTTAATTTGAGGCGAATAGTATGTCTAAATTTGTGGAAATATGTGAATTTACAAATATAATTTAGGCATTTCTGTCTATTTTGTACAAAATGAAAAATCTTTAACTTGTCTGCATTTTTAGCCAACCTTTCCTCCATGTGATTGGCATAGATGTATTCAGGGGAATCATTTAGGATGCATCAAACAAACAGGAGAGGAATAATGATCTTTAAGAGTTTGTACTTTCAGTTTAGAGTCAAATAAGCTTATTGATTTAGTTTTTGCGCAGACAGAGTGCGGTCAGTGTTTATACAGTTTGGTTCGGAGGAAGCCAGTAACTCTGCTGGAATGTAAGTACACTGTGACTCCTTCCAAAGAGCCTGCTGTGACGATAATAGTGGTCAAGTGTGTGTCAGGATGGCAGTAGACGTGTACAGTCTAACCCTGACCTGTGGAGACATATAATTTTTTTTTCTAACAGAAACAAACTCTCATTGTAATGGTTTTTACAGCCACCACACCAAAAATATACCCCTCCGTGGAACAAACTCTTTCAGCTCCCTTTTTGGCTTTTCATGTGGCCGGCGGCTGTTATACTTTAAACTTGAGGTTAGCATTTTTCTGTGGACAGTCCTCGTGTTCTGTCCAAAGTAATCACCCCTCATCTGGACAACGGATTCGACAGCTGCGAGGAGGAGTGAGGACGGTTTTCACCCACACATGAAAGAGTTTTCATTGGGGATTCTGTCTCATCTGAGGGAATTTGTGCCACATATGTGCCGTTTTCTGCAGCAGTTGTTTGTATTGTAATTACAGCATGCACAATTTTAAGCTTCACATGTGGTGGGGACTAACTAATAACCGATGCAGCGTCTCTTCAGAGGCTACATTTGGTTTAGTTTACTTCAGTTTCCCACCAGGGTCACTTGTGTTTATAACAGAACACATTAAATGAGTAATTTATGGGAGTCGTCAACCCAAAAAAGGAGAGAGCCAGATGGATTGTGGCAGGTTTTAATGGAGCCTAAATTTTGCTTAATATCCCAAACACACACAAACAAAAAAAACCCCAGACAGAAATTCTGCCATGTTAGATGATTTGGTTTCTGAAGACTTGTTTTGTCAAGTAATAACATAAGTTTTCACATTTTGTAAGACGGAACAATGTGTCCTTCTTTGTCTGAGTCAGCTGACTTTCATTTTCATTCACTGAAACTATAAGTTAACCACTATCAATGACCTGATTACTACATTGTTACATATTCCTAAATTGCTGACAATGCTCAGGCCAGCTTTTCAGTCTTTAGTCTTTAGTTTTTAATGTACTATGTAGCCTATGAAATGAATGTGCTGAAATATTCTGCAGTGTAAGAATCAACAGCATCAGTGCTGACTCTTGACCCTCTCCTCTCCCTCTTCTCAGTATGATGATCAGAAGCAGCAGAGGGCGCTACCCTTAACTGAAGAATTGGTATGTGCCAACACTTACTCCTTTACTACTTACTCAAGGTTATCATTGCTTCAGTCTGAGTTCTTCAGTGCTGATGTGAGAGGACTCAAGTTAACATCAGTTTTACTGTTGGGCAGTCTGGTGCATGGTCATAGGAAGAACACAGCAGAAATAAGATAAGGGAAAAGACATCATGCTACTTGAAAGATAAGGAAGAAACAAACGACAGAGGGGAATTTCACAGTGTGTAAAAGGGAGGCTGCTTGTGATAGGATGTTGAGTTCATTCTTTCTCATATTAAAAAACCCAGATACTTTAATCCATGCAAACTGTGTAATTAGATAACTATATCCAGCTGGCCACCAATGTCTTTTGATATTTATATATGATTAAATTTAGGTTGTGATGTCGGGTGAACAAAATTCAATGTCAGGACCACGTCTAATGCCAACGTCAACTGATGTAGAATACTGACGACAGATGACATTCATATTTTGTTGGTTTTAAATTGTGTTGCTAAGTTACCAAAATCTATCCTCCAAATGTCTCATGCCAATGTGATCTTGACGTAGAACACTAACATTTATTCATAAGGTATGGAGAAAAAAAACAAAGTTTGCAAAACATCAAAAAAAATAAATCCACACATTGTGAATTTCCAAATTCTTGTTAGACATTTAAAATACTGAAAACATGATTTTCATTGCAGTCCAACGTCTTTCTGGCGTCATATTGCCGAAAGCAAATGGTAATGTCATGTGATAGGCAAACGTATACTCATACTGCAGTTCGTATGATATCTTATGAAAATGCACACAGATTTGTTTGATGGTAATCTAACGAATTAGCGCCTCACAAATGACAATATGTACTCAACACAGAGTTATGTAGGTTAGGGTTATTCAACTAGTAGGTAACTGTGGTTAAGTTTAGGAAACAAAATACAACTCGGTCCATTTGAGGTTTAGGCAAGTAAAGTTACATAGGTTTAAGTCTAAGAAAAGAAACATGGTGATGACATACATTAAAATGACTAAAGTTCACTTGGTTTCGCATAGTTCTGAGCAACGGTCTTGTGGGGAAAGTCCTGTGTTTCATGACACATTTGCCACCACCCCAACCTGACTCATTAGGCGGACCACTTCCTTCTTTTCTCCCGTCAGCGCATTGGCAGCCTTCCGTAATAAGTGGGTAATACAGGAATTACTGGGTTATGATTACGTGGGATATATACGAATTTTGGTGGATTACTTTTTGTAGGTATACATACAAACAGTGCATGAGAACAGCCTGAATTGTGACAAAGCTATCTGAAGGTCAACAGAAGCAAAACAAGTTACCGAGGTCCTTTACACGCACTAGCAATGACCGGCAAGGACATATCAAATGCCACAGTGCATTTTCAAATACTCCACAAAGCTCATTCCATAATGAAAACTAAAACAATCATCCAAATGTAGGTCAAAAGCAATCACTGTAAGCACTTTAAATGGCAACACAAATGATTGCGAGGCAAATATTTTGCAGCTCGTGTATTTGTTTTCAACAGAATGGAAAAAGAGAAAAGGGTAGAAAGTTATTATTCAGTGCTGGAAACAATCTTTTTATTTCCACACTTATATAACTTGGAGCGGGGAAATGAGCGTCGACGAAGTCTAGGCCCTGCGGTACCGTTATAAATTTACCACAAAGTCCTAATTGGCAAGCTGAAACCTGTTGTTTTTCAAAGTGACAGTCCATTTATTAGGAAAACAAGGGGATCAATAGAAGTGCTACATTTATGCGCAGATCAATGAGAAATGCAGGAAATGGTGGAGACACTGACAATAATAATTATGCGGTTTCTTCCCATTAATGCTGGAGTTTGAGTGCCACTAAAAAAGGGCACTGAATGTGACAAGGACAAAATGAGAGGGACGAACAAAACAGTGCTCTACTCAGTATCCACCTCACATAAGTCTAGATGCCTTTTCCCCACACAGAGAGACAGGCAGGAGTTGTTGTTTCCCTCTGTGGTTATGGATGTGGTTCTGACTGTGTCACCCTTGTAGGTTATGTTCAGACGTAAGAGACAGTTGGAGCGGAGGGGTCCCACCCAGCAGAACCACTCCAGCGTGCCTGGGGCCGTCTCCGTCAAAGGCTTCCCTAACACTCTCATCCAGGTAAACCACTTCTTGTTAGTCACGCAAGAGTCAGACTGAGCAAGAGCAAAATGCGTGGGAAGGTGGGGACGGGTTTACAGCAGCGGCTGCCGCTGCCAAAGGTCCAGAGAAGTTTTAGTCATACTGAATCATCTGTATGTGCTGAAAACCACAGCAATGATCCACAGAAACCGCATTTGTTCGAAATGATAAAAAGTACCATATAAGAGCATCTACACAGGCTGGGGACTATGTGTTTTCTGAATTCAATTTAGTGGACTCAAAGAGAGCATGAATGTATCAATGTACACTAATCTCCGTGTCTGTGGTGTCTCAGACTGATAGGTCCAGGCGGCACTTGGTTCAAGCTGCGAGCAAGAAAAAGAACAAGCGTAAATCCCGCGTCGGCTCCTTCTCCCTCCTTAGCAACGACAAGAAAGCCACCCCCCTACAGGTGAGTCTCCATGGCAACCCCTGAGTGGAGGAACAGCTGGGGCAAAGAGGCCGGATGTGCAAGCAGAGTTATAAGGCCACCTTACTTGGCTTTATGGATCACTTTGGTGCACTCATCTGTTTAATCTGTTGGCTTGGCAAATGGCTTTGATTTCATTCAGACAACGTCCTTTCAGTTTTGGGCAGGAATAATCTCTTTAAGTATAGTGAAAGAAGTTTGTGTCATCACAGAAAATCAACACAAAACATCACTTTCACTTTCAGGTGACTAGAGCAAGAAGGCAGTTGAAGAACGAGCCACCCAGGAAGGGGAATTCAAATCGTTCTGGGGCTTTCTCTGTCCTGGTGAGTCATCATATTGTGTTTATGCACAAATTTACTGCATATATTACTGCAGATATTTACATGATGTGTTCTGTGCTCTCCAGGGAGATCCACAGAATGATGGACAGAACAACAGACCCGAAAGAAGCATATAGAAGACAAGTGCTGCAGAATAAAATGTCGAGGGGTATGCACAGTGCGATTGTGTTCGAATCTTCCCCAAGGACACATAAACACAAACTGAAGATTTGTGTGAAAATCTCAAAATTTGAAAGAAGAACTTCTGTTTTATTTGATTTGAGTCATTTTAATGTGTGTCCACCACTTACTTACTGTTTCAACTGTAAGATCACTTACTTTCAAGGGATACTTTAGATTTTTTTAAGTGGGGTTGTATGGGGGACTTATCTATAGTCAGTGTATTTCACTCAGGAGATGTAAGTCAGCACACCCCCAGTTTGGAGAAGGAGGCTTGTGTCCAACACAGAAGCTAAGTAATGTACGAATGTGGATGGGGTCAGCAAAAAATAGTATTTTAGCCACCTTTAAAAAAGTCTACCCTAAAAAATAATTTAATATGAGTTTAAGTGTACGCTTTATTTGGAGTTTTTTCACTGCTCAACCTTATTGTCAGGCACTAATTTTTAACTAGAAAATGAAGCCATGTTATCACTGTCTTCAAAGCCAGACTTGAAGAAAAAAAAAAAAGAAAACTGTGATCTCACATTACTGCACTGCACTGATCTACCACTGCCTCAAACTGTTCTTTTTTGTCTTATTATGTGATTTTGGCATTTAAAAGAGTTTAACCAAAATGACACAATAACACAAACTAATAAGTGATTGAAGCAGCGGTAAAGCAGCAGCTCTCGTGGTCAGTCAACTAAAATTACTGCTTCTGTATCAGACTCCAGCCTGCTTCTCCAAACTGGGGGCATGCTGAATTACATCCCCTTCAAGAAATGCACTGACTATGAGCAAGCACTCCATACAACCCCACCCCAAAATCATCCAAATTATCCCTTTAGTCATCACGTATGGATACTTTATATATACTATTTTAAGTTTTTAATATATTCCTGCATGTTATAAAATCACCAAAGATCCCATATTAATGTTATAGTTTGCCATTTTGTTTTAACCTATTTAATCACAGATTCCTTATAAAGATTGGGGGGTATATTTTTGCAGAAATATTTCTTGTGTTGTTGTATCAGATTTCAATAAAAGTTTAGTAGAGACATATGGTGTACGAGTCTTTAAACATTAAGCACTTTATGCTCCACTGGAGCCTCCTCTATAAAATTGGATAATAGTTTTACATTCATATAACAGTAGCAGCTCAGTCTTTCCCTCACCCTTTCCCAGAATGACACGTTACATTTGCCACTCAAGGGTCTGCGAAACTGCCTATGACTGATTCATAAAATTGAGTATCATGGGGTTGAAACACCACTAAGTCCCCAATTACGGATGGCAAGTGTTACATGTATAGTGCATGGTTGGCAAAGATGGCAGCAGGATAAACGAGCAGGAACCTCTTTTCTATAAAAGGTCCTAATCCATTTACATTACAGCAGCCAAGGGCAAATAGCCTGTGAGTGTGTGTGTGTGTGTGTGTGTGTGTGTGTGTGTGTGAGGGAGAGAGAAAAAAATCTAAATGTAGTCCAGACCATCTGTTTCAGGAGTCAAACTTCGCCTATTTAAATATCTTGTGTCATTTTTAATTCATTTGGCCAGGAATGGAAACGCAGTACAGTCTGGACCAGAAGATTTGTTTGAGTGTTTCTGCAGGACACTGACGTAAATGTGTGCCCAAAATCTCATCTTAGTGGGTTGCTCTGCATCTGGGTCTCTACCTATTTACAGATTAAAAAAATCACCTGTGTCACAACTTCGAAAAAAAAAAAAACAGTGCTGTACTGTGATGATTGCATGCTGGGGTAAAAATAAAAGCAGCAAAAATGATACCGAAAATTGCACTTGGGCCCACCCAAACTGATTGCTACCAGGAAATCCAGAGCATGAGGCAATGTGATGGGGAAAAAAGCCTGTGTTAAAGTGTAAGGCAATCTGAATGAACAGGATGACTCATCCTCCGCTCATTTACTGATCAAAGCCTTCAGCTCATGACGTAGGTATGCGGTCTCATTTTTATGGCTTTATAGATACAAACAGGGAAAAATAACATAACAAAATGTTATTTATAAACATGGCATTTTCCCTGAAGCACATAATTGATGCTGAATATGCTTCAGCAGCTCGCTCTGGGAGAATAAGGACAAGCGTACGGTCCTGAGCTGTTGACATAACCATCAAATAACCTGGATTAGCTGGTTGCGAACCGTGTTGGTGTCGTCTTGGCGACAAACATCCACATGATGCCATTCTGGTTTCTCAGAAAACAGCGATGCTCTGATAAGGACCAAGAGCTTATTATTCCTATTAAGACGCAACATGAGAAACACAGTGTCTGCTTGCTCCCCTGTCATCATCTGACACACACACTCCTGTGACAGCTGCCAGCAGGGTATCACTAACTGTCTGTACCCTTGGGCTAATGCATCCTGGGAAAACTTATGATTGATAACCTGATGGAGCGAGGCAACATGATCTAGTGTGTGTGTACCAGTTGCACAAATACAAACAGATCCATTGTAAAAAGCAATATTAATGTTCGTAGACACGTCACAAATAGAAATCAACCGTATAAACCCATTTCCTCTGGTGATGTAAATGTTAAATCGAAGTTCAGACTTCAATGTGAGCATGTGTCACTGCGTGTGGTCAACACAAAGGGAATCCTTGCAGCATATTACAGTCATTGCGGTTGCGTAATGGTGTGTGGCATTGTTTCCGCTCCGCTTTGGGTTCAGTCATCCCCTCAAGAACAAAGCTGATGATAATCACTACTAACAAAATAATTTGGAAGCCTTCAATCTATAGTATTGTGGTAGGAAATTGCGCAAGCAGAGTGATATGTCACAATTTCCCATAAAAGCTTCAGTCAGGTTCATATGTAGTTAGTGGCTTTCAGTCAACATCCTTTTCAAGGAGTGGAAACCACGGCGTAAGTATTAGTTTCTGTTGACAAGAGCATCTCATCCCCAAACAACATGCAATGTGGGAAAAGAGTCACAAACAAGTTCTGCGTTACAGTGGGTTACAAGTTTATCTTTAAGGCACAGAGGATCAGGAACTACTCTGATATTTTGCAGAACAAGTCAGTGATGGAAATCCTTAGACTGTGTATTGTCTTATTTTTATCGCAATGTGAAATTGTGTCGTCCTATTTCAACAATAATTCCAGTCTATTACAAAATGGGTATTTTTGAAGCTTTGTTGATAAAAATTGACTGACATAGTTATTTGCTGAAATTAAGGAATATGGAGACAAAAAGCTAATGGATCAAGAAACACAAGCAATCACATTATCACACAGGTATTAAACAAACCCCTGATCAAACTTCACCTGGTTTCTTGCTGCTAAATCACCAGCCACATCTCATATCAGACACTGTAGGTCTCCTGGGAACATCAGCTTCCTACAGAGCTAACTACAATCAGGAAAAAGTTTTGAGAAGTATGGAAGTGACTGAAATATCCGCATGAGTTGACATTAACATTTTGGGAAATTTGCTGATTTGTCTATCTTTGCATATCAAAAATATTGGAAACTGGATCAGACAAAATCTGCCTATCAGCGCCTCCAAAGCACACTAATTAACTAGTGATGGGTGTAAAATGAACAAATCTTTTAATTTTTTTAGTGTAGGGTATGTATGGAGTCAGCTTGTCAAACATAACAGTGCTTAACACCTCTGTTAATATCTCATCTCCAGTAATGTTAACTTATACAGGAAGAATGGTAACGTTTTGAGGTTTTGTGGGGTGGGCAGTACTGGCTGTTGCAAACGCATGTACTATAATATCACAGAGAAACTGACACCATATTTTGCAAAAAGTATCAAAACTAAAAAGGATTGATACAATTGCATGAACCAACAATCAGCCTGCCCATCACTATGATTAATGCATAGTATTTGTCAATTTAATCTGTGCAATCTACATAGCTGCTAGCTTTATATTCAGTGTACAGATGTGTGTTCTTATCTAACTCCGTTAGAAGTTAATTTGACAAAATGTTGACATTTTTCTTCTTTTAATGTAAAAAAGACTAGCTAAACTTCTTCAGCAAACAGTGTCAAGGAGCAACAGAAAACAATGTTGGCTGGACTGATAACATCACTCACTACTAGAGGCTTTGTCAAATTGGCTAACATGATGTCAGACTCAATGAATGACATCAAACAAGATGATAGTTGTAGTCTGAATACAAGGCTTAGCCAAACTTATTTGAAAGAGAAAATGAATGGTGAAATGGTGTCAACTTCCATCACAGTTTACAGACTTCTTGGTTCTTTGTTGACCTACTTTACTAAGTCGAGCGTGCACACAGTTTTCCTGCACAACGAGGGTGTTTTAGCAGTATTTCAGCTGTCTACCCAAGTTTTTATAAATTGGAATTATTTTTCGACTTTGTTTCATCATGCAGTAAAAGCAAAGAAAGTATTATGGCAACTGCAGACTCTCTGCAAAGAGTGATTTATTTGTGATTGACAGTCTGGACTAGGTATTCCCTACTCAGTATTCCTCGAGTGGCTCTGCTTTTCTGTTCTCAGTACCCACTGACCTCAGACGATGACCACGCTTTCAGGCTGAATTTGGCTCCGTCTCCTCATCTCCTGCCACTTCCCATCAGATCAGATACAGGGCGTTGGCTGTCTTCCCTCACCTCGTGTCACTCTTCTCCGGCCTGACATCACCTCCCCCAAACAGCCTCCCTGACTCTGTCCGTCAAGACTTCCACTAAATGCTGTCACAGCGGCCCGGCCCTGTCACATCACTGCGTCCCTAATGAAGGAAAGGCAGAGAGAGATGTATGTGTGATATATGTAAATCCTTAGTAACAGCGTTGTGATGTCAGCTCAATATATCAGCCTGGTGACCTTTCAACATGTATGGCAGCGGAAGGGTTATTTATGGGCCAATGCAGAATTCATTGACTTTTCAAGGCCCTGTCAGCTTCTTATGGTAAACAAAGCCTTCGTCTACACATCCAGAGGCAGTCTGCCACCTGCAATCCTTCCATTTTCACACTAAAAACAAATGTCTACACAATGTTTCCGATACTGCTAAAATCCAGATCAACCTTTGTCGTCACACTCTCTAATGACATCCATGAACCACAGTTAATAATGTTTTTTTTTACATTATTAATGCTACATCATACAGTGTAACTTGTCTCCAACATTTGTATGTGGGGCCCATGAGGTTAGTGAATTGGCCTAAAAACAGGGCCTTGGCCTGTTATATTAAAGAGCAGTGTCTTAGGTAAAATGTGAGGCATTTCATCTTGAATTATTTCAAACCACCATGCTGCTAGAGCTAGTTAAACACTGGCTGACAAGGGGTGGGGGGAGGGGGGTGATTGTAACACCTTTCAAAAATGAACTAACCCCAAAGACTATTCTCAGCATGCCAGGAGAGTTGAAAGAAAAACTGATAGGGGTGTGCTTGGGGCAGAGAAAGACAGTAAGGTCTGTCCCTAGAACTCTCTATCTGCCATGTAACATCAAGAAGATACTGCATAAAATAAAATAAAGAAACTCAGAGAAAGAGGAGGAATATGAAGCCGATTATTGTTGGTTATTGTGTAACTTTAAAGACTTCACTCTGATTGTTGCAACTCACCAGAGAAACAGTGGGACTCCTTGCATTTGACATCAATTAATGAATTCTATGATTTACCTGGAGATGTTGAAAAATTGCTATTTGTAATCGAGAAATGAATGACTTCATATGAGAAGAGGAAAACGCTGCCAGCCATAAGGCTGCCTAATGCAGTGTAAAATGCCATATAATGTTTGCATGTTAAATTTCCAGGCAAAATGTATCAAATCAAAGACAAGTGTTTTGTTTGTAAAACTTATTATGAAGGTGTTTTACATACTTGTGTTTGAAATTGTCACTATTAAGCCATGTTCAATGTGTCTTGTTGGTGTGTACTGAGTCAGTTGAACTTCACAAACTTTACAGAAACCCTACTGCTGGCCAGTGTTTTGTAGGTGTAACTGCAGAGCAACGCAGACACACTTTCGCACAAGTACACTCACAATGGCGTAGGCCACATGCATAGACCAACAATAAATCTCCATTTAAGCTTCATATTAACTGTACAGACATGAAAATTGTATTATGTAACTCTTGGCAAGAAAGCAAATAACCACATTTCCCAAAATATCAAATTATTCCTTTTGTGAAGTTATGTCCACTCAACTGATATGGACTGACTAGGGGCCTCTTGGGCCCCATGTAAGACAGTGGGCAAGTTTGGCAGGCTGGAAATCCGACACTTATGATTACTCAATCATGAAGAGCCAGGAACTGAGAAAAACAGTGCTGGTTTAAACTTGACCACTGTACATTTTTTAGTTCAACTAATCTATTTAAATTGGTTTCTCAAGGCTTTCCTTAACCCAAAGAAGCAAAGAAATTACAGTCCTGACGATTTTGTTTTTTACAAAGTGTTGATGCCAACGACAACATCCCGGACAGCTAAGGCATCAAGAGTCCCCATATCTTTCATTATTAGTAAATCACAGGCCATAAATCCCTTTAGCTTTGGAGTGAATATTGCCTGAGAAATCTTAAATTTGACCTAGAGCTGAGCACTGAGATGAGCATCGCTGAAAGAAAAATGTAGGATTTTGTCAGTTCCGTCTCTAGACAATTCATCTGTGTAGCTCTCCTTGAAGATGATGGATGCCTGCTGAGTCACTGCCACGGCCCCATCTCTGCCCTGCTCAGAACATTAAAGCAGAAAATATTGCTGAGTGTGACCCACTGCCCAATGCATAGGTCCATGGAAAGCTGATTTATTAAGAAGGGAATACTCTCAGACAGGGTGAATCAATTTCATAGATATAGATTAGAATAGGATGGCAGAGAGAACTGGTGATGAATTGAGAAAGCAGCATTTCTTAAAAATATATCTTGAGGACTAACACGCCAACACATCAAATATATGGCTGGTAATGAGACTAAAGCAATCTCTCTCAATCAATCACAATTTAAGGCCTGGCGTAATTCAGCTGCATAAACAGGACAAAGGATTCAGTGAGAAATAGGTGCTGAGGCAGAGAGATAAAAGGATGCGAGGCAGGTTTGGTTCAGCCTGAGCCAAGCGGGCTGAAACGTGAATTTTCTCCCTCTCATTCTCCTTTCCCTTTGGTATGACACAAAGGTCGTCGTGAGCTGTGAAGTGGACCGGGCTGTCAGTGGAGAGTGGAGCTGAGGGGGCAGCACAGGGGAGTTGGGCGAGCAGGGGAGGAATTCCAATCAGCCCGAGGCGTTTAAGAAAACTTCTTAAATTTCCCCTCCACTCAAAAATGCATTTATGTTTATGATCCTAGTGATGTCTAACCTTGACTATACTGACTAGTATCTGTGCAAAGTTTGTCATTATAGATGCGTTTTCACATACTTCTACCAAAGGGGTCAATGTCTGTACACTAGTGTTGTCGTCAAGAGCATACTAACCAAGACCAGGACTTGACCGAGACCAGAGTGTCCCGAGACTGAGACAAGACCAAGACGTCAAAGGGCTGAGACCGAGTCGAGACCAACACAAAACAATTTTCCTCTGATTTTAACGAAGGGTGGTAGCCGGTATTGGTGGCAAAAAAAGAAAACTACAAATAAATTATGTGATTGGCTGTATTTGAAGGAGGAAATTTTACATCCAATCACAATAATTATGTTAACAAATAAATCTGTTGTGGTCTCTTCCAGTCTCGATTAAATATCCGGAGTCCAGTATGTCTGAGACCAAGAAACCGAGACCAAAATGCAGTTGATTCTGAGACGAGACTGAGACCCTCTAAAAAATGGTCTCGAGAGCAAGAACGATCTCGAGTACTACAACGCTACAATGCACTTCCCTAAAATCTGAGATTCAAACGTAACCTGGGCAAAGTTGGCTACATAACTAACAGGGCTGGGTACCAGAACCCGTAAACACCAATGTTGACAAAGTACCTAACTCATTTGATACCTTTGTTTTCCTACTACAGGCATGTAGTAGACCTCAGTGCATTACTCCTCAGTTGAGGAAGGAAAGGTCGACTGGCTGAAAAAGGTGATATGGACTTAGGTATACAAAATGTTGGCTGAAATAGTAAGCCTCCTGCCTCCAGCCACTGACTCAATGACTTTGTAACCAGTTGTGAAATTTACAAAGGCTCTAAAATCACCCAATTATGTACTCTAGATGAAAACAAGGGTGGAAAGAACATAACATTCCTTAGTTACATTCCTCAAGGGCAGCAGAGTAATGGAGTCTCTTGGCCAGAAAATATTACGAATAAGTACCAAAGAGCAGAACAACACATTAGGTCATTGTCTCTAAGCCTACAAACCACTTCAGGGACCTTTTTTGAAGAATGAGGAGAAAAGTACTTTTAGCTTGTGGTTGGGAAAGAAACCTGCTTCCACTTTCCAAACCCGGCTTGCATGTAGAAGTCATTTTAAAAGACCAAAGCAGCACAAAATAACTCCTGATTACTGGGAGTGATTACGTCTTGCAAGGTGGCACAGACTGCTGATAGAAATCATCCATGCCTTTTCAGTCCTGTTCTATCTGTCGGTAGCTGCCTCTGTGTCTATATCACGTCTTTATCTCTCTATTATCTGTCAAAAGCTTTGCACGGTGAGTGCATCAAAAATAAATGTCAGGCAGCATCACTGATGTGCGATAAAGAATAATAACAAATGTTCTGTGGAAAAAATAAAGACAAAGCAGAGTGGAAGTTGATAGTGAAAGACAAAGAAAAAAAGACTTTTTGTTGCTATTGTGCTCACAGTTCAAAAACTTCCAAAAGTTCAACTCCAAGTCCATGAGGTCTTCGGGGTGCCAGCTAGGGCAGAAACATATTAATATTTCATTTGAGGCTACCATAATGGAGAGAGAGAGAGAGAGAGGAGGCTTGCTGGCCTGAGAGTGTGGTCTCACATAGAATTTTGAAGTCATAAATGGATGTTTCAAAAGTGCAGAGAGGGTGGCGCTTTAAAGGTCCTGAGAGGACAATAAATCATTTGGTCACACGTACTATGGCTTTAATTCGGCCTCTCTGGATCAAAGAGCTTTCTCAACATTTCTGTACTTGACAACTCAAGCATAAAGTGTAAGAAGAGGAAGAAAAATAACTTTTGTGTTATATCTACAGATTGCATTATCCAACTGTAAAACCACTAACCAATCTGTGGACAGGTTATATGACAATTCAGCTTTACTTAACCCTTTAAAACATGTATCGACATAAGTTTTGTTGTGCTGCATACAGATGCCTTTCACAAGCTTTTAATGTACGGAGCCTGAGAAAATTGGTTTGAATTCTTCTGAAAACATCGGAAGAAACAGTATGAGCAATGTGACGAAAAATGTCATTGCAGAAAAAAAGAAGAAAAAAAATTATGTTACAATAGATAACATTTATTTTTACTAATTTCCTGCATATTTGGGGGTCAATTTCCTGTTGAGTTGCTTATTGCCTTCTTCACGTTTTTGAAAGAAGTTAAGCCAATTTGCTCATGTTTTAAAGGGTTAAACCCTATCATCCTGCTGCAATGTAAAGGACAACAACCAGATAATTATTAGAAAACAAAATCTGCAAGAATGCAGTGAAGTGATATTGCACTGTGCCAGTACAATTAATTATTGTTCTGATGATCTAAAGGTGAACTTAAGTTTAAACTGTGATCTTTGCATCAGAATTCTGGTATAACCTTAAGTCAGTGCACAAAACTCAAGTTTTACATTGCAATATTAGCTCTCTAATGTTACTGCCTGCTGTATGCCCATCCAAACCCCTTGCTGACAAGTGGTAGTATTGCAGTGGTTGTTAAAGGGAAAAATGAGCACTCGCACTCATTTTAGCAGGAATGACAGTTACTGGTTTATCTTTAAATGCAGGTCAGCAAATTCCTGCTTCCCTGCTGTTACAAATTCTCTTCCTCTGGTGGAGCTGCAGTTAGATTATGTTCACTAAAACCAAAGTTTGCTAGAGACTGCCCTCTGGTGCCTATATTCTATAATGAAACATATCAGAGCTTCAGTAAGACTAGGTGGCTAATGAATTTAATGTCTGTGACCTTGACTGAAGTAGTATACTGACAACAATTATGAAAGGAAAAATAGTAAATTCATACATTTTTATCAGTAGTTTCCATGTAATATGACTTAAATAACCAATCAATAAGAAGTCATAATATTATGAAGTCAAAGAACATTCAGGACACACCTCTTTATTGTGGGATATTAGTGCTTCTTATATTTTATATCAATATTATGGAATATATTTGAAATTGATTTTTTCCTCAATACCTTTCATACAACTTGACCCAATGACTCAAATGTAGTAAGCCAATACTAAAATGTATCACTACACAGAACCAGGGTTGGAAATGAACTTTTTTGCCAGTGGCTCGCCTCTTATGGGATTTTAGTGCATGTTCTATTATATATATGTGTGTGTGTGTGTGTGTGTGTGTGTGTGTGTGTGTGTGTCTGATTCTAGTTCTTTTGGGATTTTTATACAAATATTTAATGAAAGAGTCCTGCTTTTTTTTCCAATACCTTCCATGTTAGTCCACTGACTCAAACTCAGCAACAACTGTTACTACATAGGATACATCTTCATTCATTCATCTGTCTTATATAAATACTTTTTATGGAAAATGTGTTTGTTTTTCAATAGCCTCCATGTTAGGTGACCCATTTTATTCTATTTTATATAAATATTCTTCGAGAAAATTCGGGGGGATTTCCCCAATAACTTTCATAATGTGATTGCATGATTCAAAATCAATATCAGATATTATCACTGCAAGGGACACTAAAAACATGCATGACAGACCAAATATTTATTTTTCACAAACATTGGCCTTCACTGACTTCACCCTGCTCTGACTCCTTGGAATATTTGCATCTGTAGGAGGTCCTGGTTGGATCACTTGATGGGTTGTTGTCATTTTGACGCTTGACACTCCTGCACTGTTCACTGCTTCTTTTTCACATGCATCCTTACAGAGGGGGATGCTGAGCTGAGCTGACTGTCCTAAGACCTTGTCCCTCTGCAGAGTCACCAGCATGGTCTGCTTTAAAACTGCTTGGTACTTTTCATTCATCCGCTTCAGTGCAGGTTCGTGGCTGTTGCACTGCATTTTCAGCTTTCTCATCTCCTCGATGAGCCGATTTTTCTCCTGGACAACACGTTTATGCTGCAGTCGGTGGTAGTCTCTGTCTTTCTGGACCCTAAGCAGTGTCTCAGTCCCGGTAGAGGCTGCCAGTCTGTACTCCTCCCGCTCCCGGTGGGCGTTTTTCAGCTCGCTGTCCAGATGCTGGTTTTCTGTGTACACATCCGGTACCACACCAATCTGTCCTGGATCCACCAGCCCCTTCTGCACCATCTCGGTCCACTCGGTCTGAAAACAGTCGAGTGTTTCTATCATGCCCATCTGGGAGAGAAAGTTGCGTAAAAAGTCATCCACGGCCTCAGGTGGATGTGTGGTGGACGTGCTGGGTTCAGCAGCACTAGCTTCGGCCCGGTCTTGGATAGCTTTCACCGTAGCCTCCAAATCTTCCTCCCCTTCAGCCAAACTCCAGCCATCTTCTGGAGACACTGCTTCATACTGAAAGTTATCACTTTCAGCCAAAACACTCTCATCTTTTTCTCGATTTTTAGTTGCGCTCATTGTTTCACTCGACACTGTCAGCCGGAGAAAGTTTGACGTTGCTATGGTGACGCTTCCAACGCGAGATTTCACGAGTTCTCGTTTGCCCCAGCACTCCATCCGTCATCAAACAATCATGGCGGACTACCAAGAGGCGCCCTTGGCTACTCGGCCAAAAACACTGGACCCAAATGAGTATTTCAACGTCTCGCCGGAGCAGCGACGTGCCGAAGAAGACAGGGCAGCACTACGAGCGAATCTAAAGAGGCAGTATCAGACGCAACTCAATAACCCGCACAGACAAGAGCTCATTGTAAGTGGCTAGCTGCTAGCTAGCAATGTCACCCTTGAGAATGGCTCAGGCTACATGCTAACGGTTAGCATGTCACAGCATACAAATCGCACGAGCCGAATTTTACTACAGAATATCTTTTTGTTGTCGCATATTTATGTGAATGTTTTGTTCGTAAAAAATGTGTGGAACCAATACTGTCAGGATGGCCTGGGTTCGTTTTTGACAAACCAAGTTTAGACCGAGGTTGAGCTAGCAATCACAGCGCTGTATATCGTCGATGTTACTTTTCTTTCTGTGGTGTGTCTTCTGTATTGTGTTAAATCCTACAGCTGCCACATTTACACCACGAATTTACACCAAATGACATTGCTACGTTCTCCAAAATATTCATTTGAGATAATTGCCACATACCTGTCACTTAAAACCGTGCAGCTAAAAACACACCTCACTCCAGACTGCTAAATCTCCAGCTGCTTTAATCAGTGAAACTAGTTTATCCCTTTTCAGCCGTCTGCAGGTGTCCACCACTCACCGACATTCAGATGGTCAAAATTTCTCTCGGTTTTATCTTTGTTTGAATCTTCTTAGGCTTGTCACACTCAGTACTTACTTATTATCACTTATTATTGTCATTTTGTTTCTCTGTATTGGCTCTACTACTACCACATCTGTCTATTCTGTACACAATGTGACCTTTTTTACAGCATATTTTTGACTAATTGTAGAAATAAGGACATTAAAAACATTAATATTAGTTTAGAAACAGTTTTCTAACTTTTTAACATCAACTTCATCTTCTATGGTCTTGTCTTTATTTTAGCAAATAATTGTTTTTACTCATCTTTTTCTCAACTGCAAAGTTTCAGTTCATACAGGACAATTGTTGAATTTTAATTGCATACCTCTGTCTTTACAGGAAGACCCTGCCCTGACACGCTGGGTGTTTGCTCGCGCCAACCCCTACACAACCTTCAAGCCTACATTCAAGACGTCGCTGTTGGGTGCACTGTTTGGAGTTGTGCCTCTCTTCACCCTTTATTACGTCTTCAAGACAGACAGGGTATGAGACAAGATGTACTTACCTGTCTGATTATCAGTGTTCACTAAATGGCATGGCTCACCTAACTACACTATTTTTTTCACATGACTTAAGTGTATGGACTAAAGATAGAGTGATACATCCCAATGTCTGTACATGGAGCCAAAATTACACCAATCATGGGCACAACAAAATAATAATTTAGAGAACCATTTATTTACAGCCTGTCCTCACACTGACTCTCTTCAGGCTGTATAAAGAGCGAGACTGACAGACTAGAGCAAAAAGAAGAAATTAGATAAAAATACATGACCAAATATTGTTGCAGTTTGAAATAACTTCTTTCAGAGAATGTCACTTTGCTGACAGTGTCTGAGCTTCATCTCCAATGCTACTGCTGTCTTTTATTGAACCTGTCTGCTGTTATATTGACAATACTTCGTGTCCAACTTGTGGTCAAAACATCAGTAATTTTAGTGTATATAATGCAGTGTAGAACACAGTATTGTCATGAGAACAGAAGACCTAATTTTACCTTGTTACAGCACTAATATAAATTGTACTAGTCAAACTAAAAATTTTGATACTGGGTCTTTTTGCATCATAGATCTTAAAAGCTTTGTGGTTGAGGATTGGGAATCATTATTCCCATGTTGGTTCACAGCTGACTTTTTTTTTTCTTTTTTGGTCACATTTCCATTCACATTAGAAATGACTGCTTCATTTGAAATGCTACTTGCTTTCATTTTGCTCCCCATTGTCATGGAGATTCACCCTCTAAATCTCTGCCAATAGGAATTCAAGTGAAAATTTGGTGCAATTGTCAGACTGCTGGGCTATCATGCTTGTCTCCCTCTTTCCGCGAGGAGAAAAAAAAAAAAGCTTAACAATCACAAAATGCTCACTGATAAAACATGCAGTTGAGAAAAATGTTCGTAAGGCGAAGAGGGTGAGGGTGATATGACTTTGTTGCCATGGAAACTGTATTAAGCCATCATCTGTTTGTCATCTGTTTTACAGGATAGGAAGGAGGAGAAGATTAAGGCTGGAACCCTTGAGCGCAAGTTCAGTTTGGCATCATGAGCTCCTCCTGTATGTTCTAGTGATGTCAGTGTGTGTAATTAATATTAACCGAATAAAATTATATTGTCAAAAACAGTCATGGTTTGGATTGGTGGGGCAAAAGTGTGAATATGGGGGAAATCTAATAATATTTCAAATGTGTCCACAATTTACATTTCAACAGATCAGGGTAGGGTAACTGCTCAAACAAATATTCAAATCGCATATTGACCAGTAGACAATGAGTTAATGATGATCACTTTGGAGACAAGTGTGACAAAATAAATGACTCGACTTCATTGTCATCATAATCACTGTGCCCTTGAGCAAATCACTGTTTAAAGCAAGACTATGTTACTTATGCTAAACATAACCTCCAGCCCTTAATTGTTCATGAGTTTGCCTTTTAATTATAAGGGAGCTGAGGACGTTATCTCAAAAACCATTAGACTCTATCGACAAAAACAGTCATTTTAGGATAAAGGAGTTGCTGGCAGTCTACCGCTGCTATAATCTGTTCGGCTTGTATAAAAGGTAAAGCTATGAAAATATAAATATAGCCTACACTTTAACTGAAACATATTTTTTAGGTTGCTATAATATGTTTTGCTGCAGCCCCCATCCACAGTGGTCCTGCGCTTAGCTTCCATTGCTGTTTTTGGTTGATTAAAGATGAACTCAAAGGAACAAATGCAATAAAATCAGCACAGGAGAAACGTCTGGTAGGTTGGACGACAGTGTT
Source organism: Plectropomus leopardus (assembly GCF_008729295.1). Lineage (NCBI taxonomy): Eukaryota > Metazoa > Chordata > Actinopteri > Perciformes > Serranidae > Plectropomus > Plectropomus leopardus. The sequence continues at coordinate 12,345,816 of NC_056483.1, forward strand.
TGACCATATATCTTTAAATGTGAGAGTAACAGCCAAAAGTGACAACAGAAATGAACAAGTTTGCTAATTTCACATATCTCTGCCATTCAAAGCAACAGCCAGTGGTCTACCAGGAAGTGTCAGCGCAATGTCACATGATTCGGCCTATGGGTTTGCATTTTTCATTTTAGATCGGAAAACTCTGCAATATAATAAAGCTCATCTGGGTATAAAAAAAGAAAAACATTCTTTGGATCCACAAAATCAGGCTCCCATTTATCATCTACGCAGACGCTCCAGACTTTATATCACGAGTTTGGTGTCTGACTTTGAGCAAGAGTAACTCATGTTCATAAGTATTGCTTGAACTTTCCTAGACCATGGAAATAACATTTTTGAATTCTTAATTTAGGTAGTGTTCCTCTTAAATCTCCAAACTGTCAGAGTACAGCAGGAGATACACACAAGTGGTTTACATGTTCAGCATGACTTACCTGCATAGCTGCATGTACAGAAACTATTCATGCAGCCTCTTTGTGACTTTTATTTTAAACATTACAAATAGCAAATGCTTGAAATCTTTGTTTTTACCGTGCAACTCCAATCTTAGTTGTCTGCACAAAATAAATGACTTTATTCCCTCTGCAATGCCAACAGACATCATCAAACATTAAAGTGGTTCTAGTTATGTTAATAAAGTGAAATAACATTTTTTAATGTGTGTATAACATCTATATTTGGTTCAAATTCCTTCTGACTCACTTAGTTTTACTGTTTGCTGGGTTTCCAGGTGGGATTAAAGTGGCTGCGGAGAGGCTCCCAGCACTGGTAGTAGCTCTTGTCAAGTCTTTGGCATGTTTGTAGACCCCACTTGGTCACAGCCATGCTGAAGGATGACTCAAACATGAAAGCCTGAAGGGAAGAAAACACATGTGACACATATGATCATTGCTGGCATTTACCAGATTCCCAGCTTTTAATGTTTGCTTCTCTAGTTGATTTTTAAGCTGTATATTATTTACCATGGTTCCCTCAGCCACCCTCTCAGGTTCCAGCTCAGCAGTGCTGTTCTTCTCAAAGCAGTCAGCGTCCGGGCCGTGTGGGGTCATCATGCTGTGGAGGCTGCCCCCACCTGGCTGGAAGCCCTCCTCTTTGGCTTCATAGTGGCCTTTGATCAGACCCATGAACTCACTCATGCAGTTACCTAAAAAGACAAGCAGGAGGAGCTGTATCACAACACTGCACTGGTACAATTTGCTTCATAAAACTGAATCTGTAACACCAATTTTCCACTAGATGGCCTTACAGAGCTGTGGTGAAAACAGACAAAAGGTGCTGAGGACGCTTCAGTTGAAAAGAGTCATAAAGCAGGTGGATTGTTATCACCTGCTGTCTTGAAACCGGTTGAGTAAATGGTCATGTTAGCTTCTGGCTGGCTTGTTTCATTTCATGATGGACTAAAATGAGTCTCACTATACAGAATTTGACATTTCCATTCAAATTGGGATTTCAGCTCTGTCTCAACAACCCAGTTCTCAAAATTCATTGCATCTACTTTTTTCAGACTTTTCTCCTCCACTGCAAAATGCGAACAAACCACTGTGGAGCTGAAGAAGGGAGTGTGTGTGTGTGTGTGTGTGTGTGTGTGTGTTATTGTGGACTTACGGTGGTAGTAAGGTGGACGGAAGGTGTGATCAGCTACACCCCATCGCGGGGGGAAGATGACAAAGTCGGCAATGGCCACTCCTGGTCGGGTGGATTTGGCAGTCAGGACAGTAAAGATAGATGGATCCTATAGGAAGACCATGATGTGACTTGTAAGGGTGTTGTACAGAATTTAAATCAAACTAAAGATTAATAAATTAATTTTAAAAGTAGTGTTTTTAAACATGACTCTCACCGCATGGTCGAAGGCCACGGCGTTGATAACCATGAAGTTCTTCAGGTTGTATTTGTACGGTGTGTAGTTCCCGTGCCAAGCTACCACATTGAACGGAGAGAAATCCTACGTGCAGAGCACAGAACCAAACAAATAAGACAAGTCTGCCCAAGCAGCAAACACAAAAGACTTTAAATTGAGCTTTTCAGGGGGAAAAGGGAATAATGAATAATGTCTTTGTAATCTTAAATTCCCAGAGAGAGTACTTCTTGACATAAAAAGAAAAAAACTGGTCATAATGAAAAGGGTTGATTGTGAAAGAGGGTGTGCTTCTTTCATTCTTTCTTCTCTTTCATTCCCCCTGTTCTTTGTGATACGAGGCTCCAGGTATTATGGGGTAATTGGCTTCACAATCAAACTTTCCCAAACTTTGAGCATTTCGACGCTCGCGGCAGCGCAGTTATGGAGGGAGGGAGCAGCAGTAACAGTGGGTGCAGAGATATTTCTTTATCTTGATTGTTAAAACCACAGCAATTTCATATAGTTTCTTTGTTCTGATAATGCCACTGCGAAAAAAGACATTCAACAGCAGCTCTAAAATCAATATAGTTCATTACAACTCAAGCTGCCTCCTCAGTGACCTCCGTGCTCTTCACACACACTTTCTCACATGAACAGCTAGTGCACACAAACAATAAAACACATACGGATACACATATACACATATACACAAGTAATTCATACACATTACATAACTAATAAACAAAAAAAACCCTTAACCACACTTGCTATTTACAGTAGTGACCATATAACAAGGCCTTTGGGAAATCCAGAGCAGGTAATCTCTTGGACATTCATCCGTAACTCCACTACATTCGATTAAAATGAAGGCAAAAATGGAGGAGAGCAGGCACTTGCACACACATGCACACAAAACACAAACATATTGGCCCAGTCAAGCAAATAATAAGTTAATTTGAGCAATTTCAGCACTCTGCGGGGAACAAAACAGCAGGACCAGACGGGAGCAGCAGCATCTTCCCTGAGATGAGGCCCCCACCTTATTTACTTACCCCTGTAGCCTCACCCTCCTGGCTTGGGGAAGGGTGGACACCGGCAAAAGAGCGTCAGGTGCAGCCAGCAGCCTGCACCTCTGACACCCAGCACATAACAAGGGGTGGATGCTCAAGTAGAGGCAGCGAGTGTGATGGAAAAATGTTTGTTTTGCCACAAAGAAAGACAATATCTTGGCCTTCTGTACTTCATACGATGAATAATAACAGTATGGTTCGACATGGTTTCCACGGTTACGCCCCCCTCAACCCCTGCCCCTGACAAACCTCTCCTCCCACCTCCTCCCTACTTCGGTTTACAAAAAAAAACCTCTTGTCAGACATTAAGTGTCGATCCAATTACGCGCCCAACAGGACATTTTGGGAGGGGCGGGATCATTTCCCGAGTGAAATATGGTGAAATTAATGCTTAACTTGGGAAAGGTTTTTCCTACAAATCAAAGCTTTGCAGGTACACTGTCTGTAACTCCAGAATGCCTTAACTAATTATGAGTGATTAAGGCTCATAAGGGAGTCGAGGCGGAAACCTGCTGAATGGATAACAGCCAACACTTCGATATTAAATCATCAGGGATGGCAATTCAATCGGCAGGAGCAGCTAATGGATCATATGCTTCACTTGGACGGTTTCCTGTTAGTCATTGTCACAGTTCGATGGTGTTTACTGAGGCAAACACAAACCTAAACAGGGTAATAGGGCAAGTGTGTCATATAGTGTTTGTGTACATGTGAGTGTACTGACACACACAAAGACAAATGTCACCAAAAAAAAAAACCCCACCTGTTGGCATGCGAAGAGCTTTCCTTGGTACTTGTTGATAACGGTGTAGCCCGTGGCCACTTTGCGGTCCTCATACCAAGCAACTGGACACAGGAAATCTCTGGGGTTGGCCAGACCATTGGCTCCTGCAAAACATGCATGTGCAGTCATACATATGCACACAAAAGATATTAACTTTCATAAATAATACTGCAGCCATGCTAGCCACATAGTTAAAGATGGACAAAACGACAGCTCCCCAAAGCTCAAAGTAAGGCCTCTCTAAAGAAGCCAAAATATCTCTGACTGGGCCAAACTAAATGATCCATGTGTATGTCAAATAAATGTTTCCAAAGCTGACTTTTGTCACTTTAGGGTTGTTCTTATCACATCGATGTTTGTTTAAGTGTTTGTTGTTCTAATAAGTTTGGTTTTAATTAGCATTTGCTATAAAAAGGCAGTTTGACGTCACAAGACAAGGGAACAAAAAGCCTTTGAACGCTCCCTGATTTGTGGGTTTTGGGACTGATTCCTGTAATCAATTTTGCTTTATTTTTGTACAGTGAGAGAAATTAAAGACACATTGTCCATCTTCATATACAGTCAGCGGGCAGTACTTTGAGCTAAATGCGAACATCAACATGGTAACATTATTATGTTGCTAACATACTGCTAAACAGGTATAATGTTTACCTTGTTCACCATTGCAGTTTAGTGCATATGCCTACTAAAATTTGGCATTTCTGATGGAAATATCATTAATTTTGCAGGTATTTAGACAGATTATGGCAGAGACTGAATTCAGATTTTTATACAAGAAGAAAACAGACATAAAGAGGTCAGTGTGAATCTATCAAAGAAAGATGAACATACACCACACTCACAGACATCGTGTAAACACACACCTATGGGTCCCAGGTCAGGGAGTTCATAATGGGCTCCATACACCTCTAGTATGTAGCCTCTGGTTTCTCCAAACACGTCAACGCTGAAGCGCATCCCTTGCTGGACAAAGATATAAGAATTGATGGTTAAGTTAATTTTAGTGCTGTTATAACACATGTTCTGCAGTCACAAATGCTGTTGGTCTGGCTTTCTGTTGCTAAAAGCTTTCCACACTGTTATTTCTCTTTAAGGTCATTTTTGAAAAGAAATAAACCATGCCTTTCTAAATATGGTAAGTGGGGTGTGGGTGTGTGGGGGGGGGGACAAACACAATGGTAGATTTCTGTGAAAACTGGAGAGAATGAAAAACATAGAATTCACCTGGATGACACAGATCTCGCTCGGCTCGACCATTATCTTCCCAAACTCTGTGGTGATCAAGATCTCACCCTGCTGGGGGACTAGAGACACAAACAGAAAAAAGAACATTTGAGGGAGAAGAAGGGCTGAGGATTGAGCTATCATTGTTCTCCTGAAAGATGACTGTGAAAACATCAACAGTCCTTTTCCTCACCAATCAGAAAGTCTCCATCGGAGTTGTTGAAACACCTGGAACGAGAAAAAAAGAGAGTTCGAAAAGTAACTTAAGATTTTGAAGCCGTCTGATATATGAAAATGCATCTATTTGTTACCTGCTGGGAGCATTTGCACACATACTCACCTGTCAACCATAGAGGCATTGCAGGTGTACATGTGGATGCCAATTCCATTGCGAGATTTGGCATCTCCTGCACCACAGATAGTATGCAGACCCTTCAACAGACAGGAATCCAAGTCAATGAACTGAGGATCTTTAATAAAAAAATTATGTTTTAAAAAAAAAAAAAACATATGTCAAAACTCACAGCCACAAAGTCCACTTTCTTCTCTGTAGATTTGGGAATGGTGAACGGCAGCCATCGCAGCTGTGAGAGAAACCTCAAAGTCAGAATCTGCTTATTAAAGGCAATTAAAACATGTTACGCTTATTGACTTTCTTGCAGAGAGCTTGATTAGAGGATGATCCTTATGTCTTTAAATGTCAAGCATATAGCAGACAGTTGCTGTATAGCATAAAGAGCTGGCTTTTCACTGCTTATCTTAATTCTGCAGATTAAACAAAAAAAGATAATGTGTTAAGAAGTGAGCTTTAGAGCTAATGGACAGATTTTGTTAACTTTTTATCAGAGCCAGGCTAGCTGTTTCCCCCCGTTTTGAGCTAAGCTAAGCTAACCAGTGCTGACTGTAGTTTGATATTTACCAGCTCAGTCTCACAGAATTGTGTGAAAAGACAAAGTCTTTAAGTACACATTACGTAATTATGGGCATGTACATGCTGGCAACACGAAAACATTGCACAAAGAAATTTGAAGAGGATCTTTTTGTCATGGTAGACATGCAATTGAGTAAATGAAGCGAGAAAGTCCTCAGAGGGAAGGTGGAGGGGATGGATCAAACAAACATAGAGTTTCAATCAGGAGGCTGCTGTTTGTGTCCCCACTGAAACTAAAAGTCAACATTTTTATGGACTATATGGACTTTTTATAACGATGTAAAGTACTTTGCGTACGTACTTTATGGAACTGTAGAAAGTAGGCTGCATAGGTTTACGTCACTTACGTCCCATTCGTAGCCTAGTTACTTTATTCAAAACCACAGTGTTTTTCTAAACTTATCAAAGCAATTTTTGTTCTCTAAATCTAAACCAAATTTACCATTTTATAACAAAGCTGAGACTTTGTAATAGACTTTTCTTTGGCACTGTTTTTATCCTGCCAGTATGTACATTTTTAACACATTTGGTGCCCACTACCATGTTATGTATAGCCAAGGGGTTGTATACTGTGTTGTATTTACCGTACACAATCATCTACCTCTCCACAAGAAAGTAAATAAGCTTATTTCCAAAAAATCAAATATTCTTTAAAAACTGAATACATAATAATTTAAGATGATATTCTTTTCTAAATATCGACTTTGTTTATTTAACTTTGATCATTTAATAGAGAATGTGATGGTACATTTCGGCATGCGGGAAGAAAACACCACCTTGTAAGATATGAGTTCTGTTATCTCCGTTATATATATATCTCAAAGTGTCAGCGAATGTCAATATAATGCCCAGCCCCAGTTTATTGTGATTATTTTGACTAACTACTGTTGTTTAACCAATTTTGCAGGTACAGGTAAGAGAGTGCGTTCCTCAAAAGATGGTGCCCTGACCAAAACATTTAACACAGAGTATTAACTTCACATTCTCTATAGAGAAATTAAAAATGTGATATACTTTTTTGGGGGATTTAATAAAATTCAGTGTCTCTGTCTGAAGCAACAACAAAATAATGAGAAACTCTCCTATTTTCCAGCCACATATACCTGGTTAGGGTCAGGCTCCACCTCGTTCCAGTTCTCTGTTAGGTTTCCACAGGGCACTGCGGTAAATGGCTTATGTTTGACAGACGGCAAGATGCGGTACAACCAGCTGGAGGAAGAAAAAAGAGCCAGTGTTAAGTCAATTCTTACATCTAAGCTCCATTAGGTCTTACATAGTAGTGAATAAGCTGAGTTAAATGTCAGAAACAGATGGGTACCTCCTCTTATTGGCTGGCCGTGGGCAGGTGAAGGCAGAGCCGGAGAGCTGCTCAGCGTAGAGGCCGTAAGGACAGACTTGAGGATTGTTCTGTAAAGACATAATACAGTGTGGTCAGACAGGGTGTTAATACCATGTCTTATGTTCAAACAGGTCAGTCTTATTCTAGTGTACTGTTTTCATCTTTTGAGAGCCAGTAAGAAAATGATTAACAAGAAAATAGATGTGCAGAAGAAAAGCAGGCTGAAGCTCACTATGCACCTCAGATTTTCATATTTTTCTGTGAAACATGGAAGAGTCACACCTCCCAACTCCCAGGGTGCCACATTAAGTATTCATGCAATTCAGTTAAGCAAAAAAACAGCAAAATTAGTGAATAAATAATCAAATGAATGACTGCCACAATGAGCCCAATGTGTGTTTTTGTTGGTGTCTTATGCTTACCTGTCCCTCTGGTAAAGATCCCGGGCAGCGAGGGTCCTCAGAGGAGAACTCGTTCCCAAAACCACTCATGTACTACACCAGAAACACAACACTCAAGTAAGTTAAAGTGACAAACAAAAAATAAAAAATCACATGTAAACACCATGCGGCTTCATTGTAATGCAGGATAAATGTGTTCATGCTGGTTATAATTAAATTTGAAGGCTTGTCATTAAGGCTTGTCTTTTTGTTAATTGTTGTCATATTGATTCACATTAGATCTATGATAAAACAAACTGCAGTTATGCCAAATTTCCCCCCTTGCAGTCATCCATTATTTTTGTTATTGTGTTACAGAGACAGGCTAATTACACTAACATCCTCCACAGTACCTTTTTGATCAATATTTCAATTATAATAGACTTATTACTCCACTATCCTTCTGCACCGGCACTGATGAACAGCAACTATCTTTCGGTTATACACAGACAAACTTGGCACAATGTAAAGAAATCTTGCTGAGTCATTGCTGGTCTGCAGAAAGCAAAGGCATGGATTGGTTCCATATGTGAGCGTTCATGTGGCTTTGGGGCATGCGTAAAAAACAGTTTGGAGGCTCCAGTCTGTGCCTTATGAATGAATGTTATGTAAAGTTGGATTTCACTCAACTAATGAATTTATTTTGTGAAAGAGCAGCAAGAGAGACAGAAAACATAAAGCCCAAAAGTGATCGCATGAACTGTCAGACACAAGTCATTTAACATTTAAGCATGACTTATCTATGTTTACTCTGTCCTGTGTTCCTTTGCCGTTTGCATTCATGTTTTTTATTTTATGACTGTAAAGCACTTTGGTCAACTGCGGCTTTTGTGAATGTACTCTACAAATAGAGTTTGACTTATCTTATAGACATTACTTTTAACTATATAATATTACTATCGTAACTATACAAGAAAGCAATGCTTTGTTTGGATAACAAAGCATTGCCTCTAAAAACCAGTGCATGAAGGCTAATACAGACAACCAACACTGGACTACATGGTTTGGATGTTTGGAACTAACTTGTAGCTGTTATTGCAAAAATAAATTATTATGAAATGTTTTTCTCCTATTGAAATTAAGCTTCTCCACTGACACATTGTTCTGAAATGTCTGGAGGAGTCTCAGACCACATCTGGGCAGCTGCTGCATGCAGCTCTCTGATTGGTCAGTGGTAACGCCGCCCTTCAGCTGGTCTACTTCTGGTGTATGCTACTTATGATGACTTGGTGCACAGTTTAACTTTGCATATTTTTGATGCAATATAATAATGCTCTATTCCTGTGGATTTTTCTCTAAATAATTCAGAATTACAGCAAGTGTGCATGATGCAAACTTTAATTCCACTGCAGTAATCTGAAACTTGCTCGGCAGAAACGCAGTTCCAAAACACTGGTGAATAAACATGTCTAATAATCAAACAACATATAAACACAGTGAAAGCAGCCTTACCTTGAGTCCAGCCATTGTGCCGTCTGTTAAAATTCTCCTCTTAGCTGTTAAAATGTCTCGGTGATTACAAATTAACTTGCAGTCTGACTCTTAACGTGTCCCCTTCGACCAAAATCCACTGCGGGGGCGCGTGCACGCCGGTATATGAGCTGAGTGGAACAGGGGGCTGGATTTTAGGCTGTTTCTCAATATGGGTTTAATTAGGCCTTGACGGGCTCCGTGACGCAACAGCGGGGTCTCATGCAGGATGCGCAATCTGCGCAAACAAGGACCAGTGTCGCTGCCAACACAAACAAGAACCCAGACTACTTTTAAAGATCTGAGTGTAACATACAGGTAACAAAGAGGAAATGTTTAAAAAGGTTCACAGGGGAAGAAAAGAAAAAAACTATGTATCAGGTTTTCAGGGTCAAAACTGTAATCCTGACTTTTTAGGTTATTGTTGATAAAGGGAGAAAAAATAGAAATAAGTAGCCAATACACTGTAAAATTGGTGGTATTTAAAATAATCTTGGAAACCATCTGCATTGAAAAAGTAAAGTGAATATAACTATAAAGTTTAATTTATGTTTACTTGATATTTAAGTGTAACATTTACTTGAAGCTCTGCTGTATTTACTTGATTTTATGAAGATGCAACTTAAAAAATGACAAGTAAAACTACCTTGTTCTCTCCAAGTGTTAGCAACTTCAGCATATCAAGTCAGCCTGGCTTAATTTAATCATGACAAAGAGAATTTAGCCAATAATGAAGTTAGGAGATCTGCAAGTTTTGTATCTTTTAACATGTTTGGGAATATATTGACTAGTTTGCAACCAGCAGAATAAAGATATATAGTGCGGTATACTTGGTTTACTGAAGTTGCTTAAACATATAAAGACTGATTTAATTAAACTTGTCATTTCTAAGTTGCAACAGCTTCACTAAATTAAGTAAATATAACAAAATTGTAAGTAAACTTAACAATTAGACACAAAGTAAACATAAATTAAGATTAATAGTTATACTTCCTTAGATTTTTAAAGCCAATTGGTTTCTTAGAATTTTTTTAAGTAAAATCAAATTGTCAGATTTTACAGTTAGAGAGACAGGATTAGTCTGATATAGTGCACCTGCGTAGTTATGTGACCTCCAATGGGACTGTTTGTGCAACACGGTGTCATGCACATCCTCACGTCCTACAAAAGACACAGACAAAAATCTATTAGTACAGTCTTCAGAATGGGCTCCAAAATGTGCTGCAATGGAAGAGAGTGTGCCATCAACCTGAACACTGGGGCCACCGTCTCTCTGGATTTAATACTCCACCGGTTCATCAAGTTGCCCATAATTCCGTCATGCTTAACACACGCTGAGTTACTGTTTTATTTAAAGCGAGTTATCCTTCCTATACATGATTAATTATTATTGGCTTCTCTTAAAACCAGTATAATACACGGCGTAACCCCTGCACGCTGCAGCGAGCAATTCATTCATGATATGAACAGCAGCAACAGGCCTCCAAAAGGCCTATACATTACTTTACGCAAAATGTATTCGCTTCATTTCTCGAAATAGATGGTCAAACGAGGGGTACCTAATGTCCCCCGTGCAGCATGTATCAAAAAGAATCAATTTCGCCTCTCTCTGTCTTGCCTCGCTTCCCCTCTTGTCTATTTCTTTTCTTTTAGGGAGGTGTTGGGGAAGGGTAAATGATGGCAATTCTCATAGCGAGGCGCAAATAAACTCGCCGCGGCAGAAGTAACTGTTCTCCGGCGAGGCGTGCAGTCAGGCCCGGGCCCCCCGCTGGCAGCCAGTCAGGGTGCTGTGCCAAAGACGAGAAAGCCCAATGGCAGGAAAATATCACGTCCCAGTCTCCGGAAATTGATCTGCTCCTTGTATGGAGAAAGAAAATGAGCGATTTTAATTTCATCCCCGAGTCTGATGATAGAATTCTAGAGTATTTGGGTCCAATCCGGATGGTGCCTGTGTGTTTTAAGAGAGGCAGGAATAGCTGGAGACGGCGGAGAGGAGACTGTTGTTGCCTACTGACAGTTATATCTATGCATGCGTAAGTGGGCCATAAATGCTTTGTTATTAGATGCCTGCTGAACTCAATGGCGTGATGGTAAATGGTACACTCACCTGGCACAGTCTATCCCCATATGCATAAACAAGCAATCTCTCTCTCTCTCTCTCTCTCTCTCTCTCTCTCTCACACACACACACTCTCACACACACACAGATGTGATGACATCTTTAGCATTTCATAGTATATTTAAGTGTACAAACTTTCATACAATCTATATGCTATTTTTAACCTCTTCCTCTATGCTTTGACGTTCTTTAAAGGATCACTTCATCTAAAAACACACAAAAACGTAGTATCCCACCAACCCCTGGTACAGGGGTCGGCAACCTTTACTATCAAAAGAGCCATTTTTGATCAAAACCGTCTTGAGCCACAAAACATATTTGAACCTTATTATGAAGGTGACATGGCCTATTATGTCTAAATATGCCTAAATATATCATTGATTGATGTGCTTTACCACGAGGTAGCCACTCTGCAGTGGGCAATTTATGATTATTTGGTACTTTAAATTTGCACAGTTGGTGGTGATAGCAGACAAATCTGCCTACATACGGATAAATTCTCTATTTTCCTCTGAGACTTAAAGTTTCGTGGATTTGGATTCATAACTAGCCCAGCTAGCTAAACTCAAGACTAGCCACCACAAAATCCAGAGGAATGGGACCAGGCCGTAGATGTATTACGCTTTAAAAATTATTCATTCTAATTTTAGATTTTTAAGATAGATATTTTAACAATTGGAAAATTACAAAATTTCTTTAGGCCTATAACAACAAAAAAATTAAAATTCAATAATAATAACAACAACAATATGATAATAAAAGTATTGTCATTACTTTTGTTTTTTGTCTAAGCCACAGGAAGCCACTGGAGAGAGGCTAAAGGGCCAATGTCCATCCCCAGCCACAGGTTTTACCCCTGCCCTAGTGGCATAATCCTGGAGATTGTATCTGTTTCATTGGTTTAGGTTCAAAGGTCCAGCATGTGAGATCCGGTGGCATCTAGTGGTGAGGTTGCAGAACTGAAACTACACCCTTGTGCCAAGTGTGTAAAAGAACCTCAGTGGCAAGCGCAAAATGCAAGAACGTTAATGATCCTATTTAGGGTCAGTGTTTGGTTTGTCCATTCTCAGCTACTGTAGAACAACATGGTAATTCTATGCTGGAGATTATGTGAAGTCACCAAACTCAATGCACAAGTAAGAATTATAAAGATGCTATTTGTCCCGCCCCAATAGTTGCAACAACAGAAGAATCCAGGAAATGTCAATCAAGCATGACTGTTGCAGAGTGTTCAAGGCCTTTTACATGACCAGCACAATGGTATTATATCTTATTAAGTCAGTGCTGAGGCTTCCAGCATGCATTATAGCTTTTCCAATGCCATACACACAGTATACTTTAAAATATGTATCATTTATAAGGCCCAGAATTAATTCAGGTACTCTCAAATGGTGGTCAAATCTTAACATAGCCAGAGTTTTAATGGTTAAAAAATGCTTTTACCAGAGCCTGAGCATTGTACTGTGTACTTTTGATTAAATTAATCAGGCAGTAGCAAGTAGCATCAACTAATTAGTGTGTGCTTACACACTTTCCTGCTCTTGTTTCTCTGCCGTGATGAGATTATTTCATTTTCTCTTTATTTTTCTTCATGTGGGGGTAAAGAAGCTGTCAGATCTACTCTTTTAAACACAAAGCGAACACCATTTTACACACTATAGACAGGCACTGAATCTACACAAAACATGAAATTGAGTCTTTTGTTAGCGCGCTGATATCACACAAAAATCAGCCATCCTTTGCAAACCACATCAGCTATTGGAAAAAATGGCAGCGATGCGATTTGTTCTAATTGGAGACTTCTTTGTATTCTGTAACAATATGTGAGGATAAAAACATTTTAACTTAACTTTGTGAAGGACACAAGTGAACATGTCGTGTGAGTTGTCGCCACTGTGGCCTCATCTTGTGTATCACTGGTAGTTAACTGCTGTATTTGGATGTCACATCTAACAAGAAATAGCTCGGATTCTTGTATTTTTGTAATTACAGCCCTGTTACACACTATTGCAGCTTAATGTTAAATGACTCCTGACATGAGCCATCCAGCGCCCCACACACACACACACATACACACACACACACACACACACACACACACACACACACACACACACACATTTGACAGCTCCATTTAACGCTGATTAGATTTGCAAGGACATGTAGTATACCCTCTCTGTCTCTCCCCGAGTAGGTTGAGTATCTCCTGAATCCTATCTATCGCGGTAATGTTATGCAAATGGTTTAATATGAAGATAAAAGACTGTTGCAGCGTGTGGCGCTCTCCTGGTTCACAGCCTCGTGTTTCCAGGACGATAGCTCTAACGAGGAGGGCACTATTTGGGAGTCATTAAATGATGGCCTTCCTGACATGCACCCGCTCACCACCACCGCCACCCGCCCCGCGTTGGCCATTAAAGCAGCTCACACCCACACCAAGACACACGCTACAGACGCCTTTTAGCGCCAGCTCCCAGTTTCTTACACATCCCAGTGTCACAGAATAGAAAATTACACTCTCCTCCCACAGAGAAAATTGCTTTGGAATTGCTTGGTTATAAAGATGTGCTTTAAAGAGAGGGGGGTGCATGCAATAAAAAAAGGACACACACAAACACAATTACTTAAGCACTCTAAGGACAATTCTTACAAGTTAATCAGAGGATTTACCAATTATTGATGTCAAAAGGATTTTGTTGTGTATCTCTTTGTGGCTTATGTTTATGTCCTGCATGTGTTTGTCTTTGCATTCAAAGTAGTTAGTGTGCTTTTGTCTCTGTTGTTGTGCTGAGTTATGGCAGAGTATATACCGTACACATAAAAAGCAATCTCCTAATGAGTTGCCGCTCTCTACACAGCCAAAAATTAGTTATTAAACCATACAAGACAAAGAAATAGCCACAAACAGTAGGGCTGATGTGAGAAAAGCATAATGTAATGCAGCAAGGCAGAGACACAAGTGGAGAATTGAAGACAACAAGGTTAAAGGTGTATCGGCGTCAAGAGACAGGAGAGGCGTGACGGAGATGCAAGAGAGAAAATACAAAGTGGAAAATAGTAGAGAAGACACAAAGAAGGAGAGAAAAGACACAAGACAGTACGGCAAAGATAAGTCGGAGTGGACAGGGAAGGAGACAAGTGGAGGACATGTTGTTTTGATTTGTCTGCTTACAGTGTGTCTCTGTTAACAAAGGGGAACATGTGAACTGAAAACATTTTCAGAGCTCAGTGCTGACCCTCAAAACCAAAATGCAGTGACTTAACATTTGGTCACATTTGAGTTGAGCCTTGAAAGTGATCAAAATCACCATAGAAATGTCTCTGAAAACAGCTTTTTAAATTTTCATTAAATACAAAACAGAGCTGAAAACCAACAGAGCTGTGTTAAAACAAAGACACTCAAAATATACCGCATTTCAAGCTGTGCCAAAAAAATCTATTTATGATATGGTAAACGCTTCCTGTCTGCTAAGTGGACATGGTCCCCTCTTCTGCTTATGAAAAATGCCAATTTAGTATGTTAAGAAGAGTTAGGGCATGTGAAAACTGGGTCTGATATTTCCATCAGTGACTGAAGAGAAAAAGAAATCGGCTATTATCGGTACTTAAGCTCACTTTTCCCACTGGAATGATGAGACTCAGGATGACTGCTAGTCTCCTAAAAGGGTGAGGCAGAAGCGAAACTAAGACATTTTTCTGTAGACCAAACTGGAAGCTAACATTGCCGTGGTTCCCTCGTCAAAAAGCCTATGAGATTTTTCCATTGGACTTTGGATCACTGCAGAAAATAAGCTCTGTAGCTAGCACATGTTTATGATCCTTACACGTTTTGTTCAGCAAGATAATCTTCACAAATGAACACAACTTTAAGGATTTATGAAGTCTAAATTGAATTAGTCAAAAGTAAAACCTTAAGCTAAGCTAAAACGAACTACACCTGGGTCACGTCACTAGAACTACGAGGCTGTCAAGCCGTTTTTGGCTCGGTTCAGTATGATGACATTCTGTTGTCGCATTTAGTCTGTATATCTATATATGTGTGTGTGTGTACACATATATTAGATTTATTTTATATATTTCACTATATTTTTTTCTTTAACTGAATTTTAAATACAACATATTTATGATTATAAATATACTTTTCTGGACAGTTTTTCTTTTTCTTTTTTCGATAATTTTCTAATAATCCTTACCTATTTTTTAAACACATTTTTAGGTAATTTTATCATCACCTTTTACCTTTTTTTTTTTCAATTAGTGGGATGCTTCTTGCCAAGTTGGTCATTGCCCTTTATCCCCACGTTTATGAAATAAATCAAAACAAGTTGCTCAGTTTTCAAAGAGTCAAACAGGCCTAGCTTGTGAAAGGCATCTTAATGCTGCACAAGAAAACTGATGTTGCCACATTTCAAAGGGTTAAACAAATTATTTAAAATGACAATGACATGACATGAGCTGCTTAAAAAGATATATATTTTGTTTTTAGATTCTGTATTTTTCAGACCTTTGCATTCTCTTAAGATGATCAAAGGGCAAGTTGCACTGTAAAGCATCTTCAAGGTATTTTTATGTAAATCTAGATGTTTGGTGAGAAATAATAATCTAAAAAGTCATACATTGCTAGCCAGCCTGACAACTGAATAATTTTTTTTGTGGTGCAGGATCATTATAGGTCTCTGAATTTGTAGAACAGGAGATTGTTATGAAATTGTCAATAATGTAATTGTATTTACTGTACATAAATCAGAGAAGGAGCAGTATTAGTTGGAAACGGTGATGTCACTCCAATAATAAGGTATTCACACCACACAAGCTGATAGTTCAAAAACAGACCCGTGTTGTGAATAGGTACGCATGCTTCTATATATTTGTATTCGACTCTGCAACCTGTTACCCTCCAGAGACGAGCTGTGTGGTGGCATGCTGTAGTTAACATGAAATGCCCTGTGAGCAGGTAATGAGGCGCACTGAGCCACAAATTTCCAGCTATAGGATATTCTGTCACACTGTCTCTGGACCCGACACAGCAACACATCAGACACCTCATCACAAATAGAATTAGCTCCCTGGACAGAGGCAAAATGACAGTGGCTGGATGTTTGGCAGGAAGCGTAATGGCATTGGGGTGCTGGTGGTGTTTTCCTTGCGGGAGAACCAAAGGGCAGGAGTGTGTATCAGTCCAGACACTTAGTGTGGTGCCAGTTATACCATTCACCCCTCCCTCTGGAGTGTGTGGACAGGTAGTGAGGATGCCTCCTCTAAATCTGCAGTTTAGCTAGGTAGTTTTGAGGGGTGGTGTGAGATGTGAAGAGGGAAACTTGAGGTGAATGGTCTTCGGACAAGGAATGAGTGTGTTCAACATCAGAGGACGAGGAGGGTGTGTTTATAGCCGTGTGGTTTTCCAGTCCAAGTGTGTGTTTGACTGGTGCAAGTGTGCGACTGATGTTATATCAATCTGGGAATGATTGTGTGTGAGTTTTGGTGTGTACGTGGACACGCGCACGTCTTTTGTCTCTGTTGTGTATACGTGTGTCTGTCCCTAGCACCATCATTAGGTCGTAGGCAGTCCCAGTGTTGGGGGTGTAGCTTGGCAGCTCCTGCGGCCTCTCAGGCCAATTTAGGGGGAGAAAAGCACTTCGATCCTGGCCTGCAAGTCTGAGGGTCCCCAGCGGGAGGCAGCGCAGCCCTGCAATCTATATTGGATTTATTCCTTTCCCATCTACAGGCCCCACACACCCCACGGAGAGGAAGTCTCAACTGCACTCTCTCTGTCCCCTAAGACAATATGTTATGGTACACACATGAGTACACATAATCGTGTAAACACACACATGCAGACACACACGCCGAGGCACACACACCTAGTCTATCTTCAAGGCACACTCCCCCACAGCAAGGAAGTTATAACGGCACACTTTCTGTCCCTGTGGGAGCTGCACCGGGGTCAAGGTATACTGAGATTTGTGAGAGACAGACAGAAAGACGGACAGACAGAATCATCCAAGCTATTGACACAGTGAGTTATTTGAGGCTGACCATTGTTTCTCACATGGAAAATATTGTTCAGATTTATAAAGGCCAGAGTGTAAAATGCATTTTTTTTTATCACATTAAAGCAAGAAAAAAAGAATTTACATAAAACTCAGACAAGGTCAGGGAGAAACGAGGTTCTTAATTTAGTCTAATCAACTGTCATTTGCATCGCGCCATTTGCGCAAGGTATTGCCACTAACTGAATAAATGGACTTCTTCAGACTCGAGGGGGGGCACTCCGGTTTTGATAAGCTGGCAACATAACTGATTTGCATATATTACTTTGATTATCTCATTACTAGGATGATTCTTGCGGAATTTTTGACACTCGCGCAATCGAATTAAAATTAAGGCACGCAATCAATAAAAGGGCAACGCGGCTGTGAAAACACACGGCACCCCAGGTTTGTATGGTCAACTAGCGATGATGATGGCGGCTATGATGATGATGTGGCGGATGATGATGGTCACGATGATGATGATGATGACCTCTTCAGCTCACGAGCTCCTGGACTCCGTAGTGGGTTTACGAGAGTCTCGGGCTCTTGATTCCTGTGATCAAAGCAGTAATCAGTGGAGACAATGGGGGCCGTGAAATTGCCGCTCTCGTGTGGGTGACCTATCCACCTGCCATGAATCCAAGAGTGGCCCGCAAGCGGCTCATGTTCCCGCAATCGATAGTAGCGTGCACACCTTTCCTCCGACTCAACCCATCTGTGGAATGATGAAATCATGCGTAAAGACGCGCACGCCTCGGATAATTTTGCACTGCAGTAGCCACAATAACCTGGCACATTGTCGGAGGACAGGTAGAGGGGCCATCAGTTCAGCTGAGCTCCAAGGTATGATCAGGTGTCATCTGTCAACTGATGGGTGATCCTGAATATTTTGGGCTATATTTTGCTTTATGTGTGGCTTTGAATCGCTACATTTCTTTCAAATCAGTATTATTTTTTTGCGTTCTCATGGCAAAATCTACGATACCACATTATGACAAGCGGTTCATTTGTTGCCACACGCACAATTTGTTTGAGGGAGGAAGATTTGGAGGCTCCATCTCTCCTTCACTCGTGTGCACACCAGCAAAAGCACACGTCCACGTTTTAAATTCGTGATGTAAATAATTACAGGCCTGGAAATTGATTTCCTTGCGACCTTCTCGAGGAAAAGGAGGCCTCCGAAACCCCCCCACCCCCAAAGAAAGCTACTTCTGTTGAAGCATTAAGTCATTAATTATTTTCCTTACATAAGGACAAATTATCGAGTCAGTTGAACGAAATTAGAACCCTTTGTTTCTGATCAGACCGCATTACCGCTGGAAATTACGGATGATGGCTGCGTGCGCGCTCGCCTTTGTTGTTTCGATCATCGCCTGTCGCTCTGAACTCGCGCTAACAAAGTCATTAAATTGACTCCCTCTCGCTCTCATTATGCGGGCTGTTAATAACCGCTAATTAACTTTGCTTACGCGCGCCTTAAAAGCCTCCCACCCCCTCCCAACACACACACTCTCTTCCTCCCTCTCTCTCTCCCTCCTTTTTCTTCTTTTTCCCCTGCTTGGCCTAGAGCAAGTGTCCAATTATGTCAGAGCACGAGGATGGATGGAGAATGAGTCGTCGTCACCAAGGCCACGAGCCAGTTGGTGCGTGTTGGGGGGCAGTGTTTACACGTGTTAGATACTTGATTCTGGTATGTGCAAATGTGTCCTACAGGTGGATATAAGGTTCACTAAATTGCTTTATTCCCACCATTGATTGTGCATTATGGATGTAGGATAATAGAGATTTTTCACGTGTGTTTACATTATTATAACTGGGTCTTACCTGTTGGAGAAGTTTGCTATTCCGCCCAGGAGATGGCGCCAGTTGAATGACCCGCAAGGCGAAGCACAGTCTGCTGGTCCTAAATGATGGACCTCATTACTTCCGTGGCCTTCACCGGAGAGGACAAGACCTGGGCTGAAAGGGAGCAGAGAGCCTGCATTACTTAAAGAAAGCTGTTAAAATGTTTGTACTCATAGCTTTTAACGCACAAATCCTTCTTCTGGCTTTTTAAAAAATTAAATGGCCAAAGGTGCATGACACCAGAAAAGCCTGTGGACTAATACGCAGTGGCACAGCAGCAGCATCTGAGCTTCAACCGAAAAGAAAGCACGCAACCCGGTGTTTCCCCTGGATATTATCAAGTTAGGATGTTATGCAAATACCATGGGGAGGCGGTGGCGAGGTGGTGCTGAAACGGAAGGCGGCCTCTCTCCGCCATCTCTTCACCTGCACGTCAAATAGACGGAAAATTGAAAATGTGAAAATTGCGCTCAGACTATTCCGTCCCCCTCTAATGTATGCGCGTAATTAGTGCATTTAAACAAAGCGCGGATGTCCTGCTGGCTGAAATGGCGGCTGACATCTCTTTTTCCACAGGGTTAATAACAGTGTGCGGATAAATGAATCAAATTGTGGCCCCCAAATTACAGAGCGACTCTAAATACCCGTCTGTATTACGCACGTCTGTTTGTGACCGCGCAGGAAAAGGCATAACATTTTTATATTGTTATTACACTCATTACATTGATTTGCGTGCAAATAAACATGCTGGGGAAGTTTGTGACACCAAAAAGTTGCGGAGGGGTTGAGTCTGACACCATCCGTGTGGTGACAGTGCGCATCTGCCACTAAAAAGCCTGTTATACTACATGCAGCTTGACTTCGTGCTTGACTTTGGCTTCATTTTAACAATAAAGGTTAATCAGAAAAGCATCATTTTTCGACTTAAATTCTATTTCTGCAGATACATTTCAAAGAATCAGTGTTTGGTAAATTTTTAAGCAGAAAACTATGATAGATGGGTTTACCTGCATTAAATCTGCTAAGCGCCTGCACCTTAACTAAACAGATCAATGGCGCTCGGTTCCATCACAAAAGGGTCATAAAGCTTAAAATATATAAACGTGAAAAAAAAGCTTGTGCAATTTTCTGGACATATATTTTATTGTTATCTTTTGGTACGATGCTCCAGCCCGGGCAGATACATAACGGAGGGGAAGAAGAAGAAAAAGAAGTGAGAGAGAGAGAGAATGAGAGAGTAAATTGCAGCTTGCTGAAGTTTTTTGGATTGAATTCTGAAAATGATCCTTTTAACAGTGATGGGCTCTGAGGCGAGGATAAGGGTCATGCCATTCACAGCGGGTTAAATAGACTTTCATTTAAAATTACATTCTCGATCCATCGCTCCCTCTCTCCCCCTCTGCTTGGCGGAGTCCCTGCGTGCTATCCCGGCTCCCCGTGCGGCGTCTCATCACCGACGCGCCACCCTCACTTTTTAAGTCAATCCACAACTCTCAGCGGAGAGCAGGACAGTGAGGGGAGGGGGGCGGGGTGCAGAGAGCAGAGAGAAGAAGATAGATAGATAGATAGATAGATAGATAGATAGATAGATAGATAGATAGATAGATAGATAGATAGATAGATAGATAGATAGATTAGATGGATCGAGATAGAAGGTTGGATATATGGATAGATAGTTTTTTAAATGTAGGCTATGTTTGTTTTAGCTTTTTTCTTGTTAAAACACAATATTTTTCAAATGCTTCATCCCGAAACAGTTTTAGGCAAAATGCACAGCCCAATGATGATATTTCTGTTTCTATGTGACTCCATCTGTGACATGACATGCAGGTGCTCTGAGGTTGAACACAAACTCCGCGCCAGATTTTTTTTCCCCCCAATATTGGCACAAGGATTCAGCAGGGTTTTTATGGCCTGGGTTGGGGGGAATAAATATAATTTACCGTGTAGGCCTGTGTAGTAATGGATTATAATTAAGACTATCCCATAATAATCACAAAAAAACACAGGCCTGCTCCGTTTATTTTTAATTATTACATTAAATTCAGTTTATTCATTTACTATTATTATTTATTAATATTAAATATTATTATTAAAAACAATAATAATAATGCATCCTTAATAAATAAAACATCTTCAATTAACTTATACTAGTCTGCAATACCAGTGTCTTATTACAATTATCTTATTATTGTTAATATTTTCTTTATTATCTAATTTATTACATAATTATTTTAAAGTAGGCTTATATAAATAACATACAATAAAAGCTTGCCCATAGGGGCCCTTGAGATATATTTGGAATTGTGAGAAAGGGTCACTAGGCTAACTGAAATCGATATTAACAGTTAAAACTAATGTAATAATTATTTAATATTGTAAGGTACTGCAGAAACAAAAAGACTACAGAACAGGACTTTTTGACAGCGAGCCAGCATGCAGTGTGAGGACCCTTAAACTGAAGCAGCGAAATGGAATTCAGCCATCAGTTTTTGTATTATTTACACCTGTATTGTTTTTCTGGCGACATACTTAAGTGTCTGCCATAGATTTTTTTTTGGTCTAAATAAAAGACCTACATTTATATTTTAATAGGAAGGGACACATGCACAAGTTCTAAATATTAAGGGGGACGTGCCCCCCGCATCCCCACCGAAACTCTGCACCCCTGTCTGATCTTATGTCGTGTTCTCATTTTTGACCAACAGTTATAGTGTGCTGATGGTTTGCTACATTGCTGCACTAAATAAATGTTAAAATACACATTGTCCTGGCAAAACATACTTGCATTCCAAAATCATTTCAGTGAAGCGTATACACTGTCAAATCTGTAAACTTTTAGATCAAATCTAAAGTTGATCTTACTTGAATTAATCTTGAAGACTGCTTGCCTTGAAACAAGAAAGTAAATATAAATATTAATCTTAATATGTTTACTTTACATGTAATTGTAAAGTTCACTCAAAATTTCGGCTGTATTTACTTAATTTTGTGAAGTTGCACCTTTAAAATGACAAGTGAAATCACATTGTTATTTCTCTTGTTAACTTCAATAAACCAGGTTATTCTGACATAACTTGGTCACGACAAAGAGGATTTTCTGATGAAGTTAGGGGATCTGCAAGTTCTGTTTTGTTATTGTGTTTCAGAAAATACAAATATGACTGGCAAGTTTGCAACCATCAGTATACAGATATATAGCTCAGTATAGCTACTTGGTTTACTGAAGTTGCAAAAATTTAAAAAAGGTTGATTTAAATAAACTTGTCATTTTAAGTAGCTCCAAAAAAATCATAGAATTAGGTAAAGATATCTACATTTTAAGTAAACTTAACAATTAGATATAAAGTAAACATTGATGAATACTAATTGCTATATTTTCTTCAATTTTTTAAGGCAGTGGGTTTCCTGATTTTTTTTCAAAAGTGAAATCAACCTGCCAGATATTACAGTGTATGATTTTTGCTGGTTCCTCTCAAATATAAAAAATAAACACATTTCAGGGGGAAAAAATGTATTTTTTGGAACTTTATCTTCTGAGTTCGTTCCACGGAGGAAAAGCACTCCATGTCGGGTTTTGTTGCCTTTCCCTCAAATTAACTTTAATCGTAAAATATATAAAGCAGCCCTGTTCTGTCTCTCTCCCCACATACACACACACGAGCCAATCAGGCGTTCAATAACAGCCTACACGTATTGCTGAGCGAGCGCGCGGAGCGGAGAAGCGCCTGGCAGACCCCGGAGCTCAGCGCGAGGCAGCCAAACCGCTGTCTGTCATTAGCTGAGAGTGTGACAGAGGAGTGACAGAGAAGAGAGAGAGGGAGGAGGAGTGAACGGTTCAAACAGACACACCGGCCCTGAGAGGAGAGGAGAAGAAGGAGAAGAGAGCACCGGACCCCGGGAGAGAGTGAGAGAGAGAGAGTGAGAGAGAGAGGGAGAGAGTGGGAGACTGACAGGCGTTACCGACACTAGACGAACCGAAACGTCGACATGAGCGGTCAGTTTGAGGAAGATATGCACGACAGGGGCGAGAGGAAGAGCAGTAAATCCCCGACGCTGCTCTCCTCTTACTGCATAGACAGCATTCTGGGCCGCCGGAGTCCCTGTAAGGTCAGGCTGATAGGGGCGCAAAGTTTGACGGGTCTGCCCGGCAGAGGGGAGCTCGACAAGACGGCTGACAGTAAGTTTTCTTTTAGATAAAATTAAAAAGATAGTTATTTGGGGGCCTTTTGGGGGATAAACACGGAGAACATTTTGTGCGTAAAGTGGAGTTAATGCGTCAAGAAGAGTTTTACGCAGCTTGCAAGTCGACACGGTGGACAATGTTTTTATAATAAGCAGCTGTTGTAGGCCGACAAAAAAATGTTATGGAATAGCTTTTTTTTCCCAACTGAAATTTTCACTATTTTGACATCTTTGCTTCCTTCTCAGGACCAACGAAAGACCCCCTTTCTCTCACCGCTGACATGCACCTGCCCCCCAAGCTCCGCCGGCTGTACGGACCCGGGGGGAAGTACCTCCACGACCACGCAGAGACCCTGGATAGAGAGCGGCTCCTTCTGGAGCAAACCAGCGACAGCCTCAAAATCAGCCAGGCGCCGCAGGTGAGCATCAGCCGCAGCAAGTCGTACCGGGAGAACGCGTCGCTGAGCCGGGGAGAGGGCGACCAGAGTCCCGGGGAGGGCTCCGAGGACGGCAGCATGGGACTGGTGGAGCTCGGCCCGTTGAAGTTCGAGGAGGACGCGGGGAAGGAGGAGGAGAGCTGCGGGGACGCGGCCGCTCTGTCCCCGAAGGACGAGGAGAGGGAGAGCTTGAACGCCGGGGATGGGGACGTGAGGGACGGGGAGGATAGCGTGTGTCTGTCGGCGGGCAGTGACTCGGAGGAGGGGATGCTGAAAAGGAAGCAGAGAAGATACAGGACTACCTTCACCAGTTACCAGCTGGAGGAGCTGGAGAGAGCTTTCCAGAAGACACACTACCCCGACGTCTTCACCAGGTAAGAAAAATAAAAACTGCAACTAATTTTTATTATTAAAAGTCTAAAACAAATTGCTGTAAAATTCTAAAATTATGATTAGCCTTATTATCATTATAAAAATGCTGCATTGTAATTTCACGCGTTTACACGTTTATACAATAAAATAAGGCCTACGAATTTTAATTAAAATGCATTTAAAACGTCTGCAATTAAAGTGCACATATA
This sequence comes from Plectropomus leopardus, assembly GCF_008729295.1. Classification (NCBI taxonomy): domain Eukaryota; kingdom Metazoa; phylum Chordata; class Actinopteri; order Perciformes; family Serranidae; genus Plectropomus; species Plectropomus leopardus. The sequence goes on from NC_056483.1 coordinate 12,370,152, forward strand.
ATTTTGTTTTACAGGAATTATATTATTATTCATATGAGAATTATTGTCGTTACATAAAATAACATTCAGAAAACGCCTACAGACATGAAACATGCAACTTCTTTTTTAATACTTCCACGAATTAAAGTGATAATTAAATGCATTTAAATAGAAATAAATATATTCCCACCCTCATTAAAATTTTCTTAAAATACCACCCGGTAATTCCACACGTCTTTAACTGGACACTGCGCGGATCACACCTCATAAAATGCCTCAACACCAAACCCGTGCCTTGCATAAGTGAACACAATAGGCCCCGTAAGTGCGTTTTGTTACCTGTATCCCTGTTCACGCACATGTCAGCGGTGTTATTCTCAGGAGCAATAATTAACCGGTGCAGCTCTGATTACCTGCTGGACATGATAGGAGAAAAAGAAAAAAAAAATCAGGGCCTAACCTGAAGCCCAAGAGCAGGTGCACACACACAAACACACGCACAGAGTGAACTACAGGGCTTTATTTTGTGAATTTCTGAGGCTTTTATTCTGGCACAAATGCTTTAGAAAAAGAAATATTATTAGATTTATTTTTATGTACAGGGCCTACAAAAAGAATTTACTATAAATAAAAATTCAGTTATTTCCTGCTCAATAAATATTTTGATATTTGATGCATTTTTGCTTGAAAGTATGGACTTTCTGACACAATAATCTACATTTTCGATTTTTTCCTACCATTGGTATTATTCATATTTTTCAATCGATTTACTTTAGGCGACTTGTGGGTCTAATTTACACTGCAAGCCCATCTCGCAGCAGAAGGGAGCGTCAATTGCTTTGTGGCAGGCTAGTTTGGATGTCATTATTTCAACCATTATGTTGTTACAGTGACAGGCCTGTGCTAAGGAAAATCTAACAATCACTAGGCCTATTTCTACCCATCCATGACAGGGGAAAAAAGAATATGGCTATGGCGTCCTTTCTGCAGTCCATGCCAGGGAGGAGAACAAAAAAAAATCAAGCCTATTTTCGGTCGCCTATTGTTGACAGTGAACAACAGGAAAGGGACAAAACAGCAATTCTGCGTTGCTTCCAAACGCTGGCCTGTAACCTTGAATCTTTTCTATCTCTCTGCCTCTTCCTCTTTTTTTATTTTTAAATATTCTTTTCAGAGAAGAGCTCGCGATGCGTCTGGATCTCACCGAGGCCCGTGTTCAGGTAAGTGGCTCTCTTGTTTATCTTTATCTGGAAAAAAAAAGGAGCCTGCGACTCGAATCAAATGGAGAAAAAAAAAAAGATGCATCCTCTATAAAATGTCCCTGGTACACAGTGCTGGATAATAACCGGTGATATGCGTCACTGATTGAGGATCAGCGATTACGGGCCAATTTGAGGCAGTAATTTATTACAGTAAAAATGTGTTAAATGGCCCCAGTCGCTGCGCGGGGAAGGTCTTTCCTGTTATTGAATGTTATTACACGCGAACGAGGGACGTTTTAGTGGCAATTAAGCCGATGCTGGCGATTCATAAAAAGCTCACTTAGTGCAGGAGGAGCAAACACTGTCTATTCCAGGGATGAGATGGTGTTTGAATTCCCATCAGAGGCGACAGAGAGGGGCCGAAATGTGTGTGTGTGCGTAAAAAGATGTGTGGAATAAGAGAGAGAGAGAGAGAAAGAGGGGAGGGGGAGAGAAGAGGGGAGGGATAATGCTATTTGATTTCCCATTATGTGATTGCAATAGACCTGCATTGATCCGATGCTTTGCACTTGGGAGCGAATGAGAGACCATTAAAGGTGTTTGCTCCCTCGCTCCCCTCCCCAGCCCCCCTCTCATCCCTCTCTCTCCATCCCTCCCTCTCTTTCTTCACTGTAAAATCTGACAAGTTGATCTTACTTAAAATACTGAAAACAGGTTACCCTGAAAATATAAGTACATATAACAATTAATCTTATTTTAGGTTCACTTTATGTCTCATTTTTAAGTTTACTTAGAATTTTGTTAGATTTACTTTTTTTTTTAAAGTAGTGGCAACTTATAAATGACAGGTGCAATGACCTTTTTCTTTCCTAGTTCTAGCAACTTCAGTAAACCAAGTTCTTTTGACTTATCATCACAAATGGGATTTAGCCAAAGATGAACTAGCCTGCAAAGATCTGCGAGCTGTTTTCTTGGCATGTTTATGAAAATACAAGTTTGACCAGTTTGCAGCCAGCAGAATACAGATACATAGCACATAAAGTTGGTTTGCTGAAGTTGCAAAAACTTAGAAAGATTGATTTAATTGAGCAAGCCATTTTTTAAGTTGCAGCAACTTCACAAAATCAAGTAAATGTAACTAAATTTTAAGTAAACCAATTACATGTAAAGTATACATAAATCAGGACTAATAGTTTTATTATTATTGTTTTACCGAAGTTGTAAAAACTTAGAAAGATTGATTTAATTAAACTTGTCATTTTTAAGCTGCAACAACTTGTCAAAATCAAGTAAATCTAACAATAAGATATAAAGTACACAATATTTAGGACTAATAGCTATAACAACTCACCCTTTTCAATTGGTTTTCTGGACTTTTTCAAAGTCATGTCAATTTGTCAGATTTTACAGTGTTCGCCCTGCACTGAGAGCGTGGCTTGCATGTCGAAAGCCCGGACTCATAACCACAGAGACAGTTCAAACAGCTCCGGGAGGTTATGGCCGTCGGTAAAACAACAGATGTCTCTTTAGGGGCCGTAGGTGAACAAATCACTTAACGGGCGCCATCAGGAGGTGATAAAAACTCATAAATTCCCGAGGGGCTGTGTAATGCTAAACAGCCCACTGGGGATAATGTGTGTGTATGTGTGTGTGTAGTCCCTGTCGCTCAAGCCAGCTCGTTCAATCACTTTGCTCATGTTGACATTTTGCTCATTGTGCTTCTGCAGTGCAAACTGGGCAACAGTGGATGCGTGGGAAAGTTAAATACTCTCTTGGATGGAAGTCACTTGTTCTACATCTCTTAAGAATTTAATTTAAAGCGCATTAATTGTTATTGGAGCCAGTTCAGCGGTAATTTTCTGGATCTTTTGTTAACACCGCTCTTAATTATCTCCCCCCTCCACCGCCACGCTGAAGCCCCGTCTACTGCAGGGACAGGGGGTTTAATTAGACAGAAAGTAGATTTAAGGGACCGTGAGCGGCAAGGTTTACCTCGCATGTAATTACCGTTGACTTTACGCCTATTGGCCACCACCTGAACTCGACAACTATTAGACTACACTGACACAACATTCAATAGAGTCTAGTCATGTTAATTACAATGAGACATTGCTGTTATAAGCAGGGCAGGGAGTTAAAGTTTCAATTATTTATAGCAGGAGACCTGCATAACCAAACAGTTACATTGGCATGTGTGACTCCTCTGCGACTGAGCACCCTTTCCTTTATTTAGAGAAGAAGCAGCAAAAGTGACCTTTTTTGTGAATTGAGACAGCTGGGTTTTTGTTTTTTAAATTCTATGCAGCCTCTATATCACTTGAGCTATTTTCCTAGAATCATTATTTGTTTTATGCTGCTTTTGTTATCTTCCCTCTAACATAAGAAACATGAAATATATACGCAAACACTGTAAGATATGATAAGTTAATCTTACAGAAAATATAGGAAACTTTGAAAAGGGGAACTAAATGTAACTATTCTTACTTTGAATCTATTTGTTACATTTTTGTTTGTATTTGCTTCATTTTGTGACATCAGCTTAAAAATGACGTGACATTAACTTGTCTTTTCTAAATGACAGCAACTTTATCAGATCAAGTTAGTGTAACTGAACAATTTTGTTTACTCGCTAATAGGAAACTGATTGGGTTTGATAAATAAAATAAGCACAAGTACATTTGCAGGATTATCTTTGTTTTCATAAAATGCTATTCTGAGCATCTTGAGACAAGACCAGTGTTTGCATTAAACAAACCAAATTATACAGTCAGAGCAAAGCCCCTCTAAAGTCAGATAAAAAAAAAAATCTCCAAAGCTTTTTTGCTTTACTCCATGTCATGTCATTTTATCACTAATATCAATACTCAAGCTTCATCCACTTTTAAAATACATAAACTGTTCAGTTAGGCCTAAGTCTGACTTGTTTTTCTTAAAAACTTAAATTGCTATAACTTAGGGAAAAAATGATAGTTCACTTGTCATTTTTAAATTGCAACAGCTTCACAAAATTGAGTAAATATAACTAAAATTATAAGTAAACTTAACCATTTGGAATGAAAAAAAAACACATAAAACTAGTTATATTAACTTTCCTTTATCGAGGCAATCGGTTTCCTAGATTTATAAAAGTAAGATCAGATTGTGAGCTTACAGCGTATTAATCTCTGTCATTACTTCTATCTGCCCTCAGGTGTGGTTTCAGAACCGCAGAGCAAAGTGGAGGAAGCGTGAGAAGGCCGGGGTGCAGGCTCACCCGTCAGGCCTGCCGTTCCCGGGTCCCCTGGCAGCGGGCCACCCTCTGAGCCACTACCTGGAGGGAGGGCCCTTCCCTCCCCATCACCACCCTGCCCTGGAGTCAGCTTGGACGGCTGCTGCAGCTGCAGCCGCTGCCTTCCCGGGACTGGCCCCACCACCTCACAATGGCTCCGCTCCACCTCTGGCCACCCCACTCGGCCTGGGCACTTTCCTGGGCACGGCTGCCATGTTTCGTCACCCTGCCTTCATTGGACCCACTTTTGGCAGGTAAGCTGAACCCATGCACAGAGCCCCCTCAGACCTGATATCTGTTCTTTACACCACCAAGCTGTGTGCCTGTGGGACGTCGTCCCTGTATTTTACAAGAAATTCTGCATTCATGCACGTGCATGAAAAAAATGCACAGCAGCAACCACGCTTACAATAAACTAATGACTGATGGTTACAGTAACCCTCAGTCACACTGCACTACTGTTTATCTCACAGTGACTGATTATAAATATGTTATACTGTTAACCATTCACAGTGGTGTGTAATCACTCTGTCAAATGTCTTAATAAATTAACCAAAGGTGTGATCCTGCCAGACAAGCTGTGAGGAGGTGTGACACGCCGCACACTCCATATGCCACAATTAGCTTCTCAATTGCTTCCGTCCTCTCGGTTATACAGCACAATTAACACTGTACTCTCCATGTTATCTTTTGTATTAAAGAAGCCAGCTTGCAACAGATATTTTAATCTATTTAGGGTTAAGGACAACTGCAGACAAACTACAGAAGGAAATAAAATCTGTCATCTGACAGTGAAAATCCAAAACAACAAGCACTGGTTTTCCTCTTCTAGTTTGAGTCACCACTGCTCTTGAATGTAGGGAACAGACAACAAGGTTTTGTTTGAAAAAATAAGACTTCTGTGCCATTTTGGAATTGACAAACATGTCCAGCATCCCTAAATGTTCATTTCTGTCTTCCTACAGGCTCTTTTCCAGTATGGGTCCCCTGTCCAGTGCTTCCACCGCTGCAGCCCTCCTCCGTCAGCCCGCCCCCCCTGTAGAGAATCCCTCCCACGCTGGCCCCGTCCTCCCCGACCCTTCCTCCTCCTCATCCTCCCCCTCTTCCGCAGCCGCAGCAGACCGCAGGGCCTCTAGTATCGCCGCGCTGCGCCTCAAGGCCAAGGAACACTCGGCTCAGCTCACCCAGCTTAACATCCTGCCCACCGGAGCCGCAGGGAAGGAGGTGTGCTGAACACTCAACACCAGCTCTAGGCCTCCCTGTCCTGGGCCACGTCCCATTCCATCACGCCCCCGCCACTACCCCCCCCCCCTCCAAAAACCCATTCATACCTCTGGAGGCTGATGTCCTGACGTCCCCCCTGTTCATCCCTGTTACCTCATGTTTCCCAACAAAATAGCACGACCAAATTCAAAAGAGCACTGGCTAAAAAAATGGGTGTTTGTGTGTGTGTGTGGTAAACGACAGCTATTCTAACATTGTTTTACACTCCATATACACACCCCTCTGAATGACAGTCCAGTAACTTAAATATTTTTTTCACTAAAAGAACAATTACAATATTTTATGACACAGCTAAAAGGTTAACATTTTTAAAAATATTCCTTATTCTTTACACTTTGACAACTTGAAATCGGGCTCTACATTATCCACATATCTGTTTACGATGACGTGCCTTGTGCACACACAACAAAATACTTACTACACACAGTGCCAGCAGAGGAATGTAACAGAGTACATTTACTCAAGTACAAATGTGAAGCACTTGTACTTTAGTATTTTCATTTGATGCTATACTTATACTCCACTACATTTCCGATGACATATTGTATTTTTTAACTCTACACTACATTTATTTCTGTTATTAGTTACTTTAAATATTAGGATTTTCATATAAAACATTTGAATTTATAAAATAAAAAGTACTGCATTGATACACAATAGCAAAACCTAGAACTATAAGAATAATACACTACTGCATCAGCTATAATAACTCAGTAATACAATGTATGTCACTGACAGGTGCCATTTTCTGCATTGTACTTTACTCTGGATGTAAGTCACAGTACATTTTGCTCAGTTTTTTTGTACTTCTTCACTAAGTTAATGGTTTGCCTCCTTTTTACTTAAGTGAAGGATCTGTCATCACACAAACACAAACACACACAGAAAGCTGAAGAACCGCAGGGGAACCCAGACTCATAGAAAGGATTCTTGTGCTAGTTCAAACGTGGACAAGTGCTCGACATTAACACTGCTTGATCTGTATGCATCGATGTGGGCTGAGCCAGTCTGCGTCTATCATAAAGGCTAGTTGGAGGAGGCCCCCCCCCCCCCACACACAACCCCAGAACCAAAGGAAAACTGTCCATAGACCTTCCATAGCCTTCTCTACAAGCCTGACTCCTCTCCACTGCTCGCCTGTCCACCAGTCACACTCAGCAGCACCACTCTGCAAATGTTTTAAAACTCTAAATCAAACCGGAGTTATTTGAGGTTGTTTCCAGCGTCAGATTTCTGTAAATTTGCTGCAATTTGAGACCCCCCCCCCAAATCCTCTCTTTGATTATCACAGCAGTGGCACTTTCCGCTGAGTCTGACTCCAGGACATGCGAGCAAAGTTGAGACCTGAAATCTGTACATATTGTGTAAAAAGGGGAAAAAAGTACCATAAAAAAGGATGATTTTCAAAACAAGGTCGTGTATATTTCAGGAGACCGTGTTTTGATAATTTGCACTCGGTGTAGTGTTTAATGAATGTCGCCCTGTGTAGAATTTCACCTGTGTTTATGAATTATTAGGATTTTTAGATCATTATTTATGTCAAAACCTTTTCCCCGAGGAACTGATGAAGGACAGATCTTTTTTTTTCTTATTAAGTGATTGTAAGTTTCCTGGTTTAATAATGCTAATTTGAATAAATTACATTGGTAAAATGAGTTATCTTTTATTATTTCAAAATCCTTTAGGACTGACATAGGCCTAAACCAGGAAAAAATAAACAATGTGAAATAGAGTATTATAGAACTATTAATAAAAGGTGTTATGAAGAAAATGTGTTTTCTGTCTTACATTAAATAATTTTGCATAATACAAATTCTTATGCATTAACTGTTTTTAATAATTTTAAATAACACTAGTCTCCAGGAATGTAAAATAAAAACATCCGAGTTTAGTGGCGAGTTGTCAGATGTTCAAAATGCCTGCTGAGAAGGATGAAAACATTTTCCAAAGAGGAATTTATCGCTGCAGAGAGCAGAGATGAGGCGTACTGCTCCACCTGAATAACAGAAAATGCATTAGGTGCATAATCCAGCGCGCTGCGTGCGTCTATCCTCTTCAGCGGAGTTGACAAAAAAATACTGACCATATATTCATGAGCTTAATCCCCAACATGTGAAACGCGCGACAATGGCGAGGGGTTTTCAATTAGATCGCCCACTCTATCTGGGGGGGCCTGTCACAAAACTTCCTTTAAACCCCTTTAAAGGCGCTAAATTGGTCTTAACATCTGTAATGCCGTGTCGATGGAAGCGAGTCCCCTTTGTCATTAATGAAGTAACAAACCACTTCATCAAACGGCTTTCACTCACACACCTCGTAGAGTTAATTCCCCCAAATCCACCCCCTCTCCCCTCCACTGGGTCTGACTACTAATGCAGCACCATTACAGCAATCAATGCTTATTCTCCTCCGTTTGACCCATCTATGGTGCCCGAGCAAATCGCGTGAAATTGCGGATTAATGTAGTCCCTCTTTTTTATTGTCTGCATCTGTGAAAACCCTCTTCTTATTCCTCCGGCGCTCTTGTTTTACTGCAGGTCCTATACCTGTTAATCACTCAATTTAGTCCAAACAAGCAAGAATTAGATCCGATAAGAGACTGGTGGAGGAATATCTCTGCACATTTATGCGCACAGTCACACAGCTGCTCCTTCGAGCATAATGCAAAAAAAAAAAAAGCAGAGGAGAAAAAAAAGATAAAAAACCAATTTTCTCCTGTGCGCGCAAACCATCCACGATGTGTGAGCTCCATGTTTTTTAAAATTCCTATTCTTTTGCTCAAGCCCAGTGGAGCGTGTGTGTTTTTCCCCCTGTATGGCCCTATAGGGTTTTGATGAGATTGTCCGGGGGAGTTTTAATCTTATTGTGAAATATAACTAATGAATGGCAAACCAATTTGTCCCTAATATCTGGGGAATGCCGGGAGGCGGATGACCTGCTGGGAGCGAGGCTTAAACTTTCTTTGCAGCGCAAAAAGGCGAGAAAATTGAAATGCTGTCGCAGGGCAATGGCTCTGGATTTATAAAGTCACACTTGTTGGATGTGTGCTCTTTCATTCAAGACAGGCCTGCACTTGGGGATTCTTATTGCATGAATGATCATGATAATGAATGTTGATATATTAAAAAAAAAAGTGAATGGAGTCCAATCACGCGGTGTTTTCTTGCAAATTGTAAAAAAAAAAAAAAAGAAAAAAAAAAAGAAAAAATCTACATGATTTGGTGGATTGTGAGCGTTAATGCTGCCTCCGCCTCTCGCAGGTTAATCCAGGTGTCCAGAAAATGTTGCCCATTTTCATCACCTCCTTTCTCCTTTCTCCAGCTGTTGGACTTGATTTGGCCCGTGATTTTGGATTCTCCGGGGCCTCGTTTCTCACACCACGACCCTGCCTGAGAGAATAGGCCCAATCACTCCACAGCCTCAGCCGGATCAGTCCTCACTCAGTCCCCGGGAGAGAGGAGCTCTAAAAGGCGCTTTGATGAACTCCCTCCTCCTCCCTCCTCCTCTCCCCCCCTCCCCCCCCCCCCCCTCAGGCGGAGAACCGGCCCCGATGAAAGACCTGAATAGCAGGGCCATGGCACTCCGCTCCCCTCTCGGATCGCCCCTTAATTCCCCGTCTCTCTTGCTCTCATCCAATTAGCTCAGTGTATTAAGCGGTTTATCGTCTCATAACCGCCCTTTCAGCTCCAACAAGGGAGACACTTTGCAATAGGACCAGCTCTCCTTTTGACACCCTCTCTGCTGCTTGTATGTTTCCACCGCGCTATGAATAACAGGGACAGAATAGGGGACTAATTCCCTCATCAAAGCCTACCTTGTACATCGCTGGTCAAAACGACAAGCAATAAAGCTTAACGCGACAATACAAAGAGACTTGTTCGACCTTATTAGCTTAGCTGGGTCGAATTAATGCGGGGACTCCATCTGACTGCACTGTAAAAATCTGACAAGTTGATTTTACTTTAAATAATCTCGGAAATGTAAATATAACTATTAATTACCGTGATAATTACAGAATTTCAATAGTTAATTAATCGAATTTTTCATCACGTTTTCAATTATTTTATTTGACTTTTCAAAACATCTTTGACGTCCATATTGACTAGCTAAATCTATTCCTACCACATTTTCTTGATTAAGAGTCAAATGACAGAAAAAAACTGCATGGGATGAGCATAAAGTGGTCTGGAAAGGGAGACTCATGGGTACCCATAGAAGCAATTTTCATTCAGATATCTTTAGGTCAGAGGTCAAGGGACACCTGTGAAATGGTCATGCCATTTTTCCATCACCAACATTTTGCCTAACTTTGGGGCATTATTTAACCCTTACTGAAAAGCTAACATGACATCCTTGTTATGACACCACTGGATTCCTCATGTCTTTTAGTTTCATATGATACAAGTATCACCAACTAGCTTTAAAGCTCAGCCCGGTACAGCCTCTTAAAGACACGAATAGCGGCAGACGATTAATAAATTAATCATGTATAGACCTTAATCATATTGTGATTAATGGATTAACACTGACAGCTACTATTCATCTTAACTTCTGTTTCTTTTATACCTAATTGTTAAGTTTATTTAAAATTTAGCTAAATTTACTTAATTTTGAAAATGACATTCTCTTGTTCTTTCCAAGTGTTAGCACCTTCAGTAAACTAAGTTAGTCTGATTTAACTTGATCATCACAAAGAGGATTTTGCCAAAGATGAAGTTAGGAGATCTGTGAGCTCTGTTTGAAAATATACAAATATAATTGACAAGTATGCAACTGGCAGAATACAGTTGCATACAAGCACAGTATACTTGGTTAACTGAAGTTGCTAAAACTTAGAAACATTGACTTAATTAAACTTGTCATTTTTAAGTTGCATGAACTTTACAAAATTTAGCAAATATGACAAAATTTTAAGTAAACTTAACATTAGATATAAAGTCAGTTCAAGTCTATTTTATTTATAATGCCCATTATCAAAAAATCACAATTTGCCTCAGAGGGTACACAGCATATGGCATTGCTTTGTCCTTGGACCCTCACAGTGGATAAGGGAAAAATTCCCCCTAAAAAACCCTTTAAGGAGAAAAAATGGTCGAAACCTCAGGAAGAGCAAGTGAGAAGGGATCCCTCTTCCAGGATGGACAGATGTGCTATAGATGTTGTAGAGGATGATAAAATTACAGTAATAATTTTATTGTCTTATTTTATGTGATAAAGTACACATAAATTAGGACTAAAAGTTCAATTTACTTACATTTTCAAGGTAATCTGTTTCCTAGATTAAAAAAAAAGTAAAAGCAACTTGTCAGATTTTACAGTGTGGGTTTACAAGACAAACCGGGGGCCCTCACTTAAAAAACCTGCAGCCTGGTATAGTGGGAATAGCAGCATATCTACTGCAGCTGATTAAATCCAGCAGGCTAAGCAACTGTGGGGAGAAGTGTTGAAGCTGATATGATTTAATAAATATGTAAAGTTATGAGCAATAGGCCGCAAATGCACCGAGACACTTTCTCTCACACACAGCATGTTCTATCCATTGCATAGTGAATCATGGTTTAAGTGTTCAGCCCACTTAAGGTTGCCTTCACAAGTCACAGTGGTTTGAAGTGATTTGTGAGGCGTGCAGTGTTTATGGAAATGCACGCGGCAGGATGGAGTAAAAAAATCCCTCCACTGTATTAACACAAAGGAGAATTCTTGGATGGAAATGGTGAAACACTTAATGTAGCGAGTTACCGGCTTAACGTTAACTAGAGCAGAGGAAATATACACAGTTTTTAGGGAATATAAGGCAATTTGACAATATATATCAACCATAGTACATTCTGCCATTCAGTTCATGAAGATATTAATTCCTAATGTTAATATTTGTGCATTTATGTTCAGAACCAAGTTAATCTGACAGGTGTTCAAGTCACTGTATTAGACAAAAGCAAACAATCCTGACTTGTTTCATTCATAAACAATTCTCAATCGATTTCCCACAATGCTGATAGAAAATTACAAATACCATAACAGGGGTTTTATCTCAACTATTCACTCCTAATCAGAAATAAATGAAACCCAACTGGAATCAGTAGTTTTTTTTCTCCAGAAAATGAGTAAAAATCCATCTGTGTATTTCAAGCATAAAGCTGGTGATATTCTATATTAGTCTTTTTGTCAAAAATATTTGCGTCCAGCTTTTAATACTTACATACGACTTCTTTGCTTTTCTGTGGTTCTCGGACCCAAAGTCCATTTGCTCTTTCTGAAAATGAAAATATACAGTTATACATTTTTAAAAAAGGCAAAAAATGACTTTCCTAAATGAGCTGGGCACTGTAGCTTTTAACAAACAGTACTCAAACAGTGCCTTAGGTGGAGACTATTTACAGCTGTGCAACAATACACTATAATACACATTTGGTGTACAAGTGAGTATCTATGATCACATTTACGTATGTGGGATCAATTCAGGTTCATGACAGTGAAGAAACCCATCACCCAGTGCAAACATGTAGCTTATTAGCATGTTATAGTTTTTGGACATTAATGTAGGCCTATATTGCATGAGGAATTAATTATACTGTTATATAGGAGTTGGAATCTCCAGACCCAATGATACAATATTATCTTGATACCAAAGTCATGATACAATATTATTTTGATTTAAATTGTTTTAACATCAAAGAGCATGGCATAGCAAAAAATGTGATATACGTTAATTTAGTATCTTATTTCAACTGAAAGTGATGTCCCCCAAAGAAAACGTCTATCTTCTCTAATAAAATAAAGATTTGTTCATATCACTTCGATTGCTTTTTTAGTCCACTAGATACATTTAGCTTCAATAAAAAAAAGTTTATATTATTATTCTTGTAGACTATCAAAAGTTAAACTTTTATTTGCAATATTCATATATTAATAAAAAAAGATACTTGGCACCTCAATAAAATATAGCCACTCAAAATATTGCAATAGCACACTGTACACTGATTTTTCCCTCCAAACCTAACTTTATCAAGTTTTGGCCACACAGGCATCGCTCCATTGTTGGTTTTGTTGCTTTGGTAGGATTTGCTTAGAAAAATATTCAGCATCAAGAGACAAATTATATAAATATGGCACCAAATTAAGTGAGGGAATGCTTGATTTATGCAACCAAATGCTCCGGCAATTTAAAAGTGGGAGATTTTGCTATCTTTAATTAATTATTTTATAATAAACTTTGTTTTTATGGCATGTTTCATGTATTACAGAGTGCAGCGCCACTACAGCATATCTATCTACCCATTTCTGTCAACCCCACATTCCAATAACACAAGATTAACATCTTATCCATTTAGCTTTTTATTGAGGTTTAGTATCAAAACGGTACTCATCAATATCAGAATACCCAACACGAAATATTCTGGTCATTACAAAAATCATTACCCACCTGAGCGATACAAGTGGGATACATAGAAAATCACAGGCATTAAAACACAATCTGCACAGCGGAGGGAGGGCAGAGGAGAAAGAGTGAAAAGGATGAAACGGCATCAGTTAAACAGAGGCAGTGGAGGAGAAGGAGATCAGCTGTTCGATACGGAGACAAAAGAGCGAGGGAGCAGCGCGTGTGGCCTCCCTCACCCCGTCACTCCCTGCATCCTCCTTACTCCTTTCTTTCATCCTCTGATCTGACACACACGCACACGGAGATGCACACACACATACGGGATGAATGGTGGTAATCAGAGCAAGTGTCCGATCGCTGCAGGCATCCAGTGGTCTTAGTGGCCGGGGTCACTATCATTGGCTAATTAGCGGCTTTTGGAGTATACTGGCTGATCTGAGGATAGGTCATTTTTACACATACGCTTGCGCACATCTGGGCACAGCTACTCCCCTACACACACACACTCACACACACAATAGACTGTCATTTAGGTATGATTGCTTCTCCCCTTTACCATACAGAGTCAGGGTGATGGGGTCAAGTCATGAGTGTCTATGTGAGGAAACAGCAGAAAGGGAAAGGTGTGATTGGGTTTGAAGACATAACAAGCCCATTAGGTTCAGAGAAGATGATATAGGGGTAAAGAGGTCAAGGCCTAAAACCCTGCTTTATATTCGGAAACCGAAAAGAGGTGACTGAATGTGCAAAAGTCCTGTTTTGAGGCAGATGTTGGAGCTTCTTGGCAGGTGTTGTCGTTACAGATGTGTGTGTGTGTTGTTTTACTTGAGGGAGGAGAAGGCCTGGAAGAGTTTGGCCAGGTTAATCTCCGAGTAGCCGCTGGTGGCCAAGGCTTTGTCCGGCACTTCCTTCAGCCTCCGATACACTTCTCTTTCTCTGGTCCACAGCTTCAAGCTCTCTGGAGGTAAAAAGAAAAGAGGAGAGAAGAGTTGTCAGAGCTCAATGGAAGATCATCACTCTCTCAACTGCATCAACGTCAATACTAGCGGGACGTGTGCATTTCAAACTAGTGAATGATTCACTCCTGGATGACTTTTACCCCCTCCACATCTGTGATTAGGTTCTGCAGAGTCCCACTGGAAGAGGAGCAGCGTGCATGTCAGCTTTGTCTGATCACTAATAAACAATGAGGAGCATTTCACCCTTAACTGGAGAGCTAACAGATCCAATGCTATCTACCAGTGATGCTATCACTTTGAGGGGCATCGCAGAATTGGACAGATGGGTCGATGGCAACATGTGCACACACACACACACACACACAGGATCACAGGATCGATAGAAAAGCCCAATGAGAGCATGAAGTCAATATCTTGTCCCTGTTATCCCTTCGGGTGGGCTGTAATAAGGCCAGAGAGAAGACTGAGAGCTGCTAGCCCAGGCAGGGTGGTGACTAAAACCAAATCTTTACAATATTATACTGGAGCGTCAAGTGTAGATAAAGTATCATGAAACCAAGTAATAACACACTATCATACCAAAGAGTGCAGCGAGCTACATCAGGAATAATAGTGTGATGACTGGAGAGGTCACTGGGAAAGAAGCAGGGAAATGGAAATGGGAGAAAGTTTAGTTCTCTATATGACTGACCTGATTTTACAGCATTTATTCCACTTTTTCATATTGGATATGAATTAGGTTTTTCTACATGTTTACTTTATTTAAAACATTTTGTTCCTTAGATATTCCTCTGGTAAAAACAGTGTTCATACACATTTTGACCAATAAATTTCCACAACTTTTCCATAAATTTAAGGGAAAATTTTCATGACCACACATTCTCTGAAAAGACAGTGTATAACGTTAAATAAAAAATGTCAGGTCAAATTTACAAGTCAGTTCCTTAAAAGAGGCTACGGAGCCAGTCCCAAAGCACATAATGTATATGAGCACTTGTGTTTACCAAATGCAAATCTGAGAACCACCTGGCTGTCAGGGAACATGACGTGAAAAAGCTGGTTTATGTCTTCACTGTATAATGTTCGTGAGAATAGCACCCGCACTACATCTGCAGGTAGGGCTTCCTTCCTGGACACAGCACCTGGGTTGGTCCCTTGTTTAATGGTGGACAAGAGGGAGGCATTGAAGCCGGCAGCAGGTGTCACTCAGGTCAGCGAGGTAAAAAATGTGTGCAGCAGCACACATTTTTGAGGAAATGTCAAATATCTACCTACAAAATTCATATTTGTGTGTCCTGAGTCCTGGTCTTTCCCATGTTTGTCCACGTGAAGTCAGACATTAATAAATCTGCATTTAACAGGCATAATGTCAATTTACATCTCAACTAAGCAAAGCTGCAATTGGTGTTAACCCTATAAACATCACGTGTAAAAAGTACTGCTACTATATGTACATGTGCAACATAACCCAGGAAAAACCCACCAATGAGAGGCTGCTAGCAGCACCTGAACTCAGTGCAGAATTCTTTGATTCACTTATAATCCCTATAACATTTTTTTCCTGAAATGCAAAGGCTTTGTAGATCTGTAAACACATAAAAAAAAATACATAACTAGTTACCATGAAAAATGAACAGTGAAAACCACAGTACCCTTATTAGGAGTGCAACTAGAGCTAAAACTAGAGCTTAATTAACTAATTAATCAATTAGTCGATCAACAGAACACTGACTGGCTATAATATTCAACTGTATTAATAATCAATTAGAAACTTTTGCCCCATAAATGACAAAAATGAACTAGCTGTTGTTTCTGAAATGTGAATACCTAGTGTTTTTGTATTCTTTGAAAGTAAAGTGAAGCTTTTTGGCTTCAGACTGACGGCTGCACAAAACAAGCACTTTGAGGACGGCACCTTGTTGTTGGGAAAATTGCGAGGGGGGTTTTCACCTCTTTTTTTGGCACTTTATAAACCAAACATTTCATTGATTGAGAAAATAATCATAGATGAATCGTTAAGGAAAAAACAGTTAGTTGCAGCTACATTAAGCTTGGGCAATGTGATGGTATATGCTGTGCAATGGTAGAAATGTGTCCATCGATACAGAGTTGGCAAAACCATATCTACAGCAGCTATTCGGGGATGGTTATCATGGGATTTTGTGTGATCTCGCTAATCCAGCTGCCTCACAAGGTAATGTAATTTGTCCAGACAAAGAGGAGAGTGAAGTTTAAATACAAAAATCTAAAGCACTTGAAATTATTTTTCTCAGGAACTATAAAACTTTAATTTTGAAATAATTTTAGTTCAGTTTAATTTACTGTCTTCAGTCTTGTTTTTAACTCAAGTGTTAATAATTAATTAAAAAATAATTCGGTGAAGTACAGTATGGTTAATTTAAAACTTTTCTTAATTGAATTTATAGAACAATTACTGTTATATATAGCACTACCATGATATAAAATGACATACACCGTGATAGATTTTGGCCATATCACCCACCAAAAGCTATATCTCTACTTGACATCTCCAAATTGTTTGTTTTGTTTAAAATTATTGTAAAATACTCAATTAATCAACTAATTGTTTCATCAGTAGTCCAAATCTTGAATATCGAGGTTAAGAGTTAAAGTGTTTTGCTGCAAGCAAACAAATTTAGAACTTGTTTAAAATGTGACTTATTATTTATCAAGATCACATACTGTATATAAACACACACACACACACACACACACGCACACGCACACAGACACAGACACACACACAGACACGCAGACTGTCCATATGGCCGGCTGTCATGTCCTCACCCTCTCCACAGCCCTATCTCCTGTCTTCGTCCTTCCTGCCCGCTGCATTAGTGGCTGCTGGATAAATACCAGCCCACTGACTGCCCAAGGGAACAAAGGTTAGATACACAGAGATCAACAGTGAGGGACACACACTCACACTCACACACACACACACACACACACACACTAAAAGAGCATGCACACGGACGATTGATGGTAGTTAAACACTTAAAACGCACACTAACTCACAGCCATGGAGACTCAAAAACATCCATGTGTCAAACAGTAATCACACGTACACAGAGGACGGTGTGGTTGACTTTAACGCCAGCAGCAACTATTACCAGATGATCCTCATGTTAGCAAGGACCTGGATGGAGGGAGAAAAAAGGGAAGAGGAGAGGCAGAGAGAGACAAACTAGTCTATTTATCCAGGGAATAGAAGGGGGGTGATGATGCATGATCAAGCGAAAGCAATCATGTCATCATTTCTGAAAGGTAGAAGAAAATAATTCTCCCCCTCCTCTTCCCTTTTCCCCTTCCTCACTCCTTTCTCTTTTTCCACCTCAATCACTGTGTGGCGAACAGATAAAAGAATGATTTAAGAGTCACGGAGAGGAAAAGAAAGAGGGAGAGACCTTGCTGCAAGTCGGAGCACAGTGGGGAGTGCAGTTCAAATAAATAGCCTCCCTTAAAGAGCGAGCGTGAGGCGGAAGGAGAGAAGAGAGGGGAGACGGCGGCGCTGGGAAGGCCGAGACGTGCAGGAAAAAAAAAAAAAAAAAAAAAAAAGGAGCGGAGTGGAAATAACAAGAGAAAGATGTCGACTGGAATAAAAGATAGAAAATGATGCATGGATAGAAAGCATACTGTACACACAAATGCAGCTTCAGATCCCTAAAAAAAAAAAAAAAAAACTTTGCCTAATTGATTGCATTAGACATCATCTCTCTCTTCCTCACGCACACATTCACATGGACACACACACACACACCAACACGCGCACAGTGAGTGTATCAGGGGTTATCTTTGCTCTAACTAGGTGTTGTCACACACTCACGCATACTCTGGCGGTGCTGGGCACGAGTAGATCGGGGCTCTGCACGCTCTAACTAGGTGTAAATACAATAACAAGCCTGTAATTAAGTGAGCATGATGAAGTTAATGGAGATCGGCCATTCCGTCGGCCGCCTCCATGAATATTCCATTAGGCTGGTGGCGACGGGCAGCTGGAATAGCAGTTAATTTAATCACCACTCGGAGCACAGGGAAACTTCTTTGTGTGAGTGTAATTGCACAGAATGAATAATTGATTTGACAATCGCACCCGCGGATTTTGCCACCCCGCTTTGTATCGCTGGAGAAAGGGAGGGGGGAGTGGAAGATGGAGAGAGAGAAAGAGAGAGAGAGAGAGAGATGGGAAGAAAATGGAGAGGGAGAGGAGGAGAGAAGGAAGATAGAGCGAGAGGGAGAGAGGAGTGGGAGGGTAGAAGAGGAGCGAATGCAGAGTGCTGAGAGGTGGCAGGGAAGCTGTCGGTAAATGGATCATTAGAAAAGCGCAGCTCAAGGACAATTTATATTTTATCAATGCGGCAAAATTACATTATTGCTCACACACGCAATCATACTGCCCACACTCAAGATTGAGACCTGGAGGGGAGGGGTGATGGAGGGAAGAGAAAGGCAACAGATAGACAGAGAGGGAGGAAGGGAAGGGGGGGGGGGGGTAAAAAGAGAGCAGGAGAGAAAGAGAGAGAAGAAAAGTGACATGAAATGATTTGAAAGTCATTGATATGGGATGTTCCCAGCTAAGGAACGGACAGCATGTTTTTTTCATAGTGTGTGTGCTTCTCTGTGTGTGCGTGTGTGTGTGTGTGTGTATAATCTATTAGAGATCTCCTGCAGCGGATGAAATTACCTCCATGTTTTACTCAGTTGCAGCAATCAGGCACAAAAATGCAATATACATGTAGATAAGACAGGCTTGCAAATGTGCACACACACACACACACAAACGCAGCGTAGCACCGCAGTGAGCGCACACATTCAAGCTGATCAAATTACATTCAGCGTTGACTCAGAGATCCTCTATGTCAAGCTATTTTTATTTATTGTGCTTTATTGTGTATGTTCAGTACACATGTAAACGCACACATTCTGACTTTGCTGAGGGGCTGGACGAACCATAAAAACCAAGATGAATTTCAAACAATATGGGTGTAAAGCTACTGCACATATTATGACTATTTTATCTAAGCTCATATTTCTCTGAGTTTACTATACAATACCTATGCAAACATTCAGTGAAGAGGCAGATGACTGTCAATAGTTTGATCAAACGATCAAAACCAACCACCTTAGCTGCTCTGAATACTTTCAGACCTTCTCAGCCTGTCTGAAGCTCATGTGTTGCTTAGTCTGGCTGAATTGGCCACTGGTTTGTTTTCCCCTTGGTAAACGAATCATGGGTTAGTTTGGGCAGATTTGAACACAGCAGTTGCACTTGGATGCAGACCAAAAGAACCACACCAAGTCTAAAGGAAGTGGGCTCAGTTTGGGTCAGGAGCAAATTCTGGAGCGGTTAATTTGTGGTGGGACGTGATCCATGTTTGAGCTAAAAGCATCCATAGCCAGGTGTGCTTTGAGCAGAGCTCATTGGTTTTATGTGTCTGGGGGTGTGAGTGCCACTAAATGCATCACTAAAAGCTTGTGTAGCTGTTTTTGTAAAAAAAAGAAACTGAACCAAGGGGAAAACTCAACAAGTTAACAAACTCACCTGCTGACTTTGTACCAGAAAAAATTACCTATAGCTTTGAAAATTGCCCTCAATCTCAACCGCATTCATTCCTACTGAAAACAAAAACCTCTAAAAAATAGGTAAAAATTGTATATTTATATTTTGAAAAAACAGTTTCCAACACATACATTTATTTGTAGCGGCACACCACGATTAAAAGATCTGCCACCACATACTGATTTTATATTTTTCTGAGATGGACAGTTCAATAGAAGTGCTGTTGGAACATATAAGTCGTTCTATTCCGTTCGTTTCACCACACTGTCATAGCGCAGAGTGTACTCTGGGCACAGACGGAGCAGCAGAACACCATGCACAACAAGAGAAAATAGTGTATTTGTTGGGACTATTTCCAACTGTGGATTAATGCACACGTGTCCAGTGCAAAGGTGTGGCTCAACTCAAGAGTGGAAGGAAAACTTTTGCAAATCCAGATCATCACATGTATTTGTCAGTGAGCTCCTTTGTTCTTATATTGAAAAATAGAAGGTGATAAGATCTCCAGTAGGTGTTTTGAGAAAAGGTAACAGAGCCTGTATGCCAGAGATGCTCAACTGGCTTTGCTTGGGGTCCACTTTTGCAAAACGACAGGAGGCCAGGGGCCAATCGCAGCAGCCACATACAGGATTTTAGAATATTTCTAGGATTTTAGGACATTTGTGGGATTTTGAGACATGTCTATGATTTTAGCATGTTTCCAGGATTTTAGTGCATTTCTAGAATCTTAAGGATGTATCTAGGATTTTAGCATATTTATAAGATTGTGGGACATTAGGGACTAAGCTATGACCTCTGTCGGGGGTGCGGGGATCCTGCCTAGGCACTTTTTTTTTTATAAACAAGCTATATTTTGATGCTGTTTTATGCACTCTGGCACAACTAGCACACTATTGGGACCCGTATTTGGCCCACAGGCCATAAGTTGTGTATCACTGCTTTATGTTTTCTGCCATCGCTGGATAAAGTGAACTCTGGTGAGAGTTGGTGCTTGTTTTTGCGTTCAATAAATGGAGGTTGTATGGACTTGTTAAAAAATAAATAAATAAATAAATAAATTTATAGTTTATTTTAGACAAAGAAAACTTTCAGTCCTGTGCCAAAACTCACATACTAAGACCAGCGATGACCAGAATTAACTGTTTATGATCTTTAAAAAGTGGTGGACGAAGCAAAGTTCACTTGCATTTGAAACTTGCCACTGTAGTGTCTAACCAGCTCTTCTAGTATCAAATGAAGCTTTTTACATTCACTTAGAAAATCACTATCACCCCCAGAAAGACACAACAATGTGTGCTAATAAATCTCTATAGGTATATGCACACACTCCCACAGAGTCAACACAACAGAGTAGAGTAGCGTGTATAGGATTGTATGTCTCTTCCCTGTAATCTGAGCTGTGTGGCCCCTGGGTGTGTAATGCAGTAATATGGGGTATTACTGCCCCAGGACTGAGGGATAACACCTTAAACCTATATTTTATCGCAGCGTGAGTGTGTGTATACATGCATCTTCCTCCGTTTAAGGAAAGAGGTGGCATGAGCGTGCATGTGAGCTGGATATCAATCATTTGGTGGAGACAGTGGTTTGTCATAGTTGCCAGACAAGATTAACTGATACAGTCGAACACTGTAAACACTTTATCAACAACACAGTGACCCATATCTGCTGCTAAACACAGAAAAAAAACATCCAGGCCATATTCTGGGTACTACAAGTAGAGCTGTTATACAACTGTAAGCAAATGTTACCCTATTGTTCTCCATCATGGCATTGAGTTAATGCTGCATCATATACGCAGTCTGTCATTAAAGACTGATTAACTTTATGTTATTGAAAACACATTTTAAATCAAACTTCCGTTACTCTAGTGGTGCTACACATTTTTGTCACCATCCCTGTGACACCAGTGGAAACTTGCTGTGAATCTTAACTCTGCAGAGTGCTGGGCGGTGCTGGGTACTGCAGCCAGGATGTAGCACCATATTCTGTCATTCAAACAGGTTTTTTGGGACGATGTAGGGAAAGTGAAGGTCTTGTGTTTAGGAAACCAAACCACAAAACAGAAAGGGTGATGATTTGATGGACTGGCTGCTCAGGGAACAGAGGGAGGTAGTTGCTTTTCAACTGACAGAGCCAGTAAAAAGCAAACATGCTGGTGTCTGGATATGTTGTAGTGTTTAAACCCAGAGCTTGTGGGTGATCCAAACCCTCCAGGACCTTCTGTCTAGTGTGTTCCCTAATCTATGACCCTATACGGTCCACTCAGACACTCCTCTCACCATCAAGAGAAAATCAGGCTGAATCACCAGTTCACACTCCGCAACTGCGACTACATTGTTTGCTTTTTCAGCAAACTTTAAAACCACCGACAGGTGAAGTGACATTGATCAAAGCCTCATACTATAATGTTTTGCTGGAAAACCTTGGGTACTAAACACCATCACAGATCAACTACCCCAACTTCATGGCAATGGCACTCGCCAAAGTCAGTGACCCCCGAAGCTGGACAATGTGCCATGCCACACTGAAAATTCCCCAGAATTCCCCATGCCTCAACAGGTCAGAGCCAAGTCTGACCAATGGTGGGGCCTCTGACCTGTCAAGACATGGACTCAGGACCTCTGGACACTTGATACCACACGGTGTGGTACCTGCACGTCCCACAGCTGATCGATCAGATTGGGATCTGGGGAATTTTAAGAGGCCAGGTGACTTCTTGACAAATGTTTAAGAAATATAATACTGCATGTGTCAGTGGGGGTAACTTTATGTGGAAAGGTCCTGGGAACAGCTTGTCTACAGTTTTGTCTGCACAGTCTTTAACGTGTCTGACTTTGAAATATCAAGTTCGACAGACGGGACCTGTGAAACGTCTGATTCCTGGTGAAAGGCACTGATCTGGTATCAGTGCTATAAAATGCTTCCAGCCATCACGTCAAGATGCTAAAGTGCTCCATAACAATGTAGCGTGTTGTTTATTGTACGCTGTACCATCTATATGTAAAGTTAACTGTTGGCACACTTAACCAGTGTTTTACCGTGAGGTGAAAAACATACTGTGAGGAACAAAATAAGACTGAATATCAGAAGAGAAAGCCAAGCGCGGATCAAAAACACTAAAAAGCACAGGGACATAAAGAAAGGAGGAGGCCAAAGAATTGATTGGCGATGATTTCTTGCATCTGGGCGAAGACAGAAATAAAAGAAAGCAAAAATGGAGGCTATAATCATGTTAGTACTCCTTCACGTCCCCCCTCCCTCTACACCAGTCCAATCCCTCCATTTCAGCTCCCTCCATCTTCTGAGTGGTCATCTGTTGATTACACGTTATATTTACCTCTGCTGTCTCACTCTTTTGCTGCCTCACTCAGGTCCTGACTGGCACGCACAGTCGCTGAATTCAGGCATACATACATAAATAACATACATACATAAATATTTAATCAAATAAATAAATCACTCGGCCCAGCGGCCCTTTCTAATCAAGTGACATCAATCAGGGAGAACTATGGGTAAAGAGGCCTTGTGGCTGACGCCTACTGAGCGCGCCCAGAGCGCTGGAGTAGCGTCTATTTGAGTCCAAGGGGGGAAATATACGCTCCATGTCCCATTATAGGAGAAGGGCTATCCTTTCGTCAGCGCGCCCATTACTCCCCCTATCATTTCCCCAAATCTAAAACCTGTTTTCAATCAACACAGCCAAACGAGTGCCTGTCCAAGAGAGCGAGAGAGAGAGAGAGAAAGGAGAGAGTGAGCAAAGGAGAGAAAGCAGTAGAGATGGACAGTGAGGGTAAGGGTAGAGGGAGAGCGATGGAGGGCTCTTTCCTTCTTTCTTCCCGTGATTGGAGCGTTTTGCATTCTGTATGTGTGTGTGATTGAATCCGTCTCCTAAATTAGGGCTGTCGACTCGAGGAGCTGAATGTCCTTAACCCCCCTCCCCATATCCAATGCCCATACTCTGCTACATGTGTGTGTGCGCGCGCGTGTGTGTGCCACATCATTGGTGAATACTATAAGTGTAGCCTGGGTAAAAGGTTTACTTTGAGCCATTGATTGCTAATGGTATGTTGTATGTGTATTTGTGAGGAAGCATTGTTAGGACATCAAAATTCAAACTTCAATAGCCGTTCTAGTAACTTGATTTCAGTTCCAAAGGCGGTACTGCAGAATAATAAGACAGCAAAAAAATGAATAAAATGATAGAATTTTTTTAAAAAAGCCAGCCTGTTTTCACAACGAGCACTGCACAAAACTTTAGAAATCAATCCTGTAACAAATAGAAAAAAAGACTTTTGAAAGTTAGGTACAAGATCTGACGTTGAGTATAGTAACAAGCAACATGTATTAGGGCAAAACTGCACACAGAAATCACGATTGGGTTCAAACCCCGGTTTATGAGGCTCAGTTCAGTACGAGATTGAGACCGGTACAGTGTAAAAAAACCAACAGCAAATGAATAAAGATACTTTTCTGTGTCTTTTCATTCATTTTTGACAGATGTTAATGCCAAAGACATACAATCCTCTTGCTGGGGATTGAGAGAATCTGGACAACTATTGTCATTATAAAAATAAGGCTTACACTGTGCAAACACTAAACAAACACCTTCACAAAAGGCAACAGGTCAAAACAAGCCATAAAACTAAAAAGCATCTGTTATGCTATGAAACAGAGCATACTAAATACATATAATATTAAAAAATAAATCTTGTGCATTTGGGAGGAGTGTTTCAATTAATTCCATCTTGGCTATATGTCAATGTAAATGCCACTTGCTTCAGTATTTTTATAGATATTTTTTATCCCGTTTGCTTTTGTGTCTTAAGGCTGCTTGAAAGCAGCAGGGGATAAGGAATTAATTTTTCCTTGTCTTGCTGATTGGCACATCTGGATGATACCATCAGATGTGCGTTCGCATGTTGGATGTATTTCCATTCACATACTCAACAACTGTGAAGCGACGCCAACACACCATCAACATCTTATACATAACTCCCACTCAGTTCCTACTGTAGCTGACCGCAAACCCGCGGTCGGCAGGCAGACCTCATTTGAGCCTGTTCACAACCTTAGATCCTCATGTGAGGTTCTTTTGTGTTGTTCCAAAGTCGAGGCTTAAATCTAAAGGTGACCAGGCTTTTGCTGGTCAGATTTTGAGAGGGGACAAAGTATGACGCAAAGGGACGCACAGAAACAGAGAGTTTGCAACTTCAAATTCATGTCAGAGATGAGATGATGATTTTTGTTTTCAAAGTTTTGAACTAGGCTGCATTGGTTTTAAAAAAGCTGACCTTTCAGAATGATACAGATCCTTTTCAGTGAGATAAGAGACAAGGTTGGTAGAATCAGTGACCTCTTATTAAACACTTCTTAAAACTAATCTAATTTTTCTAGACTTGATTTTATGTTATGTTGTCTTTTTTTTAATCCTGTCTTGATCCTCCATATTATTATTATTATTTTATGTATTTATATCAATTTAAGTTTTTTATTCATTGCTTTATTTATTTTATTTCATGTTTTACTGTATTTACTTTTTAGTTCGGCATTACTGTTTGGCTTCAACTGTTACATCATCTTTGGGCTATCTTGCTTCTGCTTTGATTTGTTTGTCAAAACACTTTGTCAACTGTTTTTAAAGGTGCTAATTAAATAATCCTCTATTACTTTTATTATGATTCCAGCGCTGGCGTTACATTTGTATTCATCATAGTGCATTGCTAACCTCAGCACGTTGCTAACAGCAAACAGCTTAAGGTTTCTGGGCAGAACTTGTGCGTGCAAACTTTGATCCCGCATTACGTGCATCAGTCTACAAACCATGTATTCTGCTTTGGCTGCATGAACCAAACCGTGACATACCTGATCATGTATGTGTGTGTGCATTGTCTTACTTTTCTCGTCACCCTGTAGCAGTTTGGCAACTGCGTAGTCCCAGTCAAAGATGAACCTGTAGAAGCAGAGCTGGTTGTACAGAGCCTTCTCGGAGTACTGCAGAAAAAACACATAGAACAACACGCATTAAAACATTGGTACAGCGACAAACACAAGGTGAACAAATATAATATTGAATTGAATGTGTAATTATATTAGTAACAGAAAACCTGTATTTAATTTGAATCAGTCATGTCATGGCTGATTCGCAGTACAATAAATAAGGTCAGCACTGGTGCCAAAACTGCTGCAAATGCCACCATGGCCGGAAGTCACATCTGAAAAGAAATACAATATTGTCTCCAGAAGTCCTGACAGTGTGAAATTAGTTATTTCTCTGTCTTATAAGCAAAGCGCAGTGTAGTTCCTCCTTTTTGTCCCACGCAGAGTTGTGTTTTTAGCAGTTAACATGACAAATGTCGGCAGCCGTTCAAATCAGCTCTTGCTAATTAATATAAATTCTGTGAGTAACTTGATTACAGGGCAAAATTAAACTTGGGTGTTGTCTGGTGCATGGGGCTTAAGCATCCCAAGACTAACAGAAAGGTGCATCACTCTGTAACACCACCGTACAACCATATGTGGACTGAGTGTTTTCGTAGTCCTAAACATTCCAACAGAGTGAGATGTCTTCTCACTCGCTGGTCGCTGAATTATATTCATGTTACAACCAAACTCCTCTTCACTTCCCTGGAGTCAACAAGCACAAACGGATATAAACAGGAGCAGCGCCACTCTGCCATAGCAACTCAACGTGTGTAAATTTGCCGTACTAACTATTACACCAATAACGCTACTGCAGGAAGAATACCATCACGAATTAAATTCATGCCCTACTTTATAACCACAGTGGTTATGTCAAGAAACTAATACCCCTAACTGGAAAATACCTCCGCCGAGTCTATTTCCCCAGTGTTTTTGACCGTGAGTTGCTGCTATGTGGTGTGTTTTTCAGGGGTGATTTTAGTGATTTGGGGGCCATGGGAAAACATATGCTTTACTTTTCATCTTTTCTCTAACTGGGAATACTGGTAATGGCAGTGGTGAAAGAAGTACTCAAAACTTCTGTATTTGCAAAATACCACAGGCCAAGCAGTCGCCTTGTTCCAAACCAGCATGTTTTAAAGGGGCTCTGCATTGGTGGTGAATGCAGCATTACTCATCAAACTGCCTTTGACCCAGTTTAACAGGAACCAGTATACTCACCACTTGTTAGATATGGTTAACTAATCAACAGTGCCACTAATTCATTTTTTTCCCTGTTTGTTTAGGTTATTAATCCTCATTATATCAGTCTGCTATTGGTGTAGAGTTGAGACCATGACAGGGCAACAGATTAATAAACCTCATTTACCAGTTTTAGAAACAGGTAGAGTGAACGACACTCTCCGAATGCGTACCCGACTTGAGCGACTATACCTCCTCCCTGAAAACATCTCCCTTCCTCTGTGTGACACAGTAAAGCAAGAAAACAAATTTGCTTGCTTTGTTAATCTCCACTGCAATTAACTGGAGCCACACGACAGCCTGCCAGAGCGAGAGAGAGGGAGGGGGGGCACGGAGAGGAAAAGCAAGACAGAGAGTTGGGAGGGAGAGAGAGGAGAAGAAAAAAGAGAAAGAGAGAAGATACAGAAAGAAGTGAGAGATAGAGATACGGTGGGGAAGAGAGAGAAAGAAAAGAGGGGATCAGGCCTGAAATACCCTCCCTCATAATAGTTTGTTGTGATAAGCCATTGTGAGAGAGGCATGCGAACAGCCGAGGCTGTCAATTTGATTAGCCATTATACTGCATGTTTAATTGCAGTTATTGGCTCGTCATTTCCCTGCTACGCTGGAGAGGGCACGCTAAGCCCCGACCCCACACTGCCATCAGGTGTGTGCTGAGTGCTTTATTATTACCACCAGGAAGAATCCCCTGACAATTCCTGTGTGTCAGTAACTGTGTGTTTGTGTGAGTGTGAGTGAGTGAGAGTGAAGTGAGTTTGTGTGTGCCCATTATACCTGCCAATCGGCAATGTGCGTAATTGTAATTTCAGTTTTTACTGCTGCGGCGTAATCAAGTGGCAAGAGTATCTAATGCAACTAAATGCAAACTATGTGTGTGTGAGTGTGTGTGTGTATATGTGTTTAATGGCTTTCTATGGCTGTCCACATGGCACACACAGCTGTTGACCATTGATGCACTGCCTAGTCAACAACCAAACCATGCACATCCCATAATGGAGCCTCGGTTACGGTTGCCAAGGTTGAACAAGCTCGGTCGGCACAAACACTGCGCACCACTTCTTTCTCTTGAAAATCTCTCTCTCTTTCACACACACACACACACACACACACACACACACACACACACACACACACACACACACACACGCACACACACACGCACACACACACACACTTTCTTCTGAGCCGTATCCAAGCAAAAGCATATAATGGTGGTAGTTTTTCAGCAGACTTTTCATCCACTATCAACTCTGTGTTTTTGTTTTTGCACCATCTTTCCTCACATAGGCAGAGACATATTGTCTGACTGACTACCTTTTCATTAACTGCTTCACTGGTGTACTTGAGCGACAGTGTAGTGCTCAAAAGTTCTTTGGAGGTCGGATGTGTGTGTGCATGTGTGTCCCCTAAAAGATGGAGACAGGTGTTTTTAAGACTCAGAGGAAGTCTTGAGTGCTCGTTTCATTGTGTGAGCCATTTTAGACTGTTGCTCTGTGATTTGGATCAATTTGTGCGATTTAGACTCTTTTTCTTATTTCTTACTTTTCTCCTTTATTCTATACATCCCGTCTCCATTCTTGCTTTCTTCTATCACACACATTTCCCGCTTCCTAACTGCATGTGTACATGCACCCGGGATGTGCACATGCAGTTAGGAAGCGGGAAATGTGTGTGATAGAAGAAAGCAAGAATGGAGACGGGATGTATAGAATAAAGGAGAAAAGTAAGAAATAAGAAAAAGAGTCTAAATCGCACAAATTGATCCAAATCACAGAGCAACAGTCTAAAATGGCTCACACAATGAAACGAGCACTCAAGACTTCCTCTGAGTCTTAAAAACACCTGTCTCCATCTTTTAGGGGACACACACACATGCACACACACATCCGACCTCCAAAGAACTTTTGAGCACTACACTGTCGCTCAAGTACACCAGTGAAGCAGTTAATGAAAAGGTAGTCAGTCAGACAATATGTCTCTGCCTATGTGAGGAAAGATGGTGCAAAAACAAAAACACAGAGTTGATAGTGGATGAAAAGTCTGCTGAAAAACTACCACCATTATATGCTTTTGCTTGGATACGGCTCAGAAGAAAATATCGCAGCGACAGCGACAAACGAGGCCTCGGCCTCACACGTTTTTCTCTATGCTCCGGCTTAGCAGCAAACACGCGTTGTAAATAGTGAAGCTACGATATCCGAGCCCACACACAACCGCAGCTGCAGAAAGAGAGAGGGAGTGAGAAAGGGAGGGAGACGGAGAGAAACAAACATACATTTTCCCTCAGCTGTGAGGCCACAAGGCTTTAAAACTCTTGAGCTTTTTAGATGCGATGAGCGTTATTGCCGGTTGTGGTAGTCACGCCGATCAGCTTCACAAGACACCATAATGAGTCAATATATGTAAATCTTTACTAGGCAAACACGGCGGGAAACAAAGGCATTTAACTGGTGCTCTCGCCCGCAAGCCTCCAACGATTCAGCACCGGTAATTTCTCCCCATTGAAAGGCATAATTGCCTGCTATTTGAAGATATTCATGCTCAATTTTTGAAATTAATTTCAATTGGAGGGAAATGTAGAAATGTCAGCTCCAGTGAAAGGGATTTGATTTCAATTATCCTCGCTCAAAGGACTGTGATTTCCAAATACACTTAAGCAAAATTATGACAAGAATTTTTGTTCGGCAAAATTCAGTGTTTAAAGAGCGATTAGGCGATAATGGGGCAGCTTTGAGCCGGCAGTGAATGCAGCCGTCTCCCTCTGAAAGGCACTCAATTATCTCTGATTGCTCCCGCTATAATGTATCAAATAGAGATACCTGCTATTGCCGTAATTTGTGTGAAAATTAACATGCTGCAATTTCCACTAGAGGGAAAAAGGGAGCTCTAATGGGCGCCTGAGCGTACATCAATAAAACGAGGGGAGAAAAAGAGAGCGACAGAAAGGGAGGGTGAGAGGAGGAGAGAAAGAGCAAGCCAGGAGAAGAGAGAATGAGTGTAAGAGCTAAGGAGGGAGGGGAGGGAAAGAGAATGAAAAGAAAGGAGCAGGGGAAGAAAGCATCGAATAAAAGAGGGAAGAAAAGGAAAGTCAGGACAGAGATTTGAGACACGGTGAGAGAAAAAAAGCCTATTTGAGTTAAGCGCTGCGGAGGGAGGGAGAAGAGCGAGGGAGAGATGAAGAGCGAGGGAGAGAGGAAGAGAAAGAAATTTAATTTACTGAAAATATTACAAATTGCACCTGTGCATAACTCCCCCAAATTACCAACCAATCAAGGCAGAGTGCCTATTACTCTCCCATTACATGGAGATCAGATCACGCTCTGAATCTGTGTCCAGAGAGGGAGGGAGGGAGAAAAAGGAAGAACCAGAGTGAGCGAGACGGGTGGAGGGAGGAGAAGAGAGGAGAGGCAGCACCCACAGTGATGCTAAATGTACCATGATGCAACAGCGAGGAAAGAAGGGAACGCAGAGTCACAAACAAGACGCTCCTTTACAAAAGCGCTGGCACAAACAAGTGTTTTTAGTGAGGCAAAGAAGAAACTGATTGTCTTTCTGGCTGATAATCTATGATGATACTGGCAGATAAAAAGCAGAATGTGGCCAGAGAGATCCAGCTAAAGGCACAGAAATCTGATGGAGCGTCCAACAACAAAAAAAACTCAGAGTGGGAACTGATGTCTTCCCTAGTTGTTTGAGCTCAGACTATCTACCAGCAGCTCAAACAGCCACGAATGGCCTCTTGACTACTTTGCATAATTGGCAGCAATTTAATATGTAAGCTGCTGGGCTATTAATCTCCATGCACTGGCTTGATTCAGATAACAGTGTTACCTAATACTGAGGAGTCAGTGTTAGCCTAATATGAACTATGTTGTACCAATTTCTCAGAAGGAAAATCTCTCTTTTCTGCGAGAGGTCAGATTTACAGGTCAGCAGCATTTATTAGGGTTTAAATATCTTACTAAAGGGCACTTTAGCAGGGCAGACAATTGATATATTGTCAGTCTACAGTGTGGCCAGTATAAATATTAAAGACTAGTTTTAGGGATCCATGATAATATCAGAACTTCATCTGAATCATTAGATATTGGCTTGAAAAAGGATCAGAATTGGCCTACATGCTGATTTATGCTATCACCCTAAGTTGAAGTATGTTACTTATTTTGCACAATTAATGAATATTGCATACATTAAAAAAGCATTCTTATTCATGTCTCCATCTGCTGGTGGGCTATCATGATAAGAGTATGCAGAATATGATGTTAATTCCACTACAGAAGAGACTTGATTATGACCAAAATAAGGGGGGGGGGGGAGTGGATATCTTGGCATAACAGATTTCAGCATAAAAATCGTGCATCTCCTATTATTTCAGTTGTTAACTGTTATATACATACATTTCAAACCATACATCGACTCAAAAATGTGTTTTTCCTCCATTTATGTCCCCTAAAATGTCTGTAAATTACTGTGCTGACTTGTATTTGTGCAAAATTTGTCACTATTGAGGTGCTTTCAAATTCTTTTACTGAAGAGGGCAATATCTGTGCACTTCCCTAAAGTTTGAGATTCAACAACACAGGCAAAGAGCAGACTTATCAGTAAAGAGATCAGAGTTAGCATTAGCACGGCGAAAGTTTTGACAGCAAACACGGTGCAGACCTATCTGCACACTTTTAGTGCTGGAGAAAGAGGAAATCGAAACCTAAGCAGCGGCGGTGGTTTATGCAATACTTTTCAACTTTAGTGTCTACACTCACGTTTGTAACATTATGCTAACAAGACCAAACCAGCATATTGCCCAGGATAGAGATCCTTCAACCACACGGAGGCCTCCTGACTGATCACAGTAGGGTTTGATTCACATTTGAGCTGATTGCAGTACTAAATAATCTTTTCTGTAGAGGTATCTATAAATGTATTGTTTAAAATTTATTCTTATNCAACCACATGAAGGCCTCCTGACTGATCACAGTAGGGTTTGATTCACATTTGAACTGATTGCGGTACTAAATAATCTTTTCTGTAGAGGTATCTATAAATGTATTGTTTAAAATTTATTCT